>NC_139543.1:52676364-53276364 GCF_965153285.1 Podarcis tiliguerta | reverse complement strand
CTAGACGAAAGGGTTTTCCGTTTTGGAGGTGCTTCGCAGGACAAATTTGCTATGGGCTTGCTTCGCAAGACGAAAATGTCTTGCGATTCCTGGGGTTTTTTTCCTGCTCCCTACCCCCTTTTTCTAAGGCACTAAACTGCTAATAGCCTTTTAGCAGCTAATCCGCTAATCCCTTAAGCCTTTAATAGCCGCTAATAGCCGCTAAACCGCTAATAGCGCTAATCCGCTAATGGGCTTGCTTCGCAAGACGAAAAAACCGCTAGATGAAGAGACTCACGGAACGGATTCTTTTCGTCTTGCGAGGCACCACTGTATAATATCAAATATAAAGCTTACATTTAATTTTGCAACTGTATCTTTAGGGAAAGGATGTCCATAATAATATTGAAGAATCCATTTTTTACCACTTCCAGCATTTTTAAGACAGGGATTATATTGGCCGATCTAATTCTAACATCTTTGTTTTGAAATTATTGGCCACTTCTTGCAGAGCTGCCATTTATTTTATACAGCGCTCAAGTTGAGTGAAGATTTTCTGTGATCCCTTTTAGCCTTATCCACATCCTTTAGAAAGTTGCTGGGAATCAAACTGAGCGGGGAAGAGTGTTGTTACACTCAGGTCCTGCATGTGGGCTTCTCATGGGCATGAGACCCCTGTGGGAGCAGGATACTGGATGATGATGGGTCTTTGGCCTCAACCAGTTCTTCTCGTGTCTTTTTATTTGTCTACCAGTACTGGACAAACAAGGGATGCGGGTGGTGCTGTTGGTTAAACCACAGAGCCTAGGACTTGCTGATCAGAAGGTAGGCGGTTCGAATCCCCGTGACGGGGTGAGCTCCCATTGCTCAGTCCCTGCTCCTGCCAACCTAGCAGTTCGAAAGCACCTCAAAGTGCAAGTAGATAAATAGGTACAGCTCCGGCGGAAAGGTAAACGGTGTTTCCGTTCACTGCTCTGGTTCGCCAGAAGCAGCTTAGTCATTCTGGCCACATGACCCAGAAGCTGTACACTGGCTCCCTCAGCCAATAAAGTGAGATGAGCGCCGCAACCCTAGAGTTGGCCACAACTGAACCTAATGGTCAGGGGTCCCTTTACCTTTACCCTTACTGGACAAACAAATCCAGAAACTAGGTTTACGAGATGTTGCAGATATTCAGTTCACTGTAGACTTTGCAGCGATTTCTCAGTCATAAATTACAAATCAACATGGGCATTTCTGAGACCAGAAAGCCTCTAGGAAATGCAATAGCTATATATTCATATAAGAGGTTCTGCTTCATTGCCTCCTAAGGCACATGTTAGCAAAAATGATAGTCATTTGTATTAGGCAGTGCTAATGACACTGAACACTGTTGGAATTCTCACTTGTATGCCAAAACCCTGCCACAGAGTTGGGTTTCCAAAGTGGTGGAATGATAAATTCACAGTAACTTTCTGCCCAGCATGAAGCCTAGATGTATGTATTCTGGCCGTCAGCATCAGTAGCGAATGAGCCAAATGAACTCTTGCACAAATGGGTTTGTACACAAGCAAAGCTGTGAACTCTAAAAATTCTTCCCAAGCACGTTTTCCTCCATGCCATGGATATTTTTCATTTATGTATCCGTTTCAATCGCTGTAATCCCACTTTGCATATGAACAATTCCCAAGGCAATTTGCAAATAAGAACACACAAAAAATGCACTGAAAAAAGATCAATATTTACAATTAATGAAACAGATTGTAGCAAATAAACTATCAAAGACACAGCCAAGTTCTTATCTGGGGGTGGGGGAGGAATGGAGCCATAGAAATCCCCTGAAAAAGGGAAGTCCAAAATTTTGGGGCTGCAACAGAAAAGGCCCTGATTTGTGGCCCTTTTGGCAGATTCTTGCTGGCAAGATCTGTGGTGGAGCTCATTTGGAGGAAGCATACACACAGAGAATCAGAATCCAATCCGTTTAAGTCCATAATTGAAATGGGCCTTGAAACAGAGTAGTGGCTGGTACAGTTCTTTTTCAGACATCATATTTAGGATCTTATAAAAGACTCTGAGCCAAGCCCCAAAGGAGAGAGAAAAGCATAGAACAGTAGCAGATGCGGCCCTCTAGGCCTCTCTATCTGGCCCATAGGGATTTCCAAAATCAGAGACCTTTTCCCAAACCACGTCCATCTACATCCCTGCTCAATGTTGCCAGCCTTGAGTTTTTAATTGTGACAATGTTTCTTATTTGCCCAGCTAGAGAGGGGTGTCTGCACAGAAACATCTGGATTCAACTGCACCAGTCTATTTTGCCTTTGGCACCACTTAGAAGATTGCCCATGAGGATATGTGGACCTTGGGCTGAAAACACTTCTCCACCCATGGACAAGAGAACTAGAAACCACAATGAAATGCAGGATGCTCCCTTATACAAAGCAAGACCATTGGCCAGCTCATGTTTCATGCACTCCATAGTTTGGGGCAGGGGACATGCTGATGCTGCAGATTAAACCTGGGACCTGCATGATAAGCAGATGCTCTGCCACTGAACTAGAGTCCACATCTAAAGGTATCTGGCCAAAGAAGATACCCTTGCCGCTCCATAGTACAACAATGAGGACTTTGTAGCCCTTGAGATGCTCCTGGATTAACAATTCCTATCAGCCTCAGCCAACATGGGATGAGGAAAGTTGTAATCCAACAACATTTGGAGGGTCGCAGAGTCCCAATGTCCTCACCCTGCAAACAAGACTCAGAATCAGAGTTTCCAACTAAGGAGGTTCTAGGCTCTGAGCCTATTGCTGGAGAAAATGAGATTGCTGAGCTTCACAGCCAAGGGTCAACAGAACAACCTTTCATACCCCCAGGGCCTGTAAGGCTGGAACCTAGACCCTCATGGGTGCCTTCCATTGAACCTGAAGAACCAATTGCCTCATCACTGGTGCAGGAAGTACACCATGTACGTATTAGGCTATAGAACAGAGGGGTGCTCATCTTCCAGTCAGAGGACTGACCCTTTAAGAATCTGAAGTTACCCACAATGGGGAAGAGCATGGGAGAGGTAGTCTGGGGCCAGAGGCTGAAAAAGGCTCAGGTTGCTCTCAAACTTTATCAGAGCATTTGGAGCTATCCATGGTCCTGAAACTCCTGCTCAGCCTTGCTTCATGGGATCTAGCAACAGTGCAGAACACAAAAGGGCAGGGCAGCCATAGATCCAGGAAATGATGTTGGTGGGATGAAGAGGAAGCCCACACTGGACCACTTCTCCCAATGTCTAGGACTAAAGCATATGAAATCTATAGCAGGCCAACACTCCCAAAGTCCATCTCCCTTCAGGTGGCAGCTTCCTCTCATGCCCACCTGGGAAAATGTACCCAGACACACCGCTCTGACAATATGACACACACCTGTGTTGAAGCTGTGTGACTCTAACACTGCCTGGTTAATTATCCAGACCCTGTGGAAATACTGCTGCTGTAGCAGCATTTGGAATGTGTATTTCTGCCTCCACTGACATGCAAAAAGAAAAAAAATGAGAGAATCCAGGCTAGCGGTTGAACCCAGAGCACTCATCTGACATCTAAACAACATTTCTGCCACAGCACCAGTTTGATTCAGCCGGATGAAAACTTTTAATTAAAAACACACCCTTATTCTCCTTCCAATTATTTACAAGTCTTGTGAACCATATCTTATCCTTCAAGTGTCTGCGTAAAGTCAGACAAGGGAGGAATTCAGTCACAGATTTCTGACAGATTTTTTAAAAAGGAAAGAAAACAGTCTACATCACATCCCATTGAAATTCTAACTTAGCTGGTATGATTCAGTGAGAAATCTGCCTCCATTTAAAAACAAAAATCCCCTGAAATTAAACTTCAGAAAATGCACATCTCCCCTGGGCCATGTTTGCAGTGACAGATTAATGAATTACCTATCTTCCGGAGAAGAAATAAACATGCAAAACTAATTAAATCCCCTTGCCTTTAGAACAATAGGGAGAAGGAAAACAGCGGCCACAAAAGAAAAATAATTAACCTTGCTACTGAGATTTCGTTGTCAGAGCTTAGAAGTGATACATTAAAAATGAGGCTCTCTTTGACAATGCTTTACTCATTCAAAACATAAATAGATGCCATCAGAGGAGAGAGAAAAGAGTTTTGGGGCATCTTAAAGACAATGGCTCACATCTCCAAAAGGGTACGGGAGAATGTGATGCTAACAACCAATACCAAGATGAAGGTCTATCAGACTTGTGTGTTGAGCACACTGTCTTATGGAAGTGAGTCGTGGGCAACTTGCAACTGCCAGGAGCAACTCCGCAACACTTCCTTGTGTGTTGCATCCAAAAGATTTGGGGCATCACATGGCAGGACAGTCTCTCAAACAAAGATGTGCTCTCCCAAGCCCACATTCCCAATATGTTTGCACTCCTTTCTCAGTGATATCTATGCTGGCTTGGTCATGTCCACAAAATGGAAGGTGGTAGGATTCCCAAGGAGCTGGCTTCAGGCACCAGGCCCATTGGCAGACCAACTCTATGTCACAAAGATGTCTCCAAATGTCTCTCCCGTATCAGTCTCTGCAACCACAGCAGGCACAATAACTCTCCAACGGTTTGACCCCCAAAGGCACACTCTTCTGTTGTCTCCTGAGACACAGTGTAGACATACAGAATACTTGGCCAAAGTTTCCCCACAGACTCCCTCTATTTAAATTACAGCAATTATTTACACATTTAGTCACATATCTGCTTCCTATTCATATAAAATAGCCAATTTTATGAAAATATCTGTCATCTATTGGGGCGATCCTCCCCTATCCGGCAGCCAGTAAACTGGCACCCTAACAGGGATACCCAAAATCCCATGAAATACAGCAGCTACGGTCTGTGACATTTCAGCGCAAAGCTCCAGCATATAAAAACTAATCACAGATAGCATTCAATATAGCATTAACCATCAGTAGCACCATCCACAGGCTTTTACTGAACCCAAAATCAACTCTGTTGGCACTGAGTGACTGGCAAGGAATGCAAACACCTGAGCACATGTTCGTTTGGGTGGCAAGTTAAGTCGCAGCAGATGAGCATGCAATGCCTTCCGACAAATCCATGCAGGTGTGTCTAATGCCACAGAGTCAGAGACAACACATCACAGACTAATAGTGTATCAGCAACAGTTCTTTTCCTCCAATATGTCTCCAGGAGATTTACTTGGAGCAGGATTTACTTGGTGCAGTGCTTAGAGTGTTGGACTAGGACCTGGGAGACCAGGGTTCAAATCCCCATTCGGCCATGAAGGTGACTTAGGACCTCTTTACCTAACCTACCTCCCCACAAGGTTTTTGTGGGCATCAAATGAGGTGGAGAACCATATACACTATTTTGAGCTCCTTGGAGAAAACAGTAGGATATAAATGCAACAAATGCAAATGCATTTTCATGTGCTTAACTTCCTCTTGAATTAATTTATTTTGTAGCAATGAGGCCCATGGCACGTACCCCCAAACAGCTACAAGGGAGACCGGTTCCTTCATGTTCAGTGTATTTAGCATATTTTGTTAATATCCTAATAATATTATGAGTGAGGATTTGTACCTAGCAAAAATAGCACCGCTCATGACCAAGAGGGAGGTATCAATAGGCTTGGGGAAATGTTTTTGTTTAAATCTAGCGAGGTTTTCCTAGTAGCTATTGAGAGTCTTATCTTCTATTAATTTGTCTAATCCTCATTTTAATCCATCCAGGTTGGTGGCAATCATTGCCTCTTGGGGGAGTGAATTCCATAGCTTAACTATACACTGTGTAAATATGTCCTTTTTTTAGTGTGGCTTGACACCAAAACAGCCCATCAAGGACTGAATATGCTCAGTAACTATGGAATAGTGGCTGAATGTTGAAGGTTGGGGAATGGGGAATGAAAATACAGGGGTACCTCAGGTTACAAACACCTCAGGTTACAAACACTTCGGGTTACAGACTCGGCTAACCTGGAAGTAGTACCTCATATTAAGAACTTTACCTCAGAATGAGAACAGAAATCATGTGCTGGCAGTGCAGCGGCAGCAGGAGGCCCCATTAGCTAAAGTGGTACCTCAGGTTAAGAACGATTTCAGGTTAAGAACGGACCTACAGAACGAATTAAGTTCATAACCAGAGGTAACACTGTATTCAAAAAGGGCTGGCTGCCTGCCTGCCTGGAACCGTCCACACTGCAACATTTTGTTATGGTTTCAACTTGCTAAGTACAATCAATTCAGCTTCAATGCATTAGCCAATGTGTATGTATGTTGTGTTTGTCTGGCAATTATTCCTGGTCTCCATAGGTTCCCTTACTGCAGAATTCTCCATAGGATCAGGTATGAATGAATTAACATTTTGAGAGTTCCACAGATAACAAAAAATGAGGTTTCAGATGGGCTGGTATACAGTTGCAGATCGTACTGATTTCAGCTAGGCAGAAAAGGCAGCTAAGTGTTTGTTTGTTTTTTGTGTTCATATGAATAATTAGTATTGGGTACTTCAGACACTGGCAGTAATAGCCTTTCTTGGGTCTGTCTTTTGAGATGTAAATGGCATTAAAATCTCCAGCTCCCACAACATTTTATATGGATCAGAAACAGCCCATTACTGCTTTCCTGCCCAGAATGTCAATAAAAGAAAATATGTCTTTGATTACTGTTTTATTAGGAAATAATTAACACTCTGAGAAAGTACAGGAATGTTGATGAATGCAGCAAGGTGCTGTTTGTGTGGGCAGCAATGATGAATAAGGTAATTCTGATGTTAGCCAAATATTTACAAAAGCCAGCAGATTGAGCTTTCTCTCTGCAGGCAAATGGCCATATAAAATGAATGTGGCTTGAATGCCAACTCAAAATCTTCAATACAATTTCAGAGAAGGTCACACCATTTAATGATGTAGAACACTGGCTAACAATTTGTAGACTTCACAATCCAAAATTCAAGACCATTTCCATAAGATAAATGGACCAAAATATTTGAAGGTTATTTGCAGCCAGCCACTCATATTCCTCAAAAACCAATTCAGCCACGTCATTCCAACAGGATTTCAGAAACAACACGCATTGCCAAGCTGAAGGAGAACATTTGAATCTCAAAGCAACTAGCATCCCAAATCCAATTTCTGTAGTTCCCCTTGGGTTTGTGCTTTAATTTATCAGACATGCTAATTGTCAGTCATTGTGCAGCTGCCTGATTAATCTATTCTTTTCAGATCTGGAGATACAGAATAGCTTTGACTAACAAATTAGCTGAGGTCCCTTTGTAAAAATTGCCACTTTCTTCAAGTCTTGACCTGACGTATAAAAATTAACTGAGACGCTGAAAATGTTAGAGAAGCTGAGCAGAGAGGTCAAGTGGATCTGAAATCGTTGCAAAGCTAGGAAACAACATGACGCCGGTAAGCACATTGCAGGGGGAGCAAGCACCGTATTCATCCACCTACTTCCCATCTCTATGTTGATAGCTATGTGGCAGCATTCTGATAGCCAGTGTGGAGCAGTGGTTAGACTGTTGGACTAGGACAGTGTTTCCCAAACTTGGGTCTCCAGCTGTTTTTGGACTACACCTCCCATCATCCTTAGCTAGCAGCACCAGTGGTCAGGGATGATGGGAACTATAGTCCAAAAACAGCTGGAGACTGAAGTTTGGGAAACACTGGATGGGGATCTGGGAGACCAAGCTTCAAATCATCACTCAGCTATGAAGGTCGCTTGGGCTGGTCGCTCACTCTCAGCATAACCTGTTTCACAGGGTTGTTGTGAGAATAAAATGGGGAGGAAAGGAGCTGTGTACTCCACCATGAGCTCCTTGGAGGAAAAGTGGGATATAAGTTCAAAAGTGGGATATAAGTTCAAAAAATAAAATTGTTTTGTTTTGTGGTGGTGTTATTGTACATTATTTGATTTTCATTGCATTATTCAATTTGTATTGTGTGTCACGTAGATGACAAAAGTTACATATTTTGGGAGCAAATTCCATAGGATAATCATGTACTTTGTGACGAAGTTCTCTTTGTCCTCATTGTAAACATGTCTTGAGGACCTAGAGGGGGAGTGATGTCTAGTTACATGTAAATATGACCCTGGCTTACAGATCTCCCTCCAGAAGTCAGGAAACTAGGGCTGGTTGTTCCTCGAGGCCTTTGTTGAAAGAGCCAAAAAGAAAGAGAAGAAAATCAGGGAACAACCATCAAGTATTTAACGGCTCCACCAGCCAAATTCTGTGTAGGTATATGAAAAGGTAGTCAAGTTGCAATTCTGCCACTCTCTACCCATAATCCCCAAGTTTCTCCTCAGCTCTGTCCCTGGCCTGCTGGATGTTCTCTGAGCTATGCCAGTGACCCACCAGATTTTTCCCCATTATTAAGCTTTTTTTTTTTTTTGAAAATACAAATAATGAAGCATAACAAAACAGATGCAAAGGGTATGTAGTAACATAGCCAGTTTATGACACCTCGATTACTACCTGTGCTGATAAACACTTTCCTTCTCCTTTAAGTTTCATTTACAAGGATTTTTGTTTGTAGAGTTTCGAGATTAAAAAAGAAAATACGTAACTCAGAAGGTCCAAAGTCTAGAGCATATCAGGGATGGAGGCAGAAGACAAGCATTATCCTACAGGAATGTCAGGCAGTGCTCTAGCTCTGCTTAGAGGGCAAGTATTTTCAGCGACCTTACCACCACATGGCCTCTGCCCAATTAAAACTCCTCTTTTGCACACTAGGAACTGCCTCATCGGACATGCTAGGTTTGGATGAAAGTGCTTCAGGGTGATGGAAGGATGAGCACATAACAAACCATGCAAGGTGGGAAGAGGTGGAGCAAGGAGAAGCGGAGGGCATTTCAAAGAAGGGAGAGAAAAGAGGAGTACTCACATGGCGAAGGAATCAGGGGGAGCTGAAACTCTCCTCAGGTCAGCAGAGGGCACTTTAGGGATGCTATAGGCAGCAGGAAATGTGCAGCCGGGAGAGGATCAGCACAACGGCATGGACAGACAGGGAAAAAGCCCAGAGAGAGAGAGAGAGAGAGACATACAACAACATTTAAACAGAAACAAAAGGAAGGCATCATGTTGAGGCAAAATGGAGGTGTGTGCTAAGCTGCAAGGCAGCACAACCATCAATGGAAAAGCCAATGGGTGGTATCAGCAAGCGCAATGGAGGAAAATGGCGTCTGGTTATGGGGCACGGTGGAACTCTGAGGCAACACGGCATGTAGCTGTCAATGGCAGGGTTAAGAATATAAGACTGTAAGGTGAGTCCTGCTGGATCATCTATTCCAACTTTCTATTCTCATAGTGGCCAAACAGATGCCCATGGGAAGCCCACAAGCAGAGCCTGAGGGCAACAGTGCTCTCCCCGACTTGTGATTTCCCCGCAACTGGTTTTCAGAGGTAGACTGCCTCCAATATTGGAGGCAAAGTATAACCAATGGTTTGGTACCTTGGCTGGGCTTCATGGGGTTCCTAGGGTTTGAGCCCAGCAGCACTACAAGACCTTGGAGTATGAAACATCCTTTACAGAAAGAGGGGCAACAGTTCTTCATCCTAAGAGGATGTATGCAACCATCTTTGGAGAGAGACAAGCACATCATTGCCACAAACTCCCCCAACCTCTCTCACTTGTTCACCCCACTTCAGTGGTTCCCTTCCCCCTCATCCCTATTTCTGAATTTCTGAGGCAATCAGCTCCATGCTTTGGGCCAGCCATGAACTGTTTCCATGAAGATGAGTCAAACAAGACATGGGCTCAAAAACACATGGCCCAGGTAGCATCTGAATGAGGGGGGCAGGATTGCCAATGGAGCCAGTGACGTGCATAGAAATGTCCACATGGAAATACATTGTGATGGCCTTTGGGGCTTCACACAGCAGCTCTTCACCCTGGCTTTGGAGATGCATATTTTTAGGACTCACCTTATTTCTGTGATTTGGGGTGTTTAAAACTGTTTTTAATATTGTGTACTGTTGTGCCTTAATAGTAATGCTATATTTTCTTGTAAAGTGCCCTGGGACCTTAGGGTGAATTGTGTTGTTGTTGTTGTTGTTAGATCAATAGCCCAAGTGAGAAATTGTGAGTCCACAATTGGGTCCACAGAATGGTCTGAAGGCATCAGCATCACAGTCCCTGAAACTAAGCAGGTCTGGAAGAGCCAGTGGGAGATCCTTTCTGAACCCCTGGTTCTCAGGCCTGAGATCTCTGGAGTTCTTTGGTTAACAGTTTTTTAATAGTTCAGTTTTGAAATGGCATTTCATCACACAGAATATCCCCCCCCCCAAAAAAAAAAATGCAAACCGAAATAAAAAAATAGATATCCTCCCTCGGAGGAAGCTGATGTCCCTCATTGACTGTGTTACAGCGAAACCCATTTCAACTTTGTCTTTGGATCATAAAGTGCATGATGGGAAGCTGGATGCTGATTATATAGCACTTTTCTCTTCAAAGTGACATTCAGATTACATATCAGGCCAGGTTCTCCAATCTGCCGCCACTGCAGCGTTGTCACTATCAAGTCAATTTCCCTCTCTTTCATCTATCATCAGTGGGATGGGAATTTTCCCCCCTCCCCTCCGTCTATTAGAGATTCTGGAACTGGAGTTTAGCTGGCAATTCTGTTAATGATGCATGAGGCGGACTGAAACGCATCTCATTCTTCTAAAGCAAAATTGACTCTCTCCCAGATTAACTTCAGTAAAACTTTGCCACCGAATTTAACAAGCGTGACTCAGAAGACAAATGGACAAAAGATAAGAGCCATAAACAAACATGATATCTCTTTGTTCACATCTATACCTCCTATTTCTCCCCTATCTGGAGACAAACAATATTGACACGGCACATTGGTGGCGCTTAAACTTTTATCCTAAGTTGCACCTTACCTTCTGCCTCCAAAAGAATTTCCCATTATTCTTATTTATATCCTTGTAAACATAGCTTTTGGCAACAATGGATGCTGACTCAGTGCAGTTGCAGAGAGCAGAGACGTCCTAGTTTACCAAACCTTTAGCCACAGGAAGACTAGAAAGGAAGTTTGGTGTAGTGGTTGCAGGGGCAAACGAAGGCGTCGTGACACCCGGGGCTGCAAACTGCTATGTATGGCGCATGTGGTGTCACTACTTACAGCGCATGTGCCGTACGTAGCGATGCCGCACATGCGCTGTACATAGTAGTTTGCTGGCGACGCCGCTCCAGCACTGTAGGTCCTCTGCTCGTGCCATCTGTACAGTGCTTGAGTGGTGCCAGTGGCAAACCGCTATGTACAGCGCATGTGTGGCATCGTTATGTACAGCACATGCGTGCGATGCTGCACATGCACTGTACATAGTGGTTTGCCGCCGGCGCCAGGATCCTCTGCTTGCAGCTGCGAACAGAGGATCTTCCGCATGTGGCGGAGGCGTGATGGCTGCTCATGCTGCCACGAGCCCCTGCAGGGTGTCTTCTTGTCACCCCCCCCCCCGACATGGCACCCAGGGTGCACCACCGCTGCCCCCCACCCCCCGTTGCAACACCACTGAGTGGTTGTAGCGTCTGATTAGACCTGGAAGACAATAGCTCAAATCTCCACTCGGCCATGAAGCTCACCTGCTGATCTTGGGCCAGTCACTCACTCTCAGCTTAACCTACCTCACAGGGCTGTTGTGATTGATAAAATGGGGGGAGAAGGGAACTATGCATGCCACCTTGAACTCCTTGGAGGAAAGGTGGGAAAGAAATGCAGTAAATAAATACATGAAATGCAAGATTTTTCCTGAAATTGGGGAGGGGAAATTCACGGGTAGAGCTATATTTTTCCCCATAATGCGAATACTGCCCCCCATGCCCAATCTAAAGCATGCAGAGAGATCAATTTGTGCTACATGGTGTCCCCTGCTCAAATATATAGTAGCTCCAGGCTTTGTGTCCATCAATAAACAGCAGAGATGGCTGCCCTGGAGTAGCAGAATTCTAGGGGGCTCCATCTCCTATGATGGAAATCCCTAAAGGGGAAAACACACACACACACACACAGAGAGAGAGAGAGAGAGAGAGAGAGAGAGAGAGAGAGAGAGAGATGTCAGATCCCTGAAACATCAGGGTCTGAGATGGACAATAGTATCCTTGTCTCTTGCATTGGCTGTGCAATAAACTATGGCTATGCAAACTGTGCTCTTGCCGCTGCAAATCCTGCTGGCCAGCTGCACAACTCAGCAGCTTCAAGTGCTTTAAAGGGAGAACAGAATTCCTATGGCTCAGCCACCCTGCTCTTCTGTACTTTGGCTTGCTCTGAGCCAAAGAAGTAGCCACTGTTAAGACTTCCTGCTGCATGTTTTGAAAGAGAGGTGGAGAAAGTACAGACTTTTCTAGTGACCGGGGTCTCTTGGAGGAGGTCAGCTACCCCTGGTGGCAAGATCCAGGTGGCAGATCCAGCCACTGAGGAACACCTCGCCTGCTTCTGCTGCTGTGGTGCCAACAGTGGCTGCAATGCACTCCCTGGAGGTCAGATCTACCACCTCCTCGGCACCCCAACCCTCATGCTGCCTCCACAGTGGAATCTCAGTGAACAGAAGACACTGCTGCTCTTTCACCCCAGGGAGGAAGTGGTGGGGCTGCCCTCTGGGGCTTCCTGGGCTCCGCCCCCACCTTTGATTCCCAGTTCAACTGTTGGGTAAAGTCGATTTGATTCCCCTCTTCTTTGTTCCCAATGTAGATATTCACTCTTCCTGGCCGGGGGGGAGGCACCATTTTGTGGTTCACCTCAGGTACCAAAGCGCTTTGGGTAAGCACTGCCACTACCAAATTTAAGCTGTCTAGCTGCCAACCTAGCAGTTCGAAAGCAAGTACATATATAGGTACCACTCCAGTGGTGCAAGTAGATAAATAGGTACCACTCCGGCGGGAAGGTAAATGGCGTTTCCGTGCACTGCTCTGGTTCACCAGTAGCTGCTTAGTCATGCTGGCCACATGACTGTACACCAACTCCCTCGGCCTATAGAGCAAGATGAGCACGCAACCCCAGAGTAGTCTGCGACTGGACCTAACGGTCAGGGGTACCTTTGCCTTTACCTAGCTGTCATAGATGTGAGTCGCTATGCACAAAAGGACAATACAGCTTTCAACAGAGCACAGAAAGCTCCATGCAAACAGGAACTGCTGTCCCATCATCTTCAATGGCAGATGATACCCCAAGCATGCAGCCCCACTGAAACATGCACTCCCATTCAGCATTCGGAATGCTTCCTAATATTAAAGAAAATGGGGCAATTTCCAGCCACGCAGAGCCCCATAGTCCTGGAATACGCCAGAGTAGAAGGATGCTGTTATGTAACTCGGAAGGGTCTGTCATCATCAACATCAAAAAGATAAAGCCAGCAGGAAGCCTGCAAATTCACTCAATATATATTAAATGTGGACACTGTTTGCCAATTTAACCAAACATTCTGTAAATATTATCCCAGACTTTTAAAGTTTAAACTCATTTGCTCTAGCAATGTTTGCATGTGTTTCACATTCGCTTCCTGCAAAGAATTTGGGGGAGGAACTCAGAGGGATGTTTGCTGAAGGCAAGCGTTTTAAGCAAATATTGTAGGCTGTAGAAAATAGTTTTCAGCTCCGTACAGCATAGCGACACTTCCTATCAACTAGTTTCATCTTGCATACTGTGCCATGGAGGCAAGCCTCAGCCCAATCCATAGATCACCTAAACAGGATTATTTATTTATTATTTATTCTAATTTAGCCCACAAGTCAGGGCCAAAACTGGTTCAAACCCAGATGCTTCCGTTTTATTAGTTTGTGGGATTATAGCTGCATTTTTCTCATCAGTTCATAAGAAGAAGAAGAAGAAGAAGAAGAAGAAGAAGAAGAAGAAGAAGAAGAAGAAGAAGAAGAGTTTGGATTTGATATCCCGCCTTTCACTCCCTTTAAGGAGTCTCAAAGCGGCTAACATTCTCCTTTCCCTTCCTCCCCCACAACAAACACTCTGTGAGGTGAGTGGGGCTGAGAGACTTCAGAGAAGTGTGACTGGCCCCAGGTCACCCAGCAGCTGCATGTGGAGGAGTGGAGACGGGAACCCGGTTCACCAGATTACGAGTCTACCACTCTTAACCACTACACCACACTGGCTCTCGAAGCAAGCAAACATTAATAAGATGTGTGTTCTTCAGTCAATATTCTTGCTTCTGTTGACATGCTCGAAGCTCCCCATCCCCAGAATATTCCTTCATTTAGGACAGATGTGATGACCTACTCCAGTTAAAGTTACAGTGGTACCTCGGGTTACAGACGCTTCAGGTTACAGACTATGCTAACCAGAAAATAGTACCTCAGGTTAAGAACTTTACCTCAGGATGAGAACACAAATTGTGCGCCAGCAGCACAGCAGCAGCAGGAGACACCATTAGCTAAAGTGGTACCTCAGGTTAAGAACAGTTTCACGTTAAGAACAGACCTCCAGAACGAATTACGTTCTTAACCCGAGGTACCACTGTACTTCTGAGCACGTTCATATGGCAGCTTTCTGTCCTCCAACTTGGAAATTGGTGTTGATGATACATGGCTTCCTTGGTAAACAGAACCCTAAGGGCCAAAGTAGATATCTTGGGGCCACTCAATATTCAGGAACCCACCCATTCAATATATGATTTGGGAAGGGGGCAGGGGTCTTGCTTTAACAATTTAAAAGAATGTTTTGGGGGCCACTTTCTCTCACAAACTGGCCTTACCATGACATTTGCCATTGCTATGTGTGCCACTGCCATCCAAAGTCTACTCAGCTCTGAAGTAGGCCCAAGTGGCAGCCTCATTATGGCGCTTCGATGGGCTGTGAAGGCTTTTATGTTTCACTGCCTCTTCAGTTAGCCCTCCCCACTTTCTTCTGTGTCCACTCTATCTTGTGAAGTTTTCATTCTGTTCTCATTTTATATTAGGTTTATTATTATTAGGAGGAGCAGGAGGAAGAGAAGTATGTTATGGACCCTTTAATTAATGTCGTAAACCACAGACGTATGTGAGAGAGGAGCACTTAGCCTGACTCTCCTCCCTTCCCTTGGCACAGTCATTTGTGAGGCATTTCCTTGACTTTGTTATAAGAATTTTAAGGTCTCAAATACAGAATAAATATTCAAAAATGCACACATATCTAAATATATGAACCATGTGCTTGAAATAGTATGGGAGAGCAATCCTGGAGCCATTTTGACTCTCCCAATGACCTCAAATATTCCTCTGCACTAAGGGAAGCAAATGGGGAGAGCCTTCCCATTGTCTTTTTACTTGCAAATCCTGTCTTTAGGGTGTATTTGTGTATGAATAGGGTGAGCCTGTGACCTGGATTCAGGAACCAAAGTATTAACCATCACAAAAGAATGGCCAGACTGCCCACGTAATGCAATCAGTGAACATTATCAGGTATCCTGGCAAACAGGATTTCTGCTGTAGACCACCTCCTCTGCTGTAGACCACTTCCTTCTGTGATGTATGTATGATGTTTTAGGGGGGTGATCTTGGGCTACAGGGTGGGCAATTTCAAAAGTCTATATAAGAGCTTGCACACCATTGTTCAGGGTTCTCCTCCCTCCTGCGTGTGGTGAGTGGAGAGCCTGTTGCAACAGTTCCTTGAATAAAGATCAGGATTACTAGGTGCTTTGCTTTTCAATTTACTCTGGTTGGCTACCCACTTAAGGACTCTATGTGGGCTCTGGAATAGCCCATAAGGGAAAAGGAGCAGGGGGTTTTTTCTTATAACAACTTCCATACAGGAAGCAAGCCTGTAAGGGAGAAAGTGTCTGAGGCAATAGACTGAAGAGAGGTAAATTCAGGGTCACTCCCCCCCCTTAAAGTAAGGCCCACTCTGCCTCTCATGTTATGTATGTGAATGGGGAGGGCATGTGAGGGGGATGAGATATCTGCTACCTAGAGTGGTTACTTAGGTAAAGGTAAAGGGACCCCTGACCATTAGGTCCAGTCATGGCCGACTCTGGGGTTGCGGCTCTCATCTCGCTTTACTGGCCGAGGGAGCCGGCGTACAGCTTCCGGGTCATGTGACCAGCATGACTAAGCCACTTCTGGTGAACTAGAGCAGTGCACGGAAACACCGTTTACCTTCCCGCCAGAGCGGTACCTATTTACCTACTTGCACTTTGACATGCTTTTGAACTGCTAGGTTGGCAGGAGCAGGGACCGAGCAACGGGAGCTCACCCCGTCACGGGGATTCGAACCACCAACCTTCTGATCGGCAAGTCCTAGGCTCTGTGGTTTAACCCACAGCGTCAACTGCGTCCCTTCTCCACCTGCATCCCTTCACCAAAAAACCAAAAAGAGGGAATAAAGGACAATTTGCAAAGGAATTGTGTATACTGATTTATAAATCTAGATGCACATTCAGAAAATAATTGCCATAATTTAAATAGAAACACAATGCATCTTAACATAGTGGGGGAGGTTGTGACCATGGAGCCTCAGCCTGCTGTCTAGGTGCTACTATGGTTGGGCCATTCCAAGGCCCCTGGTTACTCTCCCTTCTTAGGGTTCTTTCTCAGACTTAAACGGGACAGCTCTTCACATAGAGGACTCCTTCAATCAGAGGACTGTCCTCTGACAGTCCTTCAGATAGATGGACGTCCTCTGTAAAGTAGGGCAAAAATTAGGAAGAAATGGTAAGGCAATAGGACCATCTGCAGTCCAGTGTCCAGCACTCTAGGAAGGACATGGCTGCAAGGTCAGCACCTTCAGAAGCAAAGTGACAGCAGAGAGAAAGAGAGCTGGTGGAAATTGGATTCTCCTCTTGGACCTCAGGAGACTCTTTGCCTAGGTCCCTTAGCTGATGCCTGGTCTTATCTCTCTCTCACACATAACCTCTCTCTTTTTTTGCTGGGTTGTTTCCTGGAGATGAATTGACATAGAAGAGAGAAGGCAGAGGATATAGGCCTTAACATTCCCACGCCAAAGCACAGGGGTAAGGAATCTTCTTCAGTCTGAAGGTCACAGCCTGCCAAGGGCCAGAGGCAAAACAAATGTAGATGTAAGCCTTCAATGGTAGGCTAGTTTCTACACACACTCATGTGCCCCTCTCTGCCTTCCAATCCAGGCAAGCAAAGGTCATTATCTGAGTTCAAGGACACATTCCAGTCAGGCAAGAACATTTAAGGAGGGTGCAACACTGGGCTGATGAAGGGTGTGGCCTGGGAAGAGTCCCAAGGGCCAGGTAGAAGGACCTGGAGCTTCCCCAGCTCTGTTGTAGTGCATGAACTGAAGCATGGGGTCTTTTCCCCAATACATATTTGGTCACTTCTTGCAGGAAGTAAAGCTGTGCAGACACAGTGGCGTAGCATGGGTTGTCAGCACCCAGGGCAAGGCAAGTAATTTGCACCCCCCCTGCACTGTCCCTCCCCCAGATAGTCCCTCGCTCTCTCTCCGCACAGCACGCCTGGCACCCCCCCCCCCTCCACAGTAGGCGGCGACCCGGCGGCTCGGATCGGATTCGCACAGCCAGCACTGCAGTGAGAGAGAGAGAGTGAGCCAGGTAGGGGCAGAGAGCTGTGAGTGCGAGCGCCCCCCCCCCCAGATGTTGCGCCCGGTGCGGCCGGCCCCCCATGCACCCCCCATGCTACGCCACTGTGCAGACAACATAGTATTTGGGGGCACTGAATGTGTTAAAAACCCACATAAATAAAATAAATGAAAATCAAATCCAGTCACAACCCATTCGGTAATGATATTTTCAGAAGGAGCCAAAAAGACCACACACAATTATCATCTTGAGACAGATTCTTATTTCCTAGCCCATAATTTAAATCAGTTCCCTTCACTGAAAACAAGCAGAGAGGGGGAGAGAAATGAATAGCTGCCAATATTGTTGAAGAGCTCATCTGTGTTTCAGGGGCAAAAAAGGGATGGTGTGAAGAGGCTCTGTTAAACAAGGGCATTCAACTACTAGGATTCCATATCTGGTGACAACAATCCTGATATTGGATTTGTGTGTGTGTTGTTGTTTTGTTTAAAAAAGGTGGGATCTGACTGTCGTTGGTTCTGATCGTCTTCAGTAGCAAACACTGGCACTAAGCTTCTGAAAATTGTAGAAGGGCCTGTTTGTTCATGGATGGAACAGCACATTCAGGTCTAGTAATTATAAAAAAGAATTGTATAATGTTTGATAAGTAACATACAATCCACTTTTCTACAAAAAGTGGAGGGCTACGTAGGCCTTTTTTGGAGTATGCATACTGTCACATTTTTACAAGTATCCTGACCCTCCTCATAACAATACAGGAGACAAATCCAAAGTTTCTCCTCCACCATCTGCAATATAGGAATGATATTGATTTGTCCTAGAAGGTTGTGTTCTACACATTATCAGGTTATGTGAACTACCTTGAATCCTCTAATAATACATAAATGCTACGTGCTACCAATTTAAAAGTTTGTGGTGTTGGAACTGTGGGAGTAATAGCTCTTTGGATGAAAAATAAACTTCATTCCCACAAGGAACACAAGGAGAAAGCTTGAAGTCATTTGGTAAGGGGAGGGAAGATGTTGTAGGGAAAACATTTCAAAACCCAGTGAGTTTTCCTGTATTAGGGAAATGTCACCAAATGCCTGGGCAACATAGATCCAGATAAAATTCGGTGAAGGATTTTTTTAAGGAAAGGAAAATGTTGGAGGGGATGGGTTGTTCATTTCAGCTTAGATTGAGAGGCTTGTGCTGAGGGTTGGATTAACTTCAGGCTAACAATGTCACAGAGTGAAGGCTCTGCAAGGGTGAAATTATCTGGAAAGGATACTATGAGAAAAGTGTGCTGTGCTTCATTAAAACTCACCAGAATACTGTAAATGTTCCACGAACAAGTGGCTGGAAGGCTAGGGTGATGGTATTGTCCTGAGTTATTCTGACATTTAAAGTACTGGCAGCCAGTACTGAATTGCAGGGGAGGGGAGGGTTGTTATTATATATTGAGAGTAAGAAAAGGGTTCCTGCTCCTCTGGCTGTATAGCTAGCTGTCTTCGCATGCTAAGCACAAACAAAGGTGGGGTATGCGGTGAAAAGAGGAGGCATGTCATGTCATTTGGACAGGTGCAGAATGACAGGGTGTTGTTTGGCATAGTTTGGCCATGTCTTTGATCCATCACTGACTTGGCTCAACTTTACCATTTCCCTTTTCCCAAGATGCACATGGAGCTAACTCACTCATTGAGCATAGGCATCGATGTCCTCCTCTTGCTTTTCTGCACCATATTGGCCTGATTCCTCAGGGCAATTCGGATCAGCGAGGGAGCCAGTCGGCAAGGCTCCCCATCCACTTGCATGGGGATGGACTTGTACGTCAGCAACGTCACTTCCCGGCATTGGTGTAACCTTTCTCCGTGGCCTCCCACTTGAAGAGCAGCCTTAGCAATAGAAAGAGAAAAAGAGAAAAAGAGGGGAGGAATCAGTTCAAGTCATCGAATCTGGCTAAAATGTACTGTTATTTGCAAGACCCTATGAGCTCAAGGATTGCTTGCAGCAGGTGATTCAGCACCTACTGACTCTGAGACATTTGATTCGGTTTGCATTTAAAGGCCAATCTACCTTATTCACATTTTTGGAAACAAATGTGCAAACTGAAACCCAGCCATGCTTTGAAATTTGCAATTCTCCAAATTGTGCAGTGCAGTTTTCCAGCCAAGGAATGTGCACAAAAATACATATACTAAGGTAAAATATTATGAGGGTGATGATACTTGATCCCTGTCTGAGGCTTACTAGATTCTGCCTTTCCTGGGTGAACACAGGTCTTTTTAAAGTCCCAAATGGTTCTTTTAGGGTGGATGGTGGATATTTATGAGCTGTCTGCTCTGGGCTTTTTTGCTTCTGCCTTTCCTCAAGACAATAAACATGCGCCAAAAGGAGTGCAAATAGTAGCTTGAGGGAGGGCAATTTTCATTGGGACCACAGTGGTGCATGGAAAGGGTTAAACTCCCTGTGCCTACCCACCCAGGGTCCTGATTGGGGCTCCTCATGGTCACTAATTCCAATTAAAATGGATAAAAGCAATGTTTAATGCCACATGAAGTTTAACCCTTAGAGTCACACACCAACAACATTTGCAAGTTTCAGAGTTTGACTTGCTGTCCTGTTTAAAACGCATGTGGGAGCAATAGAGGTATGTGAGTGGGAGAGACAGTTAGCAATAGGTAGGGGAAGGCTGATGCCCTGGAGAACTGATTGTTCCTTTCTCTTCTAGTCCCCCTCTCCTTGCAGAATGAATAATCTGGAAGGAAGGGCAAGGCATGGAGAGAAACAAGGAATAAAAATGGGAGGCCATAATTATGGCACCAGATATTAAGATAGCAAGTCCTTCCTGCAAGCCATTTTTTCAGGTGTAGAAGGAAGGGGTGTTCACCCATTCTTGGCTGTTCTCTCAAATGGCAAACCAGGAGTGAGGAAAATTCACTCTACATACTCAGTTATAGCTGGAAACCTGCCATTTGGTTTATTCTCTGTGAGTCAGCTCTGGTTGACTTATAGACAGTTTGCTTGCAGGAGGCAATCGATGAAAAAGACTCACCAAGGAGGCCATGGTGAACCCAATGACCTCAATGTAACCATCATCATGCCGCTGTGGTTCAAATTCTCTGTGGTCTCCTGGATTCCCCCAGGGCATTGTGCCAGCACAATACCTGAACAGAAAAACATAAGGAGAGCTCAGCTGCTTCAAAGTAAAAGCCTGTTTAGTTCAGCTTCCAACCAGATGCCTATGGAAAGCTCACAAGCATGAATGTGAGAGGTTGAGGATCCGTGGGATTTGAGCAAACACTGAACATCTGGCCCACTTGGCTTTTAGCAACAAAACCAAGCATAAGTCTTCTACAAATATCTTTCAGATAGGGTAAGGTTTCAGAAGGAACACCTCTGCTTTATACCAGAGTTATATCATGCAGACCAGGGTGGTCAATTCTCCATTTGCAGGGCTGGAGCTGCTTGCACACTCGTACTTATCCCACAGTTAGCTGTTTGAAGAAGGTCTGAGAGAATAAGGCAAAGAGGAAACTCATTTTTATTTTTAATGCTCCATATGGTCAGCCCTCCCCACCACCTCTTTGGTTTCAACTCTTCAGATCACCAAGCACAACCATTTCTCAAAAAGTGAGTAAGGTCTTCCAAGTGAGGAAAGAGGACAATGGGAGGCTGTTCCCTCCTTTCCATTGGTTTATTTCAATTAGGTCTTCCAATTCAGTGTGAGAGAGATTGGGAGGGGGAGAGGGGGGGATAGAACTATAACAACTGCCCTTTCAGTTAATTGCTAGAGATTTAATCCTAGATCTATGGGATAATTGTCTATTTTTTTAATAAATGGTTTCCCCTCCTAGGGTTCCCTCACCTTGTCACAAGTCCTCCCAGGACATGTCCTTACCTGGGTATGTTTAAAAACACTATACATTGGAATTTCAGCTCCTGAATCTTTGGGGTCAGGTCTGTGCCATCACACTGCCAAAGAGAGTGAGAGAGAGCACACAAGTATGTATTAAGGTTTATTATAAAATAAACACCTGTGGATTTATTTTAATGTGATCTTGGACTTAAAAAAAAATATGTAAGGCCACATCACACAAGAAGCCCAGATGAAACAAAGAGGAGCAAGCCCATACTGTATTTATTTTTGCTATGTTCCCCTGGCAAAAGCAAGTACTCCAGATATGTTAATGTGGTGCCATTACATCTAGTGGGAAATAAAACACAATGGGGAACACACTGGAAAAATAAACATGGAAAGAGGGAAGGTTGGTGTAAGCCAGAAAGCAAACTTGCTGAAATAAATTTATTGTGCCCACTTTCTTTCCTTCCTTCCTTTCTTCTCCTTCCTTTTTTTGTTTCAGTTAAAGGCATGGAAGTCTTTTTCCATCTTAAAACTGGCAACTCTGTAACAATAAATCTCTGTAACAATAAATTTAGGTACCAGCCCAGATTCCTAAGATTCACTAAATGTAAGTGAAACTAATTTCCACTAGTCTTCACAAAACGTATGCAACTTTACAATCAAGATGAAACTTTTCTCCTCTTGTTTTACCAGCCAATTCTCCAACACATCCTTAAAAAGCATAGTTCCCCTTTTTATACTCACCACAACTTTCACATGCTTGGATAAATCTCTGGAGCTTCTCTGAAGGAAGTCGGAAAAGGCTGCCTAAATTATACAGAAAAGTGGACGGGGGAAAGAAGTGTGATATAATAATTTCATCTGAATTTCATTTTTGTTGCTTCAAGAATCTGGAGTGAAAACAAGGCCTTGTTAAGTGAAGTTGCCCCACAGAAAGAGGCTGAGTTTCAGGGCACAGTTAAGTGCTGAAGTGAATACGACATTTCTAATTGGCAAAGTTTCCTTGAATCAGACAGCGACATGGAATAGGAGCCCAAAATACTCCAAAAGGACCTATTGGAGGCACAGGGATGGAAACTGCCAATTATCCAATTTCATTATGATGTCAGGTGACTTCAAAGGGGCTCAAGATTGAGCCTGAAGATTGAGCCAATTGGCTGATGTCCCAAAGAATAGTGGTGATGATCCTCAATAATTAAAGCAATAAAACAAACTGTTTACCACCACCCCAAAAAAATAAGCAAAATTTGGATTCAGGAAAACACGTTTCAACTCACCCCAGCATAAAACATTTTATTTCGAAAGCGGCTGTTGAATTTTTCAGGATTTGCTTCTGTGATAGAGAAGAAGAAAACAGCAGAATACAAGGAGTCTTTACTAAGGCAATTAAACAGTACGCTGCCCTTGATGGTTCACTTCCTTATTTTCCTTCTGGCAGGCAAACAGCTGAGTTTCTAGCCATTGCTGGCTGCTGGCTAAAGAGGAGGGGCGTAAAGGATGCATCTTTGTTTTCTGTGTTCCCTAGATAAGGGAGTCAAAAGGAACCGATGAACTGTATATCAGTCTATTATGGAAAAGGGGGCAAATTGCTCATCTTTTTTTTTTCTTTCAAGAAACCATTGTGTGCTGACTGGTGAGGTGAGATGGCCTTGCGCACAACTGAGAAGTGTTAATTTGGATTAATAAATGAAGTGTAATTCCATTATTAATGGAAGACCTACCCTTTCGCTTCTAAGAAAAAGGAGAAAAGAGTATTGATGCATATATAAGAAAAGCTGCTCCTTTTCCCTTATGGGGTATCCAAGAGCCTGTATAGAGACCTTATGTAGGTTCTCTATTGGTAGGAGAAAATAAAAGAGGCCAACCAGAGACTATTGAGAAGCAACAGTTTAATAAAGATCAAGCTTACTAGCTGCTTTGCTTCTCAATATTCTCTGGTAGGCCTCTGTTATTTTCTCCTACCAATTGAGAACCTACATAAAGACTCTATACGGTCTTCTTGGGTACCCCATAAGGGAAAAAGAGCAGTTTTTATTATAACAACGCCTTGTGCTTTTATATTGTATTTTGTGTTTTAATATCATATCTTTATGTTGTAAACCACCCTCAGATCTGCAGATCATTGTTGAAAAGCGGCGCTTAAGTACACTCAGGGCTCGTCCACAAGTCTACTTCTCCAGTGCCAAGAAAGCACTAGTCTGAGTGGTTTTCTGCTCGGACTCACACTTTCGAGGCATGGGTCTGAGTGGGTTTACCCTTGCCCCACTCCTTTCCCAGGGGAAAGCTGCTCTTTAGTGCTAAATTGGAGCAAACATTAATCTGGAGAAAACCAAATTGCCATTTGCTCTGACTGAACACTAAGGATCAGTTTGCCCCCTGGGAGGGAGAGCAAGAGGATAACCCTTCAATCAAACAAACAACCCTCCTTACTTATTAGAAAACAACATCTGACTGAAACACACAGAGACACCAAAAGGAAGTCTACAAACAATAAGGACACTAAAGCAAACCCCCAGAGGGTCCCCCACACTAACCTTACGTATAAAAATTCATTTTTATTATAAATTTGAAGGGGTGGGAAACTCTGAATTAACAGGAAAAAAATCTTTCTGGCCAAATTACTCACCTCCAAGCCTACAGCTTGCTTTTCCCCAAAGCGGTTTTACTCTCCTCTAAAAGTGTGTGTGTGCCTGTGTGCGCATACACACACACACACACAAACTCACATACATGCACACACTGGCATCCCTGGAATAATGTCCATTCATTCTTTATAGTGCAATATGACTTCATGATTAAATAATGCTTCTGCTAAGTGAGAAAGTAGCTCAGGACCTCATCCCTACTATATAGTCCCAGGCACATTTGGCATGCACGCCAGCACATGTGCACATGGAAATGAGCGCGCAGCTGTCATCACTTCATTCCTTTGCCCTTCCATGGCCCTTCATTATTATGCTTACTGCTCACAGTCATCTTAAACACGATAAAATATGCATTCGCTCTTTCCGTCAGGCATTCAGATCTTTATTTAGCCTGGCATTAGGATGTTCTTTTTTAAAATGGGGGGGGGGGACATTTTTGCATGGCTTTGTGATAGCATGAAAATGAGGACAAGTATGGTTGTAGTTAAATCAGCCACATGCCAAACAAGGCAACTGAACAACAACTTGGGTATCATCAGTGTGATTTCCTAGCATACAGACAGACATCTATCATAATGACTGACCATTATTGCTTGGCTGGGTTGTGCTGTATGGAACTACATGAGTATTAAGGGCAATGTTTCAAAACAGATAGGAGTACTTTGTTCGCATGAACAAAGACAAATATTATTATGCACTTTAGTAGGGACTGTTCTGGAGTGCCAGTCTTGCATGTCCTGTGTCTTCACAATATACCCCCAACCTTTACATAGCACAGTGTATCATATTCAGAAGAATCAGGCAAGGAGGGCCCAGATTTTTGCTCTACTTTCAGGTCAAAAAGCAATCCTTTTTACAAAAGAAGATCAGTAGGATTTCCAATTGTTTATTGGCAGGGCCCCTATTTCTTTGACATTGCACAACAGGCAGAAATTTATCAGGTGAAACTTTGAGCAGCAACAGTAAAGATCAGCATGCAAGGAAAAAGATTCATCTGCTAAACATCTACCTTGTGTGTAGCTGGTAAGGGTACATTTATTGATTGGCTTTATTGCTCACCTCGTAAAGAGAACCTTTATGCTGTATGCAATATGTTAAAATAAAAACAACTTCAAAACAAAGCATAATAGCTAAACCACATGAGAGAGGAGAAAAGCCCAGTGTCAACGTGACTCATTGTATAAAATAATATAAAGTTACCTTGAAGAGTTAAAAGCAGCCCAAACCCCCAACTACATGAACCCTACCAGAAAGGAGTTGGCAATCCTTTAAGAAGAGGTGGAGCTAGGTCTCCTCTGAGATTTTCTCATGAATAAGCAGCTTAGAGGTATAGAGTCTTAGGTCACCTCCAGAATTTGCAGGAGGGATTCAAATGCATACCACAAATTTAGGTTTAGACTATTAAAGTGGATTGAAGCAATATGGCACAACAAATCCACTTCCTGCTTTAAAAGACAGATTGTTTTGCAGGTAGGAAAGTGATGGTTATGCACTAAAAATGTAGGATAATGAGAGGTTTATGGGAAGACATTTAGCCTTCCCACAAACAGATCCAAATGCAAACATTGCATGCATCATGTAATCCCACAAAAACCAGCTGATTGATAAGAAGCTTGTGTGGAGAAACCTTCAGCTCTTAAAGAGAGACCTAAATCATCTCCTGTTTTCCTTTAACTCAAGGCTTGGGCACCTGTCACCCTGCAAGTCCAATATGGCCAATGGGTTAAGGATTATGGGAGCTGAGGTCCAAGAACATTGAGAGGGCCACAGGTTCATCATCTCTGCTTTAATTCCTCTATTGTATTCTGAGGGATAGGAACAGTCTCCACCTCAAGCTCATCCCACACTGTACTGCAGTGGAAGAAGCCACACCTGTTGCAGCTCTGCCTGCTATATAAGGTAAAGCACCTCTTTGAGGAAGGCTTTCACAACCCATTCATTTTCCACCCTGGTGCTCAGGAAGAGAAGATATTGTTTTTGTTCTCTCACCTCGAGATTCATGGAATTCCAGTGTAACGTGAGCATCAAATCCCAGGCTGAAGTAATTATTGAAAACACTGAGGGGAAGCTGCAATGATAAGACAAGGGGAACAAGGGAAATGCTGTGTGTGAAAAGAAAAATTAAGAATATGCAATGGCAAATGTTAGGTCAACTTGGGCAAGACTGCCTTGTTCTTTGGTTCCACTAACCCAATATTTTATGATCTGACTGCCAGCAGCTCTGCAAGAAGTATTATTTTCCCAGCTACAGCATTAAATTAATAATAATAATAATAATAGGCCAGGAACTGAACCTGGGTTCTTCTGCACATGCTCTACCACTCAGCAACAGTCCCCCATATTAAGTGGAAGGAGACAAAGGAGGACTTTGTAAAAGGAGCACAAAAAGGTCACCTACAGCATGTAGGACCTTTTTCTTAAGCAATTCAGATTTCTTCTCTGGAAATGCCTCCTGCTACAGGTAAAGCTTGTAAGAACAGCAGTTCACCTAAGTTTACAAGACTGGCTTAGAAGGTCTGCCTGGTCCAGAGCACCACTGAAGTTGCTACTGGACTGTTGCTAATTAGTGGCGCTCATTAGCCAAGCAGCAGAGGCAGTAAAGAATACCGTTTCGCTGCAACAGCTCACAGGCTTGCTCAGGAAAGATGCCTGAATTGGGACTCTTGCCATCATCAGCCTAGGAACCGGTGGGTCCCTGTCCACTGGACTCAAAAGTTTAGTTCTTTTGATTTTACTTCTTTTAAATGATCTAATGCTGCTAACAGATAGGGGTTATTTCATTGGCTAGAGTTCTGCCTTTCTAGAAACAGTAAACAACCATGTAAATAAATGCAATTATTTAAGCCAGAAAGCTACTGTAAATTCTTAGCATTCCTGGACAGCATTCCCCTGTCATCCTGTATGAACCCTGATTTTCTTCCTTTGGTTTATTCCGATAGAGGAAGATCTCACACTAACCTTCCGTGCTCCATCTTCTAGTTCATCTTGGGGCAAATCAGGATTTCTCTCCACCTGGAGGTTCCACCGGTCCAGTTGGACAATGGTCCCATCTTCTACATGGCAGAGAATTTTTGCAACAGGCTCATCTGTGTATCCCTAGAAATAAGATATTAGATGATGTATTGCAGAGATCTGACCAGAATACCGGATCATCAGTGTTATTCAAAGATTGTTTGTGAACTCTATATTCCAACTACTTTTCAAAAGGTAGTGAGAGAGAGATTGGGGGGGGGGGATATTACTCCCAGAAATTCCCAAACATTAGACCAAAAGGAGATTTCTAATAATAATAATAATAATAATAATAATAATAATAATAATAATAATTTATTTATATCCTGTCCATCTGGCTGAGATTCCCCAGCCATTCTGGGCAGCTCCCAATCGAGTGTTAAAATCAATACAGCATTAAATATTAAAAACTTTCCTAAACAGGGCTGCCTTCAGATGTCTTTTAAAAATAGGCTAGCTGCTTATTTCCTTGACATCTGATGGGAGGGTGTTCCGCAGGGCGGGCGCCACTACTGAGAACACCCTCTGTCTGGTTCCCTGTAACCTCACTTCTCACAATGAGGGAACCGCCAGAAGGCCCTTGGAGGTGGACCTCAGTGTCCAGGCTGAACGATTGGGGTCGAGACGCTCCTTCAGGTATACAGTACCGAGGCCATTTAGGGCTTTAAAGGTCAGCACCAACACACCTTCAAAGGTAGCCCCACGTAGAGTGCATTGCAGTAGTCTAAGTGGGAGATAACTAGAGCATGCACTACTCTGGCAAGACAGTCCACGAGCAGGTAGGGTCCCAGCCTGCTTACCAGATGGAGCTGGTAGACAGCTGCCCTGGACACAGAATTGACCTGCGCCTCCATGGACAGCTCTGAGTCCAAAATAACTCCCAGGCTGTGCACCTGGTCCTTCAGGGGCACAGTTACCCCATTCAGGACCAGTGAGTCCCCCATACCCACCCTCCCCCTGTCCCCCCAAAACAGTACTTCTGTCTTGTCAGGATTCAACCTCAATCTGTTAGCTGCCATCCATCCTCCAACCCCCTTCCAGGCACTCACACAGGACCTTCACCGCCTTCACTGGTTCTGATTTAAAAGAGAGGTAGAGCTGGATGTCATCTGCATACTGATGAACACCCAGCCCAAACCCCCTGATGATCTCTCTCAGCGGCTTCATATAGATATTAAAAAGCATGGGGGAGAGGAAGGAACCCGGAGTCTTAAAGCACCACACAAGTGAGAGCCCAGGAGTCTGAACACTCATCCCCCAACACCACTTTCTGGACACGGCCCAGGAGAAAGTAGGAGAACCACTGTATAACAGCTGTCACCTTTGTCCCTAGCCCACCAGAGATCATCGGCCAGCATGACCAAGGCAGTTTCAGTCCCATGGTGAGGCCTGAATCCCGATTGGAAGGGATCCAAATGGTCCGCATCCTCCAGGCATGATTGGAGTTGTTCAGCAACCACCCGCTCAATCACCTTGCCCAAGAATGGTAGATTTGAAACTGGGCAATAGTTTGCCATATTGGCTGGGTCTAAAGATTTTTTTTTTCAAAGAAGCAGTTTAATGACCACCTCTTTCAGTGGGTCTGGGGATGACTAAGAATGATATAAAACCAAGTCATATGCCAAGTTCTCAGGCTCAAACGAGATGAGTTATTTAGTGTTGCTGGTTTGTTTTTGTTTTTTGTTTTGGAATGAAAAACAAACTTGAAGCACTGTGATTGGGAGCAGATATGAGGTGGGGGTGCTGTTTAACCCTTTTCCTTCCAGTTATTTGTCTGATAACACATAACACCTAAGCTGTTTTCCCTTAAAGGTTTGGAAATAAAATCAGTTAGTGGGGAGTGTCTTCTGTCCGCAGAGGTAGGGGTGAGGGAGAAATTCACTTCAGTTTGCATTTTATTTGAAACTTAGCTAATTTGCACATCTTAAAACAATAAATTAACCAAAATGCAGCTATCCTTTGAAATGCCTTTTTTCTCAATGCTACAATGCAGTTCTGTACACAAAAAAGAATGTGTGCAAACATGTGCGTTTTAGGGGAAATTGCATTTAAAATGCATATAAAAAAACCTCTTTAATAATGATGGTGGTGATATTAGTGAAAACAACATAGAAAAATTCATTATATGTGGAGAAATAGCAAGGGAAAGGGGAAATTAAGCAGCCCCTTCTCTTTCATGCTTCACACATCTCTTGAAAGTGGTACCCAAGCAAAGAAATGTGTACTTTGTATCCACCAAGGAAACGCCTACTGGGTTTGATGATGGAGAAGCCTGCCACCTCCTAAAGGGAATATTCAGAAACCTCTTTAGCTTCTTCTGCTTTAACTAGATCTCACACCTTTCAAATGGCAGCCAGTGAATGTCTGATAAAATACTTTGAGGCATAACATGCTATCCGCTTACCCCTCCCCAGTTGAGGGTGCGAGCCAGGTCATTCCCAGTGCCAAGTGGAAGTACAGCAACAGGAGGCTGGGGGTTCAGCTGCAGCTCATCCAGGATGGAGAGGATCCAGCCCACCTAAACAAATATTACAGGAAAGGAAATGGTATCATAGGCTATGGGGCAGTGAAGACACACTCCTTGGGATTCTCCAAATACATATCCCATCCGTTCTCTAGTCTGTGCAATTTTATTTCTGCTGGTGTGTGGTTTATACCATGAATTTTAAAAAAATCCGAAAACCAGGATATCCCACTCTCAGCCTAACCTACACCACAGGAGTATTAATGGGGATAAAAGGTCGAGAGAAACACGTACCCTGCCTTGATTTCCCAGCAGGTACGTTGAGGTACAAATGTAATAAATAAGTACAAACAAATAATTCCACTCATGTCCCCTCCCTGTGCCATGGCCCTGATCCAAATCACACACAAACACTACCATTCACAAATAGTTTCCTCTCCACCAAGAGGAAAACATGCAAGTTTTCCTGCATGTTTTCCCTGTCACAGCTAACAGCAGCTTGGGGAGGGCTTTAGGTTTGGGGAGGAAATCAATCAGGTACAGAAGTTGGGACAGCAGCACCCCCATAAGAATATAATAAGACCCTACTGAATTAGGGCAAAGGCCCCAATCTATAGCCCAGCATCCTGTTCTCACAATGGCCAACACTCTCTCCCTCTCTCTGCTCCTAGATTCCTTTAGGGTTCATCTCCCTTTCACCCTCCATGTTGTACTACAGCCCCAGTCCAAATTCTCCACTTGTTCTCAGCAGCTGCATTTTGAGAAATAAAGCTTTGGGCGTTTCAGCTGAGTTTTTTAAAAAATAAAGTATATTATTATGGATCCTAAATGCTCTGCATGATCTTTAGAAAATTGGATAAGACACCCTCCGAATTGTTTTGAATCAGAAGGCTGACTGAAAGAGTCTAGAATACAGATTGCCTGAAGTTGACGATGTTGCATTTTATTGCCAGAAGAGGAAAAGTTAACAATTGGGCAGGTACACTGGAAAATCTCCCACTTTCTGTTTCTTTCAATAATGCAAAGTAATATCTGGTCTCATTGAATATTCACTAAATCCATTTGAGCAAGATTTTCATTTCTAGATTTAATGGCTTTTGGAACAACGAGACGTTAATTTGTTTCTAACATAACCTCAGCATAGATAAGTCATGTGTCTCTCATATTAATGAGAAGATGCTGCCCCCATTAGCTCAAAATGTGAAATGGAAGGAATGTGGAAACAACAAACCCAAAGCCAGCGTTTTAAAATACAGCTGTGTGCATCATATATCTCAAGCGGCACAAGATCTCAGGGATCTCTGCATGTAGAAACAGACAGTGGGGCCTTTGTGATGTGTGGTTTCATTTATGCACATACATGGGCTGAGCATAAGATGCAAGATTCACAGCATTAGCACTCCAACAGAACTTGCTCCCTTGCTCAGAGAGACAGAGAGTGGGGCAAAGCCATAGCTTTGAATTCAGCACAGGGAACAGGTCAAGCCTCTGTCTTTTTTTCCTGCCTAGTTTAAGACTGCCAGTTATTTGTTCTCCTTCACAGGATCTAATGCAGGCATAGGCAAACTCAGCCCTCCAGATGTTTTGGGACTACAACTCCCATCATCCCTGACCACTGGTCCTGTTAGCTAGGGATGATGGGAGTTGTAGGCCAAAAACATCTAGAGGGCCAAGTTTGCCTATGCCTGCTCTAATGACACTTCCTCCAGCCAGGGAAGGCTGGCTCCCCCTTCTGCCCATCTTCAGGTAGTCATTTCTGTGTCACACAGTCACCTGTTATCTTTACTTATGAAGCCGGATACTTTACAGACTTGGCTGCAGCCATTGGCTTAATAAAGAGACTGGTTCGACCAGTTTAGCAGCCCGTTTCTCCCTTCTTGCAGACATAAATCACAAGCTTAGAGGAGATCCCAAAGATGACATCCAGACTGACATCCCCCAATACTATAACTATGACAGAGGCAGAGGCAGAAGATGATCTCCCATCTGCCAGAAATGTCTTCTATAGCAAAGAAGAGCAGACATATACTGTACAGCATTCCAAGGCCTGGTTCACACATTGCTTGATTTATTGACACTTTATTCCTGCATGCTGAGGCAAGCTTCACACATGCATGATTTTACACTCCATAGCTGTAGCACGGCGACTTGTTTGCATGGATGGACCGTCTCAGGTATAACAACCCAAACTTCTCATTTCCCAGCACCTAACAAAATGCTCTCCATTGGAGTCATATAACACTGTCGCTGTTCATATACGGTAATAAAGAATAGAGAAGTCAAGTCATGTGCATGGATATGTGAATTGACCCTTAATGACCAGCAGCTGCCTGCATGAAGTAACTTCACTATGAAGCCTTCTGCTATTTTCTGTCCATGCTGCTGCATCCATGAGGAACAAGGCACACATCAGAAGCTAATTTATACCAGGTTAGACTATTTCCTCTTCAACATCTTTGCCACTTTTTTTTCTTAGTTGGTGTGTGCTGTTTGTCAGTGTTGCTATGACCCCTTTCATGCATTAGGTTCACAGCAATTTCCCCCCTTTGCTTATTACAAAAAAAAAAAGGTTGGGACTTACCGTTCCATCCCCACCACAGGCCAGGATTCGAAGATTTGGCATTTTTCTGTACAATTCAAGCCTATAAAAAGAAAACGAGCATGAAAAAAAGCTTATGTGATGATTCAGCCTGGGGGCTATTAGTTGGCAAACCCTGCTTTGAAAAAGCAAGGAGAGATGTGCCAACAAGCAACTGTAAGCAGGTGAACTGCCCAGGTACGACAATAAGGCCAGGGGTCAACAGGTGTGGGCAGGTCAGTTAGAGCAGCTGACAGAGAACTATGAGACTAGGACATACCAATAAGTCTAGCATAAAATAAGTGGGGTCCACCAAATGGACTCTCTGTTGGTTTCTGTTTATGCCACTGTGCAGTGCTTTTGGAGTCACAAGACTCTGTTTTGCATTCCAGAGATTCCAGGCTGTTGGAAGTCTCACGGAAGACAGGAGACAGATGTGATGTTACTGGTTTCCTCTTCCTTTGTTGTTCGGTTGCTCTCTGCTTTCACAGAGAGAGCATGTATATTTCTTTTCTGTCTGTGTAGTTAGAAATAAAACCTAGCAATGTAGCTCAAACTTCTTGTCTCTTCTGCTGCTTTGATACTCTGCTGAATGGGGAAAGTAGCTGGAGCCTTATGAAAGGCTCAGGTCGTTAATCATCGTCGGAAGAGATTCCGAAGGCTTGACCAGAGGAGTAGCTCGGTTGTAGCAGAGATTCCGACACTCTCTCCCTGCCCCCCCCCCCCCAAGGCCCAACATGGGAAAAGGGAAGCAACATCACAGGACAAATGAGATGGACGGGTAGGACTCCAACAGCATTCAGCATGGATAGGAAAAAGGGCACCATTTCAACTAGGAGCTTCAATCAAAATGCCAAAACTTTATTAACTCTGGAGGGAAACAGAGGCAATAATCAAGCCCATACCCAGAAACTGTGTGGTACAGGTGGCCTAGTGGAGTGGAGTGAATCATTACAGAATATTACAGGCATAAATAAGGGCAGACTAATATGTTAAGTTTTTTATTATTATTTGACTGAGTGAAAAATTAGATAAATATTATTTTTATTATTAAATGATTAGTTTTCTTATCTCATCTTTCTTCCATCATAGAAGTCAAGGCAGCGTTCACCAGGTTCGTTCTTGGCCTCCCATTCAGATACAGAAAGACTTATACCTGCTTAGCTATGTTGCTGTATCTTCAAACTTAGGGTTGCTATACGTCCAGAATTTCCCGGACATACCTGGAATACCACTGTCGGAAGCAGTGTCCGGACGGAAATTGATAAAAATGTCTGGGGAAATCTGGACATATGGCAATCCATGTCGGCAGTGTCATCTTTGGCGATTTTCCTTTAAAACAGCTCAACAACTGTTCTGCCCAGATTTTCACTGTTTGAAATATGACAACCCTATTCAAACTACATGTGTGGCTTTGTGAAATGTGGCACCATTTCTGCCAATGATCCTTTTGGCTATATCAATCCTATTTGCCTCTTTCATACATACTATTTAACATCCACACACAAAGAAGTCCACAACTGAAAGTGCTATGAAAGCAGCACCTTACAGGAGGTCTAGTAACTATCAGAGAGCACCACCTTGTGGCATTGAAAAATATGGTCTGCATTTCAGATCATGAAAAGTTGCAACACGGAAGTTTACCACTGGTTAGTTTCTCCCTGCAAGAAATCTGTTTTGTGTAGAATTCATGCTCAATTCACATGCACCGAGATGAAGCTGGTGACTTGTCTCACAGAAGTTGTGTCTGTCATTCATTTGTGGGGTAAATAAATGCACTTCTGTGCAGCTGCTAAGAGAGAGGCTCAGAGCCAGTGCTGGATTTACGTACAAGCTAAACAAGCTATTGCTTAGGGCCCCCTCTCTTGGGGGCCCCCAAAAAAATTTAAGGAAAAAAACCTGGATGTATATTTCCAGAATATAAGATATACAAATAAAATAAAACTTTTGTTATTGCCAAATGCCAATGTGTTTGCATTATTACGTTTGTTATGAATAAAAATCATTTTAAGTTAGCACTTAATAATTATTTCACAATTAATATACTTCTTCTTAATTGTATTTCACTATTAATATACTTCTGCTTAATTGTGTTTCAGTTCAACAATTTCTTTGATAAAATACATATTTTGTTTTGTGCAAATGGCTTTAGATACCTATTAGGTCCATAAATTACCATATAGCATATATTCAACACAAAAAAACAGTGACAATTTGTTGTTGACAAAGGACTGCTGGATCTATAAAGGGCCCCATTACCTTCAGTAGCTTAGGGCGCCATCAAACCTAAATCCGGCCCTGCTCAGAGCTCTCTCTTTGACCTAAAGTTCAGCCCAATTCTGATCCTCTAATGGAAGAAGAAGAAGAAGTTTGGATTTGATATCCCCCCCTTTCACTCCCTTTAAGGAGTCTCAAAGCGGCTAACATTCTCCTTTCCCTTTCTCCCCCACAACAAACACTCTGTGAGGTGAGTGGGGCTGAGAGACTTCAAAAAAGCATGACTAGCCCAAGGTCACCCAGCAGCTGCATGTGGAGGAGCGGAGATGCGAACCCGGTTCCCCAGATTACGAGACTACCGCTCTTAACCACTACACCACACTGGCTCACAATACACAATCTCAGTATTGGATTATATAGAAGAATTGTGAAGCACATATTCTGTTGTCATTTTCAGGTATGCAAAGTCAGAACGCATCATGTTGCATGCTCCTCTTCCAACTTATTTGCATTCCACAGAATGCTTATGAAGCACCCCCGCCGCCGGCTATATATCCATGCACTGGATTTATCCTAAATCCTAGCTTTATCTGGTGAGGTTGTTGGAGTCAAGGAGTCAAGCATTTCAGCAGAGATGCTCTTGTTATAGAACTCTCTCCCCAGGGACTGACTGTGACAGAGACAAAAGGAGTTTAACTTCCCTTCTTTCCATAAATTCTTCTGGACCACCTTGTGAAAGATGTGCTTATTCCTGCCAAGATCTCTTAATGGTTGCTTCAAAATGCCCATCATGTAGAGGTACCCTTCAAAATACCTGTGTTAATGCTTAAAAAAAGTGCAAAATAGCAAACCACATCAAACATCTCAGAACTTACGCATCTCTTGGTCCTTCCTGAGAGAGGTCAAAGACCTGACGTGGGTTCAAGTACCACATGAACATCTGGAGAACCTTAGTACCCTGTCAAGAAAGAGGAAAAGAAAACAGTCAACTTCTCTGAAGCACAGTTCTTGAATCCCTGGACAAATGCTGCAGCAATATTATTATTTTTTAAAAAAGAATTCTGAATTCAGGCCTGGAAAATGTTCTCTTAATAGCCTGAGACAACTGCTGGGGCAGCTGCTTCTCCATCTTCCTTTGCTTAAAAAAGACCTGCATGTGGCTAAGAACATAAGAGGAGGTTTTGGGTCAGGCCAAAAGATCCAGACACTGAGATCCAGCACCGAGGGCCTTCTGGTGGTTCCCTCACTGCAAGAAGTGAAGTTACATACAGGGAACCAGGCAGAGGGCCTTCTCAGTAGTGGCACCCGTCCTGTGAAACACCCTCCCATCAGATGTCAAGGAGATGAGAAATTATATAACATTTAGAAAACATCTGAAGGCAGTCGTGTATAGGGAATCTTTTTAAGGTTTAATGTTTTATTGTGGTTTTTTTATATATGCTGGAAGCCGCCCATAGTGGCTGGGGCAACCCAACCAGATGGGTGGGGTACAATTAATAAATCATTATTATGACTATTATTATTATTACTTGTGCTATCAGCTCCCAGTTGGACCGAGAGGACTCTGTCACTCTACATTTTATATAATGCATTTGTTTAGAAATATTTTAACGCTGCAAACTGCCTCAGGTGCCTTGGCAGAAAGGCAGCATACGAAGCCAATCGATCAATAAAATGCATTACTGAAAGCCAAATCCTCCACTCCAGAAGCATTTAATTCAAGATGGAAGCATTTATTTCTTTTTTGAAATCAATTCATTTTATACCCACTCCTTTGACAAAGACGCAACATGCACAAAGTAGCCAATGTGTTCGGTGTTCCGTGTTTACCTGATTCCCTCCGCTTTTTGGATTCACAAATACAAGCAACGGTTTCATGAGTGGGGAAGAGATGGGTTTTACCACAAAAGGACGGCCTTTGTTCTCCTAGAAGAAAGAAAATTAAAATGTGACAGAAGACATTGGTGTGTGCTTTAAGCAATGAACATGTTGACTTGGGATGCCATGGGAGAATGAAGATCACAGGTTCTTCCATCCCTGAATTAGATATGCAAAATTACCGGTTAAGACACCAGATAATTCAAGATTTACGAAAGAGCTGTGGGTGATGGCTTGCATGTTCTAAATATGTTCACAAGAAGCTACACATGTGCCATCATTTTAATAGCAACATTGAAGACATAACATTCGAGAGAAGAGATGGACTTAAATCTTTCAAGCTATGAAACTGTCCTCCATGAGGAAATGAAGGCAGTTGCCAAGGGAGAATGGACTCTCCCAGTATCACTTTGTGTGACTGAAGAAAGGCAGATGGGTGAACGTTTGGTTTCTTGACCCAGAGTGCTGTATGGGTTATATACACACTCCTTCCACCATCTTGATTGACAGTGGTAGCGGTCAAGACTACAACTACTTACTTGCCATGATCTTCTTCCTTCTCCAGTAGTGATACCAATAGAGCCTTTCAAATGACCCTATTCACCCCAAAAGTTATGTGTTGCCCTATTTGTGCCAGTGTCTTCTTACTCTTAGACCATATTTACAATATAAAACTTCATCGTCCTATCCTCCCCTCAGGGAACTTGAGCAATGTAGTTGTGAAGGGGCGGGAGAGAAAGATTAGTCTTCTCTAAAAGAGAATTCTAACAGAGAACTCGCCAGCCTTCAATCCCACTCTTTCTTTGTGGGATTCCATAACAACCTAGAATTTATCCTCTTGGATTTCATTATCAGTCCTGTAACTACACACTCAAAAGGAAGAGGGACAAGAATCATTACTTCAGCTATTACAGTTTTTAATAAAATATATCTGGCCTGGAAACAGTGGAGACTGAAAACGCTCTCCACTGACTGACAGGATTATGACATCAAGAGTTTACATTTCAGAGAATCTCCTAGCTTTTTCTGATACCTCTACAGCCACCTGTCAGGCCCCCAGATAGTTCTAGGAACCCCAGCTAATGTCAGACCCTTAAAGTGTGCATTAAAGATTTACCTCATTGCTCCTTTTGCTGGCTTTCCTCTTGAAAGACGTCCTCTTCTTCCGCCTGGTCGAATTTTTCAGTGAATTCTGTATATATGTTTTTTTAAGGGGGGAGGGAGGAGAAGGGGAAGAGTATTTAAAAAGAACAAACTGAAAAGGAAAGTATGCCTATAAGAAACACCTCTGTGGCAGTACCTTTGGAGAATGATAACACCACACATGCGTGGGTTGAAAAAGACATGCGCCTCATGCTTTGACACTGTCACACCACCGGTTATGGAGAAAGCCACACACTGACTGAGACCACCAGACTGGTACTTTCAGAACTGGAGACTTTCCAAGGCTGCGAGGGAGAAGAATACTAGATGCTCCCATAGACTCACATAACAGCACATGTTGTACCTGCCAACCCTCCCAATTCAGGTAGGAGACGCCCGTTTTCCTTCCGGGGCTCCAGTCTCCCGCCCAATCAGGTTCGTCTCCTAATGTGGAGACCATCTGTGTAAAAAGGTGAAGCAGAATAAGATAAAACGAGCTGAGCCTCATGGGATTTATTGGTGTACTTATTCATTCCTTTCCAAGCTACGCCACTCCCACTTTACTGTGCGCTCCCTTCCAAAGAAGCCTCGTGTGATGTTACATTTTCTCTCCCTCCTTTGCTTCTGTTTCCTTCTCTCTCTTTTTCCCTTCAGATGTCCTCTACTCTGGGTCAATGAAAGGACTGCATGCAGATGAAGGTGACAGCTGGCTGGTGAAGGACCTTGTGGGACAGGCAGGGGAAGGGAAGGTCTCCCAGACAGGATGGGAGACGGGGAGAAGAAAGAAGGTCCCAGGTGAGAGCTGTGAGGGTCTACCTTTTTTCTGTGTGAGACAAGGTTTGAGACCTACCTGTGAGATGAAAGAACAGCAGCACTGCCACCATACAAATATATGGTTAAAGATAACAATGATTAAGATGTGGATCCCAAAATGCAACATTTGGGTTGAAGGAGAGCCCCAGGTCTGAAAGGTTGATGGCTACTGCTCTATTCGAAGGGATATATGAAGACAACCCTCTGTTAGAAGGGATTCCTGTATCTGAAGAGCTGTCTGGCTGGAGTCCATTTTAAACATAATCATAAGGAAGAAAAGTGAGGGTCTTGAAGCTTCCCCTGGTCAGCAAGTTGGAAAGCCACATAAGTCACCTAGTCAGAAGCTTCCTGCCTATGGTGGAAATGTATTGGATGGGATTCAACTGATGAGCTCTGACAGTGGGAGGCAGCACATACAGGCTTTCGCTGCAGCAATGGGCTTTCCCTGCTTCTCCTCCTCCCGCGTGTCCCGTGCTCTTGTGACACTGTAATAGATTAACATTGCATTGGAGGTGGATTTCAGGGTGAAAACACTCATTGGTGACTTTCCTATGCTTGTTTCACTTGAGGGAACTGTGCAAAAGAAATACACAGAAAATTATGGATATTGTAAACATGTTTGATTTCCCCCAAAGACTTACTATTGCCGTTACAAAACCCAAGTCGTGAATTTGGGTTTAACCCAATTTCTTACCAACAAAAATGCAGCAAAACTAAGTACCTAGACAAGTTTTATTTAAAAAAACCACCAAGTATGGAAGTGAGCAAGGCTCAGCCTCATCCATCTCCACAAGTGATCGCCAAATAAAGAAGCACTACACCCTGCTTTTCTCAACCCTTGTAGGTGAAATATTTAGGTGCTCTAAATATCCCAGAAATTTATGGCTTATAAGTCATGCTAGGTAAGAAAGATTATGAAAATTGCAAAGAAAAGCTAACTTTTCTTGCTTTTCTAGGTCACACAAACCTTGCCAGAAGCACTCTTGCTCTCTAAGTCAGGCTAACTGGATGCCACTTAAAATTTGATTTTTTTATATCATGTGTTCTTAAAACTATAAGATGTGCATTCATTACTCAGAAGAAAATGGAACATGCAGATTCTGTACTCATTCATCAGACTACCTGGGATTTGTCTACGTACTATTTAGTTAATTGATTCCTTCCCCTTCTCTCCGGGACACATATATTTTTTTCACTAGTCAGGCCTGGCTCCCTGACAATAGCATAATGTCAGGAGTATCTTACCTGCTGGAACATGGTCCTCTCTTTCACACTAATGTGTGTGTGTGTCTCTGTGTGTACATCTTTGCACATCCATAAGCATACATAGAACAAATGGATTCATGTGCCCATGTTTTTCTATCTCAGGATTCCTTAATATTTTAATCACAATTTATGGGAAATGCCTCTGCATTTAACAGAAAGAAATACCATTTCAGATTATAGCAGGAAGGCTGGAAGGAAGTGTTGTATATGAGAGGCCTGATTAAACCTAAGAGTATGTGTCATAAATATTATTTTATGCATTGCCTGGAAGAATAGAAAATAATAATTTAAAACCCCTGCATGCCAAAGGTACAAATCTCTTTGCATAGAAGATAAAAAAGGGGGAAGTGATTACTTAGCCTGTGCAGATAATTACCCACACAGGCCAAATAATCACTTTTTTTTTCTTTTAGGCAAAGGTTGAAATATATTGGCATGCATATTTATTTTATTTTAGTAGACATGTGTATGCTGTTTTTCTAGGCAAAGCCAGCCCAAAAAAGCTTACAGCAATAAAAAGCACATTTATTTAAACAATCAATTTTACTGAAAAAAAAGAAAAAAGGATAAAACCAATTCCAAAAAAATATAATAAAACCAGCCTAGGCCAAGGTAATCATTTATAGTGGGGTTGTAAAGCTGAAGTGAGTTAGAGGACCAATTTCACTTTCTAATAGAAATCTAGTGGTCACAATGACTTTGACTAACATTTCATTTCTGTTTCAGAATTTTATAAATTCCTCTTCTCATGGCCATCCATCCACTGCGAGTGTTCTACTTCTTTGGATGTATTTAAGGTGCAGGAAACACTGCCAAGGCAGGCCAGGATGGTTGCTTTGAAAGAGGCTCCGTTGTTAAAGTCCCTTTCATGATGACCAGCCACCTTTTATCCCCCCAGTGCAAAGTGCCAAATGGTCTGTGTTCCAAATCTCGCCAGGCACAGGAAGTGAATCATAGCCGCTGATTATTGTTTTGCTTTGCTTTTTGGATTAAAAAGTTAAAGATCAGAAGAAGATGTATAATGTTCCTGTTGGGTCATTTATGACCTTGTGTACACAGAAGACTGAACTAAACAGAGTAGAGACATCCAAAGATGTCAGCCATCTTGTGTAGCGGAATCTGCTTGTGCAATGGTACTTCAGGTTTATTTTCTCCAACCTCTACTGTTCCCATTTCAAATGTCCTCAAAATATGTTCCAACCCTCTGGAGCTGATTTTGTGGGCATGCAGAAGGGGAGGAGAGGAAGGAGAAGCCCCATTTTGCAAGCAGAAGCCCACTCATACTACATTGGATCTCACCTAATTTCTTCAGGTCAAAGTACACCAAACCATCTTTCCCTTGACAATCAAAGGTACCATTTCCAAATGTATATACACAAGTTACCAGGGGAGGAGGTGGAAACACCCCTCACTTTCCAGAGAGAACTAAATGCTTAAGCATTCAAAAACACCCACCAGATAGTAGAGGAAACCATGGATGGAGGGACCAGTGGAGGGACAGAGTAGGGACAGGGTTAGCCCTACCATTAGGCAGAGTGAGGAAGCTGCCTCAGGTGGCATATGCTTTGGGGCAGAAAGCAGTGGTGAGGTGTTGGAGCATAGGGCTGAGTGTGCTACATGGCCTGCCATGTGCCCCCGAAGCTGGAGGGTGCTGTTCTATCACCAGTTTCAACTCTCAGTCTTGGCAGATGAATGGGCAGCAGGGAGCCATCTCATCCTTTGCCTCAGATGGCAAAAGTCCTTGGTCCAGTCCTAAATAGAGAGCTCAGCAAATGCAGCCATGAACCAACAGCCTCAGAACCTTTAAAGGTACAGGCAGGATCTCCAGGATGCAATCTGGCAAATCTAACTCTATTCCAGGAGCGGGAAACTGGATCCATCCTTATCTCCCCCTAAACACACCGTGGTCCAAATATGACATGTGGGTGGAGCCACACACATGTCAATCACCTGATGCCACAATGAAGTCATAGATTACCCCTCTTTCTTTTCTTAATATTAGGCTTGCAACCACCCACTGGCCAGCTGCATCTTAACCTGTCCTATGGCCAAATTGGGGGGGGGCTGTTTGTACTAATTCAGCCCATGGGCTGGAGGTTCCTCACCCCTCCAGCTACATTCAGACAGGGAAGAAGGATAGAAGAATTCCATTATTGCTTCCAACAATGACCCCATGAAGCCTAGTATTCTATTTCTCCACAATCCAAAACAATATGGTGAAGAAATCCTCCCAAAGGAGTAACTGGAAAAGCTGGATAATGGCTTATAACACTTATGAGTGCAGAAGGTGGTGGGTTTGTGGACGAAAGGAAGTGAAGCATACCTGTCTGGCAAACTACCAGGTGTTTAAGCCAAGCGAGCCAACCAGCAGTGTCAAAACAGACATTGGCATGCAGTTACCTGAGGTTTCTTCACCTTAATGATCCAGGTTGGAGGTACGATAACAGCTGCATGAGCTCCGAGGGAACATGGCTCTTCGATGTGCTGCAGCATGAAGCAGGTGACCTTATTGTGAAACTTGAGAGAGGAAAAGAGAGGCACCAATGAAACAGGGAGAGAGGTGTGAGAGAGAAAATAATGTAAAACAGGGCTGAGAGAAGAAGAAGAGGAGGAAGAAGAAGAAGAAGAAGAAGAAGAAGAAGAAGAAGAAGAAGAAGAAGAAGAAGAAGGGAGGGGGAGGAGTTTGGATTTGATATCCCACTTTATCACTACCCTAAGGAGTCTCAAAGCGGCTAACAATTTCCTTTCCCTTCCTCCTCCACAACAAACACTCTGTGAGGTGACTGAGGCTAAGAGACTTCAGAGAAGTGTGACTAGCCCAAGATCACCAAGCAGTTGCATGTGGAGGAGCGGGGAATCGAACCTGGTTCACCAGATTACGAGTCCACTGCTCTTAACCACTACACCACACTGGCGTAGATCTTTCGGACCCAGCAGGCCAGATACTCATCTCTCCATCCCCACAAGCCAATTTTCACAGACAGACACCATCATGACATTAGATGATTGGTGCCTGTCCAAGTCCCTTGAACAGGGCTTCCAAAACACCTGACAACCAGCTGGCTGCCAGGCGCTTGGGAACTGCTGCGCAAAAGGATCTGCCAGCCACTTGGCTCAGGAACCACTAAGCACAGGGATTGCAAAGCAATATATACCTGGGGGGGGGACAAACCTATAAAAATGAGGTGCTTTTTCTTTAAATGAATGCTTTTATGCTCTTCTGTGTATGCTCAATATTTTGCATTTCCCCTTTCCTGACTCTCTTGCCAGGTTTTTTTGTATGCTGTATCAATAAACAATCATCTTAATGGACCAAAGGAAGGAAATAAAAGGCAAAATAATAATGCCCTATTAGTGCCATGAGTTCAAGAAAAAGGAGGCGTTCTTCAGTATGTTTGTGGGAGAGGAATGCAGCACGTCCACCTCTCACAGTACAGATACTTGGTATTTTAAGGAGAGCCAAGTGGAAAAATAAAAAAATAAGCAAGGAAGAGCCTGCCCGCAGGATTGCCTGTGCAATCAAAGCAGAACCATCCAAGCCATGCTGGCGAGACGGTCACAAGCACTCACACAGTTCACTGGGCAAAAGTCACTTACTGCCTGCTTGCACCAGGAGCAGCTGATGGCCACAATCTCTTTACTGTGGAAGGAGAATTTTTGCTGAAAGCCCTGTAACGACAAAGTGAGTTTATCACATCCATCACCTAACAATCACATTGTACAGCTGTCCTGCCCCCCCCCCAAAAAAGACACGTTTGTTGTGTACTGTGTGCATGGTAACATTTTGTTTTATTTTCCTTACAAGTGAGACTCCAGGGGAGTATCTTCCTCTGTTGTCAACCAGACCTTGATTAAATTGTGCTAGGACCACCAAGGGGCAGATAAAATAGGGGGGCTGCCAAGGAGACAGCAGATCTGGCCTCCCAGGAGCATGTCACAGCTGTTGCTACAGTAGCAGCTGCAGTAGCAGCAACAGCAAGGCATTCCCTGAAGGTCAGATCTTCTATCCCTGTGGAACCTGCTGCCTGAGGTACTTGCCTCAGCTCGCCTTATGAGTGGACCAGCCCTGCTTTTTAAAAGGTGCAATGGAGGTATAAGAGAATCCATTTCTGGGGAAACTTCATCCAATGGGCAATTCACCCATAATGTTAATGAGACTTAAGTATAGTTGTCCAGATCTCTCTGGTACTGTTTCTTCTAAGCCCTGATGCCTTCAGGATTTTTTTGCAGATGAAGTCTCCAGCACGGCATCCTCAGTCATCTCCCCCAACCTTGGAGAAGCAGGGCGTGCAAACTTAGAATTCTTTTTGGCTGCATCTGAACTCCTTGCATACTTTGCGCAAAGCAGAAATAAGAAGGTAAGATGAGCCCTGCTGGATCAGGCCAATGGTCCGTCAAGTCAAGCATCCTTTTCTTACAGTGGCCAACCAGATGCCTGTGGGAAACCCACAAATAGGACCCAAGCACAAGACCACTTTCCCCTTCTGTGACTTCCAGCAACTGGTATTCAGAGGCATCACTGCCTCCAACCTTGGAAGCAGAGCCTAGTCATCACAGCTAGCAGCCACTGATGGCCTTCTCCCCCATGAATTTGTCTAGTCCTCTTTTAAAGTCTTCCACGTTATTGGCCATCGCTGCATCACTATGCGCTGCGTGAAGTACATCCTTTCATCTGTCTTGAATCTTTCTGTATTCACCAACATTGGATGTACACGAGTCCCAGTGCTTTGAGAGAGGGAGAAAAGCATTTCTCTATTTGCTTTCTCCATGCCATGCGTACGTTTATAACATGTCGCCTCTTGCCTTCTCTCTAAACTAAAAAGTCTCAAACTCAAATTTTGTCCATATAAAGAACCAAGAAGAGGGAATGGAGGGAAGTCATGAGGTCTAAAGAACCTCAGAGATAAGGTTTTGAAAAAGATATTTGTGAATTTGGAGGTGGGAGGGGGAAGTACTATTGTGATTAAATGTGGAACTCAATTGTGAAAATTGTGGAATTCAATTGTGAAAATAAATTGTGAAAATAAAAAAATATTTTCAAACTCTGCAACCTTTCCTCAGGGGGTGTCTCTCCATCCCATTAATCATTTTGGTTGCCCTTTTCTGAAGCTTGTCTAGGTCTATGGATGATAACACTGTGAAATGGTAACAGCAGGAGCACAGAGGGTCACTTGTTGATTTGGGGACATGGACAAATGTCCAAGTATTCTGCCCTCTTTAACCAGAGGACCTGCTTTATTTGCAAGCAACGATAATCAAAACTTGGACCACGTACATGCTCTCTGGAACCCAGCTACAGCCTCTGCCCAAATCCTCCCCATTTTTTAACACAGGTGTGGGGAACTGGACCTGGCTACTAGACTGGAGCCTTATCTGCCCCATCCCTGTGGGGATAGTTTGACCACCTGGTAAAGCCTCCCATCTGTCAATCACCTGACATCAGATGTCAGGTGACCCGCTTTGCCCACACAGACTCAATGCCAGTGCTTGCAAAGCACTGTGTGCAGGACTTGATTGACAGCACCTCCTACTCCCACCCCTTGGACCCAGTCACATCCTTACTTGCCCCATACCTGACATAATATATGGAAGACAGAGGGGTAAGGCCTTGGCAAAGTGGCCCACTAACTGGAGGTTTCTTATCCCCGGTACAACAGCATCTGAATACCTTCTGCCTTTACCAAACTCCTGCCTGACACACACATATATAATAGGAAATTGTTTCTTAGGGATGCAGTGAAGAGCCAGGCTTCTAAAACTGCAGGAACTTTATAATTGGTACACATAGAAAGATAAAGAGATATGTCATTGGGGTATTTTTTTGAAGTGGGGGAAGAAAGAATAAGAAGGATGGTGAAATTATCTTGCTTCACAAAAAAGTAATAATTCAAAACAGGCTGAGAGGACTGGGTGATGCGAGAGGCAGAGATGCTGCTTGGAGATAATGGGACTCTGATTCTTTTCCACAGTTCTTGCAAATTGATTTTTTTTTTTCTAATTCACTAAACTTGAGAACCGGGGCTGTAATGAACGTGGAAAGATGAGCTTGGCATTTAAGCAGATTTGAAAAGCCCCAAATTGATAACAATTTTGAATATCATATTGTTTAATTGCTCAAGGGGCTGAAGGCTTTATTAAGGCTTCCAGCTCTTGAACCATGTAAGTCTCTCATAATCTTGAGATTTGAGTCTGCAAGGCTCTTCCTGCGTTGCCAGTGCACAATATCAGAACACTGTGCAATCAGACTTATTATCTTTCATACTATTTCATGTTTACTAATGCTCTACCAAATGATTGTACTGTGTGCATCAGCCTTCCCTAAGATGGTGCTTTGGACTACAAAACCTATCAGTCCCAGCCAGTGCAGGTGAAGAGGGATTTAGAGTAAATCCAGGGATCTTGGTGCATAGCGGTGGAATCATGTGCATGCCCTTTTCATGTGCTTCAAGCCGGCACAATGCATGAGTGTGTGTGTGTGTGTGAAGAAGGGGCCAACTCTTCCCCCAGTCTACTCTACCTTACAATAGTCTTACCCCAACCGGGCACTCTTTGGATGTTTCAGACTACATCTCCCATCAACCCCCAAAGCCCCAGCCATCATTGCCTATGGCCAGGGATGTTGGGAATTGTAGTCCAAAACACTTGAAGAGCACCAGGTTGGGGGGAAGGCTGATGCATGTGTGTGTGTTGCTATTTAACACACCCTGAGATCACCTGACAACGAAGGGCAAAATAGAAACTATACATGATTGAAATGAACTAAAGGCGTTGGAAGCTACAGCCATTGTTACATGCTTCCATTTTGAAATCAATTTTGTTTTTAAAAAAAACTGGAGGGGGGAGTTGAATATGGAACAGAGCAAGTCCATGGAACCATAAAGGAAAAGAACAAGGGAGAAGCTCTAATCCTTAAAATGAATTGATGTTATGTCAAGAAGCGTGGCCAACCATAGAATAGTTATTTGTTTGAACTTATTCAGTTGGACATTGTTGCAGTCATGTCACAGGAAACAACATGGAAGGTCAAGTGCACCATGATAAGGAACAGATGGAACCCCTATCTTCAATGGATAAAAACCACTAGAACAAAAGACATTCGGTGGAAACTAAAGACGCTATGCCCGTGGCTGAGGATAATAGTTTGAACCCTTCCAATGGATATTGGGGGGACGGAAAGGGAAAAAATGTAAGGGGAATTTAAAATTGGAAGGAGATAATATAATGTATGTAAAATCCCAAACTAAAATAAAACTAAAAAAAAAAAAAGAGCATGGCCAACTAGAGAACTGAATGAATAAATGATACACAAAGCTTTAAATGCTGTAGATATTAGTCAGGGTTGGTCCTGTCATTGGACAAAGTGAGGCAATTGCCTCAGGTGGCAGAAACTGAGGAGAACAGCAGAAAACACCTCGGCTGTTCTTCCTGAGTCACTCCCCTCCGTCAGAGTCCACAGCTATGTGCCCCAGGCCTGTCATACATCCTGCAAACTTGCTTGCTGTCCTCAGGTTCACTAAGGAGTAAGATTCAACAGGCAATATGTTACTGGGACAAGTTCAAGGTCTTGCTACAAGGCCCTGAACAACTGGGGACCAAGTTATTTCTGGGAATGCCTTACCTTATATACCCCCTGTCCAGTCACTTCAATCTTCAGGAGAGACACCTTAGCTTCACATGCTCCCAAGGTTCAACTTTTGTCCATCAAAAGTTAGTGTGGTAGCACCTTCCTCCTGGAATGTGCTTCCAATGAACACCAGGTAGGCACCTACAGTACTGACATTTAGGCATCTGCTTAAAATGCATCTGTCACCCAGAGATGTTGGCACACAGATTTATTTATTTTTGGTAAAATAAATTGCCAATCTGATCGGCCTATGTATATGGACTCTGGGGTGTGTGGTGGCAGGCAGGATTCATCTTCAAGCAGCAAGATGAATTGTGCTGGTCCCGACATTATCCTTACCTTTCCACACTGCTTGCACTTCCCCTCCTGCCGCCGCCTGTGTACCCAGTGATGTCGGACAAAGTTCTGCAGGGGGAGGCAGCAGAAGCAAGGAATAAGATTAATACAAGAAAACACAGCCCAGCATCCGGTGCAGAACTTTGCATTCCAAAGCCACCATTCACATATGGCAGCCTAGAGATCGCCGCTGGCATTGCTGGGAGGCAATTCAGAAAGGAAGGGATAGGAGCTGTCAGCTGCTCTGAAGCACACATAAGAGAGAGATGTTCCATAACAGAAAATAAAATAAGGCATTTTGGCTTTTGGTATTCAAAGCAGTATTCCTCCACATCCCATTTTTAAAAAATATAAGTTGTGTCACACACACAATTTATAATAATAATAATAATTTTACTATTTATATCCATTCTCCAACCACCTTCAGACACTCACACAGGTCCTTCACTACCTTCCATAGTTATGATTTGAAGAGGTAGAGCTGGGTATCATCCTCATGCTGGTGAACATGCAGCCCAAACCCCCTGATGATCTCTCCCAGTAACCTCATATAGATGTTGAAAAGCATTGGGGAGAGTATGGAGTCCTAAAGCACCCCACAAGCGAGAGCCCAGGAGTCTGAACACTCATCCCTCAACACCACTTTCTGGACACAGCCCAGGAGAAAGGAGCAGAACCACTGCATAACAGTGCCCCCAGCTCCCAGCTCTTCCAGACGGTCCAGAATGATGTCATGGTCAATAGTTAAAGGCCGCTGAGAGATCCAGCAGGACCAGGAAACAGCTTTCACCTCGGTCCCTAGCCCACCAGAGATCATCGACCAGTGCAACCAAGGCAGTTTCAGTTTGATCCTTTCACATGGTTTTGCATGTAGTGTGGTTTTTTTATGCATTGTGATTTGCTGTTATTTCTATTGGTTATAGTTTAGCAATCATTTATTGTAACTGTTAAGAGCAAATTTCTGTTTATTATTTACTGATATTTTGTGAGTTAATTTTATTGTGCACTGTTATATTCGAATATATTGTTGAATATTACTTTACTTGATATAAGTTGCTTAATTTAAAGTTATGTTTTTTTATGACTTTGTCGCATTGGATCAGATTATTATAAGGTGTGTGATCTTTGTTGTATATTCTATTGTTGTAAATCGCCTTGCACATAGAAATATAGAAAGGTGGCATACAAATTAAAAGTAAAATTAAATGATTTTATTTTTTTTAAGACTATGTCTGCACCAGATGGTTTCTGAAGGATTTGGTCCTGCTCCCTGAATTATCTACTAGCTATTTATGCTCCATGATTACTCATCTTCCTAGGCCTAATCCACCTTCTTGACTCCATCTTTCAAGGCAAAATCATGGGCAGCAGACCTATGTGTGAACTACTCTATAGGCCTTGCAGGAGCTGGGCTGGACTTCTGTTCTTTGGGACACTGAGGGCTCGCCCACACTCCTGCTTGCCCCATGCCTAGAAAACAGGAGTCCAAGAGGTTTTGCCTTTATCTCACCACTTTCCCCTAGAGAACACACACTTTAGCACTAAATCGAAATGCCTGGCAAACTGCGGAAACCCAGTCAATGTTTGCTCCAATTCAATGGTCAAGCACAGGTTTTCCTGGGAGAAATCAGATAGGCAAATGGAAGTGTGAGTGAGCTCTAAGACTACATATGCACTAAGCCATGCTGCTGTCAATCAATCTGCAATGCCCTTCTCTTTTCAGAATGAGCCCAGTTTCTCATGAAGCACGTATCAGGAGCAAATGATACACAACAGATCTAGTATTTTGGGCTGAATTTCCCATCCTGGAGAGTGCTTATGAAACACTGTGATCCCGTGGTCTTCTTCTCCCCTCCCCAGGGGACAACTGAAGCAGCTTCTTCAAGGCTCTGCTCAAGCAATTTGGGACATTATCTGATGAGGGGGGAGAGATGCTGTGTTGGCCAGCAAGCAATAGCTTTTTCTACCTGCCTTGCTTTACCCTCCAGCCCTAGAAGCCTTCATAAGGGAGCTGTTTCCAGAGGAAGAACTGTGAGGGGAAGGAGAAAGTTTGCCACCAGGGCATGGTTGGTTTCTCACCTGTGTTGCCCCACCTGCAGCCTGAGGAACCTTCAAAGAGGGAGTTGCTGCCACAGGCATTACGTGTATGTGTATTTTAATGAGCCAAACAGAATGAAAATTATGAGTCAAGGAGATGTGGAGAGTGTGTATTAGCTTAGTTTATTTTTTGGTTGCTATTGTCTTCATGTTGTTTATTTTGTTTTATAGATTATAAATGCTGCATTGATTTGTTAATCATATAATGACTTCTGCTTTAAAGCCACTGTTTGGCTTATTATTCAGTTGTTGCTTTGTTAACAGTGCTTTAAACATCGTTACTGTTTCACTGATGATTTGTTAATTATTCTGTATGATTTGCACTGTATTTGTGATGCACTATTATGCTTTATTATATTATTATTTGTTCTTCGTAAGCTGCTTTGGGGTTCATTCGAATGAAAAGTGGCAGAGAAATATAATAAATCAGAATCAAATCAAGGTCTAAGACTTTTCCCAGACAGCAAGCAAAACTGCCTTTTAAACTGGTTCGGGGGGGGGGGGCTGAAGAAGCCTATTTGAACCATGCCAAGTGCACCTTTGACATTGTGTTTTCATTCTTCGGCTGTGCTTCCCGTCTCCTTTCTTCAACCCCACCAAATATCTCCACCTCCCATGTGGCATTCCTAAAGTCCCGCATGTCACAAGAGATGAAGGAGAGGATGCACAGCAGAACCAGGGAGGCGAAAGGCAGCGCTTGCCTGCTGTTTTTAGGATTTAAAGGCATATGAGACCAGGGCCCTGCAGGATCTGATTTCTTTCCACAGGGCCTGTAAGACAGAGTTGTTCAGCCTGGCTTTTGGCTTGGAATTAACTTGATCCCCTCCCCCTCTTTCTTTTTTCCTTGTTCCTTTTGTGATGGAACTCCTACTTGGGGACTTCCCTGGCTTTTTTCTGGCCCATGTAGGACCGGTCTGGATAGTTAGCCTTGGTTAAGATGATGTTTTCATCCCCCAAAATGTTTTTGAGTTTCTGCTGAAATGAGGCTGCATTTTAATGTTGTATTTTAATCTTGTTTTTTAAGTTGTATTTCAATCAATTGTTTTATATCTGGTGTTAGCCACCGTGAGCCCAGTCTTGGCTGGGGAGGGAGGGGTATAAATAAAATTATTATTATTATTATTATTATTATTACTCTCTGGTTTGCAGCCTGGCAGGCTGAGCACCAGGAGAAACTGAAAAGCAGAGTAGCAGTTTCCAAAGCTCCACTGGATCTGAAAGTATCGCCCCCCCCCCCCCCAAGAACGAAGCAGTTGCTTATGGGCCATAATCCTGCAAAGAGGCTCATAGGTAACATTCACAAACCACTCACCTCTCTGGGAGATCTAGAGCCGCCTTCTCGGAAAGTTGGCTTGCAACGAAAGTTAATCTGCCAGGTGGGAAGCAAGAAGACAGGAGTAATAATCACAGGCCTATCCCCATGATGAAACAGACCACCCCTCCCAAGCACCCAATAGAGGTGGTAAAGGGCTGTAACTTAGTTGTAGAGCATCCACTTTGAATGCAGAAAGTCCTAGATTTGATCACTAGCGACATCTTCCAGTAGGACTGCCTTAAACCCTTTAGAACCTCTTCCAGATATTGTAGACAGTACTGAGCTAAGTGGACCAGTGGTCTCCCTTCCTAGGCCACTTCCTATGTTCCTATAGTTTCAGGATCAGTATAGTACAGACTCAGTATTGGTCCACGTTGGATGGCAATGGATCTCTAGGACTGGGCAGCTGACTGGCGGGAGTACAGGTGATATGCTTGTTCTGGACCTGGTCCTTGGAGTAGGGGCCCATTGCCACCACGAAACAGTTGCACCATTTACTTGGAAGCCACAAGGTTTGCTGGATTGCCGGAGGAACCCATTGGATCACCTGCCCAGCGGCTGCAAAAATCTAGCAAGGGGTCCATGCTGTGCTGCTACATGGCTGCTTCGGCACAGGGTGTGCAGTCGTGTGCGCGCAGAGCAATATGCTTGGCACCAGTTTGGCTGCAGGAGTTGTGGAAAGGAGGCATACAAGATGCCATCCCATCGTCTTAGGGATTCCACTCTGGATTTGTGTGGGGTTCACTCCTTAGCCTTTTCTTCTCTTGAAGGTATCTCACAAGGCAGCAGAAGTTCAGGATCAGAGCCTTCCTTCTCCAAGATGGGCTACCCCATTGATCAGCCCCATTGGTCCCTCACTTCCCTCTACGGCACGTACAGAAACCACCTTCCTGGCTACTGGGCCCACTATTGGTCTTCTCCACTCTACCAGAGCCTGTCTTCACATGCAAAGGAAGTCCCTAAGTCACCGACAGTTGGAGACCCGTCAGCTACTCTCACCTGGTTGAGCCAGCCAGATGAAGCCATTGTCCATGGTTTGGCTGCTGTCACATGATTACAGCTTCTAGGAGCCACAGGTGAGAGCTGAGCGCAGGGTAGGGACCAATGGTGAACAAACTATCTCAGAAGGAGGATGACGTATTCCCTACCAGAGGTACTTCTCCTCCCCAAACACCTCATACACTCCACTGCTCCAGAATTTCAGGCTGGGGTCTTTGTGTAGTGGTTAAGAGCGGTAGTCTCGTAATCTGGGGAACTGGGTTCGCGTCTCCGCTCCTCCACATGCAGCTGCTGGGTGACCTTGGGCCAGTCACAGTTGTCTGAAGTCTCTCAGCCCCACTCACCTCACAGAGTGTTTGTTGTGGGGGAGGAAGATGAAAGGAGAATGTTAGCCGCTTTGAGACTCCTTAAAGGGAGTGAAAGGCGGGATATCAAATCCAAACTCTTCTTCTTCTTCTTCTACCTGGAGATGCTGGGGACTGAACCTGGGACTTTCTGGATACAAAGCAGATGCTCTACCTCTGATTCTTGCCGCCTTCTCTTTAAATGCTCATCATTACAGTTCATGCTCCCCCCCCCCAAAAAAAAACAACCTCTTAAACATGTCATGCTTTGCATTATGGACAATAAAAACAGCACATCTGCACGTCATAAGACAGGACTAAATGCATATAACGAGGGCTATTGTTAGTTTGCTAGCTAAGTTTTTATGCTGAGGCATTTAACAATTCATAAATCATTTCATGAACAACTTTCATCCCCTCTTGACAGTGACAGATGTGCATATATAGTGTCAGAATTCAAACACTAATGTCAGCAAAATGCCTGGAAAACAAACATAAAACTCAGGCTTCTGAGGTACTTGTGTCTCTTACAGTGGCATATTGAGCATACTGCTGGAAATCATTAGAAATACACATTCTTCCGAAGCATATAGTATAGAGGAAAATTGTAGTTTCTGGTGGGGGCCTCTATTGTGATATGAGTATGTTGTACATCCTTCATGACACCAAAGCAAGAACTAGATATTGCAAATCAGAGTTGTTGTACAGCTCCCATCATCTCTCACCATTGGTCATGCTGGCTGGGGCTGATGGGAGTTGGAGTCCAATGACATTGCAGGGGTTGGACTAGATGATCCTCAAGGTCCCTTCCAACTCTATAATTCTATGACTCTATGACATCTGGAAGGACACAGTCTCTCCACCTTCAACTGTTCATCCTGTGTGACAGCCCACCCCATGGGAGCGAAGTCTGGGTCTAACCCTGTTTCTGAAACCCTGAAGCCTAGAGAGTCACTTTTGCTTGCTTGTTTGTTTCTTAAAATGAAAGTTGAGCTTCTGTGACCAAGCAAAAAATACAAGTACTCTTGACCTACATATGGCCTGGAGAATGCATGTCAGCGCACCCCACTCCAAGCCGTTAAGCCGCCTCAAATGCTACCATTAAGCTTTTGACCCTTCTATAGATCTTGCCAAGATAGGAAAGCTATCTAAATTGTAATCATATTGTTTAAAATTCAGCCTAGATGCTGGGCACTGGGCCAGGCAATGGATTAGCCGCTGCCACAAGATAAAGTTTGAGGCAGATTTATATGCCGGATTGACCTTGGGGTTTCTTTCCTTTATAAACTAACTAACCTGGCTATTTCAGAAGCTTTTGTGTCTGGAGGCATGTGGCTCTCCGCTAGATGTCATCAGTACTGAACTTGTAGGAAGAAATGATTATAATTCCCTGTAAAGGTCAGCAAGAAAATTCAACCAGCATTTCATTTCAGAACCTGCTGTTCTGCTACCCTCAATGCTTCCCCTGCTCCGCACAGTAACAGAAAAAAGAAGTCATGTGTATTTTGATGTTACACACATATCCGCCAATTTTGATTTATGCATCAGATTAGGGCCACATTCACATTATACATTTAAAGCAGTGCCATACCACTTTAAACAGTCATGGCTTCCCCCAAAGAATTCTGGGAGTTGTAGTCTGTTAAGGGGGCTGGGCGTTGTCAGGAGACTCTTATTTCTCTCCCATATAGGGTTGGCATGTGTCCTCTTTTTCCAGGACATGTCCTCTTTTTCAGGATTAAAATTTCTGTCTGGGCAGTTTTTTTTTAATTTGGCAAAATGCTTGGGATTTTTGGTTTGGTTTTTTTGTTTACAGTAACCCAAAAAAAATTTTTTTAGTGCATTAGACTCAGATCTAAGGCACCCGGCTAAGCTAGTTAGCAGCAGAGAATCACAACAGAGCAGCATCTTAAACTAGCATCATACTGTAGAAATCCCTTCTCTTGTGGCTGAACTAAAATGACACTGACTCTGCTATAAGATCTTGAAGAAGAAGTCTGGAAGGGCAAGAGTTAATATTCCCCTGCCCTTAAGGAGAGTCCATATGTACATGTTAAACAGTTTAATTGTTCTGTGCACACTTATGTTCACAAAGATGTGAACATGAGCCCAAATACTTTCATGTGGCAAGTGAGTGAGCAATATGTATTATTATTATTATTATTATTATTATTATTATTATTATTATTATTATTATTTTGTTGTAAGTTAAGAGCATTGCTACTAGCAATATATCACAGCTTCTATAGCCTACATGTAGTAGAGGTATTTAAAACGATAGTCGTCATAGTGATCCATAGTTAAAAGTAGAAATTGGCAAATGTATCCTCTTTTTTGCTCTTCAAAATATGGCTACCCTACTCCCAGAGCTACAATTTACAGAGTAGTTTAACAAACCAATCCCTTTTCCTAGAGAACTCTGGTGTTTTAGATGAATGGTGTGAATGTGGCCAAAGTCATCTCCAGACCACAAAAGCTTCTGCTACAGTAAATGTGTTATGGTGCAGCAGAATGAATATACAATAAGGGTCCCTGCGTATCAAACAAAAAGAGCAAACAGACCTTGAAAAATGAAAATATACTTGTAATGTACTCCTGAAAAGGACAAATATGACAATGAAAAATAGCACTGAAACTAAAACCGGTTGTTCCATAGCATTATTTTTAATTGCCCTAGTATTATTAATGTTTATTGTGCAGGTTGTAAATTACAAGTACATTTTCATATTGGTGGGTCTTTATGCCAATTGTGTTTAAAATGCCAGGGGTCTCTTTGCTCTTGGTGCAAGAAAGTAATACAGGTCACCCCTTTGGATTCATAGGATTCCTTATGAAATGGCTTTCCTACATGGATACCAATCCACTTCCTCCTGGACTCAGAAAAAGAAGGACACGTGACCAAGAAGAAAACCACCCCAAAGAAAATCTGACTCTTGCATAATCTGTCCATCCCGATTCTACCCAGTGAGGATTTCTGGGTAACACAAAAACTTGCAGATGTAAAATAATATCAGAGAGCCCTTTGGGCAGTAGAAAGGCCAGTCATTTAATTTGTGGAACAAGCTTCCATAAGCAGGAGCCTAATTCATCACATTGCATTCAGTGCATTCCTGAACAACAAAAACTTTCAGGTAACAAATGCTGCAGGTTCCTGGAGACATTGCTTTCCCCTGGAAACCAGTATGGTTGCTCTTCTAGAATTTATCACTACTAAAAGATTCTTCACATTTTCTTTTCTTTTTGCAGGAGCAGGGGTAGTTTATGATGGATGGAGAATTATTGCTATGGTGAAAAGACCTGACATTAGCCTTACAGGTCGAAATGTCATATATAGTAATATTATGCAAGTGAATAACAGGGACTTTTGCCTAAGCTTGTTCCCTGGCACAAATATCCCAGCAGGTGGCACCATCTTACCTTATCTAACTGTTCCATGCATGCATTGTGGACGACAATCTTACAAGCAGCACATTTTCTTCGAAGAGCTGATTTCTGAAATATATATAGTACCCATATGCTCATCAATATAGCAGGAGATAATACGGTGCAAACGTTTTTCTTGTTCTTCCACGCTCCCTCCCACTTTTCTTCTTGTCATGCATTCAAGATTTTCTGCTCCTGGTTGACAGTATGCAATTGGACAATGTGCTTTGTTGTCAAAATAATAAAACTTCTACCCTGTCTATTCGCTTCCAAATGCGACTTGCTCAGTAGATAGGCAAGAAACATGCGGGTTATAAATAAAAGCACTCATAAACATTGAATTGCCAAGAGGTTTGGAACGAATAGTAAAAGGTTTCAATTGGTGGTTAGAAAGCAGCTTACTCAAAGAGAGTATACAGGCAGGAGTAGCTTGGGAAACGGGATGGAGCAGCTACACTAGCTTTCCAACAGGTGGGTCTCTGTTGCTTAATAGGAGTGAGAAGGGAAGAGGCAAAGTGGTGGGGAAGTCAGTGCAGTGCAAATACATCAGCAGAGCCAATCTGGCATTCCTGCTGGTGTGTTTGCACTGTACTGGCATCAGTGGCGTAGCGTGGGTTGTCAGCACCCGGGGCAAGGCAAGTAATTTGCACCCCCTAACCCGGGGCAAGGCAAGTAATTTGCGCCCCCCCCCGCTGCACTGTCCCTCCCCCAGATAGTCCCTCGCTCTCTCTCCACACCGTACCGCACGCCTGGCACCCTCCCCTCCACAGTGGGCGGCGACCCGGCGGCTTGGATCGGATTCGCGCAGCCAGCACTGCAGTGAGAGAGAGTGAGTGAGCCAGGTAGGGGCAGAGAGCTGCGAGTGCGAGCGCCCCCCCCCCCGATGTTGCGCCCGGTGCGGCCGCCCCCCCCCTGCACCCCCCACGCTACGCCACTGACTGGCATCCCCACTCCCAAAACCACACCCACCTTCCCATCAGCTGGCATCTCGGGGGTTCAGTCTTACTGGCTGCTGATTCACCAGCATGTTCCTTGGAGAGAATGCCTTGTCAAAGCAGCCCCTTTCAGCCAGCAAGAGTGATTCCTGCACAGCTGGGTGCTGCTTCCCAGGCTTGTAATCCAAAGCATCATGTTGAAGGAGGTGGTGTTATACAAACAGTTTCCTACTGTATGTGCAGGGATCATGCAGATCATACATAAAACAATTGTGCCGTTATTCGTCTGTGCATTGAGTGAACACATACAGAAGGGAGCAGTGTCAATACAGCAGGCTTTGCCCTGTCCCCCAACTATACACATTCCCTGAATACTTAAATGGATGTACCCATCCATCCCTGAGTCTGTTCACACAGCTAGGGCCATATGAACACTGGGGTAGAAATTATGGGAGAAAAAGGAACACTTACAGAGAACTTGACCTGGCAGCTCTCCTCCCCCAGGTAGCACAGGTCCCCAGAAACGTTTGTCTCTAGCCAGAGATGTTCGCCATTCACTGCATTTTCCTGAGAAAATGAAAATGTTTTTTCATTCATTCAGTTAGCTACTCAGAGGGATGGGGAAAACCATTCTTCTGTATTGTCATTATCAGTAATGTTTAATAGCAAGAAGACCCAAGGTAAACATTTAAGGAGCCGCCTTCAAATTATAGACCAGATTCTCCCTGATACAGGGTTTTACAAAGCAAACCTATGCATGCTTACCTGGAGTAAGCCCTCTTGGACTCAATGGTTCTTTGAAAAGCATATTAAAATAGAGGCGTCTCCCTTACATTATCAAGATCAGCTGTAAGTCTGATGCAGTTTGTGGATTCTTTGATATTTGCTTGATCATTTATTACATTTTTCAATCTGCTTCTCAAAATGCAAAAAAGCTGCAGTGACAACCAAAAAGCACATCTTTTAACAAAAATATAAAACATTCAAGACACATTGAAAGCCATATCCCATCCACAAGGGTGAAAACTATGTTCTGTGCACAAGGTTCGTGTTTGGAATTTAAAGGTAAAGGTAAACGGACCCCTGACCATTAGATCCAGTCGTGGCTGATTCTGGGGTTGCGGTGCTCATCTCACTTTATTGGCTGAGGGAGCCGGCGTACAGCTTCCGGGTCATGTGGCCAGCATGACTAAGCTGCTTCTGGTGAACCAGAGCAGCACATGGAAACACCATTTACCTTCCTGCCAGAATGGTACCCATTTATCTACTTGCACTTTGACATGCTTTCAAACTGCTAGGTTGGCAGGAGCAGGGACCGAGCAATGGGAGCTCACCCCATGGCGGGGATTCGAACCGCCAACCTTCTGATCAGCAGGTCCTAGGCTCTGTGGTTTAACTCACAGCACCACCTGCGTCCCGTCTGGACTTTACCAGTGTGGAAAAAGCCCAGTGTTCTTTTATTTAACACATTCCCCACTTCTCTTCATGAAGCATAACTTTAGAACTATCAACAGATAGTTCCCTCTGCCCAACATTCTTTGACACATTCATATTACATATTTCAATTTCTCAAAGGTTTTCTTCCCCGCTAAACAGAATTTCATTTTCCCACTTCATTCTCAGGGCACCACGGAGTATCTTTAGGATTGTTCTGTGTGTGAAGTTAAGTTTACTTCTTGTTGCCAGGTGGCCAGGGGCAACATGTGCTTTTTTCTTGCCAGTAAATATTTCTTCTGCACTTTGCAGCCATGATGCATCATGATGTCTTCCTCCAGGCTTTAATTGAAGCATAGACACCTGTGAAGGCTGCCGAGCCTTTGGGTAAGATGGTGTGTTGAATGAATGAAAGAAGATTCACAAACACCCCTTTGAGCACATCAAAGATCAGTAAGGTAATTGTGACAAAAATCCTGCACCCATCTATGAGAATTTCACCCAACCTTTTATTCACTTTGATTATGTTTGAATGCAATTGCTTTCCTCATCAATTGATGGAAAATAATAATAGAAGAAGAAGAAGAAGAAGAAGAAGAAGAAGAAGAAGGGGAGGGGGGGAGGAGGAGGGGAGATTTTTCAGCACAACACTAGTATATGTATATATATATATATATATATATATATATATACATCAATCATTCCAGCATTCATGGGCTCACTTTCTGTTTGTCCCACTCTGCGTCCCATAAGGCCCAGAGAGCATCATTGCCTGTCCTGCTCAAACAGAAGGAAGACACCAACCAACTGTGCTAGTCATAAGGAATGTATCAAATATGTCTACTAGTTTTTATCTGATAACTGTCCATTACTTGCTTTTAGGACCCCAAAAACCACCATTTATAATAAAACTCAAGAGAAAAGAGACATTTTTGTTCAAACTTTCCCATCTTCGCAGACCCAAAAGGCAGATCGGAAAGCATGAAATGCCAAAACCATGTATAAAATCTGAATGTAGGGTTGAATTCATGGGTAGACATTATTTGCCAAAGGCATTACATGGTACTTTTTTGAAATGTGCTATGGGGATTGCTAATGGTCAGAAGCAGTTAAGGCTTTTGTTCTTCACATCTGACAGGTGGCGCCTCCAGCAAGTCTGTGCTTCAAGATTTTTGTGTGCATCTATAGACTGGCCTTCCCCACCTTGGTGCCCTCCAGACATTTTGGACCATCCTTGCTAGAACGTTTAGAGTTTTAGTCCCAAACATCTGGAAAGCATCAGGCTAGAGAAGGATGATCTATAGATGGTGGCTTCTGGATTTCTTTTGGCTGATGAGGGAGAAGGTGCCTACACTGTGTCTCTGAAAAACATTCCATGGTCACCTGAGCTTTCTTTGGAACCTTGGTCCCAGGGTATGGTCTGAAGGCACATGAAGCCACCACAAAGCCACCTGGAGTGGTTTAATGTCAGAATGGGTGACCACCTTGGAATTACATGTTCCCAGGTAGGTTCCAAGACTGGAGGGAAAGTGAGCTATAACTAACTAATATTAAGCTGAGGATATTTATTTTCAAACAATCACAACCCAGAATAATATTAATGCAGCTTAAAGGGGACTCCAGCTTCCTTCCTTCCATAATACCAGCTTAATTTCAAACAAAAAAATTCTGATGTTCTGCTTTAAGCAAAGAGAATCCAGAACTGCAACATGATACAAAATGCATTGATCACGCCTAATAGTTTGGCTTCTGTACTGCAAAAAAAAAGTCAGGAGCAATATTGTTGCTTTCCAACCAGATGGTGTCCAACAGCAGATTACTTTCAATTAACTGCACAGCTTTGTGTCTTTCTAAACCATTTTCAATATACTGATAGTTTCAGTGTGCTGAAGGAGGAATTTATCTTACTATAAAAGTAGCTCATTAAAGAAATGGAGCAGACAAGTGAGGAAAAGGACAAATTCTTACTCCATTTCAGCAAATCCTTTAACTTGCTCTGTGAAGTAGCTTTTTCCAAAACAACATTATTTAAACTATATATAGGGGGGGTGAGAAAAACGTATTGCAACCAGGCCATCAAATCTATAATTTAAAGAGAAGATTTAAAACAATATGTACTTTGAAAAGAGTCTATCTGCCTTTCCTTATTCTAGTGCGCATCATTTCCTCATTACATCCCTAGCTAGATTTTTTTCTAAAGGTAAGCATGGCCTATTTCGACAATCCAGTTGGGAAGACATCTCGTTTCTCTTCATGCAGACGTCCTTGAAAAGGTGAGAGCACTGGATTCTCAATTGCCCTTGTAAATTACACCACCATTCCCACGAGAGGAAACGTAAAAGGGTGCTTCGTCAAGAGCCTATTATGATGGTCCTCCGCAGTCAAATATAGCTTCCTAGGCCACTGAAGGTACAATTTAAATTGTGCTATTTTTTTCAGCCAACAGACCTATCAAGGCTTAAACTTTGAAACTGCCGTATTTCCTTATGTCCTGTCATGATCCCTGTGATCAGCCAAGAGTGACCTCTCAGTCAGAATATCCATTGTAATATTCACCTGAATGGCAAAGAAAGACAGCAGAGAGAGGCAAGTTTATCTTCACTACTTCCACCAATTGACATCCAGGAGGGATGTTACAGTTGCCCCCTATCTGAACAAGCTATATTCCCCAGATATATAGCTTTCTTCTTTAAAAACAGCCTCTAGTCCTTGTACAACCCAAGATTATGAAGCTGAGCCTGTGAGCAAGGTTCTCTTCATTCATTTCGGGATAAGCCAGACTGTTCCAGGCTTTTAACATTTATATTTATCTCCCCTTTCCTCCCAAGAGTTCAGTCTAGAACACCTCCCCATTCCCCATTTTATGCTAAGAGCAATGCTGCGAGGTAGGTCAGGTTGAGAGGTGGCAATGGGCCCAAGGGCACCCAGGGAGCTTCATAGTGGAGTGAAGATTTAAACACTGGTGTTCCAGGTCTTAGTTCAACACACTGTAACAATTACATCACACGGATGCTCTCTCTTTCTCTCATTTTAGTTAATAAATGAGGTCACAGCAATTACTGACATTTAGGAAAGCAGATCTACACAATTAGACAAAGGCAGTGTGTGCGCTCCCATTTATTTTGCATCAGTTCACTCTCACTGCTGGTATGGAAAACGGTGTGCAGTGGATGCTCAGGTTGATCCGTGAGGGATGCACGTTCACAACCCGCAGTGTCTGCAACCCACAGTGGCGCGTCTGCGCACGCACGGGTTGCAGTTTGGCGCTTCTGTGCATGCGCAAAACGCGACCGCCGAAACCCGGAAGTAACCCGTTCCGGTACTTCCGGGTTTCGGCAGTCCATAACTTGAAAAAATGCAACCTGAAGCGTCTGTAACCCGAGGTATGAGTGTACACACTATGTTAGACCCAATCCATATCCTGTATCTGTCCTGTAATTTATTATGAAGTACAGTGGTGCCCCGCAAGACGAATGCCTCGCAAGACGGAAAACCCGCTAGACGAAAGGGTTTTCCGTTTTGGAGGTGCTTCGCAAAACGAATTTCCTATGGGCTTGCTTCGCAAGACGAAAATGCCTTGCGATTCCTGGGGTTTTTTCCCTCCCCCCCCCCTTTTTCCCAAGCCGCTAAGCCACTTAACAGCTGATCCGCTAAGCCCGCTAAGCCGCTGATAGCGCTAATCCGCTAAGCTGCTAATGGGCTTGCTTCGCAAGACAAAAAAAACCGCAAGACGAAGAGACTCGCGGAACGAATTCTTTTCGTCTTGCGAGGCACCACTGTACTACTTTTTCATGCCTTTCTTGCTTTGATCTGAACAGAATAAAAGAATGACCTAACTGTGCTTTAAGCAGGTCAAATGCCATCCAACATTTTGGGAGAGCAAATTGGGCACACACCTTGCACCATCCCACCACTCCCGTCATTCGCCTGTTCACACCCACCTCCGATACCGCCCACCAGCTCACCCCATCCCTCAAGCACCTGTCTACTCCCTCCCTCACCGTCTCCCCTCCTGGCCACTTGCCAGTTGCCATTGCCCACCAACCCTTCACCTCTGCCACTGCCGCCTCGGCCAACACTATCTTGGCCTCGGGTGAAGCCACTGCAGCCTTGGGGGAGGCTGGCAAAGCTGGCACATCCTCAGGAGAAGCCAGTGTGGCCAGCCCAACCGACACCAACACCAGCTTCCAGAAGTGTTGTGACAGAAGGAGGAAGAAGAGTGGCAACGTGTGGGGACAGGTTAGGTCTGCTTCTGTTTTTTGGTCCCGCACCCTGGTGTGAGCCAACTGACCCACACCACAGGGCAGGATGTAAAAACGCCCATCTTTTGGTCCTGTGCTTTTGTCAGTCCAGGGTGTCCTGCTTAAAATGGGACAATATGTAATGTGTGAAAATTCAAAGGGAAGGATACAGGGACACACCCTTTGCCCACAGAAGACTATCGTTGGTTCGTTTTAAGTCTTCCTTGGTGGAGAAGTGATTGCCAATAGGGGGAAAAATTAGGTATCCAGGATCTTAGAGTAGCTGTGATTGGACAAAAGCTGCCCCTACCTGGCTCCCAAATGCAAAGGTATCAGCAAAGAAAGGAGACTAACTCACCTATTATACCCTGTCTACATAAAGAAGACATTCTAGAGGTTTCCTGCCACGCAACACTCTTGGCAGTCTTCAATCATTCAAACACCAACCTACAGTTATTTGAACTCTGTCTACTAGAAATGTCAACCAAGCTATGATTTGCACCAAGGACACAGCAGTATTAAATATCCAGAACAAAAAAGAAACACCTACACTCCATTCTAGTGCCATTCTGAGCTCCTTCACTGGGCCGTTGGTGATGGCAATGTTGAGGTTTTGAACAGGAGCCAAATGCTGAAGGCCGGATCTGGAAATTGCTTTCCTGCAAGAGGAAAAAAGAAGAAGGAAGCTATATAACTGAAGCTATCATTCCAGATTATTTCATTTTATCCTTATTAATCTATACATAGGAAACCAAGGAATGTACAGTTGAATAATTGGTTGTTCCACAAACAGTGTAGGGAATGACTCTTCCATGGATTCTGTGTGTCCTCCTTCTGGATAAGCATGCACAGGATTGCACTGCTCAACCCTTCCCATACATTAAATATCTGTGAATGGTGGTTGGGTGGGGGGTGGAGAGCTACTGGTGTACTAATGGATCTGTGATCTGGACCTGCTTCCATCCACTCTGGGAAAATCCCAGATCAATCCAAATTGGCCTGATTTGGTCTGGGATCTTTGATTTGCCCAAAGCCAGTGCACATCCCCTACAGACACAATAGCAGTGTTTCAGGGAAATGGAATAATGATTCATTTCATAACTACCATTCAGTAAAATAAAACATTCAATTAAAAGAAAAAACATTTCAGCCAAGAGCAAGAAACTAAAAATAGTTACAATAACCATGAGCAAACAATATAGCAATGAACAATATACAATGAACACTTATAACACAATGTGTGTTTTTAAATATAAAGATACACAGAGACACATCTTCTCTATTTTCTGCAATAGGCTTTAGCTAGGCTGATGTTCTGGCTCACCCACAATATGGACCTGAAACATTTTCTACTTCTCTTGGCTTAAAAGAGATAAATGTGACTTCCTGAAAATGCTACAAATGCTGTTGGGTGGAACGTCACCCAAAGGCACTTCCAACATAGCTAGGATGGAAAGCCAAACAATCCCAAGGCCAGTAACTGCAGCCTCAACCTCTAACCTCTCTTGTGGACATTCACCATGTTCACATTACTCATGCCAAGACTCTCTGTATCCCTGCACCCATCCTGTTCTAGTTATGTATTGCAATGATGCAAATGCCTATTGCCTGTTTCTTCTTCTCTTTCTGTACGTCTAACTCAGGGGTTGCCAACATGATACTCTGATGGTGCTGTTGGACTCCAACTCCTTTACAAGCCCCAGCCAACACAGCCGATGGTCCAGAATGATGGGAGTTGTAGTCCAACAACCTCTGGAAGGCAGGATGCTGGCTATTCTGTTCTAGAATATGTCATTGACAGTCTTGCACTGCTAGTGGAAGCCCATGCAAGGACTTCTACTAGTGCAACCAGGCTTCCCTCATCCTCACCCCACCATCCTCTACCTGCCCCCCCCCAAATGGGCTCAGTCAGGAGGGGAGAGCTTGTTCCATCAGGAAAGCAGAAAGCCTTGCGCTGATGGAGCTATCTCCTTAGGCCTGTGCTGAATCCCTTCCACTGTGCCCAAGCAGAATTAATGTGTACCTGATACGCACAGTACAAAATGCCCTTCTCTCCACTGTTGAAACAATTCTTTAAGTCCAACTGCGTAAGACAGATCCTTCGCTGTCTAATAACGTTGCCTTCCCATTACAATGGGTGGTTTTGAATTATCTTTTGGGTTGCAAGTAACTGGGAAATCAAGACGCAAGCTCTGAGATTGCACTCACCAAGAGAGGGCAGACAGAGCCAATTTATACATTATGAATTGGCCCTGAAATGTGCCACTAACACATGAGGAGTATACAGAGAGAGGTAGAAGTAATAGCAGCAGCTTCTGTGAGCAGAAATTCCCTGACCCTTCATGTGCACCATGCATGGAAGGGCTTTTCCATGTGCAGAACACTATGCGCACACCCAGAATGGACCAGCAAATGGTTACATGAACAGTTAATTTACAGTTAATTAACAGTTACCGTTAATTTTTGCACTTATTCAAACTGATTCTTCCTGTGTTCATTGGACCATTCTAAACAAGCAGGGGGAGAGGAAACCCACCCAACATATTTCTCTCCTCAGCGCTGGCCCAGGACAGTTTGCTGCCTGAAGCGGAGTCTAAAATGCATCCCCACCACCACCATGGCAAATTTTTTAAAACAAGGTCTGGGAACATTTTTCAGTCCAAAGGTTACATTGCCTCATGAGCAGCCTTTCAGAGCCCACACAGCACTCTCCTTCCAGGCAAACAAGACAGTTAAAGGACACTCTCCAGCCAGGTAAAAAGGAGTGTGCAGAATCAGGCCCGTGAGGGGTGTGACAGGAGTGTGTCCTAGGCTGAACCCTGTGGGCCAGGTGGCAAGGCCTGGGAGGCTACATTTGACTCCTAAATCTGAGATTTCCTAACCCTGCTTTAAAAGGTCTTGCCACACCCTACACCTTATATCTAACTTATGGGGCACAAAAGGTGATACAGGTGGTAGCCGTTTTAGGCATGTCCAATTGATGCTTGACCACTGACGCCCAGGTCCTTTGGGACCCAGAAGAGTGGGAATGGGGGCAGAAAGGGGTGGGGCAGGAGGTGAATAGGGTGGGATGGGGTGGGCTTATGCATGCCCTGTCAATGCGTGTAGGGGCCCAGAACAGAACCCCCTTACAAAATGGTCGCTGCCTGTATATAAATATATCTACAAATAAATAAACTCCCCCTTTTCTTTCATGGTGCCAACTGAAACAGATTTCATCCCTTTGTTGTGCAAAAGCCCGATCCTTCTCTTCTTTGCTTTCTTGTTTTGAACAACCAAGGACAACATACGTAATGTTTCTTAATGGGGATGTATGCCAATTCTATGATTCAATGACTCCCTCTCAGTTCCCTTTCTTTAAAATGGGGGGGGGGGCGAACACAGGTTTGCTGGACTCCAAGTCCCCTCATGCCTGATCATTGCTCATGCTGGCTAGGACCGATGGCATACCCTCCAATATTTCTCCCATGAAAACAGAGACGTCCCATTCCATAATAATAATGTTACTATTTACACCCCACAAATCTTACTGGGTTGCCCCAGCCACTCTGGGCAGCTTCCAACATATATAAAAACATAATAAAACTTTAAGGGGGGGAACCCTTCCCTAGACAGGATTGCCTTCAGACAGCTTCGGGGTTAGATAACTCCATACCATCCAACATTTCTCCAATGAAAATAGGGACATCCTAAGGAAAAGTGGGACATTCCAGGATCAAATCAGAAACCGGGATGGCTTCTCTAAATCAGGGAATTGTAAGGGTCTGATGGGAATTGTAGTCCACCATTATTCCCGGAGTTTATATAATTTGGTATTTGAATGGTTGGTATTAGGAATTGTATTATAATTTGGCATTGATATAATGAGGCTATTGTTGGATTATTGGAATATGAAAATTATTATTAAAAAAACCCACAACATAATTATTTCTGGAGAGGATCACGTTGGCTACCCTTGGTCTAGATTAAAACGTTAGCTGCCACTCTGACAAACAAGCAAACGAAAAGGCTAATAAGCAGTACTTCTGTCTTGGCAACAGAAAGCAATGCAGCAGAACTTGTGATTGACAAACAGAACCCCATTCCAACTGTATGTCATAAGGCCTAAGTATTCTAACAGTGCCTCCTCCCCGCCCCCCAAAGAAAAACAAGCAGGTTTTCTTTCACAATAGCATTCCAGTAATACAATAGCTATTTACAAATGGCCATCTGTCAGGGCTTTTTTAGCTGTGATTCCTGCTTTGCAGGGTCTTAGACTAGGTGGTCCTTGGGATCTCTTCCAATCCGACATTTCTATGAAATTGTATAAATCTCTCAAACTAGGTAGCACTAAAGGTCAGGAGTTCCAGGGCATGCACAAAAAGCCAGCTTGAGAGAGAAAGAGGCACTCGTTAAATAACACATTTCCAAATATATTTCTTTGCCACCTCATTATCATCCAGCTGGCTTTCTGTACTACAGTATGTCAGAGAAATGTCTGCTTTATTAGCAATGTTCTAGCACACCAGCCCATTAGAGACATCACCTTGCCAACAAAGGTCTGTATAGTAATGTATAGTAATAGTATAGTAGTGATGTATGGAAGTGAAAGCTGGACCATAAAGAAGGCTGATCGCCGAAGAATTGGTGCTTTTGAATTATGGTGCTGGAGGAGACTCTTGAGAGTCCCGTGGACTGCAAGAAGATCAAATGCATCCATTCTGAAGGAAATCAGCCCTGAGTGCTCACTGGAAGGACAGATCGTGAAGCTGAGGCTCCAATACTTTGGCCACCTCATGAGAAGAGAAGACTCCCTGGAAAAGACCCTGATGTTGGGAAAGATGGAGGGCACAAGGAGAAGGGGACGACAGAGGACGAGATGGTTGGATGGTGTTCTCGAAGCTACCAGCATGAGATTGACCAAACTGCGGGAGGCAGTGGAGGACAGAAGTGCCTGGTGTGCTCTGGTCCATGGGGTCACAAAGAGTCAGACACGACTAAATGACTAAACAACAACAGCAAAGCACACCAGCCCACTTTGGATGAAACAATAAACTATAGCTGGTCATTATGAGAATCCTTTGGATCAATTCATGGGTGGGCTTGCTACTTGCTCTCCCTTCTCCTCTTCCTCTCATGATGGAAGCAGATGTAAAATTTCTGGTTATTGTTTGGCGCAAGTATTTTTCCCTTTTCATCCAAATACAGGAAACTATGGTTTGTACAAACCATACTTAAATAATATACCAGGATGGAAACCCTCCACCTGTTGCCATTAGGGAGAGTTTGAATGTGCATTTCCTCCCTCTGTGACAATAATGACTATATTAGGGCTGTAACCCTTGATCAATTTTAGAGTAATTGACTACAAAACTTTTAAACTGACTAACAGGTCATGCCTGATTAATGAAGCAACTTACATACTTACAGAAATTGCAGGTGCCTGCACTATCTTAGAAGAGGCATTCCCCATGTACGTATGTCATCTAAAAATATTCAGAACTATTGTTTTAGTTCTTCAAAAGTAGATGCAGAGTTAATCAAACAACTAAAACTTAATTTAATTAGATGACTAAAAATGACCCTTAATTGGGTGAAACCATTACTATATATTGATTGCAGTAAGACTTTAAGAAAAATCAATTACTCGATTCCAACCCCCATCATTCCTGGCTGTTGGCCTTGTTGGCTGTGACTGATGGAAGTACTGTAGACAGGTTCCCCACTCCCTGTTCTAAAGTGAGTTGTATTCAATTCTATTAATTAGCAGCCCTAGGGGACTGAATAACAGAAGGAAAATGATAAATAAGAAAAGTGAATAATTAGCAAGGTAAATTCTGCAGCCAATATCATTCCCAGAATCATTGTTAAACGAATTACAGTGGCTGCGTTATTTGCCACAGCTCATCCAAAATCAAATCCTGAACTGGATTTCACGGGCATCCAAATGTCTACCCAGCCTCCAACAATAATAAGCTATCAATGAACCATGGCCAGCTAAGGTAAACATGCCTGACGAATGGCTACAGGTGGTCCTATGTCACACCTCAGATCCAATTTCAGGTCAGGATTAGAAGTGGGTGAACTTCTTGTAACAATACCTCGACGTTGGCCGAGACCTCTTGAAAGGTGATCTAGTGATGTACTTTCCAAGAGCATGCTTGGCTATGTTTCTCCAGAAACAACTTACGTAAATCTGCCAGGCTAAGGATTTATGGTTCTGAATCAGGAGGTAAACAATGCTGGACTGTTATGGAAACATTTCTAAATCAATTTGTACTTTAAGACTTCCGGCTGAGATATGGGTTGCATGACGGCCTCAACATAACAAAACAAAAAGGCTCCTTCAAATCCATTGCTTTTCTGGCTACAGAATTGAGGATGGGCTCAGTAGCACTGCAGGAGGGAATAAAAGAAGTAAGAAATTTGATTCTGAAATGATTTTAGAATGGATTTCAATTAATTGACTATGGCTTTATGTAAACTCTGCTATTTTTACTATTGTTAGCCACTCTGAGCCCAGCTTTGGCTGGGGAGGGCAGGATATAAATAAATAAAAATTTATTATTATTATTATTATTATTATTATTATTATTATTATTATTAGGTTGAATTTGCCAGTGTTACCCTCATGCTGACGTATTCTGGAAAGAAACATTGGAGGGTGAAAATCCTGTTACCCCCAAAGTTCCCTGTTTCAGAGCTTGGGTATGTGTGTGTGTGGATCTCAGAATAACTTCTGGATTGGGAGTAATCTGGTGATTGCCAAATGTCCAAGAGCACTCTGCTTGCCCTAGCCTAAGGGTAGCCAATGCTATACCATCAGACTACAATTCCCATCATCCCTGACCATTGGCCATGTTAGATGGGGCTAATGGGATTTGATGTCCAACAAAATCTGGAGTGCACCGTGTTTGCTACCCCTGCCCTAGCTTGCAACAGCATTGATATGTTCCTGATATGTTGTTTCCTCTTATGTCTCAACCTCTGTTCTAATAATGAATGGCCTGGTTCTAGCCTACTTGAGGGAGTTCTTCTCCTTATGGGAGATCAATCATTGATCCTTTTTAAAGGAACCACAGGGGAAGCTTGCTCTATGACCCTGTGCCACGAGAGGTGTCATCTGGGGTGGGGAAGGAGAAACAAAGAGAAGGACTTTGGATCCCCAATTTTATGGGATACTTTCTTGAGGAATCCTCAGACCTGAACTTTAGAAGCCTTTTTTCCTTACATGACTTCTGTTGTTGACTAATTTATAGACTTCTATTTTTATACAGTTATTAATAGTGAATGTGAACCAAAAAAAAAGCCTCGAGAAAGCCAGGATATAAATATAATGGTGGCTGCTCTGGAGGTCAGATGTGGTCCCTGAGGACTTCAGCACATGAAGCAGTTGAACTTGAGGAAGGAGAGAGGACAACATGGTGAATACCAGTTTTGCTTCCATCTGGATCAAGATACAATGGTTTAAGCTCTACTTACAACCCACGATCAAACTATGGTTTGCAGTCCTAGCTTGCACTCTACTTACATTTGAACCCACTACATCTTTCTGGTTTTAAAAACCCCAGAAGCACTGAATTAAGGTGCAAGAGAAGAGAAGAAAGAGAGAGAGAGCATGCAGACACTGTACTCAATTTTAGTTGGCGGGGAGGAATGTGATCTGTTGTACAAAGATAATTTCATCTGAACTGGGCCAATATCACCTCCATGATGGATGAGTTGTTGCTTTCAAACTGCTGGGTGGGCAGAAGCTGGAACAGAGCAACTGGGAGCTTTCATGGATGCTTTAGTTGAGACTCCTGCATTGCAGGCGGTTGATCTAGATGATCCTCAGGATTCTATGGTTTTAGTGGATCTGCTCTAAGTAAAGTTTAGTTGAATACTTGCCATGTTCTACCCCCAGTGTCAGAGGTAAGACACCTCTTAAAGCAGCTGCTGGAAGTTGCAAATGGAGATGCATCAGGTTGGTCTGCTGTGAAAAGCAGACTCAGCATATTCCACTGTCATCTGTTCACCTTTGTCTTTGCATAGAATTACAGTGAGAGAGAGATCTGACATTCTACATTCATACAACCGAGAAACCAATAAAAGAAAAACTAGCCCATGAGTAGGCAAACTAAGGCCCGGGGGCTGGATCCAGCCCAGTCGCCTTCTAAATCCGGCCCGCGGACAGTCCGGGAATCAGCGTATTTTTACATGAGTAGAATGTGTCCTCTTATTTAAAATGCATCTCCGGGTTATTTGTGGGGCAGAGGAATTTGTTCATTCCCCCCCCCAAAAAAAAATATAGTCCACCCCCCACACCCAAGGTCTGGGGGACAGTGGACTGGCCCCCTGCTGAAAAAGTTTGCTGACCCCTGAACTAGCCAGTCATTGAGAACAAAAACTGAAGATCACAGGCAACAACTGCCATTTTAACAGTCTTGCTACATTCCTTAACTTCACATGCCCTTCAACATTTCTCTGACAAAAAATAGGAACATCCTAGTCCATACCCTCCTACATTTCTCTGGCGATTTTCATTGACAAATTACTCAGAGCTCAACTTGTTACATCACAGGATCCACTGTTGATTCAATAAGGGCAGAGCTTGATTCTCTGCCCTAAGCCTTGTTTTGATCAACCCTCTCCTAACACTCTGGGCATGTAGGAAATCCCATATAGCAACCCTCAAGGGAACTGCTTTGCATACAGAGCTGTGCCTGAGTCTCTAAGAGGCATAAAATGCAATTAGCCAACAGCATTAATCTCATTAAAATATCTCCCCGGGGCATTAGTACTACCTATTTCAAAAAAGGAAAGAGTGTCTATTGCCCAGGTATTGAACGCGTTTAGCAGACTACATTTCCTTTTGCTCATCTTGCACAGTTCAGTCCAGTATCAAAGCTGGCTGCAAAATCATCTATCAAACTGCAGTACTGATGTCCAGGGCAAAATTCTGGCTCAATTCTGTGTACATAGAGGTTGTGAATCATAGAATCATAGACACATTGTGCTTCTTCCAGACACTGTTGGAAACCAGCTCCCATCAGCCCCAGCTAGCATAATAATAATTATTATTTTTTATTTGTACCATGCCTCCCTGGCTGGAGCCGGGCTCAGAGCGGCTAACATCATATAAATAATACAATATGCATAAAAACAAGCAATCAATCTACAATCCTCAGGTTAAAATTGAAAGCGGTTAATACTCACCAGGACCAACTGTTTCCACTGATATTATAAGGACCTGAGAGCGGGCTGGGAAACCTCCTTTGTGCTTGTTCTTATACAAAGAGAAAATGAGTCAGACTGAACCCTGACCAAAGGCCTGGTGGAACAGCTCCATCTTGCAGGCTCTGCGGAAGGATATCAAATCTCGCAGGGCCATAGTCTCTTGTGAGAGAGCATTCCACCAGGCCTGGACCACGGCTGAAAAGGCCCTGGCTCTGGTCAAGGCCAGTCAAATCTCCCTGGGGCCCGGAATCTTTAGGGTGTTGTTATTTGCAGACCTTAAGGTCCTCCGCGGGACATACCAGGAGAGGCAGTCCCATAGGTACGAGGGTCCTAGGCTGTATAGGGCTTTAAAGGTTAAAACCAGCACCTTAAACCTGACCCTGTACACCACCAGTGCAGCTGGTATAGCACTGGGTGAATGTGATCCCGTGGTGAGGACCCCATAAGAAGTCTCATCACGGCAATCTGCACCCGTTGGAGTTTCTGGGTCAGTTTCAAGGGCAGCCCCACGTAGAGTGAGTTACAATAATCAAGCCTGGAGGTGACCGTTGCATGGATCACAGTGGCAAGGTCGGGGCGAGAGAGGTAGGGGACCAACTGCTTAGCTTGGTGGAGATGGAAAAATGCCGCCTTTGTTATAGCTGTAACCTGTGCCTCCATAGAAAAGGAGGCATCGAAGATTACATCCAAACACTTGACGGAAGGCGCGGGCACTAGCTGCGCCCCTGCAAGGAATCGGAGTTGGTCCCCCAATCCCATATTGTCTCGACCCAGCCAAAGGACCTCTGTCTTTGAAGGATTTAACTTCAACTGGCTCCTATGCAGCCATCCAGCCATGATGGTCCCTGATGGCCAGGGAGGATGGCAGCTGTAGTTCAACAACATCTGGAGAACACCATCTTGACTGGCCATGTACATGTTTCCCTCTTCTTGCAATGGAATGGTTGATTTAACAGATGGCCGAGGTAAGAAAATAGATTTTCAGAAAGCATTTGACTATTCCCTGATATTTTTTCTCAATCTGCTAAATGGGGGGAAAGGATGTTAGAAGAATACTGGAATGAAGTTATATGGTTTTAGCAGAAATGTTATAAAGAATTAAGTAAAAACTGATTGTTAATGGGTTAAAGTGGAAAATTCAAAGTTAGATTGTGTCAAAATTAATTATAGAACAAAAAGTTGAGAAAGAGGGAAAGGATTTGCTGAATTAGCTAATTTGAACTAGAATACAAAAAAGGGAGGTGTGAGGAAGTTGAGGAAACAAGTAAATGAAAGATAAAGATATGGAAAATGGATGTGTTTTTAAATGTTTTTGTTTTTTTGTTGTTGTCTTGATGTATTGTTTTTTCCCCTTTATTCTTGATGTATTGTTTGTTAATTTTCTATTGTCTTTTTTTTTCTTTCTTACTTTTTTTCTGTAACTATAAAACTTTCAATAAATATTATTTTTAAAATATATATATATATATGGGGGGGAAAGGATAGTGCTTCTGCTATTGTTGTTGTTGTTGTTGGTTGTTGCTGTTGTTGTTTCAGTAGCATAATCCTTCCTATCTTTTCTTTTTTTCACCTGTGCTTTTCTTTCCAAAGGATACAATGAAGGGGACATGCAATCACTCACTATCTGGGGCTAAGTAGAAAGAACTCTGGGTGGACTAAGAGATGCAAATCCTTTAATGAAGGATGCTTCCCTACTTACATTGTAGACATCAGCATTCCTAATACTGCCTCATCTTCCTTAAACAAAACAAAACAAAACAAAACAGGACCATTTGGTCAAATCCTCCATGGATAGCATCAATTTAAATTAACTGAAATCCTGTGCCATTGTCTCTTTGTGAAACTGATATAAATAAACGCTTACTTCAGCAGCACTTTGCCTTGATATTTGCTTTTTATGGCCCGTCTTTCCTCCAAGGAGATTGAGGTGGCATATTTAGCTCTCCCCTTCTCCATGTTTTCTTCACAACAATCTTGCAATATAGGCTAGGCTGAGAGAAGGTGAGCCGCCCAAGGTCACAAAACAAGCTTCCCGGCTGAGTGGGGATTCAAAGTCACTCAGCCAGCATTATGCCTGTGCAGAAATCTGAATTCTGACCTTCCCAGTCCGACTCTACTCACTATACCACACTGCCTAACCTAAATGCCTATTACATTTGTATTTTTTTGCCCATAAACCAGTGTTTTCCCATGCAACCAAGTGTCCTACCATTTATGTAGGAAATGTTGTTTGAAAGCCAGAAGCTCCCCAATCTAATACCACCATAAGACCCATCCATATTTGAGAGATAGGGCTGGTTGCCATGACAACCGTAGCCATTTTCACAGCAAGATAGCATCATTAGACCTAAAGAGACTACAAGCATTACAGCTATCTATCTATAAACAGAGAGAGAGGAGGGAGGATTCCAGACCCACCAGGGAAATCCCTGATTTAGAGAAGCCATCCCGGTTTCTGATTTGATCCCAGAATGTCCCTATTTTCATTGGAGGAATGTTGGAGGGTATGGAGTTATCCGACCCCTGAGCCATCTGAAGGCAACCCTGTGTAGGGAAGTTTTTTAAAAAAATTGTTTAATGCTTTATTATGTTTTTATATATGTTGGAAGCTGCCCAGAGCGGCTGGGGCAATCCAGTAAGATGTGTGGGTTGTAAATAGTAACATTATCATTATGGAATGGGACGTCCATGTTTTCATGGGAGAAATATTGGAGTGTATGCCATCGGTCCTAGCCAGAATGAGCAATGATCAGGCATGAGGGGACTTGTAGTCCAGCAAACCTGTCTTGAGGGCACTGTCTTTGTCACCCCTGTTTTAAAGAAATGGAACTGAGAGGGAGTCATATGTCCCCATTAAGAGATATTACGTATGTTTGGCCTTGGTTGTTCAAAACAAGAAAGCAAAGAAGAGAAGGATAGGGCTTTTGCACAACAAGGGGATGAAATCTGTTTCAGTTGGCACCATGAAAGAAAAGGGAGAGTTTATTTATTTGTAGATATATTTATATACAGGCAGCGACCATTTTGTGAGGGGGTTCTGTTCTGGGCCCCTATACTCATTGACAGGGCATGCATAAGCCCACCCCATCCCACCCTATTTTCCTGCCCCACCCCTTTCTGCCCCCATTCCCAGTCCCTATTTTCATCAGAGAAATGTTGGCAGGTATGACATTTTTAAGGCCAGAGGACTATTTTACATGGCCTAGTAGTGGTACCCTCCATCTCAATGTTTACAACCTGATGCTCTTCAGCAGCTTTAGACTCCACCTCAGGCCAGGCTCAGCCAGCACAGCAGAATACTGGCTGGAGTGGACAGGAACTGTGATCCAAAAGGGAGACTGCGCACCAGATTGGAGGCACCAGGTCTATTCTGGCCAGCGGTGCTCTCCGAGGTACCTCCCAGCGCTGCGATGTCAGAACCGCTTAATTGAGTAGTAAGGCTTTTCAGTCACCTCATAATGCATTTCAGGAACGTAGGAAACTGCCTTATACCAAGTCAGACTGCATCGTTCCATCTAACTCCAGCCGCTTAATTGAGTAGTAAGGCTTTTCAGTCACCTCATATTGCATTTCAGGAACGTAGGAAACTGCCTTATACCAAGTCAGACTGCATCGTTCCATCTAACTCAGTATCCCATTGCCCTGGACAAACAGAAAAGCCTTGGGCTTGGGGGAAAGGGCTTCAGGGGGTAGGGAAGTGAGAAGAAGGAAGGGTGTATTGGAAATACCTTTTGAAAATACCAGCAAGTAGACCAAAAGTTCACAGAAGACTGGGGAAAATTTGTTGAATATCTGGAGAGTATAAGTGAGGGCCAAATAACGCTAGAGGGATTTAAAAAAGCATTGTGAAACACGAGAGGTATTGTTTAAAGGGAACAGAGAGAAAAAAGGTTTAAATAATGACAATACAAATATAAGAAATGCGTAAACCAATAATGACTACGAAAGATTTACGGAAAAACTGAAGGAAGTCCAGAAAAGAAAGACTTTGTGAAAATTTGGATGTGAAAATATTGTATGATTTGTTTTTGTTGTAAATTAATAAAAATTATTAAAAAAGAAAAAAGAAAATACCAGCAAGTAACATCCTCAGATGCCACATTTAAACCTCAGAAATCATCACCAAAAGGCATTTAGCATGCCAAAAATGTGATTAGATAATATAAATAACAGAGAGGCAGCGTGCAACTTCCAGAATACTGCCCTTTGGGCACCTGGAGCTGCTACCGATCTTTAATAGAATCAGGAGATGCTCTACTCATTATATGCACACATAAGCTCCAATAATTCCATCCAGCGAAGCTTGAGATACAGGCGTCATTCTGCGTATCAAAGACACCAGACAGAACTGCAAAATGCACTTGACAGATAATAATACCTTTCCTTCACACTAGGAAAACATTAACTTATTGCCCGTAGCGGAAAAACAAACAGCTGGTTGTCATGAGGCTTATTTTGATTAATTCGTGTGTGTGTGTGTGTTAAATGAAGATTTCAATATATGTACATTTATTCATTTGAATAAAATTGTATGTTTAAATTCATCTTGCGCTAACAAGGAACGAACCTGCTTTATTCCAAGTATGGGCGTTCTGGGGTCATTGTGGAGGCTATTCTTTCAATCTGGATAAGAATTCACCTCCTACAGCACCTTACATATATCAAGCATCCTCATATTTTTAAAGGGGGGCGATTAAGCAGTGAGTCAAATTCTGGCACGAAACTCCATGTGTAGGCAAAATGGCACTGACATAATGTGCTCAGTTACAGCGCTTTCCAACACAGGCTAGGATATTAGCATCTGCTTCCTGAGTCTGGCTTTTGATCGGGCCAACATATTGTTTTCTATCTATAAAGCTCAAAGCAGAATTATTTATCCTCACTTTCAGAGTGAGTCAGTGGCAGAATCAGCATCAAATCCAGAGGCTTTGCAGCTCCCTCAGAACTGCATTCTGTGTAGCTCAGGCTGCAAATCTTACGTACACTTTACACTTAACTTAATCTTACTGAACATGGGAGGACTTAGTTCTGAGCAAACACACGTAGGGTTGCACTGTTGCCATCAGGAAATGGGAAAGATCCTTTGCCTGAGATCCTAGACAGCTGCTGCTACATACGCTTCAGGCTACATACGCTTCAGGTTACAGACTCCGCTAACCCAGAAATAGTGCTTCAGGTTAAGAACTTTGCTTCAGGATGAGAACAGAAATCGTGCTCTGGCAGCGCGGCAGCAGCAGGAGGCCCCATTAGCTAAAGTGGTGCTTCAGGTTAAGAACAGTTTCAGGTTACGTACGGACCTCCGGAACGAATTAAGTACTTAACCCGAGGTACCGCTGTACTGGATTAGGTGGGCCAAAGGTATAACACAGGTTTATATGCTAGATATCAAGGGCTGAGGAACCTCAGGTCGGGGGGATGCCTGTGGCCCTCAAGGTCACTACTTGGCCCTCAGAAGTCTTCCCAGGCCTCATCCTTTCTGGCCCTGTTTGCACTCTCCTTGGGTGCTTCTGCCTGGCTGGAATGTGGGATAGGAACCATACAAGGATGCTTTGGGGTGAAAATCTGGATCGAACTACCCTTCCTAGCCTTATGGTTTCTTTTTTTAAAAAAAAAATATTACTTTTCATTTTTTAAAAAAAAAAATCCAATATATGCCACATTGTATCAATACCAGATTACCCCACACATTTCTCATTAACATTAAAAAATAATCAAAAAGAACAGTTTTTTACCCTCCCCCCAAATCCCCAGACTTCCCTCCACCCCCTCTTCCGGTTCTTTAAATTTCAGACCCCTTTACCCAATTTTCCAACTACTAAACCATTAAATTTGTGGTATACAGCACAGATATTTTAAACATTCAGACCACTTTGTACATTACACATCTATGCTTTCATGCTATTTCCCCTTTTAAAATTATCCTAACTGTTGCTTTTTGCAAGCACTTAATCCATGTCTGCTGTTGTCCCAGTTCATTTACAACTGCTGGCCCCTAAATAAAAACAATTTTCCAGATTGTTACCCATTCTTTTTTTCTTACTTTGGCATATTTAAATCTCCTCTAAAAGAGGCTTCCCATTAGGACAATTCCCCATTTCAGGCCTCCTTCCTTCCAAATTTCTCTTTCAGACCCACTCTCCCTGTTCTGTTGGCAGGAAACCAGAAGTTCCCCTCGCCTTATGGTTTCTTAAATGATTGGCTTTGATTCAGAAGGTTCTATGGAGAGGAAAATCCCCATTATGACATTCTGGATTCCAAAATCAGAGTATATATCCTTCATGGCTCAAACACAAGTCAAGCTCAGAAATGATAGAAGCAGGAGCATATTCCATTAAAGCAGACTCTAGAAGCACCACAAAGATTAATCAAGGCATGGATTTTGAATCTGGACACAGAGCTAACGTTTTCTCGCATATGTACCTGCCACCTGAAAGGCGGACAAAGGCTTTCGCAGAAGGTTGAGGACTAAATTCCCTCCTCATTTGATTTTTATCGTTTGTCCATTCTTCCTCACTCCATCCTAACAAGGTTGTTTTCATTCCAGAGATAAACTGACTGATAAGAATGGCTCACAACAGATTGCTTGGCATTATGTAGCCCAGGAATGAGGAACCTGTAGTGCTTTTGGTGTTATCTGACCTACAACTACCATCAGCCCTAGCCAGAACAGCCCATTATCAGGAATGATGGGAGTTGTAGCCCAACAACAATGGTTATTCATCCATCCTGCATGTAAAGGTAAAGGGACCCCAACCATTATGTCCAGTCACGGACGATGCTGGGCTCATCTCGCTTTATTGGCCGAAGGAGCCGGTGTATGGCTTCCGGGTCATGTGGCCAGCATGACTAAGCCGCTTCTGGCGAACCAGAGCAGGGCACGGAAATGCCGTTTACCTTCCTGCCAGAGCTGTACCTATTTATCTACTTGCACTTGACGTACTTTCAAACTGCTAGGTTGACAGGAGCAGGGACTGAGCAACGGGAGTTCACCCCGTCACGGGGATTCGAGCTGCCGACCTTCTGATCGGCAAGTCCTAGGCTCTGTGGCTTAACCCACAGCGCCACCCAAAACCCTCTTACCTTGCATGTAGAAGGTCCCAAATTCAATCCCCAGCGTCTTCAGCTAGGGCTAGAAGAGACACCCTGTCAGAAACCCAGATAGCTTTGGCCTGACTCAGTATAAGACAGCTTCTTACATAATTAGAAAAGGAAAATCCTTGTTGATCTACTGCAAATCACTCAGAGATGTACAACTACACCTGGACGAGGCAACTGGTCCATAAATTTTCAGTCTGCAGAGAGTGTGGAGGGGTTCATGCTGGTTTAAAGCTTTCAGCTTCCATCTCTACCCCTCAGCAAAAAATCATCATGACCAACTTCAACATCCCAGCAGTTTCTCTTTCATTCTGACTACCAGGAAGAGATTGTTTCCAAACAGTCCTCAGCAGGGAACACGTAAAGTTATTAAGAAATATGCTTCTGAGGATGTCAAGCCAGTACTCTGCAATCAGTTGCCGTATTTGCTTACAAATTCCTGACAAGTTCCCCCACCCCACCCCCCATGGTAAGAGGAATAGCTTCTGATTCCTGATTGCGTGGGAAATGATCCAAAGGGCTCTTTTACATGCATGAAGAAGTACCATGCCTTGCAGGCCTTCCCCCTCCAGGAGGTTTTTACTGCTGAGATTTCATCCAGTGAAGGAAGCAACACTCTCTTAAAATGGAACATCGCCTTAACAGATCAGTATGGCAAGAAAAAAAAGCTTTGAATGCAAGTGCTGTCCCCCATCCACCCAAGTAACAAGGTCGTGTTTTGGGGAAAAGAGTTGACTAGGTGTCAAAGGAGCCTGTTGGTCAGTAATCACAGAGTTCAACGTTAAAGTTTACTCCTTATTAGCAGAAACATGATCTCCACAAACTTGGCTGAATGTCAGGCCTAATGCTGGGTGCTTCTGCCTGGCTGGAATGTGGGATAATAATAATAATAATAATAATAATAATAATAATAATTATTATTATTATTATTATTATTATTATTATTATTATTTATTTATTTATATCCCACCCTCCCCAGCCGAAGCCGGGCTCAGAGAGGCTAACAACAGTAAAATAACACAACATTCTAAAATCATTTCATTATAAAATCAGTTCAAATCAAATTAATGGCAACCATTGGGCTAGAGTTCTGTGATGATTGCCAAAGGAGAGGGTAAGGCTGAGCCCTGGCCAAAGGCCTGGTGGAACAGCTCTGTCTTGCAGGCCCTGCAGAAAGATGTCAAGTCCCGCAGGGCCTTAGACTCTTGTGACAGAGCATTCCACCAGATTGGAGCCACACCCGAAAAAGCACCGGCTCTGGTTGAGGCCAGCCTAACCTCCCTGTGGCCCGGGACCTCCAAGATGTTTTTGTCTGAAGACATGGGACATACCAGGAGAGACGGTCCCGTAGGTACAAGGGTCCTGGGCTGGATAGGAATCATACAAGGATGCTTTAGGGTGAAAATCTGGATCGAACTATCCTTCCTAGCCTTATGGTTTCTTAATCGATTTGCTTTGACTCAGAAGCTTCCGCAGAGAGAAAATCCCCATTATGACAGCAGCTCATTCCTAGTGGCTTTACTCCAGTTGCCGAGAATGAAAGTCCCCATCTCCTCAGAGCCGTCTAAGTCCTCTCCTCTCCAGGGCTTTCCCCAAGCAATCAGAGACCGCGTGCAGCCAACCTCTCCTCTTCCCCTTTCATGCCTCTTCTGGTTCTGCAGAGACAAGGAGGGAGGGGAGCTTGTCGCAGCAGGAGGGGGTGCCCACTAATTCTAGTTTTTCCCATCTTCTTCCCTGTTGAATTCTGTAAATGCAATACAGAGTCTGAGGAAGAGGAGAGCAAGTGTCATCCACTCAACCACCTGTAAGAATGCAGGCAGATGGGAGCTGGCTGAGGTTGGTGGGACAGGATCTCATTTTCCTTACTGGACTAGACTGCACTGCTGGGTGTTCTTATACCAGTTCCTATTGCTCAGCTCAACCTACCTCACAGGGTTGTTCTGAAGGTAAGTTGCGGGGAGAGAGAGAGACTTATGTACACCACTGCAAGCCACTTGGGGAAAAGGTGTGATAAAAATATAATAACTCGTTTATATAGTGTAACCAGTTCAAGTCTTCCCACAGTCATGTTTCGTAGCTAAATCATATTGCAGTTGGCATGTTGCTATATAAAGGACCATATTAAGGTCTTGCCTGTGTTTAAATGAGCCTTAGCTCTTGCTCTGTCTCCTGCAGGCTTCGGACCAGAAATCTGAAGGATTGATGGCACTGCAGTGCCTGGCAATTCTATCACAAATATGCTCGAAAAACTCAGTTTCTAAATGCAACCAACACTTGTAAGCCAGCCCCAGCGTAGGAAGGCCTGACAGCCATTGTGCTCCTATTGCTTTGTATACTCCAAAGCGCATTGTTAGAGATAAAATAAGAGTGGTTATTAGCCGATTTATCATTTTTACTCAGCACGAGCAAAGTTATTGTTTCTAAAGAAAGTGCCTTTGTGTAAGAATAGGGGGGAGATAAGAAGCACACTGAACTGGGTTATCATTGTGTAGGGAAGCCTGTAAATATAATGGTTCTCTGCTCAAGCTCTCTGCACAAAAGGGTTATCAGGGCACCCCCAGAATTATCTTGATTTACTAACATCTCCATCCCCGAGAGAGCACATGTTCCGTTCCTTCTCCCTGATCAAGCCCAGAGCTGCTTGTTTTTTTCAGCCGGAGCTCAGCTCCGGCACCTCTCAGGTGGCGCCATTGCCATTCTAAGAGAACAAGGGAGAAGTTTGTGATGAGTTCTGACACTTCTTTTTCTAGGAAAATAGCACTGATCAAGCCACAACTGTCAGTCGGAACAACTATGGGGAAGGCCATGGTTCTGTGGCTTTGCCTGCAGGAAGTCCCAGCCTAGGTTCAGTTCCTAGAATCTCCATGGAACACTGGAAAAGACTCCTTGCCTGTAATCCTGGATTGTAGCTCAGTAGACAAGACTGAACTAGAAGGACCAACAGCCTGATGTGGTATAAGCCAGCTTCCTACATCACTATGTTCCTATTTAACCTCAAAAATAAATACAGTGGTACCTCAGGTTAAGTACTTAACTCGTTCGGGAGGTCCGTTCTTAACCTGAAACTGTTCTTAACCTGAAGGACCACTTTAGCTAATGGGGCCTCCCGCTGCTGCTGTGCCGCCGGAGCACAATTTCTGTTCTCATCTTGAGGTAAAGTTCTTAACCCGAGGTACTATTTCTGGGTCAGCGGAGTCTGTAACCTGAAGCGTATGTAACCTGAAGTGTATGTAACCTGAGGTACCACTCTAAATAAATAAATAAAGTATCTGCTAACAGATTACTGGAGGAACAACACCTTTTTTTAACTGACCAAGAGGATTCTGAAATAGATAACAAATTAACAGTGCCATCCATGCATGCCTTCTCATACATGCTGAGTTTGCTTGTAGGATTGTAACCTAATCAGCTAAACATCAAAACCCTAATCATCATCATCGGTTTACCACATGGAAAGAAAAACTATAAAATACCTATCCTCCCATGTTGTTTGTTTGCTCTTGTAAAGAGAAGTTCAACAAGGTACCAAATGCTACCAGATAAACAAAGGACATCTAAACTTCAAAAGCTGTTTTAATGGCGTTTCCATGGCAATAAGGGCTTAGCTCCTTAACATAAATGACTTTAATGATTAGGTGCTCGAAGTTGCACAAAAAGGAGAGAGGAAAGGGCATAAATTACAAGCTATTTGGTGATGTATCATTTAGGACATGCCCTCTTAGAGATGGGCTAAAATATACACACAGCTTTGAACTTCAGCAGACAGATCCTGCTGTGTCAAAACAGAGAACATCAGATGTATTTTTATCCTGAGCAAAACTAAGTTTGCTAACTCTGGGGATGATCTCTGCCCCCCCCCCCAATAAAAGCATGTTGCCATTTCCATAGGAAGGAGAAGAGGGAGAGAATAAAAATGGTATAGGGCTGTAGCACAGTGGCATTTGCTTTGTATGGGCCCAGGTTCAATCCTGCGTATCTCTGGGTAGGGCTGGGAGAGACACTTCCACTTGAAACCTTAGAGAGAGGCTGTCAGTCAATGTAGACAATACTGAGGTAGATGGGCCAATAGTTTGCCTTGGTATCATGCAGCTTCCTGTGCTCTCATGTGGATTTAATTAAAAAGATGCCTGCTTTTCTCTAAGTAATGACAAGTTTGAGGGGCAACGCTACAGAGTTAAGTTTGCTTTTGTATGAAAGAATAAGAGTGGATCTACGCACAGAGGGGAAAACCCTATAAATAAGTCAGAAATTAAACTGTTATGACAAAAGAAAAAAACGCTATGTAAAATCACATAGAAATTTTCTTTGCTCTCCAGCACCACCTGGTGTTGCATGTTTATAACGCATTCAAAACACTGTTTTTTGACTGATGTATCTGAGTCCTAAGTGAGCACTAGAGATCTATGGTGTTCTTGTAATATTTACACCTGAGCAGAGCATAGTGGAGCTGTGACCTTTTCAGCAAGCAGCACAGCCAATATCCTCCATCAGATTTCCAGACAGCTCCTCCTTAAGTCTCCACACACACACCAGTTTTTGCTGCCACTTCTCTGTCTCTCAAACCTGGCTCCAAACTGTTCCTCTGCCCCATTCCAGTAGCTGGTGGGCTTTGTTCAGGGCTCATACGCTTTTAATAGCGCACAGAAGATGCAATTTCATCAGGTGTGGCTGCACAGCTCACAGTGTGCAGACATGATGAATCAAATCTGGGGACGATGTTGCCCCCCCCCCCAAACTTCCTTGTGGAACAGAAGCGACTGAATTCTAAATAAGCTCCTGTTAACAGCTTAGAACAATGGCTGCCTGCCAGACCACGAATGTAATGTACCTGGTGAGGCACTGTTAAAGGAAATGGAAGTTCAAAGACTCTTGGCATGTAGCTTTCCGAAGGAGAAATCAGCATTCAGTGAGCACACATCTCTGCCAGAGATAGGTGCACCTGTTTCAGAAATATGAAACCTGTTTGCTCACAATGAGAGCAAGCCGCAAGTTTACCTGCCAAAAGTACCATGTTTGGTGGGCCAGAGAGAAATGAACACACTTTGCAGATGTATTAGAAAAGGATTGGCAACTCTTACAGCCCTGTGATTGCAAGAGGGGAGTTGGAAAGCAGGGAGTTATTGGAACTAGAAGGACTGTGAGATATTACTTTGATGGCCTAGCAAATCTCCTGTTGTTAAGGAGATTGTTCTCAACAGTAAATAACCAGAGGCTGTTTTACCTTCCCCTCTCCCTGCAATGATCATGTCCTTCAAACAGTCTGCATATGGGCTAGTGGGGACCCAGGGAAAGGGCAGAGAGGGGGCAGAACTGGGTTTTTGTTTGGGTATTAGAAGATCTTAGGGTTTGTGTTGTCTCCCTAAAGATTGCATGTGTGAGGAGTGTTTACAGCGGTGAGCCTCCACATACACTCAATCTGTATAAATATATATTGATACATCTCTATAAAATTTATATTAAAGTTGCTGTTGTTTGTTTTTTTAATACTGTTTTGGTTTGTAGATTTCCCTTAGTACAGTGGTACCTCTGGTTAAGAACTGAATTCATTCCGGAGGTCCATTCTTAACCTGAAACTGTTCTTAACCTGAAGTACCACTTTAGCTAATGTGGCCTCCTGCTGCTGCTGTTGCGCCGCCGCCGTGTGATTTCTGTTCTCATCCTGAGGTAAAGTTCTTAACCCAAGGTACTACTTCCGGGTTAGTGGATTCTGTAACCTGAAGCATTTGTAACCCGAGGTACCACTGTATAAGCAAATATTCCTGGTACTGAAAGTTTAATATACAATTTTTTTTGAAATATCTACATTTCCCTATGGGAAACTGCCCTATTAGGAAAGTTAACAAACAAACTTAAACTAGCATGGGGCCAAGCAAAGGAGTATGCCTTCACCGCAGTATGGTTCCCCTTTATCACATACACAGCACAACAGGAAAACGGCCTATCCCACCCAACAGCATACAAATCAAGATGGCTAACCTGACTCAAAAACCTCCCCTCCGCCAACAAACATACAAACAAGCCACACAGCAATCAACTGAATGCAACCAACCAAGCTCGGGATCCCCGAATCTTTCTCATTGTCAATCTTTGCCCCCCAACCACAAGACATCTATGGCAAAAATGTCTCTCACTAAATGTAAACAAACTGTGAAGAAGACTATGAATTGAAAGTGGAGACAATAGATGTACCTTTCCCTGTTTATCTGTTTAGTAACACAAAAAACCTTAATAAAAACTAATTCTTAAAAAAGAAAAGCAGTGTTTCCCCCCCTTTTTGCTTACCTGAACTGTGGAAACTGATTGCATGCATCACTCCTCCTGCTAATATAGCACCTAGTTGTGGGTTTAAATTATCCTACAACAAACTCAACCACCTCCTTTGAGCTCTTGGGGGGGGCATGACTGCCCCATGTTTCAATCCCAGAAATACAGGCAGAGGTTGGTGGAAATATCAATTACTATACTTTTGTTAGGTTCTCCAAAGTCGGTCTAATGTTGCAATTTGATACTAATTGGCCAATTAGTTTAAATATAACATGAAGCATTAAGGAATGCTTTAAAAAGTGAAAATAGCTACATGTACCAAGAGCAGAATTGCACAACTATGATTGCTTTAAAAATCCACCTTGGGATAGCTCTGAACTCATGCAGAGCCAATTATGTGTAGCCTGTGGCCATGTGGGGAGCTGAGCACTGAAAGACTTTGGCATCTTCTCATGAATTTTGTCGAAGTGGGAAATGCAATAACACCTGGCTTGCTGCATGACTAGAGATGGCCAGTTTGTGTACATCATAGCCTTAAAACTAGTACAACGATAGGATATCCATCTTCCCATATCCGAAGAGCTGCCATGTAGCTGATGCTGCAAAATTGCTTTTTGCTGCTCCAGAGGATACGACTCGAACCAGTGGAACAAAATTACAAGAAAGAGGATTTAGACTATTAGGAAGAACTTCCTGACAAAGCAAGCAGTGGAACAGATTGCCTCAGAAGGTGGGGTACTCTCCTTCGTTAGAAGTTTTTAACCTATCAGGAATGCTGTACCAATGGATTTCCTGTACCAGCAAGGGGGTTGGGGAAAATTAATCTGAGTCCTCCAACTCTATGATTCTGTGACTCCTTCCCCACCCACCCCAGGAACTCCGAGAGCAGAGAACCCCTGGCACCCATTCGAAACTATGGTTCCTACAGCTTCTTGTAGGGAAGATGCTCTAGATAAACATATCTGGTTTTGTGCTGTTGCCATCATTGTCCAATCAGCTCTTTGCAGCAATGGAGACAGGTCCAGTCAGGGAATGTTGGGCAGCTGAGAACTCATCCAGTCCAGGTGAGCAGTCCACGAAGCAACAGGGAGCTGCTGGGCAGACATTGGGAAGAGACATGTGGACCTACTGCCTGGTTCAGGGACAGCACTGGTCTCTAGCACCTTACAGAACTGGGTTGCAAGGAATCAGATCCAAAGTAAACCCTTTTATCCATGGCTGCAGGAAGACTGTTTTGATCTGCAACGAAACTCTGGAGACTTGCTTCTGGAAAGGGCATCTGCTTTGCATGCAGAAGACCCTAAGTTTAATCCCTGGTGTCTCCAGCTATGGCTGGGAAAGAATCCTGCTTGAAATGTTTGAGAGCTGCTGCCAGGCAGCATGGACAATTCTGCACTAGATGGACCTGACTCATGTTCCTGCATTCTGCCAACACTCAGGATTTTTGCTGGGTTTATGCTCCTATGGCACCGAGACTCTTGGTTCTGCTTGACCTGAGCCCTTTGCCATTCCTGACACTGTGAAGGTGAATCCAGAGGTCACCAGTAGCCTTACAATTACAAGTCCCTACACCAATGGCAGCCAAGGACTTTGAGTAACCATGGACTCTCTTCGCTGTCATTTCCGCAATAGCTCTTCGCAGATCTCATCCACAATTCTCTTGATTGCTCACTGAATTATTTAAGGTCACCCTTTTGTCCAAAGGATCTCATTTCTAAGAGTTTATACCTAGTTGACACGCAATTAATAGATGGCTTTAATGAAGGTTTAACCAGTTGCAATGCATAGTTCAGGGCCTTGCTGATGAGCCGTTATCGTTGCTTATTGCCACATGATGCAATCATTTGTAACATACAAGTAGTATAGAATTATTTTGGTTTCAAATTTGTCAAAAGCACAAACATCCACAAACTGTTACTGAGCCACGGGGATTGCAGTGTGAATTGCAGTGGATGGCATCAAAATTAAATTTTCAGAAATATAGATAAGGTCGGGACTGATCCGACAGCCCTACCTGCCCAGTACATTAAAAGCAGCGTCCTGCTAAACAGTCACGGTTTCCCCCAAAGAATTATTGGAAACGGCAGTTTGTTAAGGTTGCTTAGAGTTGTTAAAGGTAAAGGGTAAAGGAACCCCTGACCATTAGCTCCAGTCGTGGCTGACTCTGGGGTTGCGGCACTCATCTCACTTTATTGACCAAGGGAGCTGGCATACAGCTTCTGGGTCATGTGGCCAGCATGACTATGCCGCTTCTGGCGAACCAGAGCAGCGCACGGAAACGCTGTTTACCTTCCCAGTTACTGCTAGGTTGGCAGGCGCTGGGACCGAACAACGGGAGCGCACCCCGCCGCGGGGATTCGAACCGTCGACCTTTCGATCGGCAAGCCCTAGGCGCTGAGGCTTTTACCCACAGCGCCACCCGCGTCCCTATTAGGCCATTTATGGGGAAGGAACATATGGACTGAATGTAGACGGTTCCAGGCCCAATTCCTCACATCTCTAGGTAGGGCTGGAAAGGATTTCGGTCTGAAGCCCTGGAGAGCTACTGCCTGTATGTGTAGACAATGGGCACATTCCCACTATCCATTTAAAGAACTATGATAGCACTTTAAACACTCATGGCTTCCCCCAAAGAATTCTGGGGACTGCAGAAACATTAAGGGTACTGAGAGTAGTTAGGTGATGCCTATTCCCCTCACATTTCTGTTTTAGACCGCCTTTTCTCTGATAAGGATATGATGTATCTGAGGGGTGGTCTTAGGTTACACCCCTTCTGTGATGTATGTATGATGTTTCTGGGGGTGGTCTTGATCTACAGGGTGGCAATTTCAAAATGTCTATATAAGGCCTTGCGCACTATTGTTCTAGGTTCCTCCTCCTTTCCTGCATATGAGGGGAACACCCTGTTGCAACAGATCAATAAAGATCAAGCTTACTAGCTGCTTTGCTTCTCAATATTCTCTGGTTGGCCTCTGTTATTTTCTCCTACCAATAGGGAACCTATGTAAGGACTCTATATGGGCTCTTGGATACCCCATAAGGGGAAAAGGGCAGAGATTTTGTTTACAACAGTAAGTGAGTCTTCAAATGTGAACGGAATCCCATTTCTCTCCCATCACTGGTAAGAACATAAGGAGAGCCTGCTGGATCATCAGGGCAGTGGCTTTTTAGTCCAGCAGCCTGTTCACACAGTGACTGGTGGGTAACCTGCAAGCAGGACCTCAGCACAAGAGCATTCTCCCTTCCTGTGGTTTACAGCAACTGGTATTCAGAAACATTGTTGTCTCCAAATGTGGAGGCAGAGCAGAGTCATCATGGCTAGTAGTCATTGATCATTTTATCTTTCATTAATTTTCCCAGTCCGTTTTAAAAGCCATTCAAGCTGATAGCCATCACTGCCTACTCTGGGAGCTAGTTCCAGAAATTAACTGCGTGCTATTCTTTTCTCTTTCCTGAATCTTCCAGGACAGGGTTGGTAAATGCAGAGTAGGGTGGTTGTTGTTTTTTAAGCTTTGAACTGCTGTCTGACCTGAAGCACCTCTTTAACAAGGACACTTGGGAATCAGCAACAGGGCTGTTGAATAAACTGCATGTTCTCAGGTCAAGCTGTGCTGCTTTGAAGAAAGGCAAATGCTTACTGATAGCATTTAGGGACTGTGCTCGGCATTCAAATGCAAACGTAACAGAGCACCAATGCTGTTTTTCTTTTTAAAGCTGAGGAGTTGCAGGGTGGGGGCTTAGCTCCAAATTACTTCCAACCAGCCCCTTCCCAGATTGATGCAGACAATTCAAAACATGGGGAAAGATGTGTTTTTAACAGCATGGAATAAATCCAACTCAGTTTGCGTTTAAAGGTTAACCTACTTAATTTTCACTTTCTGAAACACAAACTGAATAACAGGCACCCTTTGAAATTCACATTTCTCGGAATTTTTCAATACACCTCTCCAGCCAAGTAATGTGTACAAAAATGCACATAGCAGGGTAAGATGTGCATATACTGGTGAAAATTGCATGCAAAAAATGCATTATACATGGGGAAATTGCTTTGCAAAAATGTGGAGATTGCGCAAAATTGCATGAAGAAATGCTCTTATTAGGAGAAATTTGCAGTAAAATGCTGGTGAATTTGCATGCAGTGGGGTTTTTTTTTTGGGGGGGGGGGGGAGTTAAATGCAAAGTGACCTGGCAATGTGGAGAACTGAACTTAAGATAGGATAAATGAGCAAAAGAAAGAAGCCAAAATTGTCAGATTTTCCCATCCGTACTTGAGATACTTGACCAGCCTCATCCTTCTTGTTGTTTAGTCGTTTAGTCATGTCCGACTCTTCATGACCCCATGGACCAGAGCACACCAGGCACTCCTGTCTTCCACTGCCTCCCGCAGTTTAGTCAAACTCATGCTGGTAGCTTTGAGAACACAGCCTCATCCTACTGAGTTTTTATTCTCAGTTATAGCAGTAATCCCCGCCAGCAGTTACAGGAGAATTCCCTGCCTAGGATTTCCAGGTTCTCTCATGGCTATTGTTTGAGAGCACACATCATGTTAGTAATTTTCCAGTCATCAGGAGCAGCTGCTGTTTGTCAGGACATAGCCTCATCAGTACTTCAGCTATTTCACACTTTATTCTCTGTGGAAGCTTCGTATAAAGATCACCCAGTCCTATTGATTTACTGCCTTGGAGCATCTCAGGTTACTCTGTGGGATATTTCCAGGTCTTATAAAACCCTTTATTACTGAAACGGAAAGGAGAAAACAACAGCCAACAGCCATAGCCAACTTCTACAGTAGACCATCCCTAGCCAAGTTGCTTAAAGGCCAGAATAAACTTCATCCTAAACATGGTCAACAATGGAGCCCAGAGCGCACCACCTGAGAGCACTCTTGGCAAGCACCTATTTCAGCCACCAAAAAGCTCCTTTTTTATAGAGCCTACCAGATTGTGGAGAAGAAAGATACAGAGTCAGGGTAGGAACTAGAGCAATGCACAGCCAGAATGCAATACTTAAAGAAAACCAACAGCATGTGTGATTGCAGGAATCTCCCCTAAAGGCCTGTACCACAAATTGACCTGATTTGGTAAGGCAAACTCAAAATTACCTTCATTTTCTCACTCTACTTAAGATTTCAGTGAAACATTGTGAAGCAGTGCTTAGAATGGTGGAACAGAGAGAATCAGTGGGATATGGATATCTCTGGATACAAATTCTATAGAAAGGATAAAGAAGGATGCCACAGAGTCAGTGTCACTCTGCACATCAAAGAGAGCACTGAGTCCAGCAAGTTAAAAATCCCCAAAGGGGCAGATTCCCCCACAGAATTATTGTGAGTGATGATACTGGGTCCCAAGAGTAATTTCATACTAGGGATGTGCTAGCATTTCCCAGATCAAAATACTCAGGGCGCTCTTGAGATGAAGAATAAAACCAAAAGAGGAAACATCATAGTAATGGGTGACTTCAACTATTCTCACATAGGTTGGCTACATGTGCATTCCAGAAACTTCTAGATACCCCAAATGACTGTGTCCTTGAACAGTTGGTATTGGACCCAACCAGAGAGTCAGCAATCCTGGACTTAGTACCGTATTTACTTTCACAAAAACAATCTAGCAACACGTGTAATGGTTTAAAATAAAGAGGTTGATCAGTATAAATCACCTCTGAGCAGACGGCACAGTTTAGTAATGTTGTACATAAACGAGCAAATGAACAAAATGAAAAGCAATGGATCCTGCGGATTTGCACAAATTCTGGAAATTATGTCTCACAATGCACATATTTCAGACAGCTATTTCTGAATTCACTACCCAAAGATGTACTCTAAGAGGTAAAAGGTAAAAAATAAAGGAGCCCTGAACAGTTAAGCCCAGTCAAAGGTGACTATGGGGTTGCGGCACTCATCTTGGTTTCAGGCCGAGTGAGCTGGTGTTGTCCGCAGACAGCTTTCCGGGTCATGACAATACCTCTTCTGGCGCAACGGGATGTCATGATAGAAGCCAGAGTGCATGGAAACGTCATTTGTCTTCCCGCCACATTTCCCGTCATATTTCTCTACTTGCACTGGTGTGCTTTTGAACTGCTAGGTTGGCAGGAGCTGGGACAGAGCAACGGGAGCTCACCCCGTCCCGGGGATTCGAACCGCCAACCTTCCGATCGGCAAGCCCAAGAGGCTCAGTGGTTTAGACCACAGCGCCACCCACGTTCCTTTGTACTCTATGAATACAAAGGAAGCTGTATTCTACCAGAGCAGACATTGGGTTCATCTAGCCCAGATACTGTCTACTCTGCCTGGCAGCTGCTCTCTAAGAATTAAGGTAGGGATCTTTTCCATCATCTGTTACCTGAGTTGTTTGCTCCCTGGGGATGCCAGAGATTGATTGGGACCATTTACATGCAAAGCCGCAGGTGAAACTGGGCATGGAACTGATTGCATGAATTCAACAAACATGTACAGATTTTGTTATGCAAATTGTACTGACAGGAAAACCTGATTAGCCTCTCGTCCATAGTGAGGAGAAGTTGAGCTCCTCTTGATGTGGTCCCAACAAAAACTGCATCGCTGAAGCCCCTATTTGGATTCCAAGGGAGCTCCCATTGGCATCTGTAGTTGGGTGACATCTCCACCGCCGCTTCTACAACCAGCTCTGGGTGGTTAAATACCTTCTAAACACTGATGGTCCACTGCTGCTTCAGCTGGAAGATGCCATTTTCCATTTTGCAGCAGAAACAAAGCACAGAATGACTAGCAGCCCCTGGAATGAGGGCTCATGGCAGAGGTGTGCATGGTGAGAAAATTGAATAGCAAGATGCTTTGCTCCCTCAAAGTACTAGAACTTGGTGCCATCCAACCAAGTTCAATGTTGGAAGAATCAGGGCAGGCCAAAGGAAGGACTTTTCACACAGGACATGTGGAATTGGCAGGAGGCAGTAAAGGTTACCAACTTGGATGGTTTTTGAAAAGTAGACAAATTAATGGAGGAGAAGGCTATCAATGACTACTAGCGATGATGGCCATATTCCACCACCACTGTCAGAGGCAATATGTCTCACAATGCTTATTGCTGGAAACCGCAAGAGAGGAGCATCCTGTGGGCATCTTGTTGGCCACTGTGAGAACAGGTTGCTGGACTGGATGGGTTATTGACCTGATTCAACAAGCTCTTCTTGTGCTTTTTAAGTACCGTATTTTTCGCTCTATAAGACGCACCAGACCACAAGACGCACCTAGTTTTTGGAGGAGGAAAACAAGAAAAAAAATATTCTGAATCTCAGAAGCCAGAACAGCAAGAGGGATCGCTACGCAGTGAAAGCAGCAATCCCTCTTGCTGTTCTGGCTTCTGGGATAGCTGCGCAGCCTGCATTCGCTCCATAAGATGCACACACATTTTCCCTTACTTTTTAGGAGGGAAAAAGTGAGTCTTATAGAGCAAAAAATACGGTAATTCATACAAAACTCTCTCACAGAGAGAAGAATCTCAAAGCAGAACTCAATTTTTGAAAACTCCTCCTTTCACTCTGTAGCTAAAGTGTTTCTGCTCTATAATTCTCTCATAGGTGAGATTTATTTCTTAACAGCAGCAGCCCCACAAAATAGAGAGTGTTTATGATGTTCTCCCTGCAATTCTTCTTAAGTGCTTTCAAGCTTGTCACTTTCTTGTGAGCACTCAAATACCATTCTGATGGGAGGGCTAAAGTAGAGGAAACACCAAACATGTTTTCTTTGGGAAAGCTCTCATGGAGAAGATTGGCTAATGATATACAGCACGGCAATGGTACCCGTGTGATGAGAGATACATAGGAAGTTCTCAGGGCCAACGCTGAAACTGCTCTCAAAACAGATGCATCTAGAATTCTTCTAACGATTTGTTTCCTCTCAGAATATGCATGGCATTTTGTTACTTCCTCTATAGCTTTGCCAAAATACAGAGAGGGACAGCCTACACATTTCCAGAGAGCAGGGCAGAGAGAGGCATATAAAAAGGGGGTGGGGGAATTTTGTCAGAGAGAATGTTGAAAAGCCTTGAAAGGGTTTTCCCTGCTCCTTCCCCCCCCCTTTTTTTTTTACCCAAGGTGGTTTCGAATGTAAGGTTTCGTTTTATTGTTCAGATCTCCATGTAATTGTAGCTTTCCAGGTGGAGCGTTAGCTCGAAAAAGCAACAAGCGTAATCAGTGAGAATTTAAAGAACAGCTGGATTTTAAACAGAACCGAATGAATGTCAAGTGATTTGGGGCACTTGACTTCATTTAGGAAAGAGGCATATTCTATTGGCCATTATAGGGTCGGCGAGATCAGCAGCGATGCTTCTAGATGGAGCGTGTTGTGGGTGTCATGTGTGCTGACAGACAAGCCTGAAAGGAACTGTGCTGCTCCCTTCCAATTGCTACATTATCTCAGTAGGTTATCTGGATCCTTGAACAGCCTTCTTGATATAGGACACTTCTATGCTGGCCCAGAATACAAAGTTCTCTGGACAGCTTGCAAGAGTAGCAGGCAGCATAGTGGGGGGTGGAGATGCCTACCTGATCTTCCATCAGGTCTCTGCTGCTTACAGGTGGGAGGGGTGAGGTGTTAGCAAGGTTAGCGCAGGACAAATGCATCAGCTGAGCTAATCCAGTGCTCCTGCAGAGACACTTTCACCCTGTTGCCCTCCCACTGCAAGTAAGCAGGAATGATTCACCTACTGGTAAGTCCATCCCGTCACCAGACCCATCCAACTATTTCTGGCTGAGATGTGCGTCTTCCGGGACATGCTCCTGGGTGAGTCATGTGACCCGCACTTCACTCTTGCCCCTCCCCCCAAAGCACTATTTCCATGGGTGTGAGAGCATAGGAGATTGTGGCAGCCAAAATGGCCACCAAGACCTCGCACAAAAAACAGGTTGTAGTGCTTTTCCTGGGGCACTTGCAAAATATGCATCGTGCCATCCTCCACTGACTTACAACAGATAACAATGAAACAAAATACAGAGCAAGACTCAGCGCTACAAAATCAAAGCAACATAAAGAGAACAAAAATAAACCTCGCCACATGCGCCAAAGTTGAAGCAGAGGTTTAAAAAGGAAAGGTCCAGCTGTTTAAAATGCCCAAGTGATCAAATTCCTTCACCTGGTGCAAAAGCACACCACAAAGATACACAAGGCAAAATTCCCTGGGAAGCCTATTTTATAAGTGGGTTGCCACTACCAAAAGGGCCCTCTCTCCCCGGTGGTCACTAGTCTAAAGCAGCAGTTGCTGTTTCCCCTTGAAATAGTGCCTTTACATTCTAGGTATATGTTCATTCCTTGTTACTCTTTCTTCTCTCTCTCTCTCACCATCTTCTGTTTCTCCACACACACACAAAGCATGCACATACATATTTTAAATTTAAATTGTAAGTCTCTTAGAGGCAGGAGCCTGCCTTTTGTTAACATTATTTTGTAAACTGCCAAGAATATTGATGCTCCTATAAATTATAATAATAACAATATGGTGGCATTTGGATGCAAACATGGGTGTTGTGTCCAAGAAAGGGGGAACACAGCACAAAGAGGAAATTGATGTTGCTCTGAACAGAGGCAGATTTAGGGCAGCACAACCAGTTCTGCTGAACTGGGTGCCAAGCCTAGAGGATGCCTCAGGGCGCCACAACTATGGCATAGTGAATTGAGGAGAACGTAGGGTGAGAGGCATGGAGCGCCAAATTTTGGGTTGGCACGGTGTGTCACTGAAATTTGCAAGGCCAAAGTCCGCTCCTGCTCTGAAGTCTTTGGCGGACTCTAACCTTGTGTTGTCAGAGCACATGGCAATCAATGGCCCAGCCACTGTGCGCACACCTAATTAGAAAGGAGCACTGCTGACCTCAGGAAAGTCAAAGCAGCTTGTATTGTGACCAAGGCCTCTAACTCATTGCTTCTTATCAACGTTACCTTATCAATCATCTTAAAGAGCTGCTTCTGTTAAAAAGAGAAGGACACTGGAGAACTAGCCAAACTCCAGCTAAAGAGGAAGAGATGGAGAAACAGAGACAAAATTCCCAAATAACTGGAGAGGCAGCAAGAAGCAGGATGGTGACATGTTAGTCTCTCTAGCTACAGGTAAGATTTGAGTCACTTTGCAGAAGCACAGGAGGCAGGGAAACACCAGGAAGACATTATAATCATGGGGTATAAAAGTGATATAAAAGAGCACAAAGTCCCAGTTCCCATCAGTTACGTATCCTGATCCAGAAACCGACTATGGATATAACACATAGGATATTATGACACAGGCAAAGGGTTTTCCTTGCTTAACTCCATTTCACTGCTTGGCACAGTGTGTCCCTTTCTCGACTGAGATGCTGATCTTTCATGCAGGGGTGGGGTGGATATAGAAGCTTCCTATGTGCAATAGAGGGGATATGAGCTTTTGAGATACGCATTCCTCTCAAAGAAATTAAATTTAAAACTTTTAAGGCATAGGTGAGCATGGGTACTCAACCAGGATACCAAATATTTCCTTAGAACATTAAGGGATGACCCTTTCCTAAGACATCCTTTTATTCAATGCGCCTTTTCGTTTTGAATGGTTCTGGCAACCGTACAAGTCAGTAACCTAATGGAAAGAGATAAGAAGCTGCAAAAAAAAAAACAACAAATAAACCCCCACACATAAACACACTTACCGGCTCTCCAAAGGGCTTGATATGGCAAACCTGCTGTCACTCTGCTTCTTTTCATTTTTGTGGAAAAAATTGAAGCATCCCACATTCATATCCAAGCCACAGTCCCAAAAAACCCCCCAAGCCTACAAAAACACTCTCTCTTAACAGAAGGCGAGCCAATGTCTTAGGGCTTTGTGGTATTCCGTTTCTCCTCGTCCACTTCAAACCACCCACCCCCCCAAAAGAAAGGTTATGAACTAGCAAGCACAATGTAAACAAGAGCAAAGCTCAATGTCCACAAAACTCTTACAAGGAACACACAGGAGCATTTGAGGCCAGCCTTTGAAAGAAACAGGATGCAAGGTGATCAGGGTGAGGAAGGAGTCTCTTTAAATGATGCATGCCCAACCAGTAAGCATTGCATGTATACGACTGTCAGTCACAGTCCTTCACTTGGAAAGTAGATTAAAATAGCAGGTGGTGGTGATGGAACCTGATCTGCTGTCAAGAAGGGGGAAGCTAACCAGGATATATACCTTTTGTTCTTCCCTCCACATCCTATTTCATGCAAACCACCACCACCCCATCAAAACTGAAAGGTTGTCCAAGTGATAAACACATACCACAGTCTGTTCTGACTGATCTGGTGATGACTTGTAAACGTGGATCCTGCTTTTTGTATATGCCATGCCAGGCCATCCCTTCAATCAAAACAATGCGCATCAGAAAGTAAAGCCAGGAAACTATGACCAAGTGAAATCTAGCCTGTGAAAACAGGACAGCAGGAGCAGAGGGGCTCTCAGAATTAGGGATAGCTCAGTTGGTTAGAGCGTGGTGCTGAGAATGCCAAGGTTGCAGGTTTGATCCCCGTATGGGAGAGCTGCATATTCCTGCATTGCAGGAGTGTGGACTAGATTATTCTGAAGGTCCCTTCCAACTCTACAATTCTATGAAACACATATAGGTACAGAGAGAATTTGGCTATTCTCATCAGAACATGTCTTTCTTTGTCATTCCTTTGATGTTTCTCCGGCAAAGGAATTCCAAACTTAAATGGAAACTTCATTTTAACAGAAACTCAGTGAGAACAGAAGGTGCACACTTGTGCACACATTGTAAATTAAAAGCACATGTATACATAAAGAATCCTTGGCCCTGTAGTTTACCCACACAGAGAGAAAGAGAGGTATAATTCCCAGCACCCTTAACAAACTACAATTGGGGAGGATGCAACTAGTTTCAATGCATGGTGTGTGCTTGATTTTGTTCATTGCCAAGTTGCTTCGCTGGTCTCAATCTCCCAACAGAATTTACAGTGTTACTGAGAGTCAAGTAACACCCGCAGCACAGTTTGACTTAATAATCTTTCATGCTTCCCAAGGGTCTCAGGTACGGATGTGAAGAAATTCTTCTAGCAAAACTCTTTATTCATTCCCTTTCAATTCATCGAGCATTTTGCCTGCACATAAGCGCCAGATCAGGGCCAGCCCTAGACATTTTGGCACCTGAGGTGAACCACAAAATGGCACTGCCCTCCCTGAGAGGGAAGAAGGGGTGCGTGAAGATCGACATCAGTAACAACAGATCTACATTGGGATCTGCTGCGCCCATGGAATTTGCCGTCAGAGGCGGTTGAGTCACCTTACCTCAAGGGTGGGCCAGCACTGCTCAAGATTCAGGGGAAGGAGTTGAGAGTCACAACTTCTTTACCTAGAAACTCCCATCATCATGTATAGCTTGGCATAGTTTAACCCACCATGAAACATACACCCGAGAGTCAGTGAGTTTCTGGCCTTCTCTGGGCTCAGAAAGAGGCTACAGTTTGGCGGTCCAGTTCAAACAGAAGCAGATTAAGGTCCAAAGGGCCAGAAGCAGATGCTGTGATTAAAAATGGGTCAGCGATCTGGATCAAGCAACCACAAAGCTATTCACAAACTTCTCTTGGTAACGTGACTACACTCAGTAGTTGACACATATGTTAAGCCTTTATGGGGCCTGGCAGCTCCTGGTTGGCCCCAGGACACAATTCAAGTCAGTCCTGGAGCCTAGGTGGCCCCCTGGCACTGGAGCACTTAGCTGGGCTTTCAGGAAAAGCCAGTCATGCAGAAGGGGGCAGGCAGAGCTTTGGTCTGCACCCTCACTGCTCTGGCAGAACCTACAGGGACAGTCCCAGACTTACAGAAACCATCCTGGTTTCTGATTTGACCCTGGAATGTCCCACCTTTCCTTAGGCCATCCCTATTTTCATCAGAGAAATGTTGGAGGGTATGGAGTTATTCAACCCCCAAGCCATCTGAAGGGAACCTTGTAGAGGAAAGGTTTTTTTTAATGTTTAATGTTTTATTATGTTTTATTTGTGTTGGAAGTGCCCAGGGAGGCTGGAGCAACCCAGTCAGACGGGCAGGATATAAATACAGTGGACTCTCGGGTTGCGAACATGATGCACATTCGCAACCTGTAGCGTTTGCAACCTGCAGTGGCGCGTCTGCACATGCATGAGTTGTGATTTGGCGCGTCTGCACGCACACGTGACCTCTGAAACCTGGAATTAAACCGTTCTGGTACTTCTGGGTTTTGGCAGGTCCGTAACCTGAAAAAAGCAACCTGAAGCGTCTGTAACCCTAGGTATGACTGTAGTCAAGTTGTTGTTGTTGAACAGGACGTCTCTGTTTTCACTGAATAAATGTTGGAGGGTATGTTACTGAGCTCTGGCCCTTCTGAGAACAGGAAGCAAACTCTCACACTAAAAGCAGCGAGTTTAGAGGGGGGAATTGTTGCGACTGCTGATAAGGGTTTTTGGATTTAAAGCTGGTGCTGAACAAGGAACGCAAAAGCGTGGTGGCAATATCCCCTCCATCGCTCTTCACAATCAAGAAAAATGGCGGAGATTTGAAAAGTCAACGGGAGGAAATTAAAATTGGGGGAAAGTCACAGCAACATTGTGCGGGGATTGGTTAAATTAGCAATCATCTCTGGCAATCAATAATAGCAGAGAGATAGAGAGACGCTTTTTGCGCCTCTTCGGATCCGTGTTCCCCTACCTCTGCCACCCCCCTCAACCCCCTTCTCGTTCTCCTCTGAGCACCTGCCTCCTTTGCTTTGCTCATATTGTCATTAGCTTCATGGATAATTGATAGCTGAGCCCGTCCAGCCGATGCTAAGAAAAGAATGGCAAGGAGGGTAGACACGCGCCTGCTATAAATAGACTCACAACACGGTGAGCCTGTCCCAGCTTCTCCCCCTGGGTCCTAGAGCAAGCTGTCTTTCGATTGCTGCGGTGGAGGAGAAGAGCGAGGTCTATGTGCCGCGAGATGTACCAGCCAGAGGTTAAGAGTTTACATTCTTTACAGATTCTATAAATATAGATGAACCTAAAAATATCCCCCTCAATTAAATTTTAAAGGCGAGCTTTGCAGGTGCACTAAAAATAAGAATAAGCTCAATCCCCCTTTTTAAGAGCAAATGTGAGAGTCAAAGCACTCCAGGAGCTCTCCTTGTACGATGGGAGAGAGGTTTCACCAGCAACATGACAGGGTGCAATTGATTGGTGTTGAGGGGTCTGGCTGGAGGGTCCTATTCTAAGCAGGGCGTTGTTCTTAGATCAACGGGTAAGGAGCTTCCCCCCCCCCCAGTCATAGAATAATAGAGTTGGAAGGGACACAGAGGGTTCCCAAACTTATTTGGCCTACCACTCCCTTTTCAGAAAATAATTACTCAGCGCCCCCCTGGAAATCTACTTTCTTTAAGTGAACAAACAGAAATATGGGAACAAACAGAAAGTGCATTGGCCAAATAGGCAGGCAAGCTGCAATCCACTTCTGGGACCTGGGTGAAGCTGAAAAGGATTCACTCAAACCCAGGAAAACCCCTCACCTCCAGTATGACTGCAGGGTCCAGGGGAGGCATTGTCACTGTCCTGCAAGGCGCCTGACCTGGCAGAAAGCATCACAGCAGATGAAACGTGTACAGTTTTTCTTTTCTTCTCTTCTTTATTTAAGACTAGGGAAATGGTGTGGACCATAAGTGGGATAAAGATTGGCTTGACTTCTAAGACCGGGCATGTATCTGAGCATTTCTCGGCTCTGTAAAGTGAGGCCCTTGCTCTTGAGAAGGCTCCCGTATTGTGAACACCTACATCCCGCTCAGAAATATAACAGGGAGAAGCTTTTTCCCTTCGCTGCATTGCCCTCTTGAAAACTGGGTTCTTTAACTTTAGGCTAGACATTAATCCTATCATGGAGCTATTAAAAGTACAGAGCAATTCCAAGAAAAGAGGGCAACCCTAGAGCCAAGCTACGGATTAAAGGGAAGGGGAAACTAAGGGAAGGCGTTCGTACTTTCTCCCCTGTTGCTCTTTCTTTACAAAGCTGCTTGGGGAGGGAAATACAGGCAGGTAGGCTTGCTGGTTAATGCATAACACACTTGTGCCCACTTCAAGCCCTGCCCTAATCTTGTGCCTTGTTGCATTTTTTTGGCAGTGGCAGTGGAAATGTTTTATGGCAGATTCAAACAGTTTTATCGCAGTCTGGTTCAGTGATATATCCGATCCACTTCCCCGTGGGGAGGAGTTGCGGTGGACCGCATGGCCACCCACTCCCCTCCAGGGGTGGGGGACTTAGTCTCCCCCCATTGCCTGGGGTATCCCGGCCACGTCAGAGCCCGGTCAGCCAATCCGCTGGCCAGGGGGGCATGGCCGGGACCAATTAAGCAGAGGCGCGAGCAGGAGGGCATCCTCTTTGGCTCGCTTCCTCCATCACCCGCCCTCTCTCCCTATTTTGCAGGTTTTAGGCACTGGCCTTGCTATGGACCTCGGTTGGTCTCCGTTGAGGGGCCTGGTAGGAATTTTTCCACTTGGCAAATTGGCACTGGCCATTTGGTTTTCGCCTACCTCGTAGCAATCATCACAACTTTGTTAGGGTTGCAGTTAGGCATTGCTGGACCTTGTAATGGGGGAGGGGAGGTGTGGCCATCACCTGCCCCTCCAAGCTTAAGGGTATTCTGTTAAAGGAATCCAGGGGTGTTGATCTTGTCTGAAGCCTGGGGCTGAGTTAGGGCCATGACATGACCCCAACAGGAACACCAGGGGGAGCTCGAGTTGGTATGCATCAACAGCGCTCCCCCTTCCGGTGGTTTACCCTTACTAGACTTCCTGTACATCGGGCAGGAGCCAGATATAGTCGGGTCCATTCAATGCCTAAGCCAATATTCTGTAATCAATAAAGTTGTGGCCAAATTTTGCCCATAACATTAACCTAATATCTGTGTCCTTGTGTGTGTTATGTCTCAACGAGGGGGTGGATTAGGAGTCTCGACACGTAAACTCTTTGCTTTTGGACAATAGCCTGTTGCTGCATTCATCTCAAGAAGGAGTTGAGCCCCCAAGACAAGCTGATAAATACACCAGCTTTTTGTATTTAGGGTGGCCACTTACTCATCATCCCATCTCCACCACCACCACCCCCAAAGGCAAAAGATATTGCAGTTTTGCAAAACATTTCCATATGCTAATGTATATGTGCTAATCAGGGGTGGCTCTACTATGAAACTAATGAAGCTTCAGGACCCCCAATCCCAGAGGGACCCCAGAAAAACCTTCAGTCCACATTGATTAAAAATGTTGGGTCTGCTCCAATCTGGGTCCAATTTGATTCGCATGACACAAATTGAATAACTTGTTGTTGTATATATTTCAGCGAAGGTTGAGAGCCAGCAGCACAGATGGAGACAGAGCACAGCCATCGTGGCTAGTAGCCACTGGTAGCTTTATCCTCCATGAATTTGTCTAATCCTCTTTCAAAGCAAAGTTGGTGGCTTGTATCTAATCACCACGGCAATGCAAAACCCAAAGCAAGAGATTGCTTGCATTATATGCATTATAATAGGGCTGCCATATTTCAAAAAGCAAAAACCAGGACATCCCAAAAGTTGTTGAGCTTGTTTTAGGAAAACCTCAAAATTGTTGAGCTAATTATAATTACAGCCCTAATTATAAGGCAGGAAACTCACAGCGCACGGGAGATAAGGCACTCTAGACAAACGCAGAGGTGCTATGGTCTTTATTGCTTCACATATTCCTAGGCTAAGGCAAAATCCATAGACAGCTTTCCCTAACCTGGTGCCTTTCCTCACCCCACCCCCACCCCACCCTCTGACTGGGGTGGATGGTAGATGTAGTCCCTAACATGTGTAGGGCACCAGTTTGGGGAATGTTTCCTTAAACCAAAGAAACTAGACAGCCCACATCCAAAGTGGAAGAAAAGAATCCACATTTCTAAAGGCAATTCAGTGTCAGAGGGAGCAGGGAAGAGAGAAAGAGACCATTTAAAGCTTTGTCTTGTGTTTTGCAAGTGAAAGAAATGCATGCCACAATGAAAGCTTTAAATATTTAATGCTTTAAAAACCAAACAGGATAAAAAATCCCCCAAACATAGCCTTGCAATACTGGGTTGCTCTTGAGGAAAACAAATGGGTTTATTTACCGACAGCCATGCTAATAAGCAATAAGCAAAGCCCATTAGAGATGAAATGACACAGGTTCATCTTACAGGATAGTGGAGCAGAGAGATAAGGCAGAAAACGCTTGACCTTCTTTGTCTTTGCTCATCCTCTTAGGGAAGGTGGTTTAAAGCAAAATTAAAAAGAGCAGGAGTGGGGAGGCGGCAGTTGGCAGTGGCTCCCTGTTTCCGACTGCCCTGTTTATGCCAAGAGAAACTGAATGGCATCCCCATTTTCACCTGTGATGGCCTGGGATTCGGACTCGGAGGCTGAACCTGAGGAATGCCAGCCTGCACAGGAGTTCCTGTCTCCAAAACCAGCTGAGCCGGGGCTGGGGCCTGAGCCTGAAGGGCCCTCACCTGTGCTGGATCCTCAGGTGCAGGCACCAGCTGAGTCTGCTCTGGCTCCTGAGGTGATGGAGGACCCATTGCCTGCAAGTACTCCACTCTCAGCCCCGTCAGGGGAAGCTGAGGTTGCCTCTGGGTCCGGTAACCCTCCAGCCTCTCCTGAGCTGCAGAGGCTCAGGGCAGAGAGGCGGAGGGAACTAAGTTCCCGCAGGAGGAGTGCTCACCTCCAGGCCAGGAGAGGCGAGTAACCTGTGGACCGGGCTGCCCTATGCCTTGGGGCAGATAAAAGCCAGCCAGCCCCAGTCCCAGGTTGCGGGAGCAACATTGTTGGTAGCCTGTTCCTGCCTGCACCCTGTCTTGCTCTTCTGCCAGAGTTCCTGACCTCACCCGACTTCAGCTTTGACGGACAGACTCCTTACCGCACCCTTGACCTCGGACTGGACTCGGACCTCACCGCACGGTTAACCCTCGGGACCAGCACAGGACCCTTACTCTGATTCATGGGATGTAGAAGCTGTGGCCTCCAAAAGTTGAACATTGATGTATCCTTTTACCCTGTTCCTTTAGAAATGTCTTTAGGGAGTGGGAACCTGTGGCCCTGCAGATGTTGTTGGACTACAATTCCCATCATTCCCAGCCAGCAAGGCCCATTGATCAGGGTGATGGGGATGGTAGTCCAACAATATATGGAGGGCCATAGGTCCCCCATCCCTAAAGACAGAGGAAAAGGAACCATGTGAAGGACATGAGCACAAAGCAAGCTAACACTGTCAACTTTTTCTCTGACAGGGTCCAGTCGGTGGCAGGGTGGGAGGAAATTAAGCAGGTACATCTTTCCTGATCATTGCATCTCTGCGCCAAGAAGAGCTTCACCTCCTGTGTTTCTGTTTATTTTATAACCTCTTCAAAGCCTTGCTGAGGGTTGGATGTGTACAATGCTAACAGAAGATACTCTGATTAGGAATGGGGATCTTCCATAAGAACACAAGGTGAGCTCTGCTAGAGTAGACCAAAGGCCTGTCTGGTCCACCATTCTGCTCTCACAGTGGCCAACCTCTGAGAAGCCAATGAACAAAATAGTCATCTCCCACCAGATGCTTCTGAGCTCGAGCTCCCATCAGCTCCAGCCAGCATGGCTGGTGGATAACTGAAGAGACGGATGAGCTCTTCAAGTGACTAATAAATCCACTTCCTCTAGGTTAGTATCAACCATAATTATGCTTTGGTGATGCTTTGTATCAGCTCAGTCTCTCTACATCAGTGTCAACGGTCACTAGGAATGGAGATACCAGATGTGGAATTTCTCACATTTGTTGCCTTGGTGCACTCAGATGCAAGGCATGATGGGGATGATGTCCCAGATTGCTTATCCCCTTGAATTGCACACTAATGGATGTGTAACCCTTAGAGAAAGGCTCTTAGCTCAGTTGGTAGAGCATCTGCTGTGAATGAAGAAGGCCCCAGGTACAATCCCCAGCTAGGGCTAGGAAAGACTCATGGCCTGATACCCTGGAGAGCTGTTGCCAGTCACTGATGGTCAGTTCCTGGTTGGCCAGTTGGTCTGATTTGGTTTAAAGGCAGCTTCATGTGTTCCTATGTAACTGCAAAGGGAAAAACTTCTGTCACTACCCAAGAGATTATTTCATGCAGGTGGTCCTGTGTCTTACTTACAAAGGACATTGGAAGGTGCCCTCTATTTTAAGGGCCACCTGCTTTAAGTCTAGCTGAAAGAACACTAAGAAGGGCAAGCAAAGATCTTGAAATTGCTCATCAAGAGGTAGCAGTTGGACAGCAGACTGAAAAGGTGCAGAGGTCACCTGCCTTCCCTAACATACTGAGATGGATTGTATTTTTTTTAATCATGGTAATGATTTCTAGATTTGCAACTATGCATATAAACTAGTATATGCAGTTCAATGCCCTCTTCCGTCCTCTTTTTCAGAGATGAGTTAAATGGCTACCCTATTTTTCATAGACAGAAATGCATGAGATTGCATTGATTTGCTTATGGGAAAAAAGCAAGAGCAACAAAGAAAGACTAATTAAGGAAATTGCTCAAGTGCCCTAAAGTCCAGGTTGGAGAAAGTGTCATTTGATGGGTCCTCCTCGTACTGTTTGCAGGAAAAACCCAGTTATTTTCCATGCTGTGCTGATCTCACCAAAAACTATACTTAATCTTCTTTGTCCTTCCCTTGTCCTCAGGGCAAATAGATATATGACTAAGTAGTTAGGCTTTTATAATGTTATTTTCAAATATCGGTTTCAGAAATTAAGTGCATCATTGTGGTGAAAAGCACGGGCTGAGATTCTTGAACAATGGTGTTTAGAAACAAAACAGGTTTGGCAAGGTAAGAGAGCACCTGGGTGCTAAGCAGACATCGAGGGTGAGCTTGAGGGCCCTCCTGACAGAAATGCACACAAGTTTCATTATTTTATGTGACAGTCGCATCTAGGAGCAGAGGAAGCCAAGTCAGACCATTGGGTCCATCTAGCTGTCAACGAAGGCCAGAAGTGGCTTTCCAGAGTCTGAGACAGGAGACATTCCCAGCCCTATCTTGAGATGCTGGAGATCAAACCCTGAGGCCTTCAGTATGCAAATCAGATGCTCTCCCCACTCAGCAAGACCTCTTCTCCAAGGTATGGACCGTTTATCCTTTTAGGTTGCCACAGAAAAACTCTTCCTCCTGAAATTGTGGAGTGTTAAGGTGACAGCTCTCAAGCCCAGCTGCTTTGTAATATGGGGGACCAAGGTGGGCACCAGAAGTGTATCCTGGCAGCTAGCTGCCAAGAACAGGCATGTACTGATGCCAGGCTTAGTGCAGACTCTTACCATACAGTATGAACTTCAGAAGATTTAGGGGGCACACCAGTTCAGAACATTACATTTTTAATTCCCCTCTAGATTTTTAAATCTTTCTGCAAATGAGAAACTAACACATCAAGGAGCAGACAAGTACAAAACCTTTCTCCCTGGATGATTTTGTTGTGTTTGCTTTCCCCTGCAGGTAGTTGTAGCTAATGTCTACTTGAATCAACGTCTACTTTAAGCACCTATTCTTTCTTTTTTTTAAAAAAAAAAAAAGGTTTTAATTTTCCCATGCTTGAATCATAGGGTAGCTACTTACACTCTGTCCATTTAAAAAACACATCACTACAAAAGAGGTCAGAAATTTGCTAGTATGCATATGCTAATTAAAATACATATCGGCATACACATGCTGATTAATATATACAGACGTGCTTTCAGAAAAAGGTCTTCCCATAAGCATCTGTTTTGGCCTCTGCGAGAACAGGGTGCTGGACTGGATGGGCCTGATCCAGCAGGGCTCTTCCTGTGTAATCACAGTGATTTATATAGAGATACCATGCCTCTCTCCATAGTGAGGAAGACAGTGGTTAGGTGACCTGTGTGTGGCTGCTCAGGCTGCTGCCCAGGTGCTCAGTATTAGTGGGCAACTCCAAGGCCACTGCTCTTGGCCTTGGAGGAAGAGTGGCAGTGCAGTGGTAGAGGCCTGATGTGCCTGCAGAATGGCCCAAGCTCAATCCTCAGCATCTCTAAGTAGGGGTGGACATGCCCACTGCCAGTCGGTGACAGAAAACGCTGAGCTAGATGGATCAATGGTCTGACTTAGTGTAAGGCAACTTCCCATGTTCTCCTTTCTCGTGGCTCTTTAAACTGGACTGTGACTGGGCAGCCCTTCAAACAGAGACGGGTCCTCTGTAAAGTCGGGCATGCGGCCAGCCTACTGAGCTGTGCAGATGCTTTTCAAACACTCTTCTTGTTGGGTTTCTACTGCTGCTGATTAGAGGCAGCTGCTGTAGACAAGGTCACTCTGTTGGCTCATCTAGTTCAGGACTCTGATTGGCACGGATACTCCAGGGTCTTAAACAGAGGGCTTCCCCCATAACTTCCTACCTGACTCTAACAACTAAAGATGCCAGGATTGAACCTGAGGACTTCTGTGTCATGACGCTGTCAGGCATGGAATATCCAGAGTGAGGTGCAAACCCTTTATTGTCGAAAGTACGGTTACAAGTTAGGAAAAAGCATTTCCATCAGTCCTACATCTCTCAGCTGCTCCCGATGAGGCAGTTGCAGCAACAGAGAGGCCCTGACCTCAGAGATACATGCAAGCAGATGCAGACTACGCCTGAATGTAACCTGTTTCTGCTCCTCCCTCTTCAATCCTCTACTGGTCCTGGGAGACAATGGAGCAGGAGAGCTTGGAGCAAGAGAGCTTGGAGCAGGAGGAGGAGGTGTGGACTCCTCTACACCAGCCTGACCTATATCGCACCTGTTCTCCACCCTCCGGTCCTGCAGCTTTCCTGCCTCTGACTCTTGTCTCCTGGCTGTTACAGGCTCCCCCAGATCACTGACCCCTTCTTACAAGTCAGTTTCCAATCCCATTTCTCCCAATGCCCACACATCTAGCCACCACTCCTCAGTGCCCAGCCAGTGCCTAGTCCTGGACACACTGCATGCATCCTACTTCCTGAGCTATGGTCTCTTCCCCGCCCTGCCCCACATCATAGATGGTGTTTGTTTACATCATGTTATGCCTGTTATTTATACGTTAATGTAAGCACCTTTGGATAACCATTTGGAAGAGCAGAGGGCAATTTTATGGAACCAATACATTTACGTAGAGTTTTGGAGAGGTACCCAGAAGCAACCAGACCTCATTTTACTTCCCTCTGCACACAAAAAAGGTAAAATATGAGAGAAGCATTATTTCCTGTACTGAAGACAGACTGTGCAGCAACCTCTCCTTCAACAGTGAAGAGTCAGAGATGAAGCTAGGAAAAGGTCAGGACTGTTTCCTTTAATGTTGGGGGTTTGTGTTAAACTAGCTCACTCCGCATTTGCCTCTCCCCAAATCCCCACTGAGGCTGAACCAGTTGCCATAGGAACCCTAATCTTTATCTGCTTTGCCTGTTAAATGATCTGGTATCAGCACCATCCTTTTTGAATCTTCTTGCATTCCTCTCTTCCAACCTTCTTCCTCCCGCAGGAACTGAACAGAGGGGAATGACTCTCTCTCTCTTTCTCTCTCCCTCTCCCTCTCCCTCTCCCTCTCCCCCTCCCTCTCCCTCTCTCCCCTTGCTTCCCATTTCCTCAGTAGCCCTCACTGGGCAATGAAGTGTGTTCAATTTGTGTGCTGTGAGGGTTTTGCTGATGTGGAGAGGGTCGACAGGTCAGGCAGGAACAGAAAGGTTGGCTGTTTGGGAAGCAATCTGCATCGCAGTGGAGGACGTGCAAGGTTTTCCTGAGCATGTCATGTCAGTTTTCCAGGTAGAGGCAGTCAGTCACTTTTGATCACAGTTGCCTCTGAGCACTGCAGCCAAGTCAAATTGTTCAATGTAAAATTAGCAATTGTATTGTTAACAGGGGGGAGGGAGAGAGAGAGAGAGAGAGAAAGGAGCACCGAAGCATGATTCAGAATAAGTCTAAAAGGGTAAGCCAAGAGAAATAAATATCAAGCTTTCCTAGAAATGTCAGAGAAATGTTCAAGAGAAATGTGTTTATGCAATAGCACAGGTACCTGTGAATTCTAGTCTTTGTTTTACATTTCTGGGAATCCCCAAAATAACGCTTGATAGGCGTAACCTAGAGATCAAAAATATGCCCTGACAAATAGCGAGCATCTTAAATCATCTGTCTCTTTCCCGAATCAAAACACAGTTAGCTCATCATGGAGCATGCTAAAGCCTTCCATCAATCTGGTTATCCCCGCCAATCAAGTGAGGTGCAAACAAAGTGCTATCTCCAGCAATCACTCAGCCACAAACCGAAGATAGTAAGGAAATAAGTGCATGTGCATAAAGTAAGAAAGTGCTATCTTAAACTACATTGCTTCTTTGTAAGGTTGTACTTGCAGATGGCTTCTTTGCACCCACTATCTAGTCTTAGCAGCTTCCTTCTGCAAACCCTAGTCATCTGCTTTATTGTTTGACATCATGTTCTTATTGCCCTTTTAACTCTTAAGGTTTATTTAAGGTCTTTAGGTTGCAAAATGGATGGATGGAGGTCAAAAGAGGTCCGTCAGTTTCAGGAGTGACTTATCATCTAAAATAAATCATTCAGAGCAGGAAATTCAACAGGAACATCAGCAATTTGCACTGCATTCTTTTCTTTGCATTGGCCAAACGCACACCAATAGTCTCATCTCTTGCCAAAGAAGACTCTGAGGCCTTAACCATCATGGACACTTAACACACACTTAAGACAGCACACTTAACTAGACCCCAGACTGGGTGTCCATCAGTCCTTATAGAACAATGTCCCAGAAACTTCACACAAGGAAGTGCCAAGTCCAGAGCTGTAGGCCAGGGGTCAGCAAACTTTTTCAGCAGGGGGCTGGTCCACTGTCCCTCAGACCTTGTGGGGGGGCCAGACTATATTTCTGAAAGAAAAAAATGAACGAATTCCTATGCCCCACAAATAACCCAGAGATGCATTTTAAATAAAAGCACACATTATACTCATGTAAAAACACGCTGACTCCCGGACCGTCCATGGGCCAGATTTAGAGGGCGATTGGGCCGGATCCAGCCCTCGGGCCTACCCATGCTGTAGGCAATCTGTTTGTAGAGTGGCTATGTGTCCAACTTTACAGAGGACAGTCACCTCTTTGAAGACATCCTTTATTTGAAGTGCTGTCCAGTTTAAAAATAAAGAACCCTAGTAAGGGAGAGCATGAGGGGTCCTGAAACTACCCATCAACAGTGAGCACCTGGATAGCAGACCAAGCAGGTATACAGCTCACCTGGCCACAATATTCTATGCTATGGTGAGATATAGACATTTCTATTTAAGTTATAGCAATTACTTCTAAACTTGTGTCTACACATATAAATCAGCACATATAAATCTTATGCAGCTCTAGGTCCTCTTTTTCTGATGAATTTCATTTCTTTTTTTGTGATAGGTGTGTGGTCACACAATCTATTGGATGTAATCCTAGCTGCCTCGATAAATAGATAAGGAAGCAGGTGGTTCTAGACAGGGATAGAGAGGGCCAGTCAAACAGAGAGCAGTCTGGGGAGTCCTAACCCAGCAGAGAAGTGTGGGCTTCTGGCACAACGCCTAACAGACTTGTGTGGCAGTCCAAACCCCAACAAGGAGCTCAGTGAAATGGCATCTGCCTTGCATGCAGAAGGTCCCAGGTTCAATCCCTGGCATCTGCCGTGTGACACGGCAGCTAAAAAAGCCAATGCAATTCTGGGCTGCATCAATAGGAGTATAGCATCTAGATCAAGGGAAGTAATAGTGCCACTGTATTCTGCTCTGGTCAGACCTCACCTGGAGTACTGTGTCCAGTTCTGGGCACCACAGTTCAAGAAGGACACTGACAAACTGGAACGTGTCCAGAGGAGGGCAACCAAAATGGTCAAAGGCCTGGAAACGATGCCTTATGAGGAACGGCTAAGGGAGCTGGGCATGTTTAGCCTGGAGAAGAGGAGGTTAAGGGGTGATATGATAGCCATGTTCAAATATATAAAAGGATGTCACATAGAGGAGGGAGAAAGGTTGTTTTCTGCTGCTCCAGAGAAGCGGACACGGAGCAATGGATCCAAACTACAAGAAAGAAGATTCCACCTAAACATTAGGAAGAACTTCCTGACAGTAAGAGCTGTTCAACAGTGGAATTTGCTGCCAAGGAGTGTGGTGGAGTCTCCTTCTTTGGAGGTCTTTAAGCAGAGGCTTGACAACCATATGTCAGGAGTGCTCTGATGGTGTTCCTGCTTGGCAGGGGGTTGGACTCGATGGCCCTTGTGGTCTCTTCCAACTCTATGATTCTATGATTCTATGCATCTCCGGGGAGAGACTCCTACCTGAAACTCTGGAGAGGTGCTGCCAGTCAGTGTAGACAATATTGAACTAGATGGAGCAGTGATCTGATTCAGTGATAAGGGAGCTTCTTGTGTACCTAACAAAATGGCAGGGCTACCACCGCACCCACAGCCCTGGGATGGAAGGAGAGGCCAGGAAAAAAACGCTGCGCCAGCTCCCAAATCTAGCCCAGTGCCATTATGTGACAGTGGTGGACAGGATCCGACAGATCCCACATCAACTCATCCCCCTCCCCAGAAATACCCTGTTTTGAGGTTTTCCACAGTCTGTCACCCAAGTAGTGGCACCAAACTTGGTGCAAAGAGGAGGGGAGAGTGCATTGCAGAGTAAGTATATAGTTCAAGCTTCTAATCAGGCTACCAGTCAGTAAGAAGCAGACCAAACTGAAGAACTGGAGCAAGCAAGATCAAGAATAGCCCACCACAGGGAATAGTGCTCTGTCCTGATTTAATGCCCCTGAGAACATGGGAGCACACATCCCAGTAAAAAAGGAACCAAAATTCAAATAACAAAATCGGTTTCACTTAAGAAGAGAAATCAGCAAGCAACAGGAGAACAAGTTCTTGGAATGATGGGTCCTTCCCATAAATAAAGGGTCAAAGGTAGCATTTCCCCTTACAAACTATTTTCAGCCCTCTGATTTCTGAATACCTCTCTACTGCTTCACACACACACACACACACACACACTTTTCCCCCTTTGTCCCTCTCTTCTCCTCATTTGTTCCCCTTCTTTCTGTCCTTCCTCTATTCATTCTCCCTTCTTTTTCTCTCCCCCCCCCATTCCCCTTCCTTTTTTCCTTCTATGATGTCTTCTCAGTTCTTATTACCACTATTTGTTTTACTTCAATACTTCAAAAAATTCTGCTTCAAATAAAGAAATCACACAGCAACTAGACACGAAACATATGACTAGCAACAGCTCTGTATGCTTTCAATGTGTAGGTCATAACCATAACTACCATTAAAAACATTTATGCAGCATCAACAGATCTCTTGAGTGCATTAGAGTTCAAGTTCCTTTTCTTCCTTCTTGATTTTGCAGTGAAAACAAATTGAATACAAATAATGGCCACTTCAGGATGTTATTCATATTCCCATTTAATAAACAAAATGCTTTATGGCACTTGTGTTTCTTTAGTCACAGCACAGGCATGGCTATCTTTTTACGCAGGAGCTGAGGACCCCTGCAACTTTATTCTTCTAAAAAATATTGAATATTTTCAATAGTTATTACTTGAAAGTTTTGAAAGGGTGACAGGAACCACTAATGGGATCATAGCTTTGAGATGCATCAAAACCACCACTCTAGCTCTGAACTACAGACCTTTGACTTTTGCCTGGTCAAAACAGCAGGACCTGTTGCTTCCTCCACATCAAACTCCAGTAACTGACCACTGGTCTCCTTGAAATACGCATGTAGAGGACTGTATACACATGCAGAGCCACCCGAAGATCCAGCCTTGCCCATGGTATTTATTATCTGACATTATTTTGTCTTTCCCTCTCTGTTTTCTCACATGAAAGCTTGTATCCTAAAAATACAAAAAAGAAGAAGAAGAAGACACTGAGATAATTTGGGTCCAGACAGAAGCTTCACTCTTGGTCTTTCCTCTTTCCTCGGCCCTCACCCCTCTCTTTCATCATTATCAGAATATTTTTCTTTTCATCACAAACTCTGGAATCCCTACCTACATTGATTCCCCGCTGGTTCAGACAGCCAGAAATCTCCCAGATTACTGACATTCTGTACCAAATCTTCTCCATGTTGATTTGGCAGGGATTTCTTTATTCCCCCAAACAGCCTTGAAATCCTTTGATATAATGCAGATTCCATTCCGAGGCATTGCAAATAAATGGTATACATAAATAAATAAATCATGTGCTGATATTTAGGGCAGTTGTTTATTTCCACTGCTGTTCTCGCCTTGGGGTCCCACACAGACACACAAATTCATCTCTGTAGTTTTACAGAGAAATGCATAAAAAAAACCAAACTTCAGCTGATTTCACCTAGGTCCCATATCAAAATGGTACTGAGTCGAGTAGGAGGACCAAATGGCAAATAATGGCATGCTTTCTGAAAGGAGGTGGTGGTGACAGGGAAACAGTGGGCAATTTGATTATTATTATTTTATTATTCAGCTTTTGTTGAATTTCTACCCAAGAACATTCATCTGCATTTTTTCTTGTTGCTGCATAGGATAATGCATGACTGTGACTTTAGACTGCGTAAGTAAAGCATTTTTAACTTACTTCAGAGTGTGGTCTGTTTCACTGCATGAAGGCAGAAAGGGGAGCCAGCTGCCTCAAGCAGCTGGAACATATGAAAAGAAAGTTAATAACCTATTCCTATGCTTCTTTAGAGGGACGCGGGTGGCGCTGTGGGTAAAACCTCAGCGCCTAGGACTTGCCGATCGTATGGTCGGTGGTTCGAATCCCCGTGACGGGTGAGCTCCCGTCGTTCAGTCCCAGCTCCTGCCCACCTAGCAGTTTGAAAGCACCCTTAAGTGCAAGTAGATAAATAGGGACCGCTTTATAGTGGGAAGGTAAACGGCGCTTCCGTGTGCTGCGCTGGTGCCGGCTCGCCAGAGCAGCTTCGTCACACTGGCCACGTGACCCGGAGGTGTCTCCAGACAGGGCTGGCCCCTGGCCTCTTAAGCGAGATGGGCGTACAACCCCAGAGTCGGTTACGACTGGCCCGTACGGGCAGGGGTACCTTTACCTTTACGCTTCTTTAATCTGCCTAACAGTGGGATTTAAACTCTGATACAGAGGCTCTTTATGTCATGTATGGACTAGCTGAGATTCCTGCATTGCAAGAGTTGAAATAGATGACCCTTGAGGTCTCTTCCAGTGCTACAATTCTATGATTTTATGTGCTAGCCCCATGGTTTTAAAACAGGCACTTAAACAATTTCCCCCCTTTGTTAGCTAACCCACACACATGGGTCAGTAGAGGATTAAATATACAGTGGTACCTCGGGATAAGTACTTAATTTGTTCCAGAGGTCCGTACTTAACCTGAAACTGTTCTTAACCTGAAGCACCACTTTAGCTAATGGGGCCTCCTGCTGCTGCCGCGTCGCCGGAGCACAATTTCTGTTCTTATCCTGAAGCAAAGTTCTTAACCTGAAGCAATATTTCTGGGTTAGCGGAGTCTGTAACCTGAAGCGTATGTAACCTGAAGCGTATGTAACCCGAGGTACCACTGTAATTAATATACCCGCCTTAGCAATACCCTCTCTCTGTAATCTCTTCAATCTCTCTTTTCTTTCTCTCTCAAAAAGAATCTCATTCTCCAAGTCTTTCCAGCCAACTCTCCTCAGAAAACCTTTCCAGAATTTCCTCAGGGAAACTTTCATTCCCCTCCAGCACTTCCTAAAGGCTTGATGGGGCTGTGCACTCCAGGTGTCTCATAGGACTGTGCAGGGTGACATCTTCAGAAATAACACTCATTCCTGGCACATTTAGTCTTTACCTTACCCACAAGGGCTCTTGCAGCCACATCCTAGCCATCTTTACCGAGCATCCCATTGATTTCTTGCAGGACTTGGTCCCTGGCAAGCATGCATCAGACTCCTTTCTTAAATGTTTGCACCAAAAGTTGTTGAATTGGCTCATTTCCCCTCCCCATCCTGCCCCCCTAAGATGCCTTTCCTTTGCACATGATCAAGCCTGAACATATATACCTGTCATAAAGGTAAAAACTGGTCTTCATTATCATCAGCTGCCTGCACTTGCCAACAGTCGTGGTAGTTTTGCTAAGTTTTGTAGTAATCACACTCGGTGCCGTTTTTAGCATGCAACGCGGTTATTAGCCACCAACGGTACGTTGCCGCTGATTTTGTAATATGCAAATGAGCCCCAAGAGAGCAGCTCTTCTGTTCCGCCCCCTCATTATGCCATCAGCCTCTCAATGACTCAGACTTCTTACATCTTCACTTTTCTGGTTCATTACCTCCAACACAATTCTATTACATCTCCACACATTCTAATGCCTAACCTATACGTTTGTATCAGCGCGCCTTCTCCCTCTGGTTATTTTTCCTTCCACAGCATCCTGACCTTACACTTCCCACTCTTGCTTTATCAGATGCTAGGCTTTGGGAGGACTGCGAAAGCGGAGCGTTTGATTCACGCTGCAGCATGACGCGCAATTCAGCCCTCCCTACTGTCCCCTACACACACACACACACAGAGCCAGCAGTGTGGGAGCTTCTTCCCTGTGGTATAATCCCACAGTGCTCAGGCGGTGTGTATGTGTGAGAGAGAGAGAATAATGTGACTGTGTGGGTGAGTCCAACCATGGGAACATTTCCCACAAAACCAACCAGCACTGCCTGCCAGCCATGGTGATGGGAGGAGAGCTCCATTTGCTTCAGGGCTCTTTCTTCCTTGACAGTTTGGCCTCCTCCTCAAGGTGGTGAGCCAAGGCAATGTAGTGGTTAATGTGTCAGTCTGGGACCAGGAGAGCAGGGTTCTAATGGCCATTCACTGGGTAGCCTTGGGCCTGTCACAGACTCTCAGCCTAACATAGGGTTGTTGTGAGGATAAAATAGAGTGGGGGAGAATTGTGAGCGCTGTGGTCTAAACCACTGAGCCTCTTGGGCTTGCCGATTGGAAGGTTGGCCGTTCGAATCTGGAAAACAGGGTGAGCTCCTGATGCTCTGTCCCACCTTCTGCCAACCTAGCAGTTCGAAAGCACACAGGTACAAGCAGATAAATAGGCACCACTGTGGCGGGAAGGTAAACGGTGTTTCCGTGTGCTCTGGCTTCCGTCTCGGTGTTCTGTTGTGCCAGAAGCGGGGCCCTGAAAGCTGTCTGTGGACAAACACCTTCTCCCTTGGCCTGAAGCGAGATGAGTGCTGCAACCCCATAGTTGCCTTTGACTGGACTTAACTGTCCAAGGGCCCTTAACCTTAACCTCTACTTTGCCTTGCGCCCCTTGGAGGAAAGATGGAATACAAATACTATTATTATTATTATTATTATTATTATTATTAAGCTTTTAATCAGTTTTATCTACATTACAAAGATATCTGCAAACATGACATGAAGGCTGACAACATCAACCCTGTCATGTGGGAATCCCTTGCAAACAACCACAGTGCTTGGAGACAGGCAGACAAGTCATGTATCCATAGCAGGGAACAGAGGAGGAATGACCGCTGGAAGGAGTGCAGAGAAACACCCTGGTGCATCTGCAACAGCACAACCGGATGCCTCCATCTGCCCCAGATGCAACAAGACAGGTCTCTCCCGCATCTGTCTCCACAGCCACAGCAGGCGCTGCAACATTCCAACAGTTTGACCCCACCCCCAAAGGCGCATTCCTCCATTGTCTCCCCAGACAGACAGATGAAAGCAACAGTTCATCTTGTAAGTTGCTATAATACCTTTTTTTGTAATTCTACAACAAGAACAACAATGAAAGTTATTATTAGTAGTATTAATGTTACAGAATTAGGACAGGAGAGTAGGTGGGAAATTTGCTTCCTGGGTTCCTGACACTGCCCTGCTGTGTGGATTTTGGTGCAGGAGGGAATCCCTAGGTGTTATGTACTGAAGTTCTCACCCTGGGCCAGCAGGGGGATACTGTAGATAGTTCAAGTCCACATATGCAAATAAGGGATCGAAAGTGACGTTCAGTAATTGGATAGTTACAGAAAGTTGTTACAGTTACGTTGTACTGGAGCTCTATATAAGCAGGCTGGCTGAACCCTTCAGTTCAGTTCTGTTCTGACCTGTGAATAAACAAGAGCTGTTTGGAGAATCGCTGTGTTGTCTGATATGTTCACCCACAACTTAACACTAGGGGTTCCTCACAGGATCCTCTCCCCTTCCTGCAGACAGGACTGTCCCACAGTGTGAAATCTAGAGGTTACGAAAATGAGCTTAGAAACAAGTCCCTGTGCCTGGGCTTCGAATCGATGGCCCAATGGCCTCTGCCAGCTCTGACACTCACACCCCTGTTGAGTTCCATCTCATTCCTGGCTCACAACACCCTCTGCTAACCCCTACAGCAGACCTATCTTTAGCAGTGGTCGGGTCCACTTGAATTAGGGTGCGCAACAAAAGGATGAAACCAGAGAACTCATTTCAGTGTCTGGAATCAAAGACGGCCTCTGCTCTCTCAAGGTGAAAGATCAGTTCATTAACTGTGCTGCAGCTGTGTAGCTCTTTTAAGATCTTCTGCTCGGTTGAATAGCTCCCTGTAAGTCATTGTGCTCTAGAGGACAGTGGTGTGTGTATGGGGGGGCAGCATGAGGATGCTGGTTTTGCTCTGACCTTTGCTGCGGCAGGCTAGGCACACAAGTTTAGCAAAACAAAATACGCAGCGAGAGAGGGGGAGCTTTGCCAAGGAAACACACATCGACTCAGAGATACCACACTTAATGAGGCTGGATGCAGAATGGAAAAGGGGATTTTTTTTTGCCAGGTTTTATCCTTGAAACCACTTGAGGGCCGTGAAATAGTCAGCGTGAAATATTAGTCAAATATTGTCTTATCTGACAGCTCTGATTTTGTCAGGAGTTGCTCCTCAGCCTTAACCGTACCATGGAGGAAAACAATGAGTGAATCTGAATCCTACATCCCATCGTTCCTGGCAAAAGGAAGCAGGAAGAGGCAGCTGGCAGGTTGGTTCAGAGTGTCTGTTTAATGCCACTTGACTGTGCTTTGAACCTGCTGGTTCATTCTTCTGACCTTCCTGTATCTGTGGGTACATAAAGGTAAAGGTAAAGGGAGCCCTGACCATTGGGTCCAGTCGTGGGTGGCTCTGGGGTTGTGACACTCATCTCGCTCTATTGGCCAAGGGAGCCGGCGTACATGTGGCCAGTATGACTAAGTCGCTTCTGGCGAACCAGAGCAGCACACGGAAATGCCGTTTACCTTCCCGCCAGAGTGGTACCTATTTATCTACTTGCACTTTGACATGCTTTCAAACTGCTAGGTTGGCAGGAGCAGGGACCGAGCAACTGGAGCTCACCCCATCACGGGGATTCAAACCGCCGACCTTCTGATCGGCAAGTCCTAGGCTCTGTGGTTTAACCCACAGCGCCACCTGTGTCTCAGTATCTGTGGGTACATACAGCCAACTTTTTACTAACTGGTAATATAGAGGCCTGCTTTGTACCAAGCACTTCACACCATGGCTTAGTCCTTGGTTTACAGAAGAGGTGGGGAACCTGTGTAGGGAACCAAATGCTGTCGGACTCCGTCAGCATGGCCAGGGATCATGGAAGCTACACTTTTCACAGGATTCAGGTCTGCCTGCCATCATGTCTAATTTTGCCCTCATTAACAGGAATATGAGTTCAAGCCATCATTTCCTATGCCTCCTCTGCTTAGCCACATGGATCCCCAGGAAGAAGCTTGTTGTCCCTTGCTAATTGCTTCCTTGCAAAAATCCCTGCCAAGTGAGAAGGGACACTTGGGCCACACATTTCCGGCCTGAAGGACAGAACGAACCAGTCCCTGCTACAGGGACATCTGTACAAGGCTGCTGGCATGGGAAGTACTCCAAGATGAAAAGCCTTCCCTATTCCAAGAGTCCAAGATATTAATCCATGCCAGATTTTGCGACTCAGTCTGTGTTGGTATATTCAAGTCATATGAGCATGTTCCATAAAAAATCCTTGCAAAGTATTGACCTGTTCACCAACCAAATCTGCTGCAAACTTGAGATCAAACATGGTTTAAGGCAGAGTGTTTTGCCCAATATATATTTTTAAAAAACCTCTTCCAACTAGTACAATGAGTAAGAATGGAGCAGATTTGGGGTATTTGAATTAAGCACTAGAGGCAGTGAGAGATTATACTTTCTTGGGCTCCATGATCACTGCAGATGGTGACAGCAGTCACGAAATTAAAAGACACCTGCTTCTTGGGAGAAAAGCAATGACAAACCTAGACCGCATCTTAAAAAGCAGAGACATCACTTTGCCATCAAAGGTCCATATAGTTAAAGCAATGGCTTTCCCAGTAGTGATGTATGGAAGTGAGAGCTGGACCATAAAGAAGGCTGATTGCCAAAGAATTGATGCTAAAGAATTATGGTGCTGGAGGAGACTCTTGAGAGTCCCATGGACTGCAAGAAGATCAAACCTATCCATTCTGAAGGAAATCAGCCCTGAGTGCTCACTGGAAGGACAGATTCTAAAGCTGAGGCTCCAATACTTTGGCCACCTCATGAGAAGAGAAGACTCCCTGGAAAAGACCCTGATGTCTTTTGATTGAGGACACAAGGAGAAGGGGACGACAGAGGACGAGATGGTTGGACAGTGTTCTCAAAGCTACTAACATGAGTTTGACCAAACTGCGGGAGGCTGTGGAAGACAGGAGTGCCTGGCGTGCTCTGGTCCATGGGGTAACGAAGAGTCAGACACGACTAAACGACTAAACAGCAATAAAAATGTTCGGTTGAACATTAGGAGGAACAACTTGATGGTAAGAGAAGTTCAACAATGAAACCTTAGTAAGATAAGTAGTCCAGTTAGCTTAGAGTTGTCAACTCTGACTGCCAGCTCTCCAGGGTTTCAGGAAAGGGGCATTCCCAGTCCTACCTGGAGATGCTGGCAATTGAACCAGGAACTTTCTGTGTATAAGACAGATGCTTTACCACAGAGCCATGGGTGATAGGCTCTCGCTTCCTGAAGCTCTTCCCCCACTGGAAATGCTCATGCAGCAAGCAGGTGATTGGCTAGAAGGGTTTCAAGTCCCTCTTCCAAACTATGATAGGGGAAAGGGATGTGGTAGAAGAAGCTTGGTTGGTTTTAGGGACAGTGGTGAGTGGTGCATGTGAAAATCACCAGTTCTTCAAATGAAAATGACATCAAATCCAGATGGGACACACATTTTGAGAAAGCACCAACTCTTCAGCCTGTATCATCCTCCGCTCTATATAAAATCCTGTACTTCTAGGACTGGGAACATGTGGCAATCCAGATGTTCTTGGGCTATAACTCCCATCATCCCCATGTTGGCTGGGGCTATCCCAGTGGGTATATCTGGAATATACCAGACTGGGGAAGACTGCTCTAGGAGATATTAAATCCTGTACTTTTGGTATGGTGGGGGGAACTGTGGCCCTCCAGATGTGGATGGACTACAATTCCCATCAGCCCCAGGTAACATGGCTGATGGGTTGGGATGACAGAAGTTACAGGTGAATGTGTCTCTAAACATTTCCTCACAAGTTAGCACTATCTAGCTGGAGCTTTGCTTTTCATTCACAGTCAAGTGTGCATAGTCATGAAAGCCAAGGATGCAGTTTGTCTACTATTTTTAAACATGTCTCATTGTTTGTCATTTTTTCCCCAGTTTTCTTTCTGCTCCGTTTCTGCTTTGAGTGTTTTCTTTCATTTCTTTTCCATCTCATGGGACCTATGATTATTATGAAATTTAAAAACATACTAGCTGCAAGCTGTGAATGAAATGTGTTATGAGCTTGATCCCTCTTAAATTGTGAAAGAGAAAAGATGTGGCATTCCTTTAAAAAAAAAACTGCAGGAAGGATCTCTCGTAAAATCGCTGAAATGGACCTCAGTGGGAAAACACAACTTGCCCCATGTTTTTGAGTGCCCATTCAAGATGACGGTTCAGAATCAATATTAGCACCTTAGCTCACTGTTCTGTATGAGTGGGGGAAGGCTGGTCTGCTTTAATCATAGAACTGTAGAGTTTGAGGGGGTCCCAAGGGTCATCTAGTCTAACCCCCTGCAATTCATGAATCACAGCTATAGAATTCTTGACAGATGACCATCCAACCTCCGTTTAAAAACCTCCAATAAAGGAGAATCCACCAGTTTTCAAGGTTTAATCCCTAAAGCAAATGTATTTAAAAAAGATGAACCAATGGAGGAAACAACTGAATAATATTAATAATATTATAATTTTAGAATATCTAACTGTGAAGATACACAAAATGAAAGGGTTTAAGGTCAGTGAGAAAGAGGAGGATTGGTTTGAGAAGATATTGAATTATTTGGGTAGGTTTGAACAATTTGGGGCAATTAAAATGTTAAAAGTTAAATAAACCTTGTGGAGGGAGGAGTGTTAATGTATATAGAATTGTACATATTTGAATATGTTATTATTGATTATGTATACCCAATGTATCAGCCGCCTGGGGGGGGGGGGTTCACTGTTTGTGTTTTGGTTGTTGGTAAAAAAATATTTTTACATCCTGCCATTCTTATAAAATAATCAAATCTGTTAGTACCACAGCCAGCAAAGAATCAAATCAAAAATAGGGGGAGGGGGGCAGAGCAGGCAAAAAGCAACAGACCCATAAAACCCCCAGCAGACTGAAAAAGAGAATGGACTGAGAGTGAAAAATCTAGGATGGGGTTCAGTCTAAAGGCTGCACAAAAGAGACACCCAAGGTGTGTGGTACCTCAAGCCATACACACTCTGGGTTTGGTGGGATTTTAATTTGAGCAACATAAGCAAAATTTAAATATGACGTCACTCACCAAGTCTGCCTAGTCTGCCAGAGCTCATTTATTCCTGCAGGCAACATTCGGCTTTGAGGCTTCACTCATCACATTGTGGTGAATTTGTTGTCGCTTCAAAGGGAAGGGCTGGAACCATTGGGTTCAAATGACAAGAAAAGGGATTTGGATGAATCCTAATGGTAGAACATCTGCAGCTAGTGAAAGCGACAGGAAGAGTAAGAGGGCAACCAAAACAAAAAGTCTATAAGGATTGGAGAATCTTTAAAGAATATTTAGAAAACTATGGAATAAAAGGAAACATCTTGGCAGAATTAGACTGATCCCTGTATTGTATAAATATAAGTTTGTATGGAGGTAAAAAGAAATTACATAAGAAATATGTAACTGTGCGATATAAAGTAATGGATAGATAAACTCCAGTGAGATTAATTGGAAGTCAGTTTTAAATTTCTTCTCTATAAGGTTTATAATTGTGTTCAATACCATGAGTATATATGATGATAATTATATTAATCTTCTTATATCTTATAGTGTGGTGGTTTGTTTGATTCTTCTGTTACTTGTTTGTTTGATTGTATGTTTGTTTGTATGTACACCTGTTTTTTCATAAATGTATTTATTTTAAATTAATAAAGATTTTTTTTTTAAGGGATTTGGATGAAAGCATTAGGGAATGACTTCCTGGTGATGCAAGCTGTCCGATAGTGGAAGGTGGTGGTTTCTCCTTCATTAAAGGTCTACCAATTAGGGATCCTGGCAGCTTTCCTGTATCAACAGAGTAGGCGACCTTTGAGGATCCTTCTGATGATTTTATGTATGTGTCAAGGACTGGCAGGGCTCTGAGGAGTTGGGCGGCAGAGGTGGGGGGGCAGAGGATGACTATGAAGAAGCAGGCAGCAAAAATGGGGGGGGGGTTGCCTCCTGCGAGGCAAGAGCCTGGACTGGAGGAAGGGGAACTGAGCAATCAGAGATGAGGGAGGATGTGCAGGAGCTGCGGTTGGAAGAAGGGGAAGAGGAGAAGCAGTCAGAGACAGAAGAGGAAGGGCAGGATGCACCAGGAACAGAGGAAGAGATGGCACAGGGGCAGGCAGCAGTATAATCCCCTCCATCCCCTCATCTGCTGTCCCCCAGGACCAGGAGGAACTTAAAGTGGCAGGCACAGCAACAGCTTCAGTGAAGAAGAAGTTGCAGACTGCTCTTGTGCATCCTGCCAAATGAGGGTACTTAAATTTGGATGGATGCATGCTCACATTGTTGCTCCAACAGTCCAGCTCAGAACACAAGCCTGGAGAGGGGATGCCAATTGCTAAGTCGCCAAAAGCCTGTGTGCGTGTTCTGCGTACCTTAGGAGCTACTGTAAGTGCATGCCTTCCCCATAAAGAATTACATTACCCGCTGTTTGCCCTCCTTGAGCTGTGCATGCTATGGACAGCATGTGTGCGTGACGGAGTCCCTTTATATGTTATCTGTTCTATGCGTTTGAGAGGGGAGCTCACCTTTCTCCAGGGGTCTGTGTTACCCCTCCACATCATCTTCCTATAGCTGTAAATCAGTCACAGGTTTAATCGCAGGGCATTCACACAAAAAAGATGGCCATGCACACAAACAGAAATTCCCTTTCTTAAATTAGCCACAGGAGCTCCACACTGGATTCCAAGTTATACCTAGACCAGCTTTGAGAAGGGCACTGCTATGTCCTAAATCCTTCCCTTAAAATAATGTTCCATAAGTTCATTAGCACCAAAACCTATACCAGGCCTTTGGCCCTTAACTATCTGTGGCCTTTTAGAAGGGCATGGGATGTTTTTAGTCTTTTTCTTTTTCTTCTTGGTTTTAATGTATCTGTGGCTGGGGGGTTGTCAAGTTGGTTGCTTGTAAGTCACTTTGGGTTCTTCTGGGCAACATAAAGCGGCTTGCTAATTTAATACATAATAATAATAATTCTTGCTCACCACATTATATACCTGTGATAGCTGACAGTCAAATGAAATCCACTCTCAGGGAAGCATAGTTATGAGCAGAATGGAACAAATCTAGCACACACACACACAAATTCATTCCGTAACAATTACATCCCCCAAAAATTAATTTCACGTTTACTTTTTGAAAAGCTATGTTTCATAGTTTTGAGGCCATAGCAGAGAAATATGGTGGATTTTTACTTTTATTTTTTTGTTACTAGCGCAAACAGGATCCAAGCCTTTTGTCACTGTATATTTCTAGAGAACGTTAAAGTACTTCAAAACAAAAAAACAAAGGTAGCTGTAGTACCAAAGCTAGCTCTTGCTCCAACAGAGATGAAGAGAGAAATATAAATAAATTCCAATGTATTTAAAGAGTCCTGCTATTCTCTGACACTACTCTGAATACTATTTTCATTAAACAACTAGCGAAAATGTGCCACTCACTGAAAGGAGTTATGATAAAACTGGGAGGGCAGCTCAGAGGCTTATAGATGCTCTGGGAAAACCCAACCAGTCCCATGAACACTTTGTTTTCTCTTGCCAAACTAACAGGAAGCACAACAGGAAGTTGTAGCTCAGGATCCTAGTCCATATGGCCTAGGATCTGGAAATGGTGCCCTGATCCCAATATATGTTGGTGATTGGTGGTCTGATTCCAAGAGTTGATCAGTTCAATCGTTTTCATTATTATTACTCTTTTATATATTTCCATTTATTAATTGCCTTCCACACATGACTCAAAGCAACATACTGATTGCATGGGAAACAGATAAAAACCAGTTTAAAGCAATGAAGAAAAAAGATTAAAAAACAATTACATGAAAAGGACAACAAAGACTTTAAAAGAGAATGGGAACCATTTGCAACATATATGAAGAGGCAACATAAAGAAATGGACTCATTGGCAGGGTTTGAGTAAACAATCACAACTGTATACAACAACAAAAATAAGACTATATGTATTGAGAAAATTTTGGGGAAACAATACGCAGGGTAAACAATATGGAAATAAAACTAAACGGGAGTATGAGGGAAGTCCAGGGGAGGAGGGTCGAAATATGAAAAATGGTTAAAGATATATTGTTAGAAGAAGTATACATGGAAAAATCAATTTAATTTTTTTTTAAACAAAACAAAACCCAACAATACAAAATGGATAGCCATGGCAGAGACCTATTCCTCCAGCTGGGAAAACTTGTCACAACAAAACATCCCCGAGTGTTTCCAGAAAGTGCAGATAGCTGGTGCCTGTCATATGTTGACAGGAATGTTGTTCCACAGAACAGGGACACCCCCACACTAAAAGCCCTGCTCTGAATTACTGTAGAGTGGGCTTCTGAGATCTTTGGAACTTGCAGGAGAATCTCTCCAGTAGACCACAGGAACCTACTGAATATATAATAGATAAGGAGGTTTCAAGAAATCATGAGCATCATGTTCCCTACACAGTTTTCCTCAACACTACACACATTTCAAGTGAGGAAACCCAGGAGAAGACGACAGATTCTTCTCAACTCCAGTAAGCAGCCTGCAGTCGACATATTTTGAAACTATAACCCAATCAAATTCCCACAGAGAGTAGGGTCCCATCCAGAGGAAATTAGCCAAATTCCAAATCGTAGCAAATTAAATCTGTGGGACTTAAGCTAGTTTCGTGACTGGCACCCCACTGATTTTAACAGGGCTTGGGGGGTGTGACTAACTTTCTCTGGATCGGGGCCAGAGCCCTTGCACACACAGAGGAAACACAGCAGAGCATTTTAACTACAGAAAATGAATTAGATGGATCTGGGCCAGAGGCTTTTTGCTCAAGAATCACGGCAGAGCATTTCAAATACAGAAAAGGAATCTGAAACTCTCCCACCTCCTTCTGTTCCAAGGGTGCTTGGCTTTCCACCGGTCCAACATCCCAGGAGGCTTGGCAGTCCCCAGAACTGGATGCCCATTGCTGTCCTTCCCTTTCTGCATCATTTCCTCCTCATCCCAGTTGTCGGCATTTGCCATGAAGCCCCTGAAATGTCAGTGTGGTGTGAAAGCAACACACACTTAAGACCTTCCTCCCATTAGCCAAGAGTACAGAACAAAGGGTGATTGGAAAGAAGACTCATATTGTGTCTTCACTTCCTTTCCTTGAGTTTAAATTTAGATCTAATGTGAGTAGGAATCACCCTTTGCTAGGGCAAAAACTTGTGTGTGTGTGTTGGTTTTCCCCATCATCAGCTTGAGACACTGCTTGGTTACCAAGAGTGAGAAGTGGAAAAATTGAAAGAGCTCGGCATGTTTAGCCTGGAGAAGAGACAACAACGTATAATAATAAAACGGTAAAGGTACCCCTGCCCGTACGGGCCAGTCTTGACAGACTCTAGGGTTGTGCGCCCATCTCACTCAAAGAGGCCAAGGGCCAGCACTGTCCGAAGACACTTCCGGGTCACGTGGCCAGCGTGACATCGCTGCTCTGGCGAGCCAGCGCAGCACACGGAATGCCGTTTACCTTCCCGCTATAAAGCGGTACCTATTTATCTACTTGCACTTAGGGGTGCTTTCGAACTGCTAGGTTGGCAGGCGCTGGGACCAAACAGCGGGAGCGCACCCCGCCGCGGGGATTCGAACCGCCGACCTTTCGATCGGCAAGCCCTAGGCACTGAGGCTTTAACTCACAGCACCACCCACGTCCCTTGACGTATAATAATAGCCAACTTCAAATATTTGAAGGGCTATCACAATGGAGCAAACAGTTGTTATTCCAAAGGACAGGACCTGAGCCAGTGTATCCAAATTGCATCAGAAAGGATGTAGGCTAAACATTAGGAAGAGCATCCTGATGGCAAATCTTTATGCTCTGTTCAACAACAGAGCAGACTGCCTTGGAGAAATGGTGGAACCTCATTCTTTAGAGGTTTTTAAGCAGTGGTTATGTTGACACCTGTTCAGGACACTTTAGCAGTGGGTCTCCTGCATAGGCAGGAGGTTGGGCTACATGACATTTGAGGTGCCTTCCAACTCAAATGTATATAAATCTATAGCATAGAACTGAAGTTGCTTTTAGGCACTTGAGCATGTAACTATTAAATTTGATTAATAAATTGATGATGATTTCTAATTCTTCTTCTTCTGATACCTTTTCCCAGGTTGACTTGAACCAAAAGCTCAAATCTAAGCCAATATGCTTGATGGCCTTTCTCCCTTGCTCCTTGGAGAGGATTCAGAAATTAATTCCATAGGACAGCTGGACTAGATATGTCTTCCAGACATCTCAAATTGAATATTGTAAGGCTTGATCTAATCTGTCCACCCCAAAACTTTCTTTCCTACCCTATCAGTTATCCAGGACGTGCAACTGTCAGAAATACTATTATCAATCCATTCTCTCAGGCACACAGTTCATTTGTGACCAGAAGCTAAAGGCAGGATCACCAGTCCAATAGGCAGTCAAGAGTGATGCTAAACAGGGACCAAGCAGCTATCTATACAAGAGGAAGAAACTGACCTAGTAGAGCAGGAACCATAGCAAGGAGGATCTGCCTCTTGAAGAAGTTCAGCACTGGAAATCAAGGACAGAGGCAGGTAGGATGCTGTGCTGAAATCCCAGGTGAAACAGACAAGCCCATGAAGAGGAGGGAGCTCTGCTAGGAAATGCTCATCCCTCCACGGTGGACAAGAAAAGAAGCATGTATCTGGAGATTTGGAAGAGAACTGTTTGAGCACCCTTTGCTGCAGCAGTGGGAAACCTTTATCAGCCCAAGGGCCCTAGTCCCTTGGCGGGGGGCACATGACAGAGATGGGGGCGGCAGAGGCAAAAGTGGATGGAGCAATATATATAAATTTTACCTTTGTGCTCATTTCTACAAACACATTCACACCAATATCAAAACTCCATTCAAGCAAGCAAGAAGCAACATCAGAGTTCAAGTGTGCATTCCAGCCAGGCACAAACACCCAAGGAGGGTGGAAAGTTGTACCAGTGAGGGAGGTAGCCAGAGAAGAGGGGGCTGACCCACAGGAGAGTCCCATGGGGCAGGTAGAGAGGACTAGAGGGCCACATTTGGCCCCTAGTCATGAAGGTTTCCACTACAGCTATACTCTAACATACATGACACATAGTGAGATAATCCTCAAATTCCAATCATCTAAGGCACATAAAAAAAAGCCCCAAGTCCACATGGGATTCATGAATTTGAATGGATGGTTAACTGTGAAAAATAATTTCAGGGACACATAGTTCACATATAACAGGGATGGAGAACCTTTGTTCTTCCAGATGTTGGTTGGCTCCAACTCGCATCATCCCCGTACACCATGGCCAACTCATCAGGGCAAATGGGAGCTGTAGTTCAACAACATCTGGAAGGCCACAGGTTCCCCATTGTTGTAGTATATGAATGACAGGTCAACCAGACATCATTGACCAAATTCACAGAACTTCCTTTTGAACTGGGTAGAACTAAAAAAACATATAAGCCAAAGTAAGAAATATTGGGCAATGATCAGAATTCATGGTGGACCATGTTGTCAACCCATGCAGTAGACAGTGCTTGATCCGATGGACTATCTGATCTGATGTAGGACATCCTCCTATGTGCCATTTGGATGTTTCTACTTCAGGCATCAAAAAGGTTCACTGCTCAGAGACGGCTAAGTATGCAGATGTTGAAATAAATATGTCTTGAATCAGGCCAATGCCAAGTCTAGTCCAGCATCCTACTCTCACATGGCCAACCAGATGGTTCTGGAGAGCCTGCAAGCAGGACCTGAGTGCAACAGTCACAACCCCCCATGGGATTCCTGGGAACCAGTATTCTGCCTCTGACAGTGGAGATAGAGCATAGCCATTGTGGCTAGTAGCCATTGATGTAGCCTTATCCTTTTCATTTCACTGAACTGTCCACAGCTAATATATAGTATATGTTTTCTCTTGATGGATAGGGCCCCACAGATCAGATCTGTTTTTCTTCCACTTGCTGCCCTTAGTGGTACCCAGACTCTGCCTCATGAGGCAGGCACCCTCCCTTGACTAATTCTAAGGCTACCTCTGTGAGTAGGTAAGTTGCTGGATTCGACAGCTCACACCTGACCTTTTATCATAGCATTTTTCATTGCCTGGGTAGCTTTTATGGGGAGGGAGTGAAAAAGAAGGACTAATTGGCCTGCGTACCACTGACATGGGAAATCAAAGGCGCAGCTGGAAACAGAGTTGGCTCTTTCATGAAACACAGTGATAGTCTTCCCAGGAGTGCAGCAATCCTCTCCTGCGATGCTCACCACCAGTTCAAGCTGCTTGGTAAGGGAAAATTCCACATCCTGTTCCATTTTCCAGCTGGGAATTTGGATGTGTGTCAGTTTATTTTCACATTTGTATTGTTGCCATCCTGAGTGTTTGAGGCAGATAACAACCAAAAGATTTCAAATTATTTATTTTTTAATTAAATGTTCAATGATGTTTTGTGTTAAGATATAGCACATCACAGGGCCATAGGGCCCCTATGTTTTTTTCATGTGTGGACATATTCTGCAACATGTCACTGATGCAATAGTAAGGTAAAAGGTAAAGGATCCTGGACCATAGTCCAGTCAAAGGCGACTATGGGGTTGTGGCGCTCATCTTGCTTTTCAGGCCAAGGGAGCGTTTGTCCACAGATAGCTTTCCGGGTCATGTGGCCAGCATGACTAAACTGCTACTGGCACAACAGAACACCGTGATGGAAACCAGAGCACACAGAAATGCCGTTTACCTTCCCGCCACAACATGACCTAGTTATCCACTTGCTTTGGTGTGCTTTTGAACTGCTAGGTTGGCAAGAGCTGGGACAGAGCAACAGGAGCTCATCCAGTCGCAGGGATTCAAACCGCCAACCTTCTGATCGGCAATCCCAAGAGGCTCAGTGGTTTAGACCACAGCTCCACCCGCATCCCCGGATGCAATAGTACTGCAGTAGTGGTGGATTTATACTCAGCAATCCAGATGTCAATCCACTCTGGTAGCTGTTAGCAATGCTTTCCCAATAGTATTGCATTATTGCTGTGTGGTGGGCCATAACAAAAGCAGGACAAAAAAATAAACATTTGTGGTATAAAAAGTGACAGGATTTCAGCAGGAAGCTATGGCATCAATTGGAAACAAAGCAGCGTAACAGACCCGAAATTTTGTAAGTGCAAAAGAACACTGAAATCGGGATCACATGTAGCTGTCCTGACACCATCATGAAAACTAATACTTGTGAATGTGCAATAAAAAAGGATGTCTAAGGGGATCTATAAAATAAATCCACCAACTAAATCTGATCACTGGAACTTTGTATATTCCAAGAATGAATAAATATGCTTTGTGTGTTCCAAAACTATTTAATTTTTTTGCCAAAATGGTTTTTCTTATCAAGTTGATAGTAGTACCTGAAATCCTCATATTCCTCAGAATTTAAGAAAGAGGTATGAGGGCAAAGAAGTCAGGATTACATCCCACAAGATTCTGGTGGCATCCAGACCTAATGCCAAACTATAGCGCTGGTGCTGCTTGCCACTGCCTTTCCAGCGCAGGAGGAGGACCACCCCTGCCATGACCACTCCTCCGCTCCAGTAGAAGAGATGGGATATATTCACTGTATGTCAAAGAGCAAAGTGTCAAGCCTAATGAGCACAACAGCTCATCCACAGTAAGTCGTACCCCATGAATCAGTTGCTGACACTGAAAGCCCCTACCTCCCCACAACCGTCAATGTCCCCTCCTCTCCAGGGCTTTTTCCAAGTCTGTTTCAGCCCCCTTCTGGTTCTGGGAGATGGGGGAGAGGAGCTTGTTGCAGCAGCAGAGGGATACAGTCATGACTCTTCACCAGCCTGAATCATCTCTGCTTCTTTGTCCCCCTCCTCCCACTCACCGACTTTGACTTCTGCCTCTGATTTTGGACTTCTGTCTGCCACAGATTCTCCCAGCTTACGAAGCCCTGCTGCCTCTTCAGTTCCCAACACCTTCTCTTCCAAGTCTTCTCCCTCTTCTCCCTGTGACCACTCATCACCATCCCACCACCACTCCCTGGGCTCTGAGCCTTCTTCTCTTGGTGGTTCCCCAGCTGGTTCCTCCCACCATTCCTCTACGTTCAACCAGCCCACGGACCTCTTATTTCACGCATGTGACATCTCACCAAGGTAGGGTACAGAACATAAAATAAACAACCCATACAGCCAGTGGCGTAGCGTGGGGGGTGCAGGGGGGGGCTGGCCGCACCGGGCGCAACATCTGGGGGTTAGGGTTAGGGGGCGCAAATCCACGGGTTAGGGGGTGCAAATTACTTGCCTTGCCCCGGGTGCTGACAACCCACGCTACACCACTGCATACAGCAATCCGCCAGACAACAAAACACATCACCCAAAGGTGTAAATGCTGTCAAATAAGAAACTTAAAGCCCGTAACATGCCATAAACATTTCACATAAAGATACCTCCAAACCAGGCAGACATGAGCTATTTCCCCAGACATTCTTATGACAGCTAGAGGATTTTTGTCTTTGTCTCTTCGTAAGGCAGTGGGCAGCTTTCTGCCTGAGAGCTGTTCTGGGCACCTTCAGGAGAAAACATGCCGGGAAAGGGCAGAGCCAGAGGCAAAAGTGGGCAGAACAACAAATGCAATTTTTTACAGGCAACTAGTTTCTTCACTGCTGGAGGAGACTCTTGAGAGTCCCATGGACTGCAAGAAGATCAAACCTATCCATTCTTAAGGAAATCAGCCCTGAGTGCTCACTGGAAGGACAGATCCTGAAGCTGAGACTCCAATACTTTGGCCACCTCATGAGAAGAGAAGACTCCCTGGAAAAGACCCTGATGTTGGGAAAGATTGAGGACACAAGGAGAAGGGGACGACAGAGGACGAGATGGTTGGACAGTGTTCTCAAAGTTACCAGCATAAGTTTGACCAAACTGCGGCAGGCAGTGGAAGACAGGAGTGCCTGGCGTGCTCTGGTCCATGGGGTCACGAAGAGTCGGACACGACTAAATGACTAAACAACAACAATGACGTTTCTTCACGCTCTCTCACTCACGCACCTCTGTGCTCTCATCCATTATTCGAGTTCAAAAGAACCCATTCCAGTCCTTCAAGGAAGGTGTAGAGCAGGGATCACCAGAGATGGGGTGGAGCTGAGGAAGGGAGAATCCTGAGGGACACATTTTGCCCCTGGGGCCCGAGGTTCCTCATCCCTGTTGAAAAGGAACTACATTCGCTTTTTGGTTTATGGCCATGCTGTTGTTTCCCCTCAAAACCTGCATTTCATCATCAAAATTTGTAACGATATCCAAGACTTGGGAAGCACCGTAATAAGTACTGCTGAGACGATAACATAAAACAGCAGCCCGGAGTCATAAAGAACATCCCCACCACAGCAGTCGAAGTTCAGGGCAGGGCATCAAGCCATCACTCTCTAAACGTTCGTCTGTCTCTTGTTAACTGCTAACTGGATAGCAAAGCTTTGAAGGCCAATGATGAGGCGGCTGCAGCTGGCTGGCACTTATTTCCTCTCTCATCCTGAGCAGGGCCATCAACCACTTTTATGGGTGCAGCTGTCCTGAGTTCATCAAGACCTCTGGTGCCTACGCTGAGCGTGATCAGTTTCTTTCACCTTGAGTAAAAGTGCTGTATCTGCTCCCACAGCCTCTCTGTCGCTGCACTGGCCAAGAAAGAGTTCCCCTGTCATAGCGCAGTATTCAAAAGATAACTTCCTTATAATATTTCCCTATATGTTTATAAACAACAGATGACCGCCTCAGTAATGTAGACTTCTCGGTAATCTTTCCATTCAGCATTTTTTGTTCTCAAACAATGCCCCCCAAAAAAAAGAAAAAGAAAGAAAGACCGCTGACTCATTCCTCTAATGCAGGATATTCCGTGATTCATTTTTTAACACTTTGATTCATGTGTGGCTCACTTTGCCCAGTAAGCTGCCTCACTCCAAGGAGGGGGAGGAAAGCAAGCACAGGCTTTAGAGGTAAAAATCTAAAATGAAACACACACAAAAATGCACCAATTGGGCTGCTTCCAGAGGACCTTTCATTGAACATTCTTATTTGTCTGTAGGGAGAGTAGATGGTGTTGCGTCAATGGAAGCGTTATTTTCCTGAAACTTTCCTTATTGCAAATGGGTTTATTGTGCAAGACCTCCCAATCGACTGTCATTGTGCAACCTGAATTTGCTGGCATGTGATTGAATCCCACCAGAAAAATAAGAGTCGGGAAGCGCTCTTGGTTCCAAACCACTCAGTAGCATATCTCACAATAACTAAGAAGGGAAAGGAATATTGTTATGAGCGAACCTTGCGCCTGGAAAAACAGGACAAGTCACCAAAATGTCACACAGCCCCTCAGGGGCTTTGCATTTTCAGATTCCAAATCTGCAAGAGAAGGACGCCAGTGACTCATTCCTGAAATGAGGGTCTGGGGGGTGGCCTTGGCCAAGCACCTTCTTGGAAACCCCTTTCTATCTCAACGGGAGGACAACAGCAGTGCTCTGAGCCAGCGCTGGGTAGCTAAGGAGCTGCCATTTTTATTTCCCACAATGCCTCTGGCAAAGCATTGTGGGAAATAAAAATGGCAGGCAAGCCAGGATACTGGAGCTCCTGTAGCTGCCTAAGGGTGCTGATGCTGGGCCTGATTGTAGGAAACAAGAAAAAATGGATATGTATGTATCATGAGAAAGAATGGTTACCACTTGAACATCTGAGCATCAAAGAGACAGCCTTCCTAATTTGTCCAGAAACTGGACTAACAATCTGAAACCAAACTAGAAGCAGACCTTAAGCTAAAGTCTACATATGTTTTTTTCTTCCATTTTTAATGGGAGGTTTTCAAGTGCCATCATCTGAGAATGAGTAATTTCTTCCTGTAAGGCACTTGTACAAATCATACTAAGTACAGTTTTATCATTCCAGACAGCATTCTGAGGATTTTCAGAATGCTCAGACCTTTTATAGAATTTTTTTTCTTAATGTAATATTTAACCTGCATTTTGAAGATTCGCATCATGTCTCCTTGGGGTCAGATAACAAAATGGCACAGCTACCTCCCCATTTACTGCACCTGAGAGCTCCTGGAGCCTTGTGCCTCATCTCCACCTGTTCAACTGAAATTGTGACTTGCTGAGCCCAAACTCCAGTAGGGTAAACTTGGGACAAGCTTTGCTGGCATCAAGGCTAACAGAATTTAAGAAGAACCAAAAACGTTTCTGTGCCAAGGGTGATGCTCCAATCAAAAGCTGTCTTCAGATTTAGAGAACAGTTAATGCTCTGTTTACTTCCATACTAGGCCATATAACAGGCAAAACTATAACTTATAAGAAATACAGCAGACCTATGTTGACTCTCTCCCAATGACCACAGTACATAATAAAAATATTAATCCCTTGCCCATCTGGCTGGGGTGCCCTAGCCACTCTACAGTAATCCCAGTTTGTTTAGGCAATACTATCTAGTTATGTAGAATGTGGACAAGTGTTTTAATTTGGGCTTTAGCTCCTCATTTGTTTTAATTGTTTTTGGAACATTTTAAATCACTGCTTTTAGCTGTTTTTACCAATAAGTTCATTCTTTTTGCAAACTGCTTAGAGGGTTTTTTTTTTTTTTTAAACACACACACACACACCAAGTGGCACATACATTTTATGAAATAAATAAACATTATGTAGCTCTGTCACTCATCTAAGGGGAGAGCCAGTTTGAGTGATAGAATTATCACCATCATTATATTATGTTTATTATCCTGCCCTTCCCAGAAGCCCAGAAAAAAACAGCAATATGAATAGGAAAGGAGAGTATAGACTCATCCATGAAAGGAGTGGAAAAAAACGCCAAACTGAGGATCCATGAATCACGCATGCAAACCATCCCTTCTATGTGTGACTTGGCTGTTTTAAAAGCAGCTCGAAGACAGCTAGTGGAAAACAATGAGCAGCATTTTTTTAGAAACCATAATGTGCATCTTCTTAGTTGTTCTTTTTTTGGAACCCCTGTTTTTTGTATGAAAACAGGAGCCTTATTTTTGTAGAAGAAAGGTCATCTGTTCCAGCTGCTTATTCCCTCTGTAACTCTCTCTTCATGATACCAGTGGTGTTCCCACAGCAACCAATTGTGATGTCATAAATAGGATTATAATTCTGAGGTGGAAGCCTAAGGAGAATTAGCTTCTGTTTATTGTATTTCTTTCTTAAGTCCAGAGCAGCTGTCACAATTGATCAGCCGCCGGCCCATCAACAAGCAACTCTGGCTTGCAGGCAGTGGCCAATATACCTATGAATCCATAAATAAAATTTTATACAAAAAGAACCGAAAACAGTCTAGACCTCAATCAATTCTGCAAAGCTACACCATGTAGAAATTTCAACTCCTGCAAGCAAGTGTTTACAGCCCAAAGCATATCAACCGATGCTTGAATTCACAGATCAGCTGAAACTGAGATTCACGATCCAATTCAGATGCAGCTAATCAAATCCATCCTCCAACATCCGTAGGGAATTCTACAGAAATATTAAGTGCACATCAGTGACTGATCGAGCCTAATTGAAGGTCCACTCAAACAACACTCTTAACATGTTGTTATATTGGTTACTTGTCTCGTGTTGAGTGCTCAAGTCCACAGCCAGTCAGTCATGCTCTACCATGTCCCCTAGTTGTCAGGATTGAGCTACTGGCAGGCGTCAGGAGCCAGAAGTTGAGCTAGAAGTCAAAAAAGGGAGGAAAGGAGCAGAAACACACCTGCCCAGGAGGGCCAGCCTGAGTCAGTTCAGAACTTGAGAGCGCAGTCACATCCACACCATATAGAGTGGTACCTCAGGTTACATACGCTTCAGGTTACAGACTCCGCTAACCCAGAAATAGTGCTTCAGGTTAAGAACTTTGCTTCAGGATGAGAACAGAAATTGTGCTCCGGCAGTGCGGCAGCAGCAGGAGGCCCCATTAGCTAAAGTGGTGCTTCAGGTTAAGAACAGTTTCAGGTTAAGTGCGGACCTCTGGAACGAATTGAGTACTTAACCCGAGGTACCACTGTATTCAAACAGAGAAACATATATTCAAACAGAGAATCCTAGGAGCTGCTGTTTATTCATCACAGAGCTGAATTCCCAGTTTGGATCTTCAGTCTGAGAAAACATGCTAAAAGAACTCATCCCCTCAGAAAACTGAGCACCAGCAAGTTTGGACAATGCCATTGGTCTCTGACTCTGCTGGGTCTCAACCAGTGCTTTTTCCCCCCCTTAAAAATAATGTTTAGTGGTACTCTCATTTTGACTCAAGAAAATCACCATTTTATAGTTCAAATTGGGGGGGGGGGGAATACAGTAAATGGATAAAAGTACAAAGATTCACAAAACGTTTAGGGGTATGCGTACCCCCAGAAAAAAAACACTGGCCTCAACACATTTTCTTGATGAATCTCACCCTAGGATTTTTTTGGGGGGGGTAAGAGAGTGCAGAATTTGAGATGTTTGTGATTGCCTGAACTCTACAGACTCATGAGCAGTGTTCTGCTGAAATTTTCTGGTATTATCCTTCAAGAGGGCATAATTTGGAATCTAAATGTGGGGGGGAAATCAGAGAAAATAGCTTTCAAGAGTATGATAATTTTTAATGAGGAAGAGATATGATGAGAATAAGTCCAAATTGACTCCATGCATTGATTGGAAAAATAATTGCTTGGCATATTTTTGATATATTTTGGTCTTTGTCTGGATTCCATTGTCTTAGATGATGTCAAATGCCTGCACCATGGGTCATTGTCTAATTTTTATCCTTCTCCTTTTCTTTAAAAAAAAAATCTCCTGGGCTGGATCTAGACATGTCATAGAAGCATTTCAGTTAAACGTGTTGTAAACTCATACAGTGGTACCTCAAGTTAAGTACTTAATTCGTTCCGGAGGTCCGTACTTAACCTGAAACTGTTCTTAACCTGAAGCACCATTTTAGTTAATGGGGCCTCCCGCTGCCGCCGCGCTGCTGGAACACGATTTCTGTTCTCATCCTGAAGCAAAGTTCTTAACCCGAAGCACTATTTCTGGGTGAAGCGGAGTCCGTAACCTGAAGCGTATGTAACCTGAGGTACCACTGTACAGGGAAATCTGGTTGGGAAAAGGGGGACTCAACATCGCCATCTGGTGTCACAGTGTTATATTGCATATACAATGCATATAAAACGCTTTTTATTTACCAATCTAGCCGAGTCCCTGGAAGCACATTTTCATCCATTTTAAAGAGTTTATAGCATAATTTTATCTATGCAAGCTATTTATTTAAGTCTGAGAGGGAGCATTTGCATCAATGGGATTATACCACCAGCATTAGTGTTAACCAAAAGAACTACACAGGACTTCAACCACTCACCCTCTCTTGCTGGTGCTAGCAATAGAACCGTAAGCTATTAAAATTAGCTATTAAAATAGGAGAAAGCAATAATACGAGCAGGGAGAGGGGGACTCAACTGTATGCCGATGATATAGCTTCACCATTAACAAAGCCTCCGCAATCATTAGAGGAATTTTTGAAAAGCTCATATGGACTGCTAGCAGGATACTGATTGAATAAAGGGAAGAGAGAAATCATAGGCATAAATGTGTCAGCAGGCTCTAGAAAGCAAATTAAAGATAGATTTGTTTGTAAGTGGGTGGAAAAGCCTGTAGGATAGTTGGGTATAAAAATAACCTGATACAGTATGAGATTTGTATGCAATTAACTAAGTGTGCGGCATTATATAATTTGAATCTCTGCTTCAAGAATGGCAAAAATTCTGTTTCTTGCAGTGGTTCTTTCTTTTGCAATCTGCATTTCTTTCCTTTAATATTTGATTTGATTTTGAGCTTGAAAGTCATATTTTGTCACTCAACAGTTATATCCAATTCCACAATACTAATCTTGCGGTGGTTCTGAGGTCAAAATAATACTTTTATCTAAACTAAGACTATATTCACACCACACGTTTAAAGAACTATGATGCTACTTTTAATAGTCATAGCTTTTGCTAAAGAACTCTGGGAGATATAGTTTGTTGAGGGGGTTGCAAGTTGTTAGGAGGAGACACTTATTTCCATTGCAAGGCTACAATTCTCAGAGGAGTGTAGCAATCAATCGCTCTTCACAGGGAACTCTGGGAGAAGCTATGAGCGTTCAAAGTGCTATCTTAGTGCTTTAAGTGCATGGTGTGACTGTGGCCTAAATTTCTTACTTCAACATTTACCAACAAAGATATCCAAATCAGCAAATGGGAGCAGTTTATTTTTCAAATTCATGTGGGAAAATATAAAGCCAAGACTCAAAGCAAAACTTCTGCATAATGAACAGCAACAGCAAAAGTGGTTTCTAGATTCCAAATCCGAGTTTAAGACACAAATTGTATATACTGGATTTTTGGATTAGATAATTGATCCAAACTCTTCTGTATCCCAGTCTCTGCTGGGCATAATAAAAGCTCCGCTGCTCACTATAGTGGGGGGAAATAGGAGTTCCAGAATAATCAGATTAGAATTACAAAATTTGTTAAGAATCTGGGGTCTATATAAATGGTTACTGAACCCAAGCCTGTCTCCTTTAGAATCTATGATGTAAAGGCTTTGAAATCTGGAGAAATAATTATTTCTTCAGGTTTAAAGACTTGGCATATCAGGAGAGAGTGCAGCTAGGTCAGTGGTGGCCAAACTCGGCCCTCCAGATGCTTTGAGACTACTCCCACCATCCCTAGCTAACAGAACCAGTGGTCAGGGATGATGGGGATTGTAGTCCCAAAACATACGGAGGGCCGAGTTTGGCCACCACTGAGCTAGGTCAGTGATAGCCAACATGGTGCCCAGCAGATGTTGTTGGAAGAATTTCCATCAGCCATTGTTGTTGTTTAGTCGTTTAGTCGTGTCCGACTCTTCGTGACCCCATGGACCAGAGCACGCCAGGCACTCCTGTCTTCCACTGCCTCCCGCAGTTTGGTCAAACTCATGCTGGTAGCTTCGAGAACACTGTCCAACCATCTCGTCCTCTGTCATCCCCTTCTCATGTGCCCTCCATCTTTCCCAACATCAGGGTCTTTTCCAGGGAGTCTTCTCTTCTCATGAGGTGGCCAAAGTATTGGAGCCTCAGCTTCACAATCTGTCCTTCCAGTGAGCACTCAGGGCTGATTTCCTTCAGAATGGATAGGTTTGATCTTCTTGCAGTCCATGGGACTCTTAAGAGTCTCCTCCAGCACCATAATTCAAAAGCATCAATTCTTCAGCGATCAGCCTTCTTTATGGTCCAGCTCTCACTTCCATACATCACTACTGGGAAGACCATGGCTTTAGCCCAACAAATTTTGAAAGGCACCACGTTGTCTACCCATGAGTTAGGTATTTTTAGCCCCTAGACTTCGTGTTCTTTCTGGGAGGAGGGATTTAGACCTCCATGTTAATTTTGTACATCTGTTGTGGAACCTGCAAGCAATTCCATGCTTTACAACTGCTTCCACATCGCTGGTATGTTAACGCACAACATCAACACAACATTTTGCCACCCCCGAGAACATTTTAGATGTTTGCCAACCCTGATAAAAAGAAAATATCCCAATCATGTATTGTTTTGCATTTTAAACTCACTGGCCAAAGTAATCCAACCCTTTACGCCAGGGGGGGTGGATTCCATGGAGATATCCCATCTACCCAGCTCTCCTAATCTCCCACGGGTACAAAATAACCTGGATATGGTATATCACTCCAGTGATAATAAATGAAATCAATAAAAATTACCCACCCACATGATGGAAATGTCAAAAAATGAAAGGGGATTTTAAAATCACATGCTATGGGAATGCAAGGTGGGAGGGGAGTAAGGTTCTAGGAAACATGAAAAGCATAATATCATCAGCATACCGTGGAATTATTCACTGTGTGTGGCAATGCCAGTGGGGAGGAAATAAGCATTATTTTGTAATTATGTGCTTGGTCATTTACATATAAATTAAACAGTAAAGCAGTGAGAGCAAAAACTTGCTTTATCACCCTTGCTTAATAAGAAGAGTTCCAGAAATCCTATTTTTTTAACCCTGCCTTGTCAGAGAGCTATACATCAGCAATTGTACCCTTTTTCATACAAGTAGCATTTGTAGTCTAATAAGTTGTGTGTGCGCGCTTGCGCACAGCCAATTGAGCATTGTATATAACTCACAATGACTCATGTTGCAATCATGCCCTTTTTCATAGTCCACATATGTGCAGCCTCTTCGAATTATGTGCAGCTTCTTGAAATAATGCTACTATCTGAGCCCCTCTGAATCACACTCCTAGAAGCTTCTCAGACTTGCGGATCAGCTGCTCTCTTGTGGCTGTGCATAAGGATATCAGAAGCACTGGAAAGGGGGGCTTAAGCTTCTGTATACTGCATTGTGCTATTAGAGGGGGAATGCACCAGCAATTAAGTTTAATAAACCTGAAATGAGCTTGCTCAGCACAGATGTTTATTAACAACTAAAATCACTTTTTTAAAAAAAAACCCAAGATGTGTTCAAATTTATCAATCTGTGCTGCATCATATGTAGCTAAACAAAACATTTTTAAAAAATAAAAAATTGTTTGCAGATGGCTATTATGTTCCAAAATTCTAAAAATTACAACCAGCTGATTAGTCAAAGCTATACCAGTATTTTAAAGCTTTTATAAACACTGTGTGTGTGTGCATGTGTGTGTGTGTGTGTGCGTGCGTGCGCGTGCTCTGTGCAGGGAGCAAATAACAAGGAGAATCAGGGTGATTAGAGGTCTCCTGTCTTCTCAAGTCAGTTTGGGACACTCACAAAGCCTGGGCTCAGTCAATATTTCACAAACCAGGAAATAGGGATGTTAAAAGCTCACATGCTGTAGCAGCCCATGCGATGGGTTGGGCTACCCTCCCAACACCAGTGTCATTGCAGGTTACCTGGACAGCATGGAGCAGGTGGGACAAGGCAGCAACAAGGTCAGAACTCTGGAGGTGCACTGGTTGAACCCACCTGGCGCTCCTGCAAGTGTGTCCACACAGCTCCAACCATGCCGCCACCTGCCGCATCACAGTCCTAACCAAGTAAGCTGAAGTAATTCAGGAGGAAAGGTCCGAGGCTCCATTCCATGATGGCCACACTACCTTCAGGATCAGAAGAATCATGACTGAATAAAAGTCACCAAGACACAACAAGGTCTTTTGTTGGTTGGCCACTGTGTGAAACAAAATTGTGGACCAGATGGCCCTTTGTTCTGATTTATCAGGTTCTTATGTTTTAGGAAACCATACAATCTCAAATTATAAAGAGATTTTAGGACAGACAGAGATAGGGCAAACAGATAATCAAGTACCGTATTTTTTGCTCTTTTTCCCTCCTAAAAAGTAAGGGGAAATGTGTGTGCATCTTATGGAGCGAATGCAGGCTGCGCAGCTATCCCAGAAGCCAGAACAGCAAGAGGGATTGCTGCTTTCACTGTGCAGCGATCCCTCTTGCTGTTCTGGCTTCTGAGATTCAGAATATTTTTTTTCTTGTTTCCCTCCTCCAAAAATTAGGTGCGTCTTGTGGTCTGGTGCGTCTTATAGAGCGAAAAATACGGTAATCTGAGAAAGGATGCTGGACCATTGACCTGATCCAGCCCACTCTTCTGACGTTCTTAATCATCCTAAGGCTCTAGAGCAGCGGTTCTCAACCTGTGGGTCCCCATATGTTGTTGGACTACAACTCCCATCATCCCTGAGCTCTGGCCTTGCTAGCTAGGGGTGATGGGAGTTGTAGTTCATCATCATCTGAGGGCCCACAGGTTGAGAAAGGCTGCTCTAAAGCATTTTTCCCCAAACTTGGGTCTCAACTGTTTTTGGGTTACAATCCCCATCATCCCTGACCACTGATCCTATTAGCTAGAGACTATGAGAGCTGTACTCCAAAATAGCTGGAGACTCAAGATTGGGAAACCCTGCTCTAGGGAATATCAGATTCCTGGACACTTACCAATCTGACCCTACCTACCCATGACACTGACTGAGATTGGACTGGTTGATGATCAGCAACATCTCAATATTAAGATTTGTTGATTGCATTTTCTTTGATGCCATTTATTCCATAGAACCACAGTTATATCTGAAAGGCTCTTGTGAGCCAATTATTGCCCAGTATTTTCTAAGTATTTTAGTATTTTTCAGGAAATCAAAAGACAAGGGGAAAAACCCTTCCAAAAATTTGCAAAAAAAATAAATTCTTTTACACAAATCCAAACAAAAATCTATATGCATTTTGGAGGATTTCTCCTAATATATGCGTTTATGTACACAATTTGTTGTGCATTTCTGCAAGCAATTTCTCATAATGTAGACTTGCACATCCCTTTTCACAAATATGTGCAGACTTTTGTGTTGGAGAACTGCGTCACTTAAAGCCAGAGAGATGTGAAGTTTGAAGGACAGCTATGTCTCTCTTTGCTTGTTGGTTCAGGAAGTGTGAATTAGGTAGGTTTGCTTGTAAATGTGAACTGAATCCATTTTCTGCCTATGTGGGAGTCACATTTCCATGCTTTGCTCCCACACAACTGTGAACTGCATCTGATTGACATAGCTAGGCAGATGGGGTCAGATACATGGGTGCTGTTTCTATGGGAAAGATCCATGTGACCAGGCCCACCTACATACACCGAGATGCATCCCCAGCTGTGTTGGAACAGATGGTGGAAACATTTCTGCACAGGGAAGATGTTGCTCTGCCCTGGTGAGTTCGATTGGGGTAGCCATAGTGCTGCCACCCTCCATATGTTGGCTGAACTACAATTCCCATCAGCACCAGCAGCATTGCCAATGGTCAGGGATGCTGGGAGTTGGAGCCCAGCAACATCCAGAGGGCACTACCTTGTCTACCCTGGAGTAGATTACTTTCCCCCTCAAATAAGTCACAGAAGATTCTCCGCTCCTCATCTCCTTTTGCCACAATAGGTTCAGGATTTCAAAGAACCCGAGAAGAAATGACACACCTGCCATCAAATATTATGTGCCATAAGGTTAAGAATTCCCAACTGGCTCTTTCATTTAAATGAACCCATTAGTCTAAGTAACAACCAACTTAGGCTCATTTAAGTCACGTCCCAAGAGAACTGCTCTCTCTCCTGGGATCTAGGTGTCAGGAGCAATAAAAGGAATCTCAACAATGATTGTTTGACAAAGGCAAAACCTGAAAGCAGAAACTGTTATACACTTCTCTATATATACAGTAATAATGAATGCCCAGTGCTGTACGTGGGGTCAAGGGAAGTCCCTGTCTCCAGCATAATAGAGCCACCCCAATCAGCATTGAAATGGGAACATTTTAGCCACTGTATGCTCCAAAGCTTAACACTTAGGAACACAGAAAACTCAAGGTGCTTCTGTTATATGCTGTGAAACTTCACAGAAAACACAACTTAAGTCACTCTGAAAGAAGGCGTACCGCTGTGTTTTTATGTTTTGTTGGAAGCCGCCCCGAGTACCTGGGGCAACCTAGTCTGATGGGCAGGATACAAATAATATGGACGTGACAGTACAAAGGTACTGTAGTCTTGAGATGTTTATAGGTCAAAAACCAGCACTTTTAATTGGGCCTGGAAACTAATTGGTAGTCAGCGCAATCAGGCCAGGATCAGTGATATATGCTCAAACTATCTTGCTCCAGTGAGCAACCTGTTTGCTGAATTCTGCACCAGTTGAAGTTTGCAAACCAGGCAAGTCTTTAGCATATGCACCGCCAGGGTGCAAATATCCGCCCAGCACCCCCAAATTTAGTTGTGAGTGCCGTTGTTGAGTCTGACAAGCACCACCGCTGGCAAGGCACAGCGCATCTTTGGTAAATGAACGCACAAAGTCAAAAGTTCTTTAGTGAAACAGTAGGTATACATTGCAGTAATACCTAGGCATATATGTATTTTGTTTTTCTAGCTTGATCAAAATTATTATTTCATAACAGGTAGATAGTTAAGAGCTTAGGCAGCTTCAGTGGTGGGCACCTGGCACCCCCCAGAATTCAGCCCCTGGGTTCCCCACACCCCTTGCACCCCCAGGTAAAGACGGCCCTGTTCCAAATTCTTTAGAAGCAGCCCCATGTATAACAAATTGCAGTAATCTAACCTAGAGGTTACCAGAGCATAGACAACAGAAGTTAGGCTACCCCTGTCCAGATAGGGGCACAGCTAGGTCAACAGCTGAAGCTGATGGAAGGCACTCCAGGCCACTGAGGCCAAATAGCAGCAGAGGATCCCAAAGTTCTCCTCAAGCTACGTACCAATAATTTCAGAGGGAGTGGAACCCCATCAAGAGCAGGCAACCTCCCATCGATCCAGTCTAGGCAACCGCCCACCAACAGTACCTCAGTCTAATCTGGACTGAGCTTCAGTTTGGTGGTTCTCATCCAGTCCATTACCCCTAAGTTACAATATCATGTAATTACCATTGCTGGAAAACAACCTCACACATTGCAAGATGCACATTCACATGTGTGACTTGTAGGTTTCATCAGAAATGTGGTAGGTTTTTCGGCTCAGCAGTTGGAAGTGACAAAAAGCACAATATTTCTGTGTGTGTGCGTGTGTGTTTTCAAATTTCAGGAACAAGTCTAATCCCCCCCAATCATTTCTCTATCTAAAAGAGATCCTTATGCAAGCTCTTCAGTGCACTACCGAAGGTTCTTACTCTGTATAGAATTAATCCTTGAAAACAAACCTATTACCTCCTTGTTTTATTATTATCCACTTATCAGTGTAACTCTGTCACTGAATAGCTAAATACTGACATCCTCTATTGTGCCTGTGTGTGTTTAAATGCTGCGCTGAAGAGAGATGGTGAAATCATCTCACTACCTGCCATTGATTTACCACCACCCTCTTATTTATGCTTATTTATGGGGGTTTTTCCACACAATTAAGGCAGTTCACATGCTTACAAGTAGTAAATTCTGTTCATTGTGTACAGCTTTGACATGAAAAGATGCTTGAGCTGTCTTGTAATAGGCCCAACATCTCCATCAAAGCAAATCACATTTCTAATACCTAACTATGGCTTTTGTTAAGTTTCAAACCAAAATCATAAAATATAGCTTTGCTCAGTCTCTTGCAGTTGGTTACAGTGGTACCTCAGGTTACATACGCTTCAGGTTACATACGCTTCAGGTTACACACTCCGCTAACCCAGAAATAGTACCTCGGGTAAAGCACTTTGCTTCAGGATGAGAACAGAAATTGTGCAGCGGCGGCGCAGCAGCAGGCACTATCAGGAATCCTGGATGGGCTCTGCCATCACATTTGCACTGTGCTGACCTCATCAGTGCTGTGCTCCCTCTCATCCAGTTGGATGGAGTTTCAGGGGAGCAATGCAGTCCTACTGCCATGTCCATTTATGCTATATAAGTAAGGGAACGAGTGATGCTGTGGTCTAAACCACTGAGCCTCTTGAGCTTGCCAGTCGGAAGGTTGGCGGTTAGAATCCGCATGACAGGGTGAGCTCCTATTGCTCTGTCCCAGCTCCTACCAGCCTAGCAGTTTGAAAGCACAGCACCACTGCAGCAGGAAAGTAAACAGCATTTCTGTGCACTCTGGCTTTCATCCAGAAGCAGTTTAGTCACATGACCCAGGATGCTGTCTGTGGACAAACACTGGCTCCTTTGGCCTGGAGTGACAACCTCATAGTCACCTTTGACTGGACTTAATCGTCCAGGGGTTTTACAAAGAATAAATGGTTTTGGGGGAAAGGAGGTGGCGGCTTGCAGTTGAGAGTCGGTTGTTTATTCTGTTAGTTGATTCTTTGAGAATGTGGAAGTGTGGTGACTTCAAGGAGATGCTGTCTGGAGGAGTTTGTGAAGACAGGCAAGCTGGTGTCCATCCTTATGCACTGCTATGAAGGAGTTTTGAAAACAAAAAGGACTAAACCCTCTCTTGGGTTCAAGGGAGAAAAAACACATTGCATTTGTGTGTGCATGTGTGTGTGTGTGTAATACTTGTTGTTCAACTCTTGCCAACCTGACAAGTAAAGATTTATCTTCAAGTCTTGTGTAAGACATCTATTTTATCACAAATAGCCAACACATTATTCTTGACCTTTGGCCAAGCTGATTGGAACCAATGGGAGTTGGGGCCCAATGATATCTGAAGGGCTACAGAGTCCTCACTCATGATCTATAGTCAAATGCCTCATCCAGGGCTGGCCATAGAATAAATAGCATCCTATTTGAAAAGCCAACTTGTACGACTTAGCAAGCAGGTCCTACTGCTCCCATGAGATGCCCTACAAGCAGTTCATCAATGACACCCAAGTGAGCGATGTCTTCTCAAATGCCTGGGCAGCACTACAAATTCTCCTGACACTTTGAGTTGGAACAGCCAATGAGGACCATAGCTTCTCAAAGCTGAATATCATCAAAATGTGCTTGTGATCAACTCTGGTGGACAAGAGGCTCCCATCATTCCTATCCACCAAGAGCAACATTGTTTGAAACCATGATCTCTCAGTACTGTAATACAGTTTGCACAAGCCAAAGCTCACAAAGCCGTGGAAGCACACTATAACAATACAGGTGTTTTTTCTGGTAGGGGACAACTCAATGAAGATGTCAACCCATTGTGCAACAGCTGTGAATTCCATGTTTGGAATAATTAGGCAAGGGATTGAAAAGAAGAACTGCCAATATAATAATGCTGTTATACAAATCACTGGTGTGACCAGGCTTGCATACTGTTCTGGTTGTCATACCCAAAATAGGATACTACAAACATTAAAAACATAGATGAAAATCCTGCTAAGTGTGATCCAATTTTGCTGCCACCCTGCATGTCTTTGCTGATGTACCAGCTAAGTGTTATTTGTCATTTTAGACAAGGTAGATTGACAGCCTTGACAAAATTTGCCTTGGAATGGAAGACTTTTTATTAATTATTGGAATCAAAGACATCATTCCTTATCAGTTCAACAGGGTATTCTGGATCTGTTATATTGTCTTTATATGCAATTTTCACAGGGTGTTTGTATTTTGAAAGTAATAAAAGTGACAACAACAACAATCCAGTTTTGAAATGGGACCTCTTACAGCTTTTATGTAAATTTTATTAGTATTATGTTTGCTGTGTTTATGGTGCTGATTTTTATCTTGAACAAATGATTTTAAGAAAAACTCAAACACACTTTAAAGCTAATCATGGAAATTAAATTCTTTTTTTACCTAAACAATGTGTAGAACTTGCACAGGCGGGGGGAGGGTAAAGCCACTGCTCTTCTGTCCACCCAATTTCACTCACTCAACACCAAGCCACTAAACTCAGACTGGTACCCCTTTCAGCTTGGCATCCAAAGCAGAGCCTAGCTCACCAACCCCTAAGGCTAGTCCTCAACTCATGCAGCCAACAGTAGCATCTAAGGACAGAACACAGTATTACTTTCTTAACACAAGAAGCAAATGAATAGTGACACCTAGTGACAGAACGCTGCATTAGTTCTTCTAAAACTAAGGATGGAACTGTGCACATTATTGGGGATATGGGATTGGAACTGAAAATGGTATCCCTAGGTCAGGTTCTCCCCAGATGTACCATAACGTACGGTGATACATCATGTCACTACATCCTTGGGATAGCTCAGACGGTAGCATCCGAGACTCAATCTCAGGGGGTTGTGGGTTCATACCCCAAGTTGGGCAAAGGATTCCTGAATTGCAGGGGGTTGGACTAGATGACCCTCATGGTCCCTTCCAACTCTACAATTCTATGATCATTATAGGAGCATCGGAAGTTGCCTGATACCGAGCCAGACCATCAGTCCATCTATCTCAGTATCATCAACATTGACTGGCAACTGGGTTTCAGGCAGGGACACTCCCACCTGTACCTGGTGACACTGGGGATTGAGCCTGGGACCTTTTGCATCCAAGGCATAAGCTCAGCTACTGAGCTCTGGCCCTTTACCATTTCCTCACCCATCATTTCACACTATTGCCAGTGGTGCAGTTTTAGACACTGGACTTAATGTTTCATTGGAAGCCCTCTTACATAATAAAACGTATTCATTCACTTGTTCAAAACATGGTAAGCCAGACCCTTCTGTTCATCCTGGAGGGAGGACTAGTGTCATGGGCTGGAAATCATCAGATGGAATGTCCTCCTACAACAGTAGCTGAAGAGAAAACAACAAATCCACTTACCAGTACTTCCCATGTGGATCCTCTGGCACTAGAACCCACGTCATGTCCCTGGAATTCCAATGAGATATCTCTGCCTCTTAACTCTGTTGATCAGACCACATACTCTTAATGGAATCAGGGAAAACTCCAGGGGCTCCCCCCCCCCCCAAGAGGTTCATGCAGGCTGAAAGCAGATCGCCTAGAGAAGGCATCCCCAAACTCAACCCTCCAGATGTTTTGGGACTCCCATCATCCCTAGCTAACAGGACCAGTGGCCAGGGATGATGGGAATTGTAGTCCCAAAACATCTGGAGGGCCAAGTTTGCCTATGCCTGGCCTAGAGGAAACCAACAGCTGCAGAAAAATGCACTGTCCTTTTAACAGAAGAGAGACAGCACTCTGAGGATGGAACTTTCATCTTGACTACCTAGTCCAGATGATGAAGCTCTGCCAGTTGCTCCAAAACAAGGCTAAGACAACTTGTTTTTTTCTGCCGGTCTAAAGTCCTGATCTTGCCTTATATTATGTCCCCATAATGTCTCAGAACTTTGCCTGCTGGTTTCCATCATGCTCAAGTCATCTTGGACCCCCTGTAGTGGACACCACAATGGAAAGCAGACTTCTTCCCACAAAGTCCTACCCTGATACCATCACTGATGCATTTGAGGGCCCTTGACTTCTGCCCCAAAGTTCTGCCTAATGGCACCCACTGACCTTTGCTTCCTACCGACAGGGGAAATACCCTCATGGCATCATGTTGTCATATTTAGGGTATATCTGGGGGGAATTCCACTTGGGGATGCCATTTTCAGAATAAACGTAGAGCAGGCAGAGAAGAGCTTTTAGCGAAGTGCAGTTGTGAATGGGGTAACACTCAAGGCAGCAGTTGACGGTGTGAGAGGAAGTGTTACAAGCACATCAATGCCCTCATTTTCACCTGGGAAATGTTGGAGGGCATGAGATAGCTGTTTGAGATTTATTAGCTTGAAGGATTCTCTTGGCAAGCCAAAGAGCAAGTAAACAGATCAGAGATGGAGGAGGAGGTAACAAGGAATGCAGGCAGTCGATGACACCCCTGGTTGCTGGCATACCATCAGTTAATTCCAATTAGCTAGAGGAAGGACAAGTGGTTTGGGAAATAATTTCTACCATTTGGCTCTCTTCCGTTAAAAAGAGTATAAAAGACGCCCAAGGATTCTACTGCAGTGACTCAGTTTGCTTGGTGCCCATTGTTTGTGAGAGTACTACTCCAATTCAATACAAAAATCAGATATCGAGAACAAGCGTTAAGCACAGTAATTCCTAACAAATTAAGGAGGAAGGAGCGGGAGAAGGGGAGAGACTATACTAGGGTTGCCATATTGCAAAAAGTGAAAATCCAGACAGCTATTTTTGAAGATTTTCCCGGACATTTCACCAGTTTCCACCCAGACAATGCTTGTGGGTGCAGTATTCCAGATATGTATGGCAACACAAGACTATACTGATGTCTGCTGAACTCTAAAGCTACAGGTAAATGGGATTTCCCCATATCCCATCAAAATTAAGTAATATTTGGCCATTCTTATAATAAAAAAGCAAGCTCATTGGTGGAACAGATTCTTTAGATTAGGCTCCTCTTGTGCCTTTCCTTTGATTAGGATGGAAATGGGCAGCTTGAAAAAAATCAATAAATAAGATTTTTTTAAAAAAACTTGGACATCTCTCATCCATGCCTCTTGTGTAATTTCTCTTGTCCCACATCACATGGGAAGCTTCTGGTCAGATCTCCTGGTCTAATTTTTTAATACTCTGGCAGTACCCATTGGAGTTCCTGGTTTAGTTTGGGGCTGTGGCAAAACAGGAGGAGATTTAACACTTCCCTCTCATTCCATGACTCCAGACCAAACTGTCCCACTCTGGAGTTGATATTAGCCAATGTTTTGCCCTCTGTGGCAAATAGAAGTTGTTGAGGCAATGAGTTGGAGTGGGGAAATAGATTAAACCTCTGCCCCCCCCCCTACACCATGGCCTTTTTTTGGTGGGGGAGGAGGGGTTGGCTGTTCTTAGAAGACACTCATGTTGGGAGAGTCAAACCATGGACTTCTCCTCCCATGGAGCTTGTTCTTTGAGAATCAAGCATGATGGTCTTAAAGCATGGCTGGGAAATGAGATGCCTTTCATATGTTGTGGACTAAATTTTCCATCATCCCTGAACATTGATCATGTTGGTTGGAGTTTATGGGAGCTGGAGTCCCAAACACCTCAAGAGCATCAAGCCCATTATAGCTGTCTTTAATTTAATGCTATGTAAGAGAGGAAGCTGTTTCTCAGATCTTAGGATCCAGGTGGCTTATTTATTATTTAAAATATTTATGACCCACTTTTCTTCTCTCTCCCCCAACAAAAAAATAAATAAATCTGGGCATGTGGGAGTAAGAAAGAACCTTACTCCTGAGTAGACATGTAGAGGATTGCACTGTAAATGAATACAGCAAATGCAAGAAAGCCAGAAATTCAACTCATTAAAACAAAACCAGAAGCACCATAAGAAGTTCTTGTAAAAGCAAAGCAGAATTTAGAAGGGAATTCCAAAGAAATGCAACCACTGTTGTGAGGGTGGAAATCCTTTCACAGAAAATATCCCAAGAGAATTATCTTGGAAGAAAAAGAACATTGGACTATATTTCCCCCGAGGAAGATTTTAATCAAAGCATGTTGGGCTTTTTATTCTGCAATAATAGACCAATTCTGAACAGCTTGAGGCTCACCTCTCTTTCTGTATCTGCGGTGATGAAGGCCTACATCTTAACCCTAGTGATGTCAATTTGTGAGGCCATAATGGATGGGGCAACTCCAGGCAAAAGCAGCACCTGGAGTTGTTCATAGAGTGCAATAGGGATCCACCTCAGATTCTCCTGGAGCACCTGCTCATTTTTTATCTTCCTCCATCCAAAGGCAAAAGATGGTCTTCTAAACCAGAAAGAGAGGGGAGGCAAGTTCTGTCTTTTTCTCACACTCCAGGAAATTGAATTTACCATGGGACCATACCAATGAATGGATGGGCTGTGCAGATCAGGGAGGCTTACGGTGGTCAGATGCAAGAGAGTTCCTGCATCTTTAATAATCATGCAGAAGAGTGAATTTCAGCAAGTAGAGCTTGTTGTGTAAGCAATAGCTGTGGAACTCCCTGTTTTGCAGTCCTCTTTTGTATCTGGCTACCCTAGATACAGGGAAGTGGGTGGCGCTGTGGGTTAAAGCCTCAGCACCTAGGACTTGCCGATCGAAAGGTCGGCGGTTCGAATCCCCGTGGCGGGGTGCGCTCCCGTCGTTCGGTCCCAGCGCCTGCCAACCTAGGAGTTCAAAAGCACCCTCGGGTGCAAGTAGATAAATAGGGACCACTTACTAGCAGGAAGGTAAACGGCGTTCCGTGTGCTGCGCTGGCTCACCAGATGCAGCTTGTCACGCTGGCCACGTGACCCGGAAGTGTCTGCGGACAGCGCTGGCCCCCAGCCTCTTAAGCGAGATGGACGCACAACCCTAGAGTCTGTCAAGACTGGCCCGTACGGGCAGGGGTACCTTTACCTTTTACCTTACCCTAGATACAAAAGAGGACTGTGGGTGGCGCTGTGGGTTAAACCACAGAGCCTAGGACTTGCCGATCAGAAGGTCAGCAGTTCAAATCCCCGCAACAGGGTGAACTCCTGTTGCTCGGTCCCAGCTCCTGCCAACCTAGCAGTTCAAAAGCACGTCAAAGTGCAAGTAGATAAATAGGTACCGCTCCGGCGGGAAGGTAAACGGCGTTTCCGTGCACTGCTCTGGTTCGCCAGAAGAGGCTTAGTCATACTGGCCACATGACCCGGAAGCTGTACGCCGGCTCCCTCAGCCAATAAAGCGAGATGAGCACCGCAACCCCAGAGTCGGTCACAACTGGACCTAATGGTCAGGGGTCCCTTTACCTTTACCTTACCCTAGATAAAGCTCAGTTCTCAATGGCTGCCCATTGGGTTCTATTGGCTAAAATGAACCAGCTGTAGTCTGGTGTGCAGCTGGAGGGATTCAGGAGAAATTTGTCTGAAACCTCTGCCCCAGGCACTGTGACTCGTCCTTCTGCTATTCATCTTAAAGGTGGACATCTCACAAGGTGTGCAACTTATATGGGACAAAAGGATCTACCGTACTCTAATCATAGCTGTCAACTTTTCCCTTTCCTTGCGAGGAATCCTATTCAGAATAAGGGAATTTCCCTTAAAAAAAGGGAAACGTTGACAGCTATGACTCTAATACAAGTGTGGGGAACCAAACAACTCTGGTTGTTGCTCAGGTGCAATGCCCATTAGCAAGCATGACAGATGGTCAGAGATGATCAGAGCTGCAGCTCAGCAACAGCTAGCGGGGGTCAGCAACCTTTTTCAGCCGTGGGCCGGGTCCACCGTCCCTCAGACCTTGTGGGGGGGCCGGACTATATTTTGAAAAAAATAATGAACGAATTCCTATGCCCCACAAATAACCCAGAGATGCATTTTAAATAAAAGGACACATTCTACTCATGTAAAAACACACCGATTCCCGGACCATCCACGGGCCAGATTGAGAAGGCGAATGGGCCGCATCCGGCCCCTGGGCCTTAGGTTACCTACCCCTGAGCTAGAGAGCCAAAGGCACCCCATACAGGCTCTGAAGGAAGAGAGGCAACATTAACAGAGACCAGAAGACAAAACTGCATGCTCTCTAACAAAATTGGTTCGCTCATTGGCGGGAGGGCAGTGAAGTGGCTGCCTCAGGCGGCAGATGTGCAAGAGGTGGCACCACACCTGCCCCACTGCTTCTGCCACTGGAAGAATGCCCCCTCTTGTTGCAGGGAGCATTCTGGCACATGGCATTGTCACTCATCTCCCCTGACCCTTGGACAGAGAAGACAAGCGTCAAGGCCTAGTGGAATGCTCCCCCTCTTGCCAAATTCAGCCAGAGTGAGGGAGTTCCAGCGCAAAGTGGAAATAGAGGGTGCCTCGGGTGGCAAAATGGGATGGGCTGCTGCTAAAGTTCATCATACTTAGGCCCACTCCTATATTATTATTATTATTATTATTATTATTATTATTATTATTATTTATATCCTGCCCTCCCCAGCCAAAGTAGGGCTCAGAGCGGCTAACAACAATAAAAGTAACACAGCATACTAAAATCAATTCATTTTAAAATCAATTCAAAATCAAATTAATGGCAACCATTGGGCTAGAGCTCTGTGAGGAACAGCTCTGTCTTGCAGGCCCTGCAGAAAGATGTCAAGTCCCGCAGGACCCTAGTCTCTCATCACAAAGCGTTCCACCAGATCAGGGCCACAGCCGAAAAAGCCCTGGCTCTGGTTGAGGCCAGCCTAACCTCCCTGTGGCCCAGGACCTCCAAGACTAGGCACCACCCATGGCACCAACACCTTGTCCCAAGTAGGTTTAGCTAGTCAGACAGTGAACCAGGTAGCTATTGCAGGTATAATCCTGCTCTCTTTTTCAGCTCCAAAAGATCTGAGAACTTGCTTAGAGGGTTTTCTCTCCTCCTGTATGATTTATGCAGTCGTGATATGGACAGGGCAGAGCACAACTGCAAAGCAAGCTGCACCATATTAAAGCTGCCAGCCAGAGACAGATGTAATTGTTAGCATGATGGCAACCTGAAGCAGGATAAATTATGCAGCAATACATATTCAGGACACACAGTTGTGCGTACATAAATATGAATGGCCACCGTTGAAAGGAAAACATGAATAATTTAAAGAACAGGCATTCACCAAAAGGGAGAAGGGGTACTAGCAAAACAATTGATGATGATGATGTATTTTCTTATTCATCCATAAAAGTACCAATTTGTCAAACGTGAAGAGACCTTTCCACATAGCAAGAATCATATCTGATATTGAAACACAAAATATTTAGCCCACAACTTATTTCCCTATTATTTAAATCTATTATGCTAGACATTGCACAGAACAGAGATTTGGCATTGTACTTTCAAAAAGTGTTTGATAAACAACCTCCCCTAAACTCCCTGCATAAGCTTGGCAGTAATGGACTAAAAGGAGAAGTGTGCTTTGTGCGTCAGTAACTGGTTAAGAAGCAGAAACTAGGAATAAATGGAGAGGGACGTAGAAAGTCAGCTCCTCCAACAAATCATACTTGGACCTGCGCTTTTTAATTTGTTAATGATCTAGAGTTAGGGGTGAGCAGTGATGTAGTCAAATTTGCTGATGGCACCAAATTGTTCAGGATGCTTAAAACAAATAGGGATTATTAAGATCCTCAATCTTTCCAAATTGGGTGAATGAGCAGTAAAATGGCAAATGCAATTCAGCGTAAGGAAGAGTAAAGTGAGGCACACTGGGGCAAAATGGCCACTGGGGCAAAAGTTGGCTTTAGAAGACAACTAAACAAATTAATGGGAAGCGGGTGGCACTGTGGTCTAAACCACAGAGCCTAGGGCTTGCCGATCAGAAGGTCGGCAGTTTGAATCCCTGCGACAGGGTGAGCTCCCGTTGCTGGGTCCCTGCTCCTGCCAACCTAGCAGTTCGAAAGCACATCAAAGTGCAAGTAGATAAATAGGTACCGCTCCGGCAGGGAAAGTAAACGGCGTTTCTGTGCACTGCTCTGGTTCGCCAGAAGCGGCTTAGTCATGCTGGCCACATAACCCAGAAGCTGTACACAGGCTTCCTCAGCCAATAAAGCGAGATGAGAGCCGCAACCCCAGAGTCGTCCACGACTGGACCTAACGGTCAGGGGTCCCTTTACCTTAAACAAATTATTGGAGGATAAGGCTGTCAAGCTACCAGTGGCTTTTAGCTGGGACGGCTAGGGTTCTACCTCAAATGTTGGAGGCAGTATGGCTCTGAATACCAGTTACTGGAAATCACAGGCGCAGAGGCTGCTCTTGCTTGTGGGTTTTGCATGGGCATCTGGTCGGCCACTGTGAACAGGATGTGAGACTAAGAGGGGGCTTTGGGCCAGTTCAGCCTGGCTTTTCATATGGAATCTTCACAGGAATAAAGCCCAGGGGTTTCTGCCAAGGGGCTGGTTTGGATAGATCGCTCACCATATTTCCATCCCATGCCAGTTCTTGCTTTTCCCCAAAGTGCTCCATTTCACTCCATTTATGGGGAGATCTTTTAGGAAACACGTAGATACGTGGGAGTTGCTTTTGGAAGGAAGGTTTATTTGATTTTAAAACATTCTTCTGCCCTACCTCTCCACATTTCCTGAAGCAGCTTACAAAAACCATCATAATAAGTCATATCACATTAAAAAAAAAACAGCAACGGAATCAAATATTAAATCATCAGAAGCACAATTCAAGCAGCGCCATTTGATGGCTTTTAATTAGAGCTTCCAACCAATTCAACAACTGTAAAGGTTTAATCATTTGCCTTTTAATTAATCAATTAAATACAAATTGATCTGCATATTCACCAAACCCTCGGTATGGAGGCCTTTTCAAGGTGCTGGCAGAGGTTTGACATAACTTGCTGTTTAATACACCGAAAGGGCCATCCTTAATATTTGCTTTATTATTCCCTATTGCAGTAACATACCTGGACCAAAATGCACTCAAAATTAAACATGTGTGCCCTCAACTTGAAGCTCTGCTGATTAAAATGTGACCTCAATGATTCGCCAACAAAAACTAAAACTGCCAATTAAAGCATGCAGCCCTACATTTGATGACAGAGATTCAAAAAGCAAGCCTAACAAAGGCTTCCTAAATCTCATCAAGCACATTGGCAAACCTCCTCCAGTCATTAATTTTAGAAATTCTCTCCTTCCCTCCATACACAATCAAGAGTTTACCCTTTTCTTATCAGGAATGGACAATTGGCTGCCAACAGAGAGGCCTTGGATAAACTTTATCTGGACTCCAGAAGCCCTAATCAATTTTAACCGAGGTGTGCTTTTAAAGTTACTCTTAGTGTAATGTGCAAGGACAGAATCAATGAAACTATTTTATATATGTTTTATTATACTGCTATATCATACACCAGGGTGGGGAACCTGTGGTCCTCCAGATCTTGCTGGACTACAACTCCAATCATTCTCACCACTGGCTATGTTAGTTGGGACTGATGGGAGTTGGAGTTCACCAACATCTGGAGGACCACATGTTCCCCACCCCAGTCAAACACATTCAGGAAAAACAATGAACCAATGCTGGTCTGCCTTTCTTGGGTTCTCCCACCACACCCAATATATCTGTTTCTCAGCCTCCCCAACCCCTACCAATTAATGACATCTGAGCATGTGCTCCTCATACCTAGTTGCAACTAAGTAAGGCCAATTTTATTACAGCCAGACCATTTGTTTTGAGGTCAAATTATTTCATTCTGAGGGGCCATTCAATTTCCCATACACTAGTCCTAAGACAACAGAAATATATTCGGGGTCATTCAATTTTACACACACACATCTTGCTCAGCTTGGTATGCACGTATGAAAGCTGGTAACACAGCAATTGAGAAAAAAAACAAAACATAAGCACAGTTTCTTACTTGCCACAGGCTTGCAGATATGAGATGTGATGAAAAAATTACCCTTCCTATATCACATGTATATCAGTAAGTTTATACTTTAGCCCAGCTCCTCAACCTGACACTATCCAAATGTTTCATACTATAACTGCCATCATCCCCAGCTATTGGCTCTGCTGACTAGGGCTGATGGGAACTGTAGTCCAAAACTTCTGGAGGGCAACCAGGTTGGGAAAGACTGGCCTACCCCCCACCTTGGTCTATACCCCAAGGCCAAAAAATATCCCACAAAGTGGTAGTTATTTGAGATTCACCTCAGCCTTAGCTAATTTACTGAGAATTACCACAGGGCATTTCTAATCAGTGCAGCAAAAACCTTAGTCGGAACTGGTCATTCTGAGGAATAGCTGCCCACCAGTGAAAGCTGACCTATCCCATGGCAGGTGCTGGCAGCTTGTAAATGACTCAATGAAGACAGTTCTTGTGATAATGAATATTTTATCCTTAGAATATTTCATTCCAGGTGCCATTCCAGCATGAAGAGCCACAGAAGATTCACCCTCTAAGGCCTACATCATCCTGGATCTAGACCTGATCTTCTCTACCCTCCTTTTCCTTGCAAGACTTACTATGAATTCTGAAACACCTCAGAAACTGCCAGAACCTTGGGGAACCATGACTCCGGCAAATAATGTAATTAAACTTCTTGTGTCACTCCTGCTCAAACACAACAAAACAAAACCTTCTTGGTCCAAACCCACAGAAGAGCGGTTTTAGCAGCCTTCCGAGTTGACACAGCAAGCAATCAAAGATGACTGGGTGGGAGCATTGGGGGAAATGGAAACTCTCCCTTCCTCAACTTGCTTTGTGTTTTTAATATCTGGGAAAGCCTTAGTCTGACCATCACTGAGTCATGACTGGGCTGCATAGAAGATGCCAGTCAATTAGCAAATTGGAAGCAGTGCATAATGGCACATCGACGCAATAGATTCCCAGCTGTACCTTCCAAACAGTCAACATCAATCAAGGCTCAACACTGTCCAGAGTCCCTGACTGGGCTTTGTGCCAAACCATACTACTGTCTTTCCTGTCAGCATTGCCTATTTGATTAGGGGCGCCTTAAAAGCCAAGTATCCTGTTCTCTCCCAATATGGCAGTGTATCAGATTACACAAGCCTACAGTAACTCAAAGCACAAGTGGGTCCCCCATCCAATCTACCAACACTCCTGCTTTCAATGGAGTATGCCAAATATTAAGAATTATCTTGTCTCCCCTTTTGAAAACCCTCAAGTGCCCATAGCCCAGTCCCCAGAGGCATGCCTCTTACACAAACACTCACCCAGAAGAGCAGTCTCGAAGGTCCAGTGCAGTCCAAAGAAACAGAGCTAGGCTGAAGCACAGGGAATCAGCTCAGGTTCAATGTATGACCCAGGGACAAAGTGAAGCAATAGTCAAGGCCACAGGGTGCCCAAGCAAGGTGCAGCTCACTAAGGAGTGGGTAGAACTAAGCTTAGGAACAAGGAGCTAGAGACCTTTGTAGCTTCCACAAACTGGTAGGTTCAAGAGGCAAACCTTATATATGAGCCTGCTGACCACAGGTGCTGGTAGTGAAAACATTTCAGGGATTGTTCATTCAGAAGAGATCACTTTCTCAGGAGTTCTTACTCTGGGTCCATAGATACATGCTATGTCATTGCTTTTTGGTCTGGACTTCTGGTGTTCTCAAGGTCTGGTGAGTGACTCCACTTCCTCTGGCTGCTCCCAGATTTTTTCAGCAGGTCTCTCATCAGAGGGACTCTCAAGGCATGAGGATCCTCAGCAGCTGTTTCAGAAGACCCTGCCTGCTGCTCCAAGGTCTTCAACCACTGGGATGTCTCCATTGTCCTCTGGTTTCCTGCAAGCATCTGGTTAGCCTCTGTGAGAACAGGGTGCTGGACTAGATGGGCCATTGGCCTGATCCAGCAGGCTGTTCTTATGTGTCTGCTACCAGGTCAGGGCTAGGCATGACACACACACCCAGCCTTTGTTTACTTTTATCATACAGTTGGTGAAGGCTATTACTAGCTATTACGGTAGTTAAGCTTTTAAGACCAGAACAACACAGCAACATGAAAAGGCATGGAAGCTCATTGCAATAATTGACCTTGCCAAACCTGAATTGCTAAACCAAAATGAGTTTCTTTTACAAATTGATTGAGAGGAGCTGTGCCTAATATAATTTGTTAGATGGCTGAGATCTCAAGGGTCTTAAAAGAACCTCTTGCCAGGCCCTTTACCCCTACAGTTAAGCAGGAGAGATTTTCACAGAACCAGGAATGGCTGGAGACATTTTGCTGCCTGAGGCAAAAAACCAATGTGAGACACATCACTGTCACCCCCATTTCATGTCATAGAGCTAATGTGATTGGCAGTTGAGACTCATTCCAATACTAGCAATGGGAGTAGCTGACCACAATCGGTGATGGATAAAGTGTGAGTTAATAATACAGTGGTACCTCAGGGTAAGTACTTAATTTGTTCCGGAGGCCTGTTCTTAACCTGAAACTGTTCTTAACCTGAAGCACCACTTTGCTAATGGGGCCTCCTGCTGCTGCCGCGCCACCGGAGCACAATTTCTGTTCTCATTCTGAAGCAAAGTTCTTAACCCGAGGTACTATTTCTGGGTTAGTGGAGTCTGTAACCTGAAGCGCATGTAACCTGAAGCGTATGTAACCCGAGGTACCACTGTACACTAATCCTTGGTCCAAATAACATGAACTTTGTGGTCTCATTGGGGAGGCCTTAGTAGCCTTAAGGAAACCCCACCCTTTAGATCAGCATTTATCAACCTGGTGCCCCCAAGCTGTTTTGAATTACTACTCTCATCAGTCCCAGCTAACACCAATGACTAATGCTGGTGCTAATGGGAGCACAGGCACGCTGGCTGGGGCTGATGAGAGCTGTAGCCAAAAGCATCTGGGAGGCACCAGGACAGCTGCTTTAGAAGCTATTTACTTTATTTACTTCAATATGTATGAAACCAGCCCTGTTGCATTTGCTGGAGGTGGGGCGGGGTGTGTGCTTCCGCTCAATTCTACTGAGTGGCAACCTGGACATGCCCTCTCATCACCACTTAAGGATCAGGCTTGTAGTTTCAAAGCTCTTTGGGTCTAGTTTTACTCCTGGCAGCCCAGGTAACAGCTGTGGCCTGAAATGCTTCTCTCAGCAGCTTCAGGTGATTTTCCTTCCAGAAGACAAAAGATCTGCCTGATGTCATTCATGCCTCAGTGATTTTCTGATTCTACTGCTGCAATGCATGCACCTTCCCTTGAAGACAGTCGAGAAACTTCACCTGGCCCAAAACATTCTGATAGGTCTAAGCTGCTAAGATCATATAATACAGTTCTGCTTGGTGCAATATTCAGACAGAATCTAAGTGAATGGGGTAAGCAGATCATGGAGGTCAATATCAGGCCGGTTGACGTCCCTCCTCCATGTATTGAGTATCCTGAGATTTTAGTTATATCCACAGGGATGAACTGTGACTGTAGTGTGAGATGGGAAGATTTGTTTTTTAACAGGAGCCCATCCAGATGCACGGAGGTTTTTTCACCACTGTATTCTGCAGCATGTCATTGGTGCAACAATAGTGGATTAATGGTGGGTTTATACTGGACCAGCCACACATTCCACTTTATTAGCTGTTCCATGATGCCTTCCCAACATTATCCCTTTATTGCCATCTGGAGGGACACTTGCATGATGGCACAACAGATATTTTGTTATTAAGTGGTTCATAAATGATTTTAAACAAACAACCCCAGTTAAAAACAACACACACACACCCGAACATTTGTGGTATATAAAGGCTACAAGATTTCATTGGGAAGTTATGGGATGCACACTGATTGGAAACAGAACAGTATGCCCACCTGGAAACTTTTGCAAGCAAAACGGTATTGAAAGCAAGATGGCACATAACTACCAACATCATGAACACATGAATGTACAAGAAAAAGGATGGGGCCCCAGGACTATCTGATTCCTCATGTTAACTCATCTAAACTAATTCCATCTGCCTTTAGATAACTGTTCTAAAAGCCACATTGAGTTTTAAAATCATTTCAAGAGCCTCTGATCGTCCTGAATTTTGTCTGAAAGGGTTTTTCCCCTCCAGCCAGGAGTCAGATTTATGAGTAGTCAACTTTGATAATGTCTATAGTGACGGCTCTTTATGACAGGGAGTCGTGATTGAGGCTGAATTTCCCTGTTGGTCCGGTAGCACAAGATTCTATATCCCTGTTGCTATAATACCACCCGTTTATGGAACGTGAAAAGGTTTTGCCAAACCAGAATAAATGATGCAAATCGTAAGACTTTCTGAATCAATTGCATAAAATAAAAAGCAGGATGCAAATGTGCTCAGTTTGCATGCCCCTTAAAAGCTGCAGATTTCAGCTGCTCCTGGAAAAGAATCATTTGAGGACTGATTATGACTGTTGCTGCTATGGTTATTATTGGCATGGAGGTCATGCAGCCATTGACTGGTGGATTTAAATGTCCCATAGGTGTTGGTAGCTTATCAGGCTTATTTTACGGGGTTTTATACAGCTCTCTGGCAGGGCTCTTAGTACAGGCCTGCAACTGAGCTTCTCTTCTTTCCAGAGAAGGATGGGGGAGTCAAGACTAAAGGATGGGCTGTATTTAAGGGTACCGGGTCCATTTAATTCACAGAGGCTGAATACAAACACATCCAGGATGTACCTCGACTGTAATTATGACACTGCAAGGAAAGGAGCAGAGAGATGTAAACACATCATTAAATGCAAAACCCTTTTAGCTGCTTTGCAAACATCCACTTAGCATAGACTCAATACAGTGTGCGACTACAGGCAACACAATACACTTAATTGATTTCAATCTACCAGGCACAACACACCTTTTGCTTCATTGGAAAGTGGCTACAATGCACTTTCTAAATCAAACGCTTTGATTGTCTTTCACTGAGCATCAAGATGATCTGCCTCTTTATACTTGCACCAGTGCAGACTCATTGGGGAATTAATTACTCTGATTATGCGACATGCTACATTGGCTCAAACAGCAAGCTTGTTTGCATCCAAACTATACTGTTTAGCAGGGCTGGAATATATGCCTCCCGGGACCAATCAGGTACATTAGAAGAGCTGCTACACAAATAGTTGCAAATAGTTCTTTGCAATGAACCTGGAAGTGTATAGTAACTAAGTAAACCGGTGTGGCATAGCGGCTAGAGTGCTGGACTAGGACCTGGGAGATCAGGGTTCAAATCCCTGCACAGCCATGAAACTCACTGGGTGACCTTGGGCTAGTCACCACCTAACCAACCTCACAAGGTTGTTGAAACAATAAAATGGGGAGGAAGAAAACCATGTATGCCACCTTCAACTCCTTGGAAGAAAGGGGCAGTGGCGTAGCGTGGGTTGTCAGCACCCGGGGCAAGGCAAGTAATTTGCGCCCCCCCCCCCCCGCTGCACTGTCCCTCCCCCAGATAGTCCCTCGCTCTCTCTCCGCACCGCACCGCACGCCTGGCACCCTCCCCTCCACAGTGGGCGGCGACCCGGCGCCTCGGATCGGATTCGCACAGCCAGCACTGCAGTGAGAGAGAGTGAGTGAGCCAGGTAGGGGCAGAGAGCTGCGAGTGCGAGCGCACCCCCCCCCCAGATGTTGCACCCGGTGCGGCCGGCCCCCCCTGCACCCCCCACGCTATGCCACTGGAAAGGGGGAATAAAAATGTGATATATAAATAAATGAAGGATTTGAAAACATGCCAGGCCACAATCAGCAAGGCAGCCCCTAAAGAAGGATTCCCCATAGTTGCAGATGAAATGGAGCAGAGGTGAATATTCATGAAAGCGACTGATGTGTCAGGAATTTATATTTTCTTTTCATTACATCTGTGCGTTTTAAAAACAGTCATTACAAATACTGTATTTACAAACGAGATGGATGTGTCATGAATTGGTGTTTTCTTTTGATAATATCTGTATATTTTAAATATAGTTTTACAAAAGGGAGAGGGTGGGGAGGGGAAATGGAATAGAACTCCACACGCTGGAAAGGCTCCACAGTAAGTCAGCAGCAGGAGCCTTGCAGGTGCAAGAAGCTCCTAAGGGTAGACATGACATGTTGCAGGATCAGTGCCACATTTTGAAAAATGGGAGGGTGGAGCATATTCTGGACCTCATGGAAAGAAAATGGTTTCTTCTCTCTGCCTCCTATTCAACCAAAAAGACAGAACCATGCAGAGCAGTACATGCAAAAAGCAAAACAAAAAAACCAACCATGAAGAACTACTGCTTACTCTACCCAAGATCTTTTGCTCCTAATTTAAGCTTAATTCTAGTTATCCCAGTTGCAAATAAGAACATGGACCACCACTGCTCTCCTGCACTGCAGTCAGGGAATGGTCACTGCAATTGTGGACCAATCTAGATATGGTATTGTTTCTTTAATATGCAGGTTTGGTTTTGTAAACCCAAGTTGCATCATCTGGTGGGTGGGTGCGTTTACAGTCATAAGGATCACAGCAGGTGTGATGGGTGGGATTTAACTATTTCCTCCCCTATCTGCTGTCTTGATTGAAGTCCCTTCTGCTGGAATTAATATTTTGCTTAGAGGTGAAATCTCCCGTTGGCGGTGGCATTGAGGTTTTCTTCCCAGGTACAAATTGCACTTCTAGAGAAAGTATTTCCTTCAGAAGTGTAGCAGAAAAGGAAATGGTTAAATCGCACCTGCTTCAATTCCTATAATTATCAGGGGGTGGGTTTCCCTAGCTTATGCTACTTGCATTTTTTTATAAAAAAAAATCCTTGCAAGTTACATCCAAATACACATTTAACATCATATCTAATTGGGCTTCTAACTGCACACCATTGGCTATTAAGCTATATGTTGACCCTTAGGGGACCTATCTTGTTTTGGGCAACCACTCTGCAGCTTGCTTAACCATGAAGATCTCAGACCCTCCAAGTGTCCCTATTTTCCAGGGATGTCCCTGATTTAGAGAAGCCATCCTGGTTTCTGATTTGATCCTGAAATGTCCCACTTTTCCTTAGGATGTCCCTGTTTTCATTAAAGAAATGTTGGAGGGTATGCAATTATCCGACCCAGAGCCGTCTGAAGGCAATCCTGTCTAGGGAAGGTTTTTTTTAAAAAAAATGTTTAATGTTTTATTATGTTTTTATATACGTTGGAAGCTGCCCAGAGTGGCTGGGCCAACTCAGTAAAATGTATATAGTAAAATTATTATTAAAGAATGAAACATCCCTATTTTTATTAGAGAAATGTTGGAGGGTATGAGATCCGTTGCTGTAGGCAGTACTGAGCTAGAATCATAGAATCATAGAGTTGGAAGAGACCACAAGGGCCATCGATTCCAACCCCCTGCCAAGCAGGAAACACCATCAGAGCACTCCTGACATATGGTTGTCAAGCCTCTGCTTAAAGACCTCCAAAGAAGGAGACTCCACCACATTCCTTGGCAGCAAATTCCACTGTCGAACAGCTCTTACTGTCAGGAAGTTCTTCCTAATGTTTAGGTGGAATCTTCTTTCTTGTAGTTTGGATCCATTGCTCCGTGTCCGCTTCTCTGGAGCAGCAGAAAACAACCTTTCTCCCTCCTCTATATGACATCCTTTTATGATCTGACTCAGTTCTGGTGTAACTTCCTGCTTTCCTAACAGCTGCACTGGCTTCCTTTTCATTGCGGGATGGAGGAGGGCAATTGTTGGTTATCATCTTTAAAGCCCTAAATGGCTTGGACCTGGGATCCCTTAATGGTATATGAGCCTGCCTGCCCTTTAGGATAAATGCAAGAAAGGAATTTCCCCCTTTCTTGCACTCAGAGTGGTATAGATGGGTAGCTAATTAGCTCTGAATGCTTTCCCCCACCTCCTCTGCCCAAGCACCACTGCTGAGCTGGAATGCCTCCCACAAATCCCTTTTTTTCCTTTCCTCTTTATTATTTTTGCAATTAATACCATTAAAAGGGTGATGCTGTGATGTGGTTACAAATGCAAATCACTATGTAGAAGGCAGGAAGTTCTATTTGGATTAAGCCACAAAGGCTGCCTTCCATCAGAGCACAACAGCGGTTACTCAAGCCACCTGGACAAGTTTCAAGGGGTAGTGTGTGTTTGTGTGTGTTCAGTGCTGACAGCTAACACATTCATCTGTATTCATGGGTTTGTATTGAGCAGGAGAGGCTCTCGACTGTGCTCTGGTGATTGTAGAGGACTCGGGAGGAACAGCTGGGAGCAGCCCTCCAGCATCTGCTCTCTGATGTGGTTGCTCACTCTGCCTAATGGTAGGACCGGCCCCAGTCTTTGGATGCAACAGGAGCTGCTAGGAATGTTACCTGTCCCTGCATAGCCTAGCACAAGGTTCCATCCCTTGGTCGTGCTATGTGTGCTATATATGCACATCTCTCCCTCTCCCTCCCTCTCTCTCTCTCTCTCTCTCTAAGCACTGAACTGCCAAACAGGTTTGGGGGCTGGAGCCTGCTGAGCTCGGGCTCATACTAAGCCCTGACAAATGAGGAAGGAGTGTGCAAGCCTCCTTCGCACTTCTTAATGACAAGTCTCTCTTGCTTTCCTTCTCCGCTACCTCTGCCCACTTTCCACTCACTGCCGAAGTTATTAAGCTCCATTGCAGGAGTCTGGGTTATTTTGCAGAGAAGGCTTTTCTCAATAATGGAAGCCATAAATGCAGATGAATGGTGTGCATTAGCTGTCAACACCGAACACACACGCACAGGGCGCCCCCGAGCCAACCGTTTGAAACTTGTCAAGGTGCCTCGAGGAATTACTGCGGTGCTCTTGCATAAACCAACCTTTGTGGCTAATCCCAATTGAGCTTCCTGCCTCATTGTGCAGTTATTTACATTTGTAAATCCATCACAGCATCACCCTTTTTAAGGCAGTAATTGTGAAGAAGAAGAAAAATAAGGAGGATAAGAAAAGGGAAAAAATTGGATTTGTGGGAGGCATTGCAGTTCAGCAGTGGTGTTTTGGCACAGGAGGTGGGGAGAAAGCGTTCAAATCTAGGTATTTACTGAGACTCTTTGCTATAAATGCCGGAAAGGGGGAATTCCTCATGGGATAAACTTGTTTCAAAAGGCACTAAGATGTGCAAATCAAGAGGTGCAGAAAAGCATTCAGCTTTCTTTTGCATGCTGGCAAGTCAAACAGAATTAATGACATACCTCAGGAAGTTGTTATTTAAAGGTTATTGTAAATGCCTTCTGTGCTTAAAGATATGGAATTCACTGCATGCCCACACACAAGGAAAGACAAACAACTTCTGCTATTCTGCCCTCTCTCTTTCTCTCTCTCTATATATACCCTGCACTAACACATATTTCAAACATCTTTCATTCCCTCTGTTAGTGTGGGTTTGCCTCCATCCAGATGATCTCATTGGCATAAGAGCTCTGATGCATGAACAGAACATATGGGCCCATGAAGAGAGAGGCAGAGAGGAGAGAATACTGAATCTGAAACTTCCATATAGTTACTATGGTTAACAGAATTTCCAGGTTAAGCTGCTGACTGCCTCTGAATACCAGGTGCAAGGTTGTTGTACCAGAAAGCCAGTCGGTGAATCCAGTGGCTGTAGCAGCCTTCTCCAGCCTATTGCCCTCCAGTTGTTTTCAATTATAATTCCCCTCAACCCTAGCCAGCATGGTCAATGGTTAGGGATGATAGGGATTGGAGTCCAACATCTGGAGAGCCACAGGCTTGGGAAAGCTAGATTTTCTATCACAGAAATCTGAATCCAGATGTTATCTTCTTCAGCCATGGTTTAATTGTGCACTATTCAGCAAGTCAGCAGATTAATCTTGAAGACATGATACCATGGTTTCTCATGAGTTGAACAGACTATGGTGAGCCTGAGGCTCACGCTCTTCCTCTCCTCTCTCCATTCTCTCTCATGCAGTAGAGAAGCAGGCCAGAATGATCTGCTTCCAATTTTAAACTAATCACAGTTCCTTGTGATGTGCAAACACAAGGAACTGTGGTTTGTTGAAACTATGGTTAGTGAGAACAAGCTAGCATCTGAAACCACTATAATTATGCCCTTTTCTCACAACTTATAGTTTAAACAACCCCCCCTTCCTGCATTCAATTGTCAAGAATTGGTTTATTTAAAACCAGGAGAAACAGTTTCTTTTTCTTCTTCTTATGGGCATGAAAGAGGAAGGGAGGGAAATGGAGAAGTCATGCATCTCAGGCTTGCTGTGGCTTGTTCACATTGTGAGAAGCCATGGTTCCCTATCATTTCTGAACTAACCCACTGTTTCTCAACTTTATTCCATCCTATGTAGAGTTCAAATAGTAGCCTCTTGCCTCCTGTCTTGTGAGTTTCCTCTTTCTACCCTATGTGACTAAGAACACAAGTCACCAAGGAGGAGCGAAGTCCCTAAATAACTTCGGGATAAAGCATATCATACTCCTTCTGAGTTAAGATGTTAGACATCCTTGCTGTTAGAAAAACCTTGAGGAATATAGATTATAGGGCAGAGGGGTAGGTCCATGTCATGGACTGGTTAGACAGAGGAATGGTGGGAGGAACCAGCTGGAGAATCACCAAGGGAAGAAGGCTCAGAGCCCAGGGAGTGGTGGTGGGATGTCAGTGAGTGGGAAGAGGGAGAAAATTGGGAAGAGGAGGTGTCAGAAACTGAAGAGATAACAGGTCTCAGTGAGCTGAGAGAGTCTGTGGCAGAAGAAAGTCCAGAATTAGAGACAGAAGCTGAAACAGAAGAATGGGATGAGGGAGGCCAAGAGGCAGAGATGAGTCAGGCTAGTGCAAAGTCACGGACGTCTCCCTCTGCTGCTGCGACAAGCTCTTCTCTCCCCATTGTCTCTCAGAACCAGAAGAGGCATGAAAAGGGCAGAGGAGAGGTTGACTGCATGCAGATGCAGTCTCTGATTGTTTGAGGAGGAGGTGGGGACTTTCAGTCTCAGCAACAGATTTTCATGGAGGAAAACCACCGGTAATGAGCTGCTGTGCTCATTAGTCCTGACACTCAACCAAGTCTGTGGAGGTCGTGTTTTTGGAGTTAACTCCATCTTTGAACTGTATGATTACTGACCAGTACACTCCTGTGACAGTCCATTATTACCTTCTTGTCCCGCTTACTAGCCTACTCCAGGGGTGGGAAACCTTATTCAGTCTGATTCCCTTCTTGAAATCCTGCTGGAGGCCACATAATGAGTGGCACCTGAAACTAAAGTGGGGAGAGCGGTGAATGGAAATTTCGCCTCTGTATACTATGGTCATTTCTATAAACACTCAACACACACCTCCCTTTCCTCCATCTAGGCAAGCAAGAAGCATAATTGGAGCTCAATGATACATTCTGGACAGGCAAAGCACCCAAGGAGGCTGCAAGGCAGGTCCAGTGAGGGTTGTGACCTGGAGAGGAAGGTTGTAGCTACAGAGGGTGTGGCTTGTCACCCATTCCTGAAAACAGGATGCCAGACTATTTCAGCAGTCCAGTTGGACAATGCTTTTGTGACAGTGTATATTCTTTCCCATGCTTCAAAATGTGGTAAATTGGCTTTGTTTTGAGCTCTTCTGCTTTTTCTACAGATTGGGAGTCTGAACACCTGTCCCAGAGCCCTACCCTGATGGTGCTACTGGTCTTGATGATCCATTAGCCTGACTTAGCAGAGCTTCACTTATGCACAAGCTGAGCAAAAGGTAAATGGGGTTTTTACTCCCCAGGAGTGCAGAAGAGCATAGTCACCTCTGAAATGAAGAAAGTTCCAGGAACACACACACACACCAATACATTTCATAGCATCAGAGGGTGGTAGGTTTTCATTAATATTTTTTATCTATTAAAGATAGAAAAGCAAAATTCAATAAAATGCGTGCAGCGGTCTACACTCTCCAGCCCCACTGATGCAAATGCAGAAATCAACTAATTGCCTGTGGTTCTGCATTAGGCACTTCTACCTGGATCATTATCAAACCCACCTGTAGAACTCGCCATCTCTGACTGCTGCAGGCCGCTACTAGGAAGCCTGGCATTAACTTCCATGTTTCAAAACTGTTGGAAAAGGGGAGCAGGCAGGCAGCGAGCGGCAACAGAAATGTTTCAGGGATGGTTGTGGCCACTGAATGTATTGTTTTGCGTCACTGACTAAGGTCAGCGGGGAATGAATCACTCCAGGTTTTGCACTCATCAGCTAGGCTGTCATCTCTTGTTTACAAAGTCAAAAGAGCCAGTCCATGTGTGTCAAGTGGTCTGCTGATGCTACCTTTCCGAAAGCAACAGATCTCTCTCTGCAAGCATTTGAAAGCAGGCTGTTTGAAAACCATCTCCACATACAAGCTTACAGCTTTGAAATCCCATCCTTGTACCTCCAGCAGGTGCAGAAGCTGGCCAAAATGACTAGTCAACACAAACTTGGAAATCTCCTCTCATTTCACCTACATGGGCGGCGAGATAATCAAAACAGTTACTCTGCCAGCATTGGCTAGGCAAGGCTCCATTATCTCAGGGGTGGATAACCTTTCTCAGCTCAGGGGCCACATTCCCTTCTGGGCAATCTTCCGGAGGCCACACACAAGTGTTGGGTGGGCCCAGAGGCAAAGGTAGGTGGATCAATGAAAGTAAATTTACCCTTATGCAATAGGCTAGTTTCTACACCCTCTCTCTATCCAAGGAAGCAAGAGATATTATCTGAGTTCAGGAACACATTCCAGCCAGTCAAAGACCTTCAATAAGGGTGTGAAGCAAAGCTAGTAGGAAGTGTAGAGATGCGAGGAAGTGTCTGTCTGGGGAGAGTCCTGATGGCCAGATAAGGAGGGTTAGAAGACCACATTTTGGTCCCTGGGCCTGCAGTTTCCAACACCTGATTTATCTAACCCGGAACACAAAATTCTTTCGGCAACTGAACACAGAGTTGTGTTCAGAGAGGACCAGGTGAAAGGGAACAGAACTTGCATATTCCTTGGGCTACCCCAGTGAAAAATAGCAATCCATCCAAACCAGGCACCTAATTTTATGTGCATCCTTCCATTTATTTCATTGAAACTATCACATACTTGCACTCGTTTACAAAATGGGGGTACCAAGGTTTCTGAATTCCTCTTCTCCTTTGAAATTAGCACGGCATATTTAGATGCCCAGAGAATCCCTGGGTGTGTTTAAGCTTTATGCTTATGTTTGTCTGTATTCCCCAGGATGCTCTCTACAGGGAGCTGGCTTCAGGCACCAGACACGTTGGCAGACCAGCTCCGCGTTGCAAAGAAGTCTGCAAACATGACATGAAGGCTGGCAACATCAACCCTGCCATGTAGGAATCCCTTGCATATAACTGCAGTGCCGGGAGACAGACAGGTCATGCATCCATGGCAGTGACCAGAGGAGGAATGACTGCTGGGAGGAATGTAGACAGAAGAAACACCATGGTGCACCTGTAACAGCAAAACCAGACACCTTCATCTGCCCCAGCTGCAACCAAACATGTCTCTCCTGTATCAGTCTCTACAACAGCCACAGCAGGCGCTGCAACCTTCTGACAGCTTGACTTCACCCCCAAAGGCACACTCCTCCATTGTCTCCTGAGACAGACAGATGCCAGTCAATCAACTGTATTCACTCAACTCATCTCTATGGCATATTTGGTAGGATCACCATGATGCTGCCTTCATAGAGTGTGATGCCCCAAGTTATTCAGGGGCCTTTATCTCACTCTTGAACTAATTTTGGTTATTTTTAATTAGAAATTGCTAAGAGACGTTTTCTCAAAATAACTGGCCGTGTCCTTACACAAGCATTTACTGTCATACAGCACTGGAGCCTGAGGCTCATGTCATAATTTACACAAGATACCGATATTTCACAGAGTTAACCCCATAGCATAAACCAAAGCTAACGCTTAGACAAAATTGCTTAGATATTGAAGCTGGGACCTAGAGACTTGTTTGAGAAGACTACAGGGGGAATCATAAAAGTAGAGCCAAACATTTACCAAAAACTTTAATTTAGCTTGTCTCTAACTTCAGGTTTCAGAGGGCCAGATTAACAAATCACAACTTACAAATTAAAATGAGATGGCGTGATTTTTATTTTGGGCAAGGAAGAAGAAATACTCCTGAAGGAAAACAAGGAAGTGATGGAAAATATTTTGCTGGCAACTTGGATATTAGTTGCTGGGGTTAATCAAGAAATGGGAAATAGCTGTTTGGCAGAGGGTGCTTATACATAAGATCATAGGTGCTCAAAGATTATGGGAAGATGTAGCAAAATCCCAAAGAAATGTATTAGAATCTTGGCATGAGTTTATAAAATATTGGAATGACAAATCTCAACATAATACTCTTATGGTAGCACTATTGGAGATAATTTAATTTGAACCAATACCTATTATGTAAGCTAAAATCTTGAAACCCTTAAAGTTATAAAACATTTTTTTTAATCACACTCTGACGGTTGTGTTAACCCCGAGAAACAGAATGTATCTAGGGTGCAATAGGCTTTTTTTCTCTTTTCTTTTCCTTAAAGTATGTCTATACTGTAGTTTGGATTTTTGTGTTAACTTCCAGAATGTTAATAAGCATCAGCAATACAATGTTTGTCTTTTCCTTCTTTTACCATTTGCTGAAGTATGTTTGGCAGAATCGTAACAATATTGTATTATTTTTAAAAAATGAAATGAAAAATACAGCTGCATTAAAGTAAAAGAAGTAGGCACACAACGTAACCATCCACACAGCTGGGCAAATACTAACACTTACATAATGGTTCATAACTGATGTGAGGATTTCTTCTTCAAAAGATTCCTGAAGCCTTGGTCAGGCTACCCAAAATTGTTCTCTGTTGCTTTTCCAAGGAAACATTTTCATCCCCCCCACCCCCCCACCCACACCAATAAAGCAACAGGTAGATTCAGTTGTCTTGTTTAAATTGTTTCTATTTTTAAAACTGGGGATCAAAAACTTCCAGAATAACTCCACTTCCCTGGCAGACAGCACTTCTGAACCCACTCTGGATAATCCTGAAGTTCCTGATCGCAAACAGACCTTTTTAAACCCTCACCATCTTTTCTGAGGCACTGCTGTCTGTTTGGAGAGGGATTGTAAACAAGATCAGGATTTCTTTTTTAGCACAAGCCAGATTGGTTAGAGGAGGGGGGAAACCAGTAGACAATTATGATGCTACCCTCACCCTAATCCCTGGCATTGCTTGCAACATTATTCTGGCAGCGTGACTCCCACATCCTGCTGTTACAGTGCTACCTACACATACATTCGAGCATAACAAATTGGCGTTACTGCACAACGTTAACTCTTTAACAGCTACCTTATATATCACTTGTCTCCTAATATATACAGACGCAGCTATAGATTTTATAATATTTTCTCACACACATAATCCCAAAGGGAATTGCTACGGTATCACATACATAACATGATGCTATCAATGTCTAACATATAATGCTGTCAACAAGGATTAGGTCTACATGTAGGTTTGTGAAGTCCTTTGCGGTACCACTCTAAGTGCCAATACAAATACATCAGTTGCCTTCCCCCCCCCCCCAGCTCTGGAAAAAAATAATGCAACATTTGGGGCAGCAGCTGTTTTGCTGCCGTGTGTGCATAAACTGACCTGACACAGAAACACACATTATGCGCGACACAGAATTCCTGGTGCACTGATTTCAACCGTAAGATTATCTCTCTCCAGGCAAGCCTGCCCACATACCATGTAGCTTTCAGAGGAGGGGGGAAAGGGGGGGGGTAAAACCTCATGAAACCGCATCCCTCCAAAACAACCATCAGAATCCTCAAAGCTTTTTATCCTCTCCTACAAGAACGTTACAGCAGTAGGTCCTGACTTATTGCAAGGTTGAAATCTATCATCCTGAATCGTCCCTCTGCATAAAATCATGCCGTTAAAACTCTGAATTAGCACATCTGAAGTAAATAGCCCCTCGCTGGTCCCATGTTCACAGCCAGGTAGATGAGAATTTCCAAACTGGGTGTGAAACCTACCACCCAGATCAAAGGAACAGCAGGGCACGGGGTAAAAGTGAGCTAAGGACAATGACAAGTAATGACAAGTATACACTAAATTCACTTGCATATAAGATATCTATCTCCCTGAGAGATTACAAGGGAAACTTGGAAGATTGGAGCTAGACAAGATTTCCCCTATCACTCTGTCCTAGGGAACTTCTGACGATGGGTACATTATGAGGCTCAAGGAGACTCAGCCACAGACACACGTGTATGCTCCTTCTCACGTGGGAGAAAGCGCACCCGGAATAACACTCCTGCTTTGCCTCCTTCACCCACCTGTAGGACACCTGTTTCCTGAAGGTTAAACTCTTCAGCTTCTCTTCCAAGGATTCTTCCTTCTGAGCGGTTAGTGCGGGCTCTTCCGGGTCCTCTGTTCCCGCGGCTGCACTCCTAGGGTCCCCGCCACCTTCAGCTCCCCGGCAAGCGTTGCTGCTACCTCCCGCAGCCCCCTTCTCCTCGCCGGTTGTGGAAGGAGGGTTCATCGCGGTGCTGAATGGACAGCGACCCGCGAGGAAAGCGGAGGAGAAGGCGAGGGTAGTTTCGCTGTCAGGGGCTGCCGGGGACTGGGGTGAGAAGGGTGCTTCCCTCCCTGCCTGCCTCTGCTTCTGCCGGAACGGGGCTCCCCTCAGCGAGCCACTGGTCCAGGCGGCTGCAAATGGCAGCACCTTCCCGCAGCATCCATCGGCGGCCGCACTGGCTGCAGCGGGGCATTGTGGGAAACTCCCTACCTCCCGCCTCCGCTCTGGCCAATCAGAGCCTCCTCCCCTCCTGCTGCTCCTCCCGCCACGCCCGCTCGAAAAGGACAGCAGGAGCAGCTGCACCTTAAAACCTGGCCAGACTCCTCTGTTTTGTGTGTGCGTGCCGGATGGGGGTGGGGGGGTGGGGGAGAGAGTTGGGGGCGGGGCTACAGGCGGACGCCCCGTTTTGTGCCGCATCCAGAAGCGTTTGTACTAGAGGGATGTAGGGGGCATAAGTTGCGTGGACGTCTCCAGTGTGTTAGGACGAGGTGGAGTGCTTTTTAATTTTTATTACTGGGCAGTCCTTCTCGGGGGGAGAAAACTGGAAGCATCAGCGCAGTGGAGAGTGAAGGGTGTTGAGAGCCCGTTAGGTAGCAGGAATAAAGAGCGTGAGAAAGCGCTTGCTGAAGATTTTGGACAGCAGAGTATATGTTGCCAGCGGTCCTCCAGCAAGGGACAGCTTCGGGTGAAACCATCACGAGTTATTAAGCCCAGAAGCAACTTTCCTGCTGGAACAAGAGCTTGAGGCCAGCAGGGGCGGGAAGATAGCCTATTAGCAAACCCATATCCCTTCACTCTTTCCACCAGTGCAGAATCATCACTGAGTACAACCCCAATGCGTGTGTGCGTGTGTGTGTATGTGTAATCCATAGCAGTGTCAATGAATCTTCATGTGTACCTGCTGGGAGCAACCATCCCTTTCAGCAAAAGCTCAGTAGCACTAATGCACATAGGCATGATGAGAAGCCAAGTTATTTAGGCAGTCTTGATGAGATCTGGTATCCCACCCTCTGGCTAGTTCCAGCTTCACCCCTGCCTTGGGGCTGCATGGCTGTCAGAGGCAGAGTGGTGGACCTAAATCCCTTTTTAACTGAAGCTACTATTGCTGGAGGAGACTCTTGAGAGTCCCATGGACTGCAAGAAGATCAAACCTATCCATTCTTAAGGAAATCAGCCCCGAGTGCTCACTGGAAGGACAGATCGTGAAGCTGAGGCTCCAATACTTTGGCCACCTCTTGAGAAAAGAAGACTCCCTAGAAAAGACCCTGATGTTGGGAAAGATGGAAGCCACAAAGAGAAGGGGACGACAGAAGATGGTGGGACAGTGTTCTCGAAGCTACCAGCATGAGTTTGGCCAAACTGCGGGAGGCAGTGGAAGACAGAAGTGCCTGGCGTGCTCTGGTCCATGGAGTCATGAAGAGTTGGACACGACTAAATGACTAAAAAACAACACCACAATTCCACATTACAAGCACTCAACCAGCCACCAATACAATCCGCATAGAATGATGGTAATGGATCCACACAGAATGATGGTAATGGAAGGGAACTTGAAGTCCTTATCGTGTAACCTCCTGTCAGAGCTCTAAGTCATCTTTTGTTTTAGCCAAGTGAGAAAATAGATAGGATGGAGACTAAATTACACTAGAACCTGCATGGTGTCTTGCATGGACTCTATAGATTGTGAACAATTTTGCATATATTTTGGAATTACCCCATTATTCAAATTTTCTGCAAGATCTGATCAGGGAAACAACTGGTTATTTATTGCATTAGAACCAAAAGGACTTTATGAGTAAGGTTTTGAAGGAAATTATTGGTGATGATTTGGAACTGGTTATTAATTTAAATGCTCAATTTTTAGTAGAGACCAAAGAGGAATGGTTATGTGAATATTTGGAACTGGCCAAATTGATGGATATAATAAGACTAAAGCCAATGAATACAGTCAAGAAGGAACAGAAGTGCTTGAATGACTATTTAGAAAGACAAGGTTCTAATGTAAAAATTTGGCTGTGTCTAGAATTTCCTCGTGAATGGAAAAGGGGAAACATACATATTAAGATGAAAATAATACTGAAATACAGATAAAATATGAAATGTGAAAGGAAGTGTTGTGAAAGTGATGGAAATCTATTATTACTATTATTTTGTAAAATAGTGTTTATTGTATTAAAATATACTTTTCTTTATTCTTTTACTGTCTACCTTTCTTTGCATTGTTTTCTTCTCTATTTTTTCTTTTTTTATATTATTCTTTGGTATTGATATATTTACTTTGCAATAAAAATTATGAGAGACAGAGAGAGAGAGAGAGAGAGAGAGAGACCAGTCAAGCTTCTAAGATAATGAGCAGGTGATTTCAGTGATCAAATTGAGATTGTGTATTATGACAAGAACCTTGACTTGGTAACATATGTTAGTTAAAGTGTCACATGCCTTTAGCCATCAGAACTCTAGCTGCTGCATTCTGCTCCAGCTGAAGTTTCCAGACTATGTCTAAGCATGGTCCCAGATACAAGGGCATTGCAGTAGTCTAGTCTTGAGGTTACCAATGCCTAGACTACAGTGGCCAAGAGATCCCGATCTATATATGACTGCAGCGGGCATACCAGCCAAAGCTGGTAAAAGGCACTCTTAACCACAGCTGTGTTGGACTGCTAATAAACATGTATACAGTAGTACTCCAAATGTGCTTGAGGTACCTAGGCCTCTGCTACTGGTAAGAAAATAAAAAGAGAAAAAGCACAAGTTTTTATATAGCAAAATGTTTGCATTTTTGTTTTGCTGGCTTTAATATTCTTGGATATTTTTTTTTAAGTCCTAAGTTTTAATAAACTTAAGCAAATCAATGCTCTAAGAAACACAATCCTTCCTGCAATAAATTTATTTTTTTAAATAAAACTACGTTATTAATCTAGCATATAACCTGTACTATTTGCTAAATTTGCCTTCTCTCTTGCCCCCCCCCCCCATCAATAAAAATATATTCGGGAGAGGTAGGTCAGAGCATCCATGCTGGCCTAAATCCTCTCTCACGCAGCATTTATTTATGCATTAATCTCCTTTAATTTTCACCCCACCCCCTGCCTGCTTTTAGTGCAAAACAAAACATGCAGTTTTAAAGAGTCATCACTTGATGCAAAGATTTTAGACACAGATGGATTGGCATTTTGTTAGATCTGCCCTAGGCCTGATGGACATCTATCTGCAAGGGGCCGGATATCCACTGGTGGCCCTCAAATATACCTGAGATAAATGCATGCAACACTGAGTATTGGCTGAACTGCAGTCATTTTTCAGCTTTACAAGCTCTCCCAATACCCCACAAATCTTGTAAACAAAACACAATGATTAGTTCAGTGTTTTCTATGAAGCAAAAGGCAAATCCATGACTGTGAGACACATTACTGCTTTTGATCTCTTACCATTTGGAGGTAACACTGGACAATAGGCTGTCAGCATGAAAAGGAAGCTAGAAGTACTCCAAGCATTGAAGCATGGTGTTTGGGTTAAAGCAGGTGACTGCTGTAAATACATGTGGAGGAAAATAAACAGCACAATGATGGGAGATGCCTTTTCTTTAGGAAAATATTTATTTGCCAGGAAACAGATAAAGCAATACATATTTTCACTGTACTCAGCTACTTTTAAAAAAAAGCACTTAGTTTGCTGCTTGGTTTAAAACCTGTCTGCTAAATAAAAGGTTCTTTACACACACAAAAACTCTTACCCAACCCACCCACCCTCCCACCTGTTTGAAATATGAATGATCACATGTGGACACACCTAAAAGAGCAGTGCATGTAGAAAAAGTATAAATACAAAAAGAAAAGGCATTTAACATAGTAAAAACAACACAACAAAGAACATTAACAGTTTTAAGTAAAAAAAGGGGGGGGATATTACTGTAATTTACCCAAACTTTCTGAACTCTTCTCATGCTTTTTGCTAAATTCCCATATTTTATAAAGACAATTCCATTTAAATGCAGACTAGCAAAAAAAAACTATATTTGCCTATTCACATAGCTGAACGAGTACTGGAAATTTGGGCAGAAGGAGGCTGACTTAGATGGCCTAGTGTAACAGTTGCGGCTCCTCTATGGCTACATAGAGTGGTTGCAATCCTGCACCCAGTGAATATATGCCTTGACCCAATGCATTTTGTGGAACCGAATGCATGGAACTTAGAGAACTGCAACTTTTATGTTAGGCAATAAATCTAAGCTATATCGTCTCGTAACACATTCTGGTATTTAAGCCAATGAGAAATGCCTTGCTTGGATGAGATCTGCACGTGTAAATTTGAGTTTCCATGCGCACTAAATCTGGCCGAATGTATTTAGATTTATGGTGCAACGTGAGGTAAGTGGTATCTTCTTTGGTGGAAGCCCCGTTCAAGATCATCTGCCATGACTGGTCGTGCTCCTTTAATAAACCACCTCCAGGTTTTCAATCTAGAGATGTATGAAGACAGACTCTTTGAAGTTCAGAGAAGAAATCCACCCTATGGGGCAGATGCTTGGGGCTAGCTCAAGGACTGCACCCCCTTCTCTCCCCCAGCCACAGAGCCTAGGTTCTTTGAAAACTTCCAGATTCCACTGAGTTTGCCAGCAGTTTTGGGGCACTGGAGCAATGCACTGGGAATCCAAATTTTGAGCAGAAATCCATGGAGAAACCCATCGCACCCATAATCCTATTCTCACCAGAACCTCCTCTAGCAGTTTAGAATAGGGCCTGCTGCTCAGCACATCACAAAAACTGAGATGTAAAAGTTTAGCAGTCTGTGTGCTAGGCCATCTAAGTTTCAGCCCTGAAAAGTCATTTGGAACTGGAATACAGGGCAACACGAATGACACCCAAGATAAAGGGTGGAAATGCTGCTTGAATGTTACAAGTCTGAAAATCAAGAGATACACTGCTGAAGACAGATCAGCAATGTTCTTGGGGATTAGACATCAAATAAGTAGCACATGTTTCTACATACGTAACGGAGAAGAACGTCCCCATCACGGCTAATGCTACAAAATTAAGATATATCATCATTTGATTGAATCAAAACAAACATGCCTGTGTGGTGCATGACTACTATAGAACCAGAAATAGTCCTCACCAGTTATGACCAGACAGCTCTGCCAGCATGCCTATACAACATCACAGATGAGTGCTCAAAAACTCACCTCTGTACCAAAATCCTACAACATAAAGTTCAGGTGTGTGTAAATAAAACTTGAGAGAGATGCACATTCGCTCTATTCCCTGCTAATTCCTATATTGCCTCCTTATTCTCTTATATTGATACCTACAAAATAATGGAAACACAATGGTGGACGAAGCCATTAAAGCAGAGAAAGGGGAAGAAAGTTATGAATTAAGGCTGGTTTCCTCAACCTTGTGCCCTCTAGAGGCAACTGCCACAGCCCTCTTTAGCTTGGCCAATAGGGATGATGTGAGTGATAATCCGACAGCATTGGGAGTGCACCTGCTTGAAGGGGGCTGGAAGAAGGACCAGTGGGACAAGCTTTTCTTTTTCACGACATCTGCCTTAGTAGGGTGGATTTTAAAGTGTCTTCCCTCTTGGGAAAACTGAGGTTCTGCCAGAAACACAGCACTGGTTCCTCAGTGATAAAGGTGGTTTAGGGTGGTGAACCAAGACACTGCGGGGAGATGATTGTGCTTTGTGTCCAAGAAGTAACACACAACTGCCTGAAACATCAGGAGAGCACCAGAATGGTGAACACAAAATTGAGCCAGAGAGACAAATAGACTGAACTGGTATGAGGCACCTTCCTGTCCCATACTCTGATCTACCCCTGCAATCTAGTATCACAGAACAGCATACAGGTGAGTCACACCAAATTCATGGTTTTATTGAAGCCCATCAGTTTTGGTCAACACTCCATATCAACTAAGTGTGCACCCTGAAAATGTGCTTCAGCATTTTCTGCAATGGCCATACGTTTTAGACATATCCAATTGCAGGATGGAACTGTCTATTTTGGCTAGAAGCTGCATCTGAATGCGGGCAGGTAGACAGTGTGAATCATCCCGCTGGATCTCTCCTATCCACGTGGTTGGGTTGCTCAGATCCAGCCCTCAGTCTTACGGGATTCTCTTCATAGATAAGTGGTTCCCCAGAGGTCCTGGGTACATCTAAAAGTTGCCTCCCCAGGGTCCTGTGAAAGTTTTCAGCATTTCCTCAGGAGAACTAGTTAATGTGAACAATGCTTACATTCTCAAACGCAGGTATTTCTTGAAAACCAGATGGGGAATGGTACCCATAGGCTTTCCAGTTTACAGGCTAACCATTTTGTGTGTAGACCCTGCGACCCCTCCAGAAGATGCTCAACTGCATATCCAATCACCTCTGATGATGTTGGCGGTGGGTGATGGGAGTCCAATGACATTTATAGGACCACACAGGCACATTTCTAGAGTAGATTATCACCTCTCCTATGATCACCACATTGAACCATTCTCAAGAGAGAAGACTGGGTGCTGGCAAACTGTACTTGAACATCTAAACCTGTGAATTCTAGTGTGGTCATTTGAATATTTCTAGCCAGCCGCAAAGCTCTGCATCAGAGATCCCCATTTTGCCAAAACAGCAACTAAAACATACAAGTAGAATCTGTAAATTTTGCATAGGAAAATATCAAAGGGAACGAATTGTACACTTGTATAAGTTATGTGATTCGAGGATGTAAATTGTGACTTACGTTCCTAAATAATTTTGTTACTTTTCGATATAGGACTAGAGTGCTGGTGTTCCATCAGGTGGAATAATTAGCAATGGAAGGGTGATTGTGCTGCTGTTGTGCATGATCACTGTGCTAATTCTATAGGCACTTAAGCCTTAATTGAATTATTACAGTCTGCACTTTCATTTTATTCCCCTTTGACCTCACTGTTTAGTTTTCCTCTCTACATACCAAAAAACATTAGTTAAGGTGGTAGTCAACTAAGTTTTACTCAGAATAGGCCTGTTGAAAATAATGAACATGACTAAGTTAAGTCCATTCATTTCAATGTGTCTACTCTGAGTAAGGCTTAGTTAACTACTAAGCCACATTCTTTATGGTGGCATAACATTGTTGTTGTCTTGAGGACTATTAGGAAAGAAGAAACCTAAGTAGATGGTGAAAACTGTCAACATGTTGAAATAATTTAAGATAAATAGCTGGTTTTTTTATTTAAGTTACATTTATTTTAAAAGACATTCAACACAAATTTCATAGGACCTTGTTTCTGATGGATTTCTCTTTTCTTTCTTTTTTTCATTTTGCAAGAAATCAGATTTGGATCCGGAAGCCCTGGCTTTGAACTCCTGCTTGCAAAGGCATCCAGAAGAACTAGTAAGTAAATATGAACTTAGGGAAGGGCTGCATCTCAGTGGTACAGCATCTTGTCTGCAAGCAGAAAGTCTGAGGTTCAATCCTTGGCATCTCCAGGTAGAGTTGGGACTATCTCCTGCCCAAAATCCTGGAGAGTCATTGCCTGTCAGTGAAGGCAATACTGAGCTAATTGGACCAATTGTCTGACTCCATATAAGGCAGCTTCCTATGTTTTGTAACTTTTGAAAAACAACCCCCCCCCCCTTTAGACACTATAGCAGTGGCCTACTGTTTCACCTTCAAAAATACAAGGGGGAAATGGCCTCTTTCCAATTAGCAATTAGAGGAGAATTATTTTTGTCACCGAGTGGGGAAAAGGATGCTAAATATACAGAGTCTTATGCTTTGTGTGCAGTGGTGGGAGTTTGCACAATGGACTTGTGACATGAGAGATCCCAAGTTCTTCGTGGATATCCTTCCTGATGTGGCAAATTGATGTTACTCACTCACTTGACTGACAGCCAAACAGCGTCTAGACAGCATGCACTCCTCAAAATTGAAAGTTCAAACAAAAAGAAAAGAAAAGAAAACCCCACGGATGGAATAATTCCTAAAAGGGGAACTTAGGCATTTTGAAATTTGACATTTAACCCAGATTTATCATCAAGAATTGGACGGTGTTGCTAAGAATAGCTGGAGAATAATAAAGAAGGGGGTGGGGAGCACATCTTCAGCTTGGAGTAAAATGGAAAACCAACAATTTGCATCAGCTGAAATCTGGCTCGGAAGCATTTGCTTCAACATTAAATTGCACGGTAAAAATAGCAGATATAAAGGGAACGCTAGCGCAGAATCGAAGCATATGCACAAATAAAACACACCATCTACATGCTAGTCAATGATTATGCAATATTAAGAAGCGTCACTGACCCAAGCGTGACTTCCATAAATATAGAGTTTACAATAATGCCCCTTTCTTTTATAAGCCCACCCATCAGCTTTCTTAAAAATAAAAAAAAAAGTATAATTGCTACAAGTATGTGGGATCAATGACAGATGATGTCATGGAGTTCAATACACAGCGTGAAATAACCACTGCTTAATGTTTGCATGTATAGCTGTTCTTGAGAAACCCTGCAGGACGGCAGCCAAGAGCACCATTTTAGCAAAGGCCCTTGGCAGGTGGGGAAACCACTGTTCTACAGCAGGTGTAGGGCTGTTGCTTCCATCAGCCCCAACAAGCATGGCCAATGGCCAAGGATGCGGAGTTGTAGCTCTGCAAAATCTGGCAGCCAAAGGTTCTGCACACCTTTTGCACTGTTAAGATATCCATCTATGCAACTCCTTCCAATATTAATTTAAGATGGTGACTGGTATGGAAAGTGACACACAAACGTAGCCAACAATCCTCATCACAAGTTATTCGGGAAAGGATGGCAGATGTTTGCTGAATTTTCCGGCCCCTGGCACTCAGGAGAGGACGTTGCGGTCATTTGAGCTTGCCGTAGCAGGGAACAAGTAGAACATGAGATTTAAACCTTTGCTAGTTTTCATCACAACGAACGTCTGCTTTAAGTGAGTGCATGCACAATGGAACAGAAATCACAATAGGGCGCAAAGAGGCCAGGGTAGCGGGTGAGGACATTGCATTGCATCAATTTTTAAAGTTGAATGTCAGGGGCCTAAAACAAGTTATAGGATTTTTTTCAAAAGTCACCCAGAGCATTTGAGGGATTTCACGTCCTTTGCTTGTCATTCCGGCTGCCAGCTGATATTATGGGGCAACTAATAAATACTATTTACAACAGGAGGGGCAGGGCTGGCAGAGGAATCCGAGTTGCCTGGGGACCTCTCGCCTGTATGAGAAACTGGTACAAATTGGTTTCTCCAAGCAGATTTGGTTCAGGCTGGCTCCATTTTCTCATGCAGACCAGACAAGAAAGAGACTAACTGAATTTTGTCTGTTTTCTTCATAAAGACAGATGCAGCAAAGGAATCAGTGACTGCTTTGTATTTCCAGCATACAATTGGTACATGCTCATAGAAGGGAATGGAAAATGCTGTAAGGGGAAATGAAGGCAATGTAGCTTTTGCTACTGAACATGGGTATCTTTGGTTAATAAGGTAACATCAAGAAAATGAGTTATTGCATGACCAGGCTACAAGACATGGAAACATGTGGATCTGACCGATTCCTATCAATTTTGCCCTCATTTTATAGGAAGGGACAAGTTTGTAGTCCTCGTGGAGGGAGGAAAAAGGTTTAAGGCAATGCTGGCGACAAGATTTGAGACAGTGTAATCCTATAGATGTCTACACACAAGTAAGTTCCACTGAGTTTAATGAAGCTCGCTCCTAGATAAGAGAATATAGAACTGAAACTGGTTAGGGTAGAAGACTCAACCTAGCACATGCACCAATGTTCCATGAGGGATCCCACACTTAGAGCTTGCATTGGGGGGAAAGTTCCCATTCCTCACATATAGCTTAGTTCTCAGTGACGAACACAATTGGAAGTTTTCGAGAACAAGCATCATAAAATTTTGCCAGACCTCTGTTAACCTATCAATTCCTGCCCATTTTCACCACTAAGGTAAAAAATCAAAAGGAAGTGCCTTCCTTGTGGTTGCATTTCTATTGCACAACGGGGGCAGGGGAAGCAGAAATGGTCCAGGACAAATTATCAGGGAAGTGTAAGAGACATGTTTGCCACCCCACGGTGACATTTCCCTGTAAAAAGGATTTGAAGAGTTTGGATTTGATATCCTGCTTTATCACTACCCGAAGGAGTCTCAAAATGGCTAACATTCTCCTTTCCCTTCCTCCCCCACAACAAACACTCTGTGAGGTGAGTGGGGCTGAGAGACTTCAGAGAAGTGTGACTGGCCCAAGGTCAACCAGCAGCTGCATGTGGAGGAGCGGGGAATCAAACCTGGTTCACCAGATTACGAGTCTACCGCTCTTAACCACTACACCACACTGGCTCTCATAAAGGAATAAAATGATGGCGTCACCTAATCAGGGGAGGCTGCTCTTGGATGAATTCAGAAAACCCTCTATAAGTCATTAAACCACTTTTGCACATTTTGTTACCATTTAAGAGACCCGAAAGAAGGCATCTAGTCATTTTTGCGGTGATGGTGAGGACTGCTTAAGTTATCCCTTCTGCACCTCCACTCAGAGGCATGCCTACTCCCAACATTTTCCAACAAGCTCTCCTTCCATTCTTCCCCTTGGTTGTAGAAGCAGAAAGGCAAACTGAGTAGTGTGAGTCGGAGGCTGGGGGGGGGGAGAGGAGGGGAGAAAAGAACATGGACTACAGAGACCAAAGCCACTTCTTCCCAATCCAGTGCAGAAAACCAGCCGGGCACTTTCCTCGTGGCCTCTGGATTTACTGACGGAGACAAGTTCCTCAGACCTTTGGTTGGAAGAAAGAGAAAGGGTGGGAGGGAATCCCTTTTTTTATTTTCATCTCAAGATGTAGCATTAACTCTTCTGTCAATTTCGACAATCTTCAGAGTTTCGTTTGCATCCAGCTCTGAGTTGACTCTGTAAAGCAAAGGTGGGAAAAGAAGTGGCAGTACAGTCATTGAGCAGGCATCACCTGGGCAAGGGCTGTGGCTCAGTCATAGAACATCTGCTTTGCATGCAGAAGGTCCCAGGTTCAATCCCTGGCACCTCCGGGAAGGACTTCCTGTCTGAAATTCAGGAGTGTTGCTGCCAGTCAGCGTAGGGAATACTGAGTTAGATGGGCCACTGCTCAATGGTATGAGGCAAATTCTGCAATAAGCTTTTGAGAGCTCATCCAGAACAGTAAAAGGTTAAAAGGGGGGCTTTGGGAGATGTGGGTCCTGTCCTCCCCACACCCTCCATCCATAGGAGCAATAATCACACCATTCAAAGTTGGAGTTTACTCCTTATTAGCAAAAACACAATTTCCACAGACTTGGCTGAGGATCAGGCCTAATGAGCACAGCAGCTCATTCCTGGTGGTCTTCCTCCATGAAAATCAGTTGCTGAGACTGAAAGTCCCTGCTTCCTCACAGCTGTCTAGATCCCCTCCTCTCCAGGGCTTTCCCCAAGGAATCAGAGTCTGCGCCTGCATGAAGCCTGACGCTGCTCTGCCCATTTCAGCCCTCTTCTGGTTCTGGGAGGTGGGGGGTGGAGGGCAGTTTGTGGCAGCAGGAGGGAGAGACACTCATGACTCTGCATCAGCCTGATTTGTTTCTGCCTCTTGGCCTATGTCCTCTCCTGCTTCCACTTCTGCCTCTTATTCTTATTCTCTGCCAGAAACTCTTCCTGCTCATTAAACCCTGCTACCTCTTCAGCTTCCAACCCTTCCTCTTCCCAGTCTCCTCCCCCTGACCACTCATTGGCTCTAAGACTTCTTCCTGTGGAAGTTCCCTAGCTGGTTCCTCCCACCATTGCTCTGTGTTCAACCAGCCCATGCCCTCCACTCACCTGTGCTGCTGGAACTCTACCAGCAATGACTTCTCTAGCCTCGTTTCATTGGCTATCATGATCTCTGTGACTTGGTCGTGCGGTGACCTGGACATGGATTCCGAAGGCAGAGCTGAGTGCTTGGAGGCCTCCAGGTGCCTGTCCCAGCTGTTGCTGCGATCTGAGAAGTGCTGTTCCTCCAGCGGGTGAGGAGGCCCCTCATAAGTCAGAAGACTCCTTGACCTCACTGTACAGAAACAGGTAGGAGGGAGAGGGAATGAAGAACAGAAACCATTTTGGGCACAAAATGCAATGCAAATCCCCTTATGTCAGATCTAGCTCCTTAGGGCAGAGGCAAATCGTAGCCCCCTCTCCTTTTGGAAACCGAATAACTGCAGAACCGCAAGAGAGATGCTCACTCACCTATAGAGGCTGTATATGACTCTGGCATGGAATGCTGGGATGGTAGCACTGCCTTTGTGATGGAGGACGTGGGACCGTAACTTTGGGAAAAGCTGCCAAAAATTATTGCGAAGCATAAAACTACCACCTGGCGGGGGGAGGGAGGTTGGAAGAAAGACACAGAGACTCAGTTATACTTGAGCCAACGAACAGAAATAAAGTCTTACAGCTCGAACATCAAATACAGAGCAATATCAAAACCAAGAAAATGATGTGTGGTTCAGAGGTGATTTCCTTCCCCAGGCTGCATTAATCATGAGACAGGATGCTTGAAACTAGGAGCGCAGATGCAATCCAGATTCAGCTCCACAGAAGGAGAGACGTTCCACATTAGTATGGCAATGCTGGAAGCTCTGCAGCCATTCCGCTCAGCCGAGCTACTTACTCGCAAAACTCAAAAAGGTAGGAAATCCATCTTGGCTAGACTAGGCTGTGACATGAATTTCAATGTTGTTTCATAACATCGCAGTGGGCACTTCCCAGGCTCCTCGAGACTCAACAGGCACACACAACCGTGAGTTGAAAAAGCAGCCTGACAGGACATGTTGGAAGAGGGAAAGCTCAGGCAGGAAGGGGAGAATTAATAGGAGCTCAAAGTGGGGGCTTGACTGGTAGATGCAGGGACAGCTGCTTAAAAAACAAAAACAACACCAAATTGCCCCTGTTGGATTCATACAGCAAGGACGGGGGGAGAGACAAGCACATTTCAGTTTTTGCCTGCCAAATAAAGCCAGCCTAGAAGCAAACGACACAGCTCTCTGGGGACAATATGACTTTGCAACGCTGCCGAGGGAATTGCATGGTTGAATGCTCACTGGCCAAAGAAAGCTAGCACATCAGGAAGAAGCACTTTTTAGCTTGAGATGAGAAGTGCAGGGGGGGTTTTATGTTAGGCAGAACATGTCATATTGGGGAGAAAGAAAAGCATACAGGAGATCTGAGATCGTTATTTTGGGCCTAGCCCACTGTGCAAAAGTTAAAAAATTGCATTTGCTGCTCTACACACTTCCCCCTTTGGCATAGCCCACCGCTGGCATGTGGCCCCTGGGCTGAAAAAGGTTCCCTGCCCCTGCGCCCCACCATGATGCAGTTCCAGCTAAACAATGTGACCCATCAATGGCCCAGGGAGGGAACTAAGGAGAAAAGGAATAGGCAGGACTCACCATGAGGCAGGTCCCTGTTTGCGTGCCAGCAGCTTTGCACGAGCGAGACACTTTGCCAGCCACCATGGCTTGGAGCCTCTGCAGTTGCTGCAGGAGTGTTCTGAAAGATGGAGAGCGGCAGAAATCAACATGTGTTGGTCTGGGATTCTGCATTTCATGCACCACTCTTATTCTTTGCCCTTTGTCATATTCATACAACACTTCGAGATTTGTTGGGCCTGCCAATGAAGAGGCACACACCCAGAACACATAGAGAACTGTTTCTTCTTCTGGGACGCTAGATCGGTTGAACCTGTACAGAGCAGAGGGCTCCTCCAGACAACCTGTTCATTGAGCATTCATTCCTACTACCTTGCACAAAGCTTACATGGAGGTTAAACTATGTCCGGCCTTTCTTGAGCATGCATCCCGATTAGTTTGGGATTAGGTTGCAAGAGAAGGAAGATCCATCCTGATCTGGTCGCAGGATGTTTGTAAGAACGTAGGAGCCGCCTGCTGGATCAGGCCTATGGCCCACAGCATCCTGTTCCCAACCTGATGCCTTTGAAAACCCGTTAATCACGAAACCTCCCCATTAATCATTCACACTTTTCAGGGGATTTCCCCATCACTTTCCTACCTGCAAAAGTCAGATTCTTTTTTAAAGAAGATTTGTTGTCCTAGGGCAGGTGTGGAAAACCTATGGCCCTCCAGATGCTGCTTAACTACAACTCCCATCATCCTCGACCACTGGCTACATTGACTGGGGCTCATGGGAGTTGTAGGTCAGCAGCATATGGGGGGGGCACAGGTCCCCACCCCCTGTGCTAGGGCAACTGAGCTCAGTCCTCAACTGTCTCTGGGTGCCTCCGGACTGTCACTCTTCTGTGAGAAGGATTTAAGTGTGTGCCAGCAATTTGGGTTTGACCAATTACGAGTGGGCTAAAGTTTTCTGTTGACCTGCCGCAACAAACCACTTAAAAAAGTAAAAAAACCAACAACTGCACACTTTATCTGGCAGCCTGAGGCCCTATAGTTTCATTCACAAGGAAAACAACATATATGTTTTCAAGATGCATGAATTATATTCTACACCATGAATGGACAACCTGTGAGCCTGAAGAGGTTACTGAATTATCCCTAACAATTGGCCATGTTGCTTGGGGCTGATGGGAATTGGGAATCCAACTGCACACATTCCCCAACCCTCTTCTACACACTTCAGTCCCATCTTTCTTTACATGCTCAAGTTACAAAATACATCCCCAGAGGTGCCTTTATAGCCAAATGTAAATTTGCCTTTAAAAAACCCCCAACAACAACAACAACCAAGCACCTCTCTAATTAGGGTCTGAATGAATTCAAGGACTCTAGAAGTTCAGACTTAAATTAGGACTCCCAATGCTCCCACCAGAGATCTATGTGGACCAGAACTCTTTCTTAAAATTATTAATAACCCCTGCCCTAAAAAAAATCTGCTCACCTGCAGCCTCCTATTTTGTAAAATTTAAGTGGCTTTTCTGAATGAAACGAGAGCATACTTTGAGCAGAAAAGTAGTGAGGGAATGCAGTGTTGAATCCATTCCCTAGTTGCTATTTCACATAACCAAATCACTCCTGCTTACACACACCTACCTTTCTTATGCAAGCATCCCTCTCTCTGTTTTGAAGCCCATGTGGGCAGGATGTTGCTGGAAACTGCAGGAGGTGAGAGTGCCCCTGTTCTCAGGTCCTGCTTATGGGTTTCCCACAGGCATCTGGTTGGCCACTGTGAGAAGAGGATGCTGGACTTGATGGGTCATTGGCCTGATCTTATGTACTTTGTTAGGGACGCGGGTGGCGCTGTGGGTTAAACCACAGAGCCTAGGACTTGCCAATCAGAAGGTTGGCGGTTCAAATCCCCGCAACAGGGTGAGTTCCCGTCGCTCGCTCCCTGCTCCTGCCAACCTAGCAGTTCGAAAGCATGTCAAAGTGCAAGTAGATAAATAGGTACCACTCTGGTGGGAAGGTAAACGGCGTTTCCGTGCGCTGCTCTGGTTCGCCAGAAGCGGCTTAGTCATGCTGGCCACATGACCTGGAAGCTGTACGCCGGCTCCCTCGGCCAATAAAGCGAGATGAGCACCGCAACCCCAGAATTGGTCACTACTGGACCTAATAGTCAGGGGTCCCTTCACCTTTACGTACTTCGTTAGGAATGGCAAATTGCTGGCTGGAGAAGGGGACAAGAGACCCTGACACGTCTCTGCTCAACATTCCTGTGAAGCAGCTTTTCTCTTTATATAGAAGCCAGAATTAGGGCTCTGTTGCACACTGTGATATGCTTGAGTTGCAGAAACCCCTTGGAGATGGGAAGCTGCCACCATGTAATTGAAAGCAGAGAAGAAAAGGCTCCACAAATACGCTTGCCGTGTTCGCTGCGGGGATCGCTCTTTCTGCCCTCTGGCAAGTATCCCATCCGTCATCTAGCACCACCCGACGCCAATTCCCCCTCTCAGCCAGGCCTGACTCTTGGGGAAAGAGACAGAATCTCTTCTGACTTTGCCTCCAAAGCTCAGGGCAAAGTCAGAGGTGAGACTCTGCCCTTTCCCAAGAGGACTGTGGTGGTGGTGCGGCAGGATGATCAGTGGAGACCACAAATCATTCCCAGTTTTCCTGGCCGGCCCCAAAGTGGAGACCCTGTAGGCAGGGCTGGGAAACCCTGGAGAGCTGGTGTCAACAGTACTGGGCTGGAACCAGTCTACACAGCTCTGATTCAGCTTAAGTCAGCTTCCTATGTGCACTGTGCTGAATAGGAACATAAGAAGAGGATCAGCACATCTAGGGCAGCATCCTGCTATCACAGTGGCCAACCGGATGCCTGTGGGAAGCCTTTTAAAACAGGACTTGAGCACAACAACTCTCTCCGCACCTGTGATTCCCAGGAACTGGTATTCAGAGGCACAGCTCACTGCTGAAGCATGTGCTTTGAACGCAGGAGATTCCAGGTTTAGCATCTCCAGGTTAGAAAGGATCAGGTGGCAGGAGAGGGGAAGGACCAAAGGAATAACAAGAAACTGAGATGAGCAGCTCATGTGCCGGGTCATGGCTACTTCACAACTCAGGATAAAACTTCTTTCAAACTTGAACGCTTCATTTGGATATAAAATGTGGTGCTAGGGGAATAAATCAAAGTCAAAAGCCTCGCTCATCTGCAGAGAAAAGACATTCTTCAGTTTACTGAAAACAATTCATTTTGGCAGCTATCTACTGAAAATGGAAGGGGTAGGCTGAGTGAGAAAAAGCCATTTAAGAAGTTAAAGAGGGAGAGGGGGGTGGGGAGTAGATGATACGCTAAGAGGCCCCAGCAGTGCATCTTACTAAAATTCACAACGGTTTTGGTGAAGCAAGTAGATGCATAGCTCAAAGACGTGGGCGGGGGGAGGAGAAAAAGGTGAGAGCATAAAACAGGAACTCTGAGGCTGAAAGAAATGGCCTGACACACTTAGTGGGTGCAATTCAAAGAACTGCCTTCTCCAAAGCAGTGTGTCTGTCTGTATGTGTGTGTGTGTGCGTGTGCGTGCGTGCGTGCGCACACACATTTGCACTTCCCTGGCCAATGAGGGCTCAGCCATTTCACAGCTTTGCCTCCTGCCTTCCATTTAGCTTTATTTTTTCATTGTGCCCTCAGGGTAAGTGGGCCATGAGGTGCAAAGTGAAGACTACAGGCAGCTCCCCCCCCCCCCTCCAAAGATTGACAGTCAACAAACCAGAGGAGTCTAGCCTGCAGGAGAGAATTCATGATCACAACTGAGGTGACCCAGGTTCAGAAGTTCACTGGCTGGCCTTTGGCCAGTTATTCTTGGCCTAGCTTAACAGGGATGTTGTGTGGATAAATGGGATAACTCAATCTACTAGCCCATCCATAGAAGGAAAGGAAGGAAATGGTCATAATCAACCATGGTAGCAGAAGTGGTGTGGCCACTGTGCCTCTAGAGTGGACAAGGAAACCCTTTCTAAAGCCTATTGTGGAAGAGAAGGGCAGCTGATTGACAAGGAAAGGGTGGAAGAGCTCTTCCAGTCACCATCTTTTTGATTTTCTGCCTTCTTTACATCCACTGTGTTTTGATGCTGAAGGATTAGGCAAAGTCAATGGTTTCTCCACACCCTATTCTAAAGAAAGCAGCCATTTCAGTGCTGAATACCCACCCATTCCAAACCAATGTTCATGCAGCACAGACACCTGATCACCAGAAGGTTTATCAAGCAGCGCTAGCAGAAACCAGGGAGATTTAAAACCTTCATGTTTCATTTAAAATATCAATCGTGTGTTTTCTGGGAAAGCAGAAAACTAAGAAGTTCTGGTGGGTTGTTGTTGTTATTTCTGTCACTGCCCTGTAAATAAATAACTGTACAGTTGTACCTTGGTTCTCGAACTTAATCCGTTCCAGAAGTCCATTCGACTCCTGAAACTGTTCAAAAACCAAGGCGTGGTGGCTTCTGATTGGCTGAAGGAGCTTCATGCACTCAAGCGGAAGCTGCGTTGGACGTTCGCCTTCCAAAAAACACTCACAAACCAGAACCAATTTGTTCAGGAGCCAATTTGTTCGGCAACTAAGCCATTCGAGAACCAAGGTACCACTGTACAGAAGTCAATTGTGACATTTCTACAACTCGCTTTCTGAAGCCTCCTTTACACAGAGAGAGAGACCCTTTAAAAGGCAGGTTTACTATTAAATTTAGTTAACAACAAGGAAAAGGACACTGGCACATCAACAAGGAAATGTCCAATTAAGTCTCAAAGCCATAATCTTAAGAGGCAATCTGTTTAATAGGAACGCTGGATAATGTATCAGATCAATTTCATTCCGCCAAAATGTGCAGCATCCCAGCAACGGCCCCTTCAAAAAGACTTGACACCAACACATTTGCGAAAGAAAAAAGAAAGACCCGTGCTGGGCTGTTTGCCCAGCCATGCACATCTGCAGCAATTCCAAGTGTATCAAATGCCAATGCCAAATGGAGAGCAGGAGTAGCTAAATTTCTTTTTGGATGGAGGGCTGCGTGAATTCTTGGCCAATCAATTGTTTGCACACAGAAAGGACCAAAAACACTGCAGAACAAACGAAGTCACTTATATCGGATGCTGCCACTGCTAGAAGAGTACAGATTTTTGCAGATTTTAATATGTAACATATTGTCAAACACTGATGAGACAGGGGATGAAAATAGATAAGCATATCTCAGTTGACCAAAGATGGTAAAAATCTCAAGAGCATCTTTATGCTATTTTAATGCAAATGGAGCTGAAGGATGGTTCACTTGCAAGACATCTGAACCAGCAAACTCCAATCCAAGTGTTTCTGCCTTCTGCCAAGTGTTTGCAGGGCAGCGGCTGAAGAAGGAGCCAAAAGGGGTTTCTTGTGTGTGTGATTCTTGTGGCTGATTAGCTGATTTCCCTGGTCAAAGGTCAGAGGGGGCAGGGTTTCTGTTGAGGCAGGTGATTAGCTGTGGGAGGAGCTTATCAGTGTTTGCAGGGCAGCGGCGCGCGCCTATCGGCGCACGCAGTTTGAACCATCTTTTAGATTTAGGGGAGCTAGTCTCAAGCCCAAAGACACATTCTCAAGATGGAGGGGGAGGGAACAGCTGCAGTCGCCTGCGGTTCCTGCGCAATGTTTGCCATCTTGCCAAAGGTTGCAGGCAGCTTTACGTGCAGCAATTGCATGTTGATTGCCCTCCTAAAAGACAAAGTCCAGCAACTGGAGGAACGTGTAGCTACGCTCCAAAGAATTAGAGAGCTGGAGCTCTTCTTGGAAGCAACAGAGCACACCGTCTCCACCAAGGAGGAGACAGGGGACTCCCCTGAGAAGGAGGCTAGTTCACCAACACAGGAGCCCGATATGTGGAGAAACGTGACTCAAAGAAGTAGGAGGCCCAGGGTTCGCTCTGATTGTCTAGAAATACACAATCGCTTTGAGGTCCTCTCCCCTAGCATGGAAGACGAAGAGCAGACTCCATTTGAGGATCTCTCCCTCATTACAGTCGATCACGTATATGAAGATGAGCAGCAAAGTCAGTCCTCAGGGAATGTGCAGGCAACCTTGGAACGGACCGCTCACGGAAGAACCCTGACCAAACCTAAGAGAAGGCGTGTAGTGGTGATAGGGGATTCCCTACTGAGGGGAACAGAAGCAGTGATCTGTGGGCCTGACAAGATGTCTCGGGAAGTGTGCTGTCTCCCCGGGGCTAAGATCCAAGATGTAACTGAACGACTGCCAGGAATCATAAAACCCACTGACAAATACCCCTTCCTCTTGGTTCATGTGGGAACCAATGACACTGCAAGCAATAGCCTCCAGAAGATCAAAAGAGACTACGAGGCTCTGGGCAGGAAATTGAAGCAATTAAATGCACAAATCGTCATCTCATCTGTCCTCCCAGTTGAACGACGTGGCCCAGGGAGAGAGAGGAAAATAGTGGAAGTAAACAGCTGGCTTCGCAAATGGTGTAAACAGGAACGGTTTGGATTCTTAGATCACGGACTGCAGTTTCTTGAGGATGGACTTCTGGCAAGCGATGGGCTGCACCTCACAACGGTTGGGAGGAATGTTTTTGCCAAAAAACTAAGAAACCTCATCAGGAGGGCTTTAAACTGACTAATGTGGGGGAGGGAGACAGTGCTCCTGAAGGTAGGAGTCTATTAATTGATGAAGATGATCATCCAAATGTCATAGACCAAATGGAGCAAACAGCAAGCAGACCTAGTGGTGGGAGGAAAAAATCCTTAAATAAGAGACACGGGGGAATGACTAATGGACTTCAATGTCTGTACACTAATGCACAAAGCATGGGAAATAAACAAGATGAGCTTGAGCTCTTGGTACAGCAAACTAAATATGACATAATAGGCATCACTGAAACCTGGTGGGATAAGTCCCACGATTGGAATGTAAAAATGGAAGGATACAATCTATTTCAGAGAAACAGACCAGACAAGAAAGGAGGAGGAGTGGCGTTATATGTCAGGGATGTGTATACCTGTGAAGAGATCCAAGATTTAGAACCTCAAAGCCAAAGTGAGAGCATTTGGGTCAAAATTAAGGGAGAGAAGAATAATAGTGACCTCATTGTGGGAGTTTACTATAGATCCCCAAGCCAAACGGAGGACATAGATGATGCCTTCCTGGAACAGATGGCCAAGCATGCAAAAGGAAGGGAGATAGTAGTAATGGGGGACTTCAATTACCCAGATATTTGTTGGAGGTCAAACTCAGCCAAGAGCATAAGGTCAAACAGATTCCTCACTGGCCTTGCAGACAACTTCATTGTCCAGAAAGTGGGAGAAGCAACAAGAGGAACAGCCATTTTAGATCTGGTCCTAACCAATGTCGATGACCTGGTTAATGGGGTAGAAGTGGAAGGATCATTAGGCGCAAGTGATCATGCTCTTCTGAAGTTTACTATACAACGGAAAGGAGCAGCCAAGCATACTAGGACTCAATTTCTTGACTTTAAGAAAGCCGACTTCATAAAACTTAGGGAAGTGCTGGGTGAGATCCCATGGACAGTAATACTAAAAGGAAAGGGAGTTCATGATGGCTGGGAGTTTGTTAAGAGGGAGATAGTAAAAGCACAACTTCAGGCAATACCAATGAGACGGAAACATGGAAGGTGCCTAAAGAAGCCAGGGTGGCTATCTAAAGAACTTTTAACTGAGTTAAGATTAAAAAAGGATGTGTACAAAAAATGGAAAAGGGGGGAAACCACCAAAGAGGAATTCAAACAAATAGCCAGCACGTGTAGACACAAAGTCAGAAAAGCTAAAGCACAGAATGAACTCAGGCTTGCTAGAGAGGTTAAAAGCAACAAAAAAGGCTTCTATGGGTATGTTCGTAGCAAAAGGAAGAACAAAGAAACAGTGGGGTCACTCAGAGGAGAAGATGGTGAAATGCAAACAGGGGACACAGAAAGGGCTGAACTCCTCAATGCCTTCTTTGCCTCAGTCTTCTCCGATAAAGAAAACAATGCCCGACCTGAAGAATTTGGAGGAAATGATTCAGCAGAGGAAACACAGCCCAGAATAACTAAGGAGATAGTACAAGAATACTTGGCTAGTTTAGATGTATTCAAGTCTCCAGGGCCAGATGAACTGCATCCAAGAGTATTAAAAGAACTGGCAGATGTGATCTCAGAACCACTGGCAGTCATCTTTGAGAATTCCTGGAGAACAGGCGAAGTCCCGGCAGACTGGAGGAGGGCAAATGTTGTCCCTATTTTCAAAAAGGGGAAAAGAGAGGACCCAAATAATTACCGCCCAGTCAGTCTAACATCAATACCAGGGAAGATTCTGGAGCAGATCATTAAGCAAACAATCTGTGAGCACCTAGAAAGGAATGCTGTGATCACCAATAGTCAGCATGGATTTCTGAAAAATAAGTCATGTCAGACTAACCTGATCTCATTTTTTGACAGAATTACAAGCCTGGTAGATGAAGGGAACGCAGTGGATGTAGTCTACCTTGATTTCAGCAAGGCATTTGACAAGGTGCCCCATGATATTCTTGTAAAGAAGCTGGTAAAATGCGGTCTTGACTATGCTACCACTCAGTGGATTTGTAACTGGCTGACGGACCGGACCCAAAGGGTGCTCATCAATGGTTCCTCTTCATCCTGGAGAAGAGTGACTAGTGGAGTGCCACAGGGTTCTGTCTTGGGCCCGGTCTTATTCAACATCTTTATCAACGACTTGGATGATGGACTCAAGGGCATCCTGATCAAATTTGCAGATGACACCAAACTGGGAGGGGTGGCTAACACCCCAGAAGACAGGATCACACTTCAAAACGACCTTGACAGATTAGAGAACTGGGCCAAAACAAACAAGATGAATTTTAACAGGGAGAAATGTAAAGTATTGCACTTGGGCAAAAAAAATGAGAGGCACAAATACAAGATGGGTGACACCTGGCTTGAGAGCAGTACATGTGAAAAGGATCTAGGAGTCTTGGTTGACCACAAACTTAACATGAGCCAACAGTGTGACGCGGCAGCTAAAAAAGCCAATGCAATTCTGGGCTGCATCAATAGGAGTATAGCATCTAGATCAAGGGAAGTTATAGTGCCACTGTATTCTGCTCTGGTCAGACCTCACCTGGAGTACTGTGTCCAGTTCTGGGCACCACAGTTCAAGAAGGACACTGACAAACTAGAACGTGTACAGAGGAGGGCAACCAAAATGGTCAAAGGCCTGGAAACAATGCCTTATGAGGATCGGCTAAGGGAGCTGGGCATGTTTAGCCTGGAGAAGAGGAGGTTAAGGGGTGATATGATAGCCATGTTCAAATATATAAAGGGATGTCACATAGAGGAGGGAGAAAGGTTGTTTTCTGCTGCTCCAGAGAAGCGGACACGGAGCAATGGATACAAACTACAAGAAAGAAGATTCCACCTAAACATTAGGAAGAACTTCCTGACAGTAAGAGCTGTTCGACAGTGGAATTTGCTGCCAAGGAGTGTGGTGGAGTCTCCTTCTTTGGAGGTCTTTAAGCAGAGGCTTGACAACCATATGTCAGGAGTGCTCTGATGGTGTTTCCTGCTTGGCAGGGGGTTGGACTCGATGACCCTTGTGGTCTCTTCCAACTCTATGATTCTATGATTCTATGAAATATTCGATTTAAAAATATTAGGACAGCCAGTCAGTGAAATAAAAAATATCACCTATTTTTTTACTAATGATTAATCTGTTCAGTGTAAGCAAATCAACAAATTGCAATGACTCAATAAAGTCCCCTTTTGCAAAAACTGGAGGAAGGGAAGTTTATTCTCAACTTAAATCCACAAAAGAAAATGGCTTGCATTTAACCCAGTGCTAAGGTCAAGGCTGTATCAGTGCAATGATTTCCCCCCCTCTCCTCCCTCCCTGTGTGTTGTTCCCTAAATCTCTTTTTGGGGTCCTTCAACCCTCAAGAGCAAATTTGGGGACTGTACAGAATACACACTGGTAGACAAATTCCCATTCCACTCCTTGCACTGACTTTTGCTAGGGTGGCGGGTTTGTTAAATACGGCCTTTATACATTATCTTTATCCAACCAAATTCAAAACTACTGTCACTAGAGTCAAAATGTTGCTTAGAAACCCAAACAAGACCATACCTTCTCAATACAGAAGAGGAATGTGAAGGCTCAATGCCTTTCAACATGTTTTTCAATGGAGCAGTATCAGCTATATAGCAAGAGTTGGAAACCTGTAGCCTTACAGACTTTGCTAGACTATAGATCCCATCAACCATGCTGGCTGGGGCCAATGGAAGTCCGAATCCAAATCATCTAGAGGACCACAGGTTCCTCAATCCTGAGCTACAGCTGAGAAACACAAGAAGCTGCCTTCGTCTATCAGGGCACACTATACTCGTCTGTCTAGCCCAGCTTTGCCTTGTCTGGCTGACAGGGGCTCTGTAGGGACTCAGGCTGGGGTTCTTCCGCATCACCAGCTGATCCATTCTTAGCTAGAGGTGACATGAATTGAACCTGTCGGCATACAATACTGTTGTAATATGGCTCCTCCTAACCAGCAGGTAAGGGACGTGGGTGGCGCTGTGGGTTAAACCGCAGAGCCTAGGGCTTGCCAATCTGAAGGTCGGCAGTTAGAATCCCCACGATGGGGTGAGCTCCCGCTGCTCAGTCCCTGCTCCTGCCAACCTAGCAGTTTGAAAGCAAGTCAAAGTGCAAGTAGATAAATAGGTACCACTCCAGCGGGAAGGTAAATGGCGTTTCCGTGTGCTGCTCTGGTTCGCCAGAAGCGGCTTAGTCATGCTGGCCACATGACCTGGAAGCTGTACGCCGGCTCCCTCGGCCAATAAAGCGAGATGAGTGCCGCAACCCCAGAGTCGGTCACGACTGGACCTAATGGTCAGGGGTCCCTTTACCTTTACTTTAACCAGCAAGTAGATAGTGCTTGATCCTTCTCCCCAGTCATCTAGGCCATTTTTAATTGTTCTCCTGTCCCAGACAGGTTGCACAAAAAGGGTCAGCATAGGGGGAAACAGACCAAAAGGAGGGTGCTTTGCAAGGTATAATCAATGGGTGCAAGAATGGTTAAGCACACCCACCCGTAAGCCTACAATCTGCAAGGCGTTACAAATGCCTCTTCTGTCCGCATACCATAATCTTGAACTTGGGTAAGAGGAGCTGAGTTTGTTATGGCAACATGCCGTTCTGCCTTCAAGAACACAAAAGCCGTGTGTGGGAGACGCTTTCTAAACTCCAAGGCTGCCTCCGTGGTACGAGATCCAGAGATTCGGAACACTTGCTATCCAATTAGCAACACACACCAAGTGCCAGTCAGACTTGGAAACCACTTCTGGGTCTTTATCCTCAAAGAGATAATCCGCTCCCAGATGCAGGCACACACTCCAGCAATATCGTCCAACAAATGCATGAGCGCATTCCTTTATCTGGGTGGTTTTTCAAAAAATATGTATGTCAGATTCACTGCCCTAGTCCATCACAGTGCAGGAAGCTGACAGAGCCCAGGTGCATGATCCAGCAAGAGGAGAGACGTTACTGATGGGATTTGCTCAGTCCTGACACCACGTTCCTTTCTCACTGTCAGTGCCTTGATATGCAACACCGCACTGGCCACTTGCCAGCTGCAGGTGTAGACGGTATTGCCCAAATTGCCATATAATTGGTAGCAATGTGCCCATATGTTTAACACACAAACCATATTTCTGAACTAGAGAGTTTGGTGTATTAGTTAACCATGGCAAGGAGCCACTGATACCCTCGTCCTCACTCAACAAATTTCTAACTTCTTATCCTCCCATGAAATTCTGATTCCACTTTCAGAGGCTCTGAGTATCAGTTTCTGGAAATCACAGAGATTAACTGGGCACGTCTCATCCCCCACTGTGGCCGAGGGCCTGATATGACAGAGCTGTATAAAATTATGCATAGTATGGCGAAAGCAGGTAAAGAGAAGTGTTTTCCCCTTTCTCACGATACTAGAACTGAGAGCCGTTTCAATGAAGCTTAATGCTAGAGGATTTAGCTCAGACGAAAGGAAATGCTTCTTTAAGACGGCACAAATTTGTGGAACTCACTGCTGCTAGGTATAGTGGCGGGAAACAACTTGGATGGTTTTGAAAGGGGGTTAAACAAATTCATGAAGAATAAAGCTATAAATGGCTGCTGGCCATGAAGGCTATGTTGCGCCTTCCCTGCTGAGAGCTCTGTGCTTCTGAGCTGAAGCAGGGCAGAGTGCTATTGTACACAGGCCCTGCTAGGGGTTTCCCACAGCTATCTGGTTGGTGAACTAGATGGGCTTGTCTTTTGTTCTTATTCCACTTCCAGCTTGTAATCTTGCTCATGCAATTGGCGAGTCAATATAGCCAGCTGCTTCTCTCCAAAACACGGCAGAAGTATTAGCTACGGACCAGAGTGCTTTATAACTCACCTGTTTGTGTTCTCCAGAACTTCTACCTTCTTGCGAAGCTCACTGTTCTCATTTGAGCAGCACTCGACCCTTGGGAACAAGCAGACAAAGAAAGGTTAAGCTATTTCCTCGGTTGGGATGGAACAACCAAAGTGGGATATGCTTTCTGAACTGCTGCTAGTAAGCAGACAGAAATCTGTCACAATCCTTTAATTCTGAAAAAGGTGACTCTCCCTTGCCACCACGGCAAGAGTGCGTGCATCAATTTTGTAAGCAAGAGTTGCACTGCACGCTGGAGGAGGAGATGCCGAGATGCTGGAACAAGAGAAGGAAATAATCTCAGCAGCTTATTCCGTGCCAAATTCTGTTCCGAGCATAGGTATTTCAGACCATGACAGGGCTGCAATGATACCTCCAAGTGCTTGAACAGCTATAGCTTGTTTTCTTGTGCTAACAATAGTAGAATTTCCATGAGGAGCCACGAGGGGGCATGTGAAACACACACAGCTCCAATGCTTTGTGGCCATGTTGGTTCCTTGCTGGCATCAAAATAAACATGGTGAGAATATAAATCTGGCTTGAATAGAGTCATGCCGCTGGCCCTTCTACTGTATTCAGAAAGGCAAAAGCTCTTCAGGGCCTCAGTGAAGGGGTCTCTGAGCTTTTTATCGCAGAGAGATCCTTTCAGCCAAAGATAGGAGTCCCTGCATTAAAAACAACAACTGCTCTACCACTGCGTTATGAAGCCTCCATTTTGTCTACCCCTTCCACAGCCGTCACTGCAATCTTGCTACATTTCCCTCTATTTCCAATGTTCAGGCTGTGAGCGCTGTTGCTTATGAAGCCAAAAAAGCAACACCCAGGCACTTAAGGGGAAGGAGCAGCAGCCTTGGGGGAACCCCAACCATTTGCAGAAAAAGAAAACAGGGAAGGGGGGATCCGCAAACAGCCCCATGAGGACGTAACATGCTTAAGTCACCATGGAATGATGGCTGACTGACTGTTTCTTGGGAAAGAATGAGAACAGAAAACCAGGCAGGAGAGGGAATGGAATGGGGAGGCTGGGATTCTGCATTCCAGAATGCAACTTTCTCTTGTACAGGTCATTCTGGCAAGCTTACTTTTTCTCCAAGCTGTCCATGTATTCTTTCTTTTTCCTCCTGCTCTCTTGGGCAGAGATCTACAGGAGAAATGCAAAGCACCGATTACACACCTAACAGAGGCCATAACTAAAAGAAGAATTAGAACTCAGGAATAGATAAGGAAAGCAACTTCAGCTTTAAGCTGTAAAATCATGTCACCCTTGTTGGTTGTTTTTAGGGTTGTTAATCAATCATACCAGCTATTGCCAACCAATCGATCTATTCATGCTTGCATATGAATAAACCATTTTGAAGGGGGGAAGTACACTGTCTTTCATCTCATGTCACAGTGGAGTGTTGCCCATGCCACTCCAGCTCCTCACTGCCACAGAAGGGTGCCCATACCACAGAGCAAGTGTTTAGGTACAGGGGTTAAAATTTCAGACTGCAACCAGGGAGACCTGGGCCCAAATCCTCACTTAGCTTAGATGTTGAGCTAGTTGTTTTCAGCCTAGCCTACCTCACAGGGGTGTTCTGAAGACAGTGGGGGGCACTCAACTAATGTGTTCCATCTGAAGCTGAATGTTGGAAGATTCAGGGCAGATAAACGAAAGAAACTTCATGCACCACATTGTTAAAATATGGAGGCAGGGATGGTCACCAACTTGGGCGGATTTAGAAGACGACAAATTTGTGCAGGAAAAGGCTATCAACAACGGCTACGTTCCATCTCCACTGCCAGAGGAATCATGCCTCTCAATACCACTTGGTGAGAATTGCAGGTGGAGAGTGTATTCTTCTGCTCCCGTCCATCTTGCGTACTTCCCACTCTCATCTGATTGGCCACAGTGAGATCAGGATATTGGCCTAGATGGGCCTCTGGCCTGATCTAGCAGGCTCGTCTTAGGCTCTTATCGGTGCAAGGATTTGTAATGAAAGTGATCACGGACCAGACAAACTTACAAAGTCACCATTCAGCCATCTCGATCGAAGAACCATCACAGCACTGCGACAGCATATAGGACAGGGATGGGAAGCCTATGGTGGGACTCCAACTCCCATCAGCCCCAGCCAGTATAGCCAATGGTCAAGAATAATGGGAGCTGTAGTCCAGAAACATCTGGAGGACAGTGTCTCCCCATCTTGGCATAGCATCTGGCTATGAATTTCTGAAAGACCTGGTTCCCGACTCTTTCTGGCCCCTCCCACCCAGTCTGGCCTCGGGACCAAGAACAAGTTTTGGATAAGATAAGACTATGTTTGCTGCAATTTGCATTGGGTTCTTTTCTATTTCTATTGTTAGGCCTTAGTATGAATGATTAGCAGATCACTCCATCTTGATGTAACACAGAGCTGATTAACAGGAGTTATTTTGCTTGGCCTATTGAAATGCTGTTCTATGACCCTTTAAAAACCTCACGGCGACCCTGTTAAAATTTTGCAGACGTGTCTTTCATAATGCTAGCAGATTGCCCTGAAATGTTGTTCTGCTTTATCGTGTTTTGTTCTATAATAGGCATAGCAGTGGGCAGATTTTGCCGTGGGAAAATAGTGTAACAAATACCCTGAACAAATACACCGAAGGTGATAACAGAGTTCCTTGGTATGAGAAACAAAACAGGGCCAACATTATCTGGCGCTTGGCCAACCCCACAGGCTCAGTGGAAGGAAGGCTGCCAGGACTTGCAGCCTGCTGGTCCTTCTCACTGCTGTCTGCTCACTTGACCTCCGAGTGAGCAAGCAATGGCAGGAGCAAGACGGAACAGCAGCCTCACCTTCTGGGTCCAGAGAAAGGCAGCAAGAAAACTGGTGCCGTCAACAGTAGCAGACTTGACCAGAGAAGGTGGTTCACCAGGAGCATCTTGCCCAAGTCCTCCCTCCCCCAACAAACCCCCCCCCCAACCACCCTGAATATAAGTCCAAGTTGTTTAATAGCAACTCCTACCTTGTTTTTTATTTTCCTGCGGATCTTCTTCAGTGCTTTTTCTTCTGCTTTTGTTAGGGGCAGTTTGGTAGGGATAGGGTACCCTTCTGCGATCAGAGTCCTCTTCTCCTCCTCTGTCAAGATCAGGGGACCTGTGCCCTGCAATTTCTACAGCAAACACAAAGACAATGGATTAGAGCGAAGGGGGGGGGGGATGAGGAAAATAAGGTTCTTAAATATTGACAGGAACTGCATTCTCAGAGCAAAGTCTTCTGTCACAATTGTATTCGTAACAGTGAACTCAAGTGCTGGCGATATGCATGCAAAGAGCTCCAGAAAACACTGAAATGGGGATCTATTTTCCAAAGGTGTGTTGCTCTAAAGGCTGCTGCTCTAAAAAGTCCATTTTTCTATGTGTAATATACTAAGCAGAGCCTTGAAAGCCACCTGTTACAGGTGCTGAAATGTGGGGTCTCCTGCACCATTGTCAACTGGACTAGGATTACCTTTGAGGTTTCTTTCCAACTCTGTACATAGAGGCATAATAATACTATGGACCCATTGGAAACTGGAAACCACTGAGCTTGCTTTGCTGGTTCTGTCCTTCCAGCTCTTTGGGTTCTACAGATCTACTGCTCTACTGCTGAGGAGAGATTCTGCTGTTGCATTCATCATCAACTTCCCAGCCTCTGGAACAGACTCTTTCCCATGCCAGCATATCCAGGACTGACGGTTTAGACAGAACTGCATCCACAAACCCTGTTTTTCTTTCCACCTATCCTGCAAAAAGGTGGGGACCATTGTGGCCTAAGAGCTTACACTCACCTTCCAGGTAATGTTGCTGAACTCGTAACTCCCACCACCTCTGACCACTGGCCACATAGGTTGGGGTTAGTAGGAGTTGGGAGTCCAAAAAACATGTGGAAGGAAAAGTTTTCAATCCCTTGATTCAGGTGTGCTGAAGTTCCATTTCTGAACAGAAGCACCCAAATGAAAAGACTGTCTTAAATAAGGGAAGGGCAGGAGCTCAGCTGAAGAGTATCTCATTTACATACAGAAGGTCCCCATTTCAAACCCCTGTGTCTTCAGCTACGGCTGGGAAATTTTCCTGTCTGAGATCCTAGAAAGCTGATGCAAGTCAGCCAGTGCAGACCAGGGTTTCCCAAACTCGGGTCTCCAAGTTATTGTACAACTCCTATCATCCCTAGCTCACAGGGTCATGGATGATGGGAATTGTAGTCCAAAAACAAGCTGAGGACCCAAGTTTGGGAAACCCTGGTGTAGACAATACTAAGCTGTAAAGACCAATGGCCTAACTAGGTATAAGGAAAGCAGAGAGACCAGTTGAGCTGCAGAGCCACAATTTTCTTTGCAAATAAGGAGCCCATTTTCACTTTTCTGCAGCAAGTCAGATGTCAATTTCCAGGCCCAATTTTTCATGTGCTAGTGATCACTCGGTGCCGGGACTTTTTCACCCTCCAGTGATACCTGGTATCAATGAGAGAACTAGCCTCCATCTGCTAAAACAAACCAACCTTGTTCTTGGAACAGGAGGAATTTTGAACGAGATTTCCATTGTAATATGCAGTCAGAGTGATGACAGTAAAATATAGAGAATCAAACACATGGCATTCATTAAGAGAGAGAAAGAACTGTCCCCTACGTGTGGTGCCGTTAAGAGAGGGGAATTGGTGAGCGCGGAAGCCGTGTGCGAGGTCACTTTAGCCGTGGCTTGTAACTGTTTGGGACTTGATGGTGGGAGGGACCTGGTTGGGCTCTGGCCGCCCTCTGAGTCACTTCCGTGGCTGCTGGGAGGGGTCGGAGGCATGTGTAGGATGTCCATTGCTGCAAGAGACAGAAGATGGAAAAAGGAGCAAGGGAGACAAACAGAAAGTGTGTCTTAGAGCATTAGAAAAAATGGTGGACCAGCTCTGATGCAACTTTCTCAAACTAAGACAAAAAAAGCCTTGTCTCCCCCCCCCCCTTCCCTCACATGCTTGGCTTATTAAATCACAGTTCCCATGGCATCAGAACCAGGAAGTTAGGACTAAAGCACTGCTTACAAAATAAGATCAGAACCTAGCCTGAAAGCTTTGCTTCAACCACGGTTTCCAGATTTGCAGATCACAGGAAACGGCAGTTTTAATAAAGCACAGTATCTTTCTTCAAGTCAGGCCAATGAGGAAACCAGAGGCTGCTATGTCTAAGACCAGTATATATTTGTTTGCATCTGTCTGTCGAGAGACCATGCAGCGTGCCTCCAGGGGTGAAGTCAAACTGCTCTGTTAGCAGCACTAAAGGACTACAGTTCCCGTCATCCCTGACCACTGGAATGATAGGAGTTGTAGTCCAACAACAGCTAGGGGCCCAAGCCTCTTCTCCCTTGCTGCCCATCATGTGGAGAGAAATCAGCGGTACAAAACAAACCTTCCTTGGAAGAAAGGTTCAGGAACTGGTCCACTTCATGCGGCTCCAGTTTGATCTCTGGAAAAGCTTTGTGACTCAGCGGCTTGGTCTAAAAAGACAAAAGGATTGAAAGAGACATCAGACTTTCGGAGAGAACCCACCTTCTTTCCAGTTTCATAATTTGTTAATCCAGACAAGCAAGACAATCAGCATAGAATGAGGCAGCCATGCATCCCATTTTACAGAAAACAGACCTTTAAAGTCTGCTTTAAAGAACCCTACGGAAGTGGAGCAGCAGGAGCCTGGAGGCGGCATCAGGAAAGCAGACTGAGCATCCATGCAGGCCGCCTAGTTACAGTCTTCCTCACCATGGACAGATGACTGTGTTTCTACTTAAATTATAGCAATGCTTTATCAATTTGCCTCTGCAAAATAGGTACATATTCGTGCATGCAAATTATATGCAAGTCCACACCCTCTTATGCAGCAGTGCATTTCTACTTGCCTAAATGGCCAGCCTACCATGGAAAGGACTGTGGCTGGGGCACCTGCTGCCCCAGCTAGACATGGGGCAGCTCTATAAAGCCTGCCTGCCTTGGGGGTGGGGCTGCCCCAGGGGGGTTACCACTGAAGGGGCAATACCAAAGGGCACTGTCCTTTTGGATGTAGCCCCCTTGTGCTAAACTTATGGTTTTAATGGGGATAGGGTTTTAACTTGGGGGGTGTTGTTCAATGGAGGAGGGGTTAATTTGTATTTTGCATTTCTCTTTTTTTGTTTCCTAAGGTGGATTAATATTCTACAGCCTTTTAAATGTGTCTGTGTGTGTGGCGGTATTGTTTTGTTGTTTTTAACTGCTTACTGGTGCTTTTACCTTGCAGAGTGGCACCTTGATTTGAGTCTGGGATCCATTCCAGAGCCCTGGAAGCTCGACAAAAAGGGCGCTCAACAAAGCGCCACTCTGCGTACACACGCGGAGCAGTTTGCGCTTCTGCACTTGCGCAAGGGCAAACCCGGAAGTAACTCGTTCTGGTACTTCCGGGTTTGCCACGGACATCCACCAAAATGGACGCTGGACGGGACGGACTTATACAGAGGTTCCACTGTGTTTTTATCCTGCTAACCACACTGAGATCTTGTGATGAAGGGCGGTATATAAATCTAATAGAGAATGAAAAATACTTCTCTGACCAACTCGAATGAAAAGTATAGACAGAAATCATGAGATGCCAAAGAGTCCTTGTGGCAATTCCCTTCTGCAAGGATGCAGAACTAGGCAAGGCCAGTGTCCTACTCTATGAAACCAAGTCCTCCCCCCATGCAGCAAAGCAGGCTACCATTTGTATAGAAAAGTGAACCACTGCCTAAAACAAGCAGGTCTCCACTTCTGGATGCTCCCATTTCCCCCCTCCCCAATCATTTATATCCCACCTTCACTTTGAGGCTCTCAAGGTGGTCCATAGGGTTCACCCCCTCCCCATTTTATTCTGTCAACAAGCCTGTGAGGTAGGGCTGAGAGATGACTGGACCAGTGGGGATTTGAACCCAGGTCTCCCGGGCCCTGGTCCAACACTCTAACCACTACATTACACCTCATTAGCCGACGACACCATCCGTGTCGAGCCAGTTAAGCCACCATGAAGGGAAGTAACCCCAAACAGTACCATGCCATCATCTTGCATCTGAGGCTCTTCGGCCTCCAGACTCGCAGGGCTGGATGTGGCGGTGAGGCTGACCGAGGGAGCAAGGCCTGGTGCATCTCCCGTGGTGGGTTCTGTCTTGATGGTTGCTGAAGACAACTCTGAGCCCAGACACCAGTTGTCATTTTCCAAATCTGCTGGAAAAGGGATTGAGGGGCGGGGGGAGGAGAGAGAGAGAGAGAGGCACAGGCATATATTAAGAACCAGCAGTCGGAACCGGCAAGACTTTCGCAGAAATGAAAGGGGAGAAAGAAGCTCACAAAAGCAAACCCCAGCCAAGGACAGGAAGCCTGGAGAGAAAGCATTTAACTCATTAAGCAAAGCCTTTCTACCCTCCCCTTCCAGGCTATTACTTCATACGGAAACCTGGGGCTTTAAACGGTAGCCTAAGCATAGCCCTGGGGTGAAGGTGGATTGGCGGAGGACAGAAAATGAGGTAATTACTGAACGCTGCAAGCAGAAGCCGCAAACAAGACTAAACAAGCCATTAGACAAAGCAGCCGGGGGTCCGCACATGCCAACAGAACCCGGCTGCCGCTGGCATTGTGCCTTCTTTGCATCAGCTCCCAGGATCTGAGCAGAAACCACTTCCAAAAGGCAAGACCCGCTTTGTTCTCTGGAAACTGAGGTCCTCACACCAACAGAGTTTAACATATCAGTGATCGCTGGGATAATGCCAGGTTGGGAGACCTGTGGCATTCTGTAGGTCGTTGGAATCCAGCTCCCATCAGACCCACCCAGAGTGGACAACCATCGGGAATGATGGGAGTTGTAGTCTTGCAACATCTGGGAAGGCTGCAGCCTCCTCAGCCACCATAGATTGTCTCGACTCAAGGCATTCTGGTAGCCTTTCCATCTATCAAGGTGAGCAGCCACCGGAACCCTCATCCCCCATGGCTTTTTGCCAAAACATATCACCCAGAAGCTGCATCGGAGGCAGTATACATGTTGTTATCTTTGCCAACGACGCCTCTTCAGCAGAAATGAGATACGCAGAAGATCTCGGCTCAGGGAGATACTTATTGCAGCAGAATGCAATTACCACGCGCTTTGGCCACGAAGGCAGAAGAAGAGTGGAAATCAAGAGCGAAAGAGTCCTGCGGCCTGCTGCTCCGGGGGCCTTCAAAATGAGCAGCAACGAGAAAGGAAGGAAGGAGGGAGGGAGCGACTGCCTCGGCCTGATGCTAGTAATTACTTTGTGGTGTAATCTTAACCTCCCCTGCTGGCAAAGGAAGATGTAATTTGAATAACGATAGGCCAGGCCAAAAAGATTACAAGCAAAAATAAATATGTATACATCCTGTAATTAGACACTTCAAAACAGTAATCCATGCTCTGCAAGAAGAATAACTGTATAATGACCATAATTTTTATATACAGTAACCATAATTTTTATATATAGAATCTATGCTCAAGGGATTCTTGGTGCGCAAACACACACACTCACACACACAAATTCCTCTGAAGAGCTGATTGTACTATATATCAAACCCATGGCATACGTTACGCTCTTTAATAAGTTAGCTGTATTTCCTTTGATATATATGCATGTTGTTCCTCCAGATGTCCTTCCAAGGAGGGCTTTCAGTTTCCTAAGTATGAAGTCCATATCCTGCTTTATAACTTGACCTTGCATTTCTGCAATGCTGTACATTAGTTTTCCAAAGGAATACCAGTCTGTAATGGCCTCCAATGCAATATAAATCAATGGTGTGCAAATTAGTTTAGAAAAGAACACCCTGTTACCACGTAAGCAGCAACAGGCAGCAGGTGTTTAATTCTATATCCAATAAACGTGGTGCTTCCGGACTCCATGTAAGAGTCTTGCTCGTCCTTGGAGGTTTATATGCAAGACAGAGGATGCAAGAAACGTTTCTTCTTTCCTATAACTTCCTTCCCCTCCCCTCATGCGCACCGCGAAAGGAGCCCTGTCCACAAGAGGCAGGTTAAGTGACAACTGTTCCCTTGCTCAGGATATGTGCTCATGACGCTTTGCTAAAGAGTTGGCTTACATTGGCAATATGGACCATTAATACTCCTGCATTGCAGGGTGGACTGGACCCTTGGGAGCACCTTCCACCTCTATGATTCAATGATTCCAATAAATCTGAGCTCAACGTCTCTCCAGGGTCTTAGGCACAGGCCTTTCTCCACAGAGCCAGCTACACTCCACAGGGTAAGATGGGCATCTTGGGCAGATGTTGCCTGGTCTAAACAAATCGAAACCAGGGAGGAAAGTCCACTCCTTTCTCCTGCACAAGCCATGCTTAAATGAGAGCTATGCAAGGATCCTGCTTTAACTGCTTATGAAGAAAAAGGTCCTGATGAATCCACCCCCCCCCCATTTGAAGTCATGGGTAAGGATGCTGCTGATGTCCTCTGTACTGGAGCAGCTGAGACTCACCTGAGCTCCTTTCAACCACAGATGTTGATTATTAAAAACATGCACCTTACACACCCAAACACTAGCGGCATTCCACGGAAGATGACAACCTGAAGATACCATCCAATGAGGAGATCCGTCCACAACACAGCTGTCACCTTTTCCCTTTTCTTGCAAGGAATCCTATTCGGAATAAGGGAATTTCCCTTAAAAAAAGGGAAACGTTGACAGCTATGCTCCACAATGTCAGAACTGGGCTTGAGTGTGGTGGCACCTACCCTGTGGAACTTCTTCCCATTACAACCCAGCCACACACCGTTTTTGTTGCATTTCGGTGCCTGTCAGAGATTTTTCCTTTTCAGCAACAAGCCTTCCAAGATGAGACTTTTATCCCCGCTGGTATCTGAATCTGTTTAGAATTGTTTTTATACATGCAATAGTTTTGGTTTTTATATAGGCAGCCGCTTTTATTGTACTGTGATATTGCTTCAAGTGGCTTCACAGGAAGCTATTCATAAATGAAATTAATAATAATATTACTGTGCCATACCATGCAGCGTCTTCACTCAACATGCCAAGGCAGACAAAAATCCCTTTGTGCTGCTTCTGCCATGCTAGCCTCGCCCCTCTGTTCTGCCAGGTGAGAGGCTGCATTCATCTATAAATAGTCTCTTTGAGCGGTTGTCCAGGGGCAGGGGTTTCTTCCCCACCCACGCACCCTCTCCCTCCCTTCTGCTCCAGCTACCACCACAGATAATGAAAGACAAGCTGCTGGCTTGCTCCTGACAAAGGCACCACTGTGCAGCAACCAAACACTGGGACCTTATTCCAGAGAGGCAGCGTGGAATGATTAAACAGAGAGGGGAAGGAAGGTGGAGCTCAAGTGCATGGGTGAAATGAACACTTTCAAAAGGAAAGAATCACCAATTCAGCTGACAAGACCAAGGCTCCATTTTTGCCAGGGTTTGGTCTCAGAACCTGATTTCCCCATAGCAGAGCTGCTTCTTTAAGCATGCAAAAATAAAATGAAACTTATTTGAAAACAAGTTTTTTTAAAAAACAACTGAAGTGATTAAGACATTTAAAAACTGTCTAAAACCATTTAAACAACAACAACCACCACAGTCACATACCCTCAAAGTTACTTATTTCAAGGTTGCCATGGTCAATATCAGTGCCTGCATGTGTTTCTCTCTTTTCCTGGTAAAAATGAGGTGGTACTCATATCTAGACAAAGGTGCTGTGGGTGCCACCACAAAATGGCTGCCACAGGCAACAAAGAAAGACACCAGTCAGTATAGTCACAAAAAAAGCACTTCAGGAGGCTGGCATGAACTTGGTAAAAGGTAAAGGACCCCTGGACAAATAAGTCCAGTCAAAGGTGACTATGGGTTCATCTTGCTTTCAGGCCGAGGGAGCCGGCTTTTGTCCACAGACAGCTTTCTGGGTCATGTAGCCAGCATACCATATTTTTCGCTCTATAGGACGCACTTTTTCCCCTCCAAAAATGAAGGGGAAATGTGTGTGCATCCTATGGTGCGAATGCAGGCTTTTGCTGAAACCTGGAGAGCGAGAGGGGTCGGTGCGCACCAACCCCTCTCACTCTCCAGGCTTCAGGAAGCTATCCGCAAGCCTTTGGAGCGCGGCGGGAATGCCCGCGGGCTCCGAAGGCTTGCGGATAGCAGCCTGCAGCCTGGGGAGTGCGCCGCTGCTCACCCCGGGCTTTTTATCTACTTGCACTGGCGTGCTTTCAAACTGCTAGGTTGGCAGGATCTGGGAGAGAGCAATGGGAACTCACCCCGTCACGGGGATTCAAACCGCTAACCGGCAAGCCCAAGAGGCTCGGTGGTTTAGACCACAGCGCCGCCCGCGTCCCTGGTGAATTTTGTACAACTGAATAGCACACGTACACAGACAGACATCAATCAATTTAGTATTTTAAGTGCCAGTATCAAGGACAGATTTATTTCAAGGCAAGCTGTGTCAGGCCTAGAACAGGTTTGGTGAAGTAAGTATGTAAGGCCCTTGCAGACAAAAATAGTTTGATATCACTGTGACATCTGGTCTGCCATCAGTTTGGCTCGAGAGCAGCCAAGGGCGATAATCTCAACCATGGGTCAGCTTCAGGACAGAGAAAGCTACCTTATACTAAGTTAGACCTTGGGTCCATCTAATTCAGCCTTATCTATGTGTAACTGGCAGAGGGTACAGGAGGTATCAGGGATTGAAACTCATACCTTCTGGGTGCAATGCATGTGGCTCCCCCACTGAACAACTTCCTTCTCCCCAATGTACTACTTTGAAGCTGTACTATTAGAAGGACCTGCTCAGACTTCCTAACCTACATACATACAACAAACCACAGAGGTTCTATAAAAGTATAAAATAAATCAATCTATGCATTGTTTTTGGACCTATGGGTTTCCCAATTCAGCTAGCATGCTGGAAAGAGGTTTTGTTTGTTTGTTCGTTTTTTAAGTCAATGAAATTGAAAAACAGGTTTATGGCCCCCATCTGGAAGTCCAACAAAACAAAGTTTTTAACTGACTTCCGAAAAGCTGAACTATAAACACAAATTAAAGTAATCAAAACAATTTAGCACAGAGTGCAACAGTTTGATTAAAATAATAACCCCAGGCTATTTTAATACATTCTTAGTTTCATCAGGCTGTAATCTATTTCAACTTAAAACAAAAAAGCAAAAACAGCTGGCCCACAAGCCAGGGCCACTTCAAAACATTAATTATTCTGAGAAAGCAAATCCCCAGCTACAATGCACAAAGCGCACAGCATCATTTATGAATGACTCATGTTCATAAAATGCCCACAAGTGGCTTTTGTCATGGATGCTTTAGCTGAGATTCCTGCATTGCTGGGGGTTAGACTAGATGAACTTTGGGGTCCCTTACAACTCATGCATTCCTCCATCTAAAAAAATAAATAAATGCATACCCTTGAGGGCAAAAATGCAATCCTCATATTGGTGCATCTTGGGGGGGGGGGGCTTCCTGATGACAGAAGTGTGACCATCATTTATTTAAAGCAATCTAACTTCTCTATGGGGGGGAAAAATCAAACAGGACTCTGTTGCCATAGGAACCAGATTCAATTTTCAATTATACTTTTTTTTTTTTTTTTTTAAGGGAACCTTTTGCCCTTTAGACAGAACTGAATCCACATGGGGAAGAAAGGGGAAAAATATGAGGTGGATTCTGGGGGCGAGGGGGGGGGCATATGCATGCCACTTCTTAAGCTCTTATCCACCTCCATTCTCTGCAGGAGTTTTATGTAGGCATCATCGCTTGGAGCAGTAAAGTAAGTGTTTGATGAGTCACCAGATGTATGACTCATCACAGGACTTTTTTTTTTAGGTGGGGGGGGGGAGAGAGAAAAGGATGCTGGGAATGCCTGCCTCACACTCCCAGAAGAAAGCCGCACGGAAATGGGAACCAAGGACTGCATAATTAAAAGCAGACCAAGTTAAAAGGCAACTATATAAAGTGAACCAGAAATTACTCCGGATCTGCACGATAAATATTATTCTGTTTTGGAAGATAACATCAAGTTCCTTACATATCGGCCTTCCCTAAAATGCTGCTGAAAGTCTGCTTTTCCTTCTAGTTTCCAATGCTCAGTGTTGTTGTAACGCACTCCTGACCTTAGGGTGAAGGGCGGGCAATCATTATTGGAACAATTTAGTCAAAAAGATACCCCGCACTCGACTTCCAAGGGACGACTGTACAGATTTTTCTTACCTATAAAGCCCTAAACTAGAAGTGGGGAACCTGAAGTCCTCCAGCTGCGGTTGGACGACAACTCCCATCCTCCCTGACCATTGGGCTTTCCTGGCTGGGGCTGATGGGAGCCAGAAGCTGGACACAGCCCAGAGGTTTCCCATTCATGACCTGAATGGTAAGGGGACTAATATGTCTGAAGAACATCTTCATTCTACCTCACACGATCCTGCCTGTCTGCTACATTCAACATTGACCCCACCGGTTTCACATGCTAGACTGGCTGGGGTCTCTTCTATTGCATAGGTCTGGCCATCATCTCCTCTCACCACCTCCAGCCTTGCCATCCAAGTAATCGTCTCCTAAACTTAAGAAGCCTCCTTGCAAGTATTTCCTTGACAGAAATATGCTCCAGGCTCTTGATCATGTCACCTTCCATTGTCTTGATCTTCGTCTAGATCAGGGAAAGGCAACCTACGGCCCATGGGCCAGAAGCAGCCCACAGAGGCCATTTAACCAGCCCACAAGCCACCCCCGAACCGAGCTGCCTGCTTGGCGAGTCTCCGCACGCTGCGCTAAACCAGTGCAGCGCGGTGCGGGCACTCTCTTCCGCAGCTCCGGAAATCACTTCTGCGCATGCCCAGACACTGGAAATTGCGTCTGCACATGTCCGCAGTGCTGGAAAATGCTTCTGCACATGCCCAGATGCCAAAAATCACTTCTGCGGAGGGGCAATTTTTGGCATATGGGCATGCGCAGAAATTATTTCCGGCGCCACGGACATGCACAGACGCAATTTCTGGTGATGCACTGCACTGGTCTGGCCCATAGGGGATCTCTGCGGGAGTGATCTGGCCCATGCCCAATAAGCCTTGCCAACCCCTGGTCTAGATCTACCAGTGGCGTGACCACAGGGGCAGTTGCCCTGGGCACAGAATTCTTAGGGGGATAAAAATTTCAAAAGAGAAAAAAACCCCAGAAAATATTAATACTAAATAAAAAATAGGAAGCGCTCCCCCTCACACAGAAAATCTCCCCACTCCTGATACCCCCCCAATCCCTCTCTTCGCCATGCTCAATTCTCACAGGGCACCACAGCTACCACTTGAATAGGTCGCTGAGCTATTGCCCCTTCATTGCAGCCGATCAGTGGGTGGTTATGAGGACAATTATTAATATTATTATTATTATTATTTTATTTATTTATACCCTGCCAATCTGTCTGGGTTTCTTGCTCTTGCTCTGGGTTCTGGAACCCACGCTATGCCACTGAGACCTATGATACCCTTTTCAAAAGAGACAGCTAGAGCTGCATGTGGTATTCAAGACATGGCTGCCTGAAAGAGGTATATAAAAAGAATTATGATAGTTGCAGTTTGCACCCTTCAATGTTCAGGCTTCATTTTCATGTCACTTAAAAGAATCCTTATGTTAGAAACGTGTTGGATATAGATATTACATGTACTTGATCATTCAAGAAACAAAATACAAGTCGTGAATTACCACTTGGAATTCTGGCAAGTATGATAGCTGACAGTTACTGTTATATAAAGCTGCTCTGAGATGGTTTTTCGCAGCACATACGGCTGGTTTTCACACTTGTATACTAATTCACAAGAGTTGACAAGGGCCACAGAACGGCAGCAGACCACCTGCAAATTCTATTCAGTCTCCTTTCCTGTAATATTTCATATTTCTTCCTATCTAGCTCATCGCTTTCCATCTGCCTTTTTAATTTGTGACTCTCAAAATGCACCTGAGCAGACTCCATTGAAGTATCCTTTCAGATAAAGGTAAAGGGACCCCTGACCTTTAGGTCCAGTCGTGGCCGACTCTGGGGTTGCGGCGCTCATCTCGCTTTACTGGCCGAGGGAGCCAGCGTACAGCTTCCGGGTCATGTGGCCAGCATGACTAAGCCGCTTCTGGCGAACCAGAGCAGTGCACGGAAACGCCATTTACCTTCCCGCCAGAGCGGTACCTATTTATCTACTTGCACTTTGACGTGCTTTCGAACTGCTAGGTTGGGCAGGAGCAGGAACTGAGCAACGGGAGCTCACCCCGTCGCAGGGATTCGAACCGCCAACCTTCTGATCGGCAAGTCCTAGGCTCTGTGGTTTAACCCACAGCACCACCTGCGTCCCTATCCTTTCAGATACTTGCATCTTAAAAACGAACTTGCATCTTAACTTCACTGAGTTTGAATTCACCTTCACTATGCCATATTTTGCAAGTCACCTTTCAGAGAAGGCTGGGACACCTATATAGCAAAAAAAACATACACACACAAAGAGAGAGCAGATCCATCTTTTTAAAAAATGCAAATATAGGTCTGCTCACCGATTCAATATGCATTCAGTGAGCCTTCCCTAACCTAGTTCCCTCCAGATGTTTTGAACTACCACTCTCATCAGCCACAGTCAGCACAGCACAGTTGTCCAAGGCAACTGGGGGGTTGGGGAAGGCTGGGTTAAACCATATTCAAGGATAGGAAACATGAATCTCCTCTGTGAAAAATCATTTGGCAGCAGGGCAGAAAAAACATATATGCAAGGACCCATGCAGGGACAAAAGAGCCACCTCACCTAACATTCTAGTCTCCAAAATGCACAATTCTAGAAGTTTCTCAACTCTACCATCAACCTCCTTCACCCTACTTCTTTGAGCAGGGAGAGGTTCTGGGATCACAGTGCTTGCCTGGGTTTAGTTTCCTTTGGAAGGAAGTCAGAGCAGGTTTTTTTGGCAGGTCCTGCTATAGGAACGCTCGCTCTTGGAACACAAAGAATTATACCCAAACCTTGTTACACAAGTGGCTGATATAGATATCTGAACAGCCAGTTTGCTCACTTCCTGACTCGCTTGTGTTCTGCTGGTCAATGGCAGACATTTCCGACAGAAAGCATGGAGGGAAAGAGAGAGAGCGGAAAATCAGGGAGCAGGAGAGCTCTGACATTTCCCTTTCTTGGCCTTTGCAAATTGGCTGCAGAAGTTTCAGGCAGAAAGCATGGATGAAAATGTCCCCTTAGGAAATAATGGAAACCATCATGCAATGATGCGAAGGTTTGCCTAACAAACAATTTCCTGGGAGCACATTGTGTTTGAAAAGAGGGACCTGTGTGTATTTGAAATTATTTACAAATATACAGGTTGAGAGGAGGTGGAAGTAGAGCGCAAACACTCCGGTTGATAACCAATTCCACATCAGATCTCCGGAGAGGCAGCCAGCACCTCAAAACAATTACTTATAAAGGCCAAACTCAGTTCTCTTGGTCAGTCTCACTTGACCAACTCAAATGGAAGATTCTATTATTAGCCTTGACGCAGAGACACCTAGAGTACACCATATCTTAGGAAGGAAGGGAATGGAGCCCCCTTTCAGGTATTTCCTAGCCATTCAGAAAATTCAAAGAAGATCGCCTAAAAAATCAGCTCCCATGGAAACACAACCAACTAGAATATCCCAGACTGTAAAAACTCTTTTGTGAAGTCCAAAACTCGTTAACCCATACCTTCATTGAAGTTATCATCAGCTGAAATGTGGGTTAGCGGGGACTGTGGCCGCGAGTCACCACAAAGAGAGTAGCTGTGCTCTGCTTGGATGAGAGGAGCGGGAGATGCAGGTGACAGCTCCACTTCCATTATTTCATCTTTGTCGGACAGAAAGGGGTCGTTCAAGAGCTGCCCCAAAACGTCCTGGGAAAACTCATCGAGGAGTTCAGTGAAATGCTGCGAGAGAGAGAGAGAAAAGGAAAAAAGAATACTGAGGATGTCCTTTCACTGTGACATAAAGGCATTCACCAAAATAACAAACACTGGCAAACAAATAAAAGTGATAAGCATCAAAGTCTTTTGACCATTTGGGGCCCCTACAGTCGTTCGGTGCCAAATCCTGGGCAGCAATTTCATTTGTGGTTCTTGGGCAGTTTGCATCCGCACAACAGTCATCCATCAGTGTTAGTGTCATTCATTAGGGTTATCATACATATGCAGGACCTGTTGGTGCAAATACAAGCAGGGCAACTAATGAGCACATTAGCATCAGGAGACATTGTTAATGGGGACAATCCAGGAAACACACCCTGCATTTCAGTGAACACCTTTTTACAGTGTCCTGGAGAGGAAAAACATCCAACTAAAACGAGGCAACAAAGCTAGCTAGATGCAAGTTATTGTAAAAACTATTTCAGGCTGTAAACACACCAGACATTGAAAGCATGTGACTTCTACAAAAGACTTCTGGGAACTGTAGTTTGTTAATGATGCTAGGCATTTTGGTTCTGCAAGGGGTGAACTACCATTCCCACGGTTTACGGGAGGAAGCCATGTGCTTTAATTGTATGGTGTGTACACAGCCTAAGACCATGGTAAATGCAGCAGTTTCCAGCTTGAACATGTCATTGAGGCACTAAGCAAACTCCAGTATCAGTTTGATGCCCCAGTATGAAGGTCTTGATGACCTCAAGCCAGAGTTGAAAGTCCAGGTCACTGCCTCTAACTATCCTAATGTAGTTGTACCAAAGGAAAAAGCACCCAGCCTCTACTTGGGAAAAGGAGTGGAGGAAAGAAGAACCAGGAACCTAGGAAAGTAAAGGAAATGTGAATTCTGCCGGCCAAATCAATGCGTGCTGGGGGTTACACTGCACCAGACATGTACCAGTTCAATGCGCACAGAAAAGGACAGAGGATGTTCCTCATAAGGTGGGAGCATTTTCTTTTATTTAAGTCATCAGGTTTTGCCACCCGCATGCCCAACCCCGCTGATGTGCTGAAGCTTATAATAATGCAGAAAAAATGGAATTCCAATCCTTGGAACTTCAATATGAAGAAAGGGAGGAGGGAACCAAAGGCTTTTAAAAGGACAACTTGGCCATGCCCCAGCTGGAGCCTCCAGCAGCAGCTCAGTCTGTCCGGCCACATACCACGCCTTTCAGACAAAACATTCCTTTCATGGAGCCTGCCGCTGGCGTAAGAGGCTATTTATGTCTGATTGCAAGAACCCCTGTAGGGGAGGCCGAGGCCCACACTTCAGTTAACTCTCAACCTCTCTAAATGAAATCCTCAAAGCAGCTCAGAGCACCCTGAAAGACGTCTAGCAACAAAAGTTGTCGATGCAATACCAGCAGCAACAGGATGTCTGCCTGGCACTGGGAAATGGAGGACAAACCAGAATCTGACCTACTTTACTCTATTTAGGTACTAAGCATCATATCCTAAATAACAAGAGTGTCCTCCATTCTCCCTTACCTAACTTAAACACCACCAGCCATGCACAAGGCTTGTTGGGAGAACTAAAAGATTTGCATAAGTAGAAAATAATATTGGGAGTGAAAAAACCAGCTGAATCCAGACTGAATGGCTAAGTTGGGAGAACAAATGCTACAGGTCCCACTTGTTAAAATGTCTTAAAACGAATACCTAGTTATTTGTAGAGCTACAAAGAACACAGATCACAATCAGTAACCACCTTGTTCTTTGCAATAAAACCAGTTTATCTGCTGTTATTTTAGGATGAAACTATAAAGGCAGAGGACCCAAGCTTTTTTTGGCAACTATGCCACAAGTCACATTCTATTATTTTTAGATAGCGCCAGTCTAGTATGAGCTGAAATACATTTGCAGGCCTTCATGCCTGTAGCCCACTAAGTCCGGGTGTCAGCAGCAGCACAGCGAGTGTGAGGTAGGCAAGTGTCTAGAACTGAATTGTCAGACCAGACCCACCTGCTCCAGATGCCCCACTTATCTTCTACTGCCTCTGTCATATTCAGCACCAGCACCCTAGGGACACAGAGGCCCAAGTATTTACCAGCAAGTCCCCATCTGGGTCTGCAACTCACACATAAGTCATACATTTGGGTGCACCACCCATCATGTCCATGCTTCTGCCAACAATCCATGTGCTCAAGTGCTGGGTGAATGTCCTACCTGCTGGGTTAGACTGATGGGGTCAGGAGTCCACAATTTTCTGTTGGCCTTGGTAGCCAAGCCAAAGTCTGTTGCTGCCAAAACCATGCACTTTCCCCATCCCAGACCTTGTACCAGGGTCAACCTCCTGATTCCGTCCCCAGCTCAAAGCTTGATCCTGGGTTTCTGACTTTTGATTGCAAAACCATGGTTTGGGGGTTGTTGTTTTGTTTTACATTCAAACAGTTTTTTACCAACTGGGCATGCCATTCATAACGGTATCTACGTTCACACAGAGAGTGTGTGTGTGTTCTCCAGGCTTTCATTCCCTACATAGCTAACTAGCTAGCTAATGTCATCCACTATCCATTTCATTTTGGTGAGATTCCACCCACCTACTTCCCAAAAGGGCTCAGGTCATGGGAGGGGTGTGCATGATATATGATATGATATATGAATCATGCAAAACTTAAGCTTAAGCTTCACGGAATACCCTTTGCTAGGTTTTCTAGCCTGCTTGCAGATCTAACTCTTAATGTTGGAAGGGTGGCAGGTCACCATCATAATGGGGATGGGGATGTCCTGAATACCCACCTGTTTTAATTTGATTTCTTTCCACTTGGCTATCTGAAAATCTGGGGTCCATGACAGTATTCTGGATCCACCACATTAAGGAAATGTTTTCCCCAAAACTGTTGCATTCTCAAATCACCCCTCCCGTCTCTCCCTTAACTTGGTCAGATTCAGGCATTTAATCTTCCTTCCACAGAGCATTCCGTTACCTGCATTTACAAGTTGCTTGCCTGCTCAAGTTAAAATCTAAAGATGGATTCATAGGAAACTGTGTAGTGGATATGAATTTAGCCTTACATGTTGAGGCCAGAACATGCTTATGTACATTTTTCTGCATCTCGCTTTGATTGGCTTCTGGTCCCTTCCATGTTCCTACATTACCCTCTTGAGAGCATTACAGCAAAGAAGGTCATTTAGAAATATGTGGTACACTCAGTTTTGAGTTGGGTGTGTGCTTGCTTCTGCATGCATAAGATGACTTCACCCAACATTTGCACATGACAGTGTTTACCCCCCAAGGAGTCCAACGCCCACAATCCGCACGAAGGGTGCACTCTGTGTTTATTGCTGCTTGCCCAAATAGATACTCAGGGAGAACAGCTGTGCTGCAGAATTGCAGACAGCAGCATCAAGAGGTAATGTCAAGATGAAACGCCCCCTCTCCAGAATTCAACACCCACTGACAAGTAAAAAATTTTGCAGAGGAGGGTGGGTGGGGATGAGAATGCATCAATTTTGGTATGGTCAAAAATGGTCTATTTCAGGGCAGACTTTGAATGGTTTGCCCAACCACTTGCGGTGGAAATAGATCTCTTTGGTGTAGCCAGCAGACGCTATGCCTCCATCATCCTAGGGGCATTTTGGAAGGAGAAATTATAGCTACCTCTGCCCACGAAAACTCACTGCCACCATGGGCAGTGGCAAATTTTTTAAAGGAACCACCAACCAAATTTTTTAAAGGAACCACCAACAGTAAGCATCTACAAACATACATAAATACTGACATCTATCAAAAGTTTGTAGCTATCTCCTGAAATCAGGAAAGAATCTGCATACTTTTTTTATTACACTTTGCAACGGGGTACTGGTGCACCTCTGCAAAAAGGCAAAAAGCATGCATACGAATGTTGCACTGTTGAGTGCTCTTGTTCATTGTTAAAACCAGTCATGACCTCCTCCATGTTGTCCCCTCCCCTCCCACTTTGTTTTCTGCCCCCTAGCCAGCCAGAATTCTGTACCCTCTGAGCATGCTCATCAGAGCATCACCCCCATCAGAGTCCCATCAATGGACTCTGATGAGGGCGCCCCCCTTTAGGGTTTTGTTTCTAAAGATCTATTTGAACTAAATGTTTGTTTTTCATTTTGTACTTCCCAAATTTCAGGTTTTCCCCAAGCTCATTGGTACATATTGCTTCTGTATGGGTATTAAGGTTAAGCAACAATATATACACCTAAGCACTGGAAGCAAAGAGAATGAGGCATTTTCTTCTTCCAAGAAAGGAGGGTCTTTCCCCTCACTTTACACATTTACAAAATCAGTCATCAGCATTCCAACATTCTCCTTTTCTGACAACCAGAGTGCAACAAAATGCACAGTGCAATAGCTGCTGCAGCAGAACTATTACAAGAGTAAAACTGAGGGAATCAACTCATTATTATTCAAAGAGAACAACAACTACCAGACTTTTAGAAGACATCTGAAGGCAGCCCTGTTTAGGGAAGCTTTTAATGTTTGATGTATTACAGTAGTTTAATATTTTTTTGGAAGCCGCCCAGAGTGGCTGGGGAAACCCAGCCAGATGGGTGGGGTATAAATAAATTATTATTATTATTATTATTATTATTATTATTATTATTATTATTATTATTATCATCATCATCATCAACATCCCTAATACTATCCGAACTTACAGTGCTATTGTGTAGATAGCCAAAATGCAAAATTTTGTAGTTACCTCTTCAAGGTACTTCCCATTATATTCCACTTCTTATGTTTGCATTACCATAAGTTGGAAACTTTCCGCCTGGAATTGTCATTGCAGCCTGTCAGTAAAAGCAAGGTATTTCTGTACCAAAAGTAGCCGTTTTATTACCACTTGATCTATCTAGCAGGACCACCATCCGGTAACACCCCTCCACTTTTGCACAAGGTCAAATCGATAAGCATCATTGGCTTGCTCCAACACAACACATCAGACCTACCAACCCTGATTTCTTTGCGCAAGGGAGAAGACACAGCAAAAACTGTTCCACAACTTAGCAAGTACAGGCACATTAAGATTCTTTTGCGATTATCACTTTGCGCTAAAACTTTGAGTGAAGGGCGGAGGGGGGTGAATGTTTGCAAGGTTTTAATAGTCCTATAATACTGGGAAAGCAGCTGACGAAATAATTACCTTTAAATAGTTTTATGGCTAATTGATACTCAAGACCAGTGCTAGATTAAGAAGATGTGATGTCCAAGTGTAGAATTTATGTTCCATGGCTCCACTTTATCTCTCTCCTTTTCAGCGCATTCCAATCTCTGCCCCTCCTCACTCCACCTTGCCCTGTTAAACTCCTGAGATCCTAGTGCAGAGATCAGCTCAAACAACTGATTTTTTTCCTCCCCAGGTCAAAGCCTCTCTGAAGGTGAGAGGGAAAGAGGGACAACAACCTACTGAACATTGTCAGCTAAGTCTTACAGGCTGCAGTGAGAGGAGGGAAATTACCCAACCTCAGGCAACTTGGCCAAACACTGAAAGATCCCACTGCCCAAATTCAGGCAATGCCCCCATCTGACTACACCCCCAGGCCACAGTGTTTGGTAGGTCCCTTGAACCCTCCTCTGGAGCAGCTTTTGCAGGGCGGAGAGGAGAAGGGCAATATTCTGCAAGCTGCCTTCCACTTCCGTAAAATTATCTACTCACCAAAGAGATTACTCACATTTTAAGATTCCCACACAGCTGAGAAAATGGCAACGGTTCCAAAAACATCACACAGGACAAGTTCACTACCAGTGACTTGAGTCAGGTTAATTAAGCCCTCAGCACTGTCAAAATTACCTTAGCCAGCTTAACTGGGGCTCTGCTCTCAAAAGAGTACTTTAGCAAAACGGTTAGCCCAGTCTTGCTGGATTTATCCCAAGGAGCCACCTTATCTGTTTGATCTTATTTAGCAGCAAACCAACGTGTGCTGAGCAGCTCGTTTGTCCTCAAGTGCGACAAATTAAGGCCATGTCTTCATGTCATCGGGATTCACAAACGCAGAGAGCGGCAGGATGGCATGCGATATCACACCACTTAAATCAAGAATATGGTGTGGAATAGCCAGGCGTTGACAACTCCTGATCGCATGCGCTGTCTAACCCAGCCGTCACCACCAGTCGGCAGAGCAGCTTGCACAACTCAATGGTACATCAGTGTGCATCGCTCGCGTATCAAGCGAGAACAGTGCAAGCACCTCAGCATCAAAACTGAAGTGTCTGTTGCCCCCAACCAGCGATACTAAAACTTTACTAAGAATTATTTTAAGTTGTTTTGAACAACTTTTAATAATAACAACCCCTCCAGACATTCTTTTTATTGTGCATTCATAAAGATTTGTGCGCACAGTGCTTTTGGGAAATTGTGACCCACCTCCCTTGTAATGCTGTTTGTTCTTGTAACTATTTCAAGGTAGGACATGCTGCTTCATTTCCCGCTCAGTGCTTGTTCATAAAATCATAGAATTGTAGAACTGGAAGGACCACAAGGGCCATCTAGTCCAACCCCCTACAATGCAGAAATCTTTCGCCCAATGTAGGGCTCAAACCCATGACCCTGAAATTAAGTCTCATGCTGTACCGACTGACCTAATGATGTGTGGATGGCCCAGTATAAATCCACCACTAATCCATTATTATTGTATCAATGGTATATTACAGAATATGCTCCCTCCCCCCCAAAAAACCACCACCACCACAAGTTTGGAGAGGCCCTAAGATATATTAAGGAAGTGCATGCTGCAACTGTGATTGAGATGTTTGTGATTTTATTTACTATTATGATGCTTTCGTTGTGCACTGATTTCAGTAGCAGAACAAAACGATAAAGCAGCCTTTCCTTTCCTGTGGCATCTCCCCTTGCAAAGACTGCTCAATGAGGTATGAGGGGAAAGACAGATTGTGTAATTATTTTCATCCCTCCTTCCTTCCCTCCCTACACAGAGTGGTACGCACAGTCGTCCCTTCCCCTTTATCCTCACAGCAGACCTAAGAGACAGAAATAAGGGAGACACCCACTTGTCCAAGGTCATCCAAGAATCTTTCTGTGGGCAAATGGGGATTGAAATCTAGGTATCCCCAGCCTAAGCACACTTGAGAACCTATCCACTATGCTGCTATGGAATCCCCACCCCGCAAAATTATAAAATCCACCAAATGCAAAGGCATTTTGACCAGAGCTGTAAGAAACCACAACAGATTTCCTACTCCAACACATTTAGAGCAAGTATGTCCTGTTGCATTTCCTTTCTCAACCTGTGGGTCCCCAGATGTTGTTGAACTACAACTCCCATCACCCCTAGCTAGCAAGGCCAGAGCTCAGGGATGATGGGAGTTGTAGTCCAACAACATCTGGGGACCCACAGGTTGAGCACTGCTGAGGATAACCACTGGGTGACACCTATATAGGGGAGCACTTTTGCTGTATTAATAGCCACCAATTTCTTTATTTTGCGTAATTATAACTAATATTCTACTTTTCAGGATATAAATCCTTTCACACAACATAAAAATACCTTAGCCAGTATAAGCCAATCAAAATCTTCCTACACATCACTTAATGGAAGGAGACCATATGGAAGGAGAGGAAAGTTCAGACAAGGACACCTGGCGCTACTGTCACCTGCCCCCTCTCTTGGAATTCTTTCCCAAACCTGATGCCCTTCAGATGCTCTAGACTACAACTCCCATCATGCTGATAAGTGCTGACAGGAGCTGCAAACTAAAAGTTCTGAAGGGTTGGGGAAGACTGAAGTATATATAGGATGGAAGATGGCCCAGTCCTATTACAACAGGTTCCAATGTCCTCTTTGAATGATCTCTATGATTTGGTTACCCCCCCCCCCAAAAAAAAAGAAGCTACCCCTATTCTTGAGCTTTCTCAGCAGCAAGCATTCTGATACATTGGTACCTCAGGTTACGAACTTAATTAGTTCTGGAGGTCTGTTCTTAACCTGAAACTGCTATTAACCTGAGGTACCACTTTAGCTAATGGGACCTCCCGCTGCCGCCGCGCAATTTCTGTTCTCATCCTGAAGCAATGTTCTTAACCTGAGGTACTATTTCTGGGTTAGTGGAGTCTGTAACCTGAAGCGTTTGTAACCTGAAGTGTCTAACTCGAGGTACCACTGTACCAGGAATTCAGCATGCAAGGATTTTCCAGGTATAGAGATAAAATGGACTGGGGAAGCTTCTTGTTGATGTTTCCCATGTATTGCACCACTATTACGTATCAGAAAGAGGACCAGTAAAATATAAAACTATGCCGGCCTATCAAATTTTGGACATTTTAGAAAGAGGAAGCCTTGAAAAGGGGGTGCTTCCACCTTTCATGAAGGTTTTTGTCACATACCAGGCCAACCTGGGCCTTCTCACCCAGGTAAGCACTTAGCAGTGCTCAAGTGTTCTCTCTTTCTCCCTCCAACTATCAGAACAGACTTCAGACAACAGCAGCAGGGAATGATCAGCTGGCTGAGTGTACTTAATTTCTGTAGCACCTTTTCCAAGGTCTCCTGCTATTTCCCTGGGCGGTGCCAATCTTCTTTTCATTTATAACCAGGGCAGTATTTGCCTTCTTATGTGTATATTCATGGAGGTAGCCATGTTACAGTGAGCATCTGCTATGTGCCATCTGGACTGGCAAAAGACAGAAAATTCAACTATGTCATATTTCGGAGCTGTTTGGAACTCAGAACACCCTTTAACCTTAAAACTGCAGAGTACAAAGCTTGAATGATTCATGCTTGATCCATAAAGGGGACCATCAACCACACAAACTGTGAACACCACCTACATCCCAGCAGGCCAGAATCCAAGAAGGGGAGGCAGAATGGATAAACTGAGGTTATTGCCAATATCATAAACTTAGCTAGCTACCAACAATCAAAAAGGGCATCAATGATATCATGTTGGGAGCAGATAAAACAACATGCTGCACAAATTTGTCATCTGAAAGATGGCACTACAGGATATCAGAAAAGGAATCCCAAATAGGCAAATTTATCATACAATGTGCAATTAATCCAACCACAATAATGATTTGTTCTCCGGTTTAGGGTTAAATTTTTCATTACCGTAACTATACAAATTATGCCAGTTTTTAAAATTCCAAAGGAGCTGGCAAGATGAACAGCAGGTTCTTATGCTGAACACATCTACTTTGTCCCATGTGTAAGGAGGGGGAAAAACCAGGACAAGGAAGACATTTTCCTCCTCAGTGAGGGGGTAGTAGATATCTCCCACCTGCAAGTAAACCATCATCAAGCCTAAAAGAATAATCAAAGATAGATAGATACTTAAGCTTTTGTAAGTGGCAACTAAATATTTGAAATATATTTCTAGTCCTGACATCATCTAGGGGAGCATGACTCATGTCTGCAAGGACCAATGGGGTCATGTAGTGCAGGGTTCAGCAACCTAAGGCACATGGGCCACAAGCAGCCCACAGGGGTCGTCTAATCAGCCCACAAGCCGCCTGCCTGGCGGGTCCCCACATGCTGCGCTAAACCAGCGCAGCACAGGGACTTGCTTCCACAGTGCTGGAAATCACATCTGCACATGTGCAGACGCCGAAAATCATGGGAGTGTGCACAATCCGGCCCACGGAGGGATCTCCACTGGAGTGAACCGGCCCAGGCAAGGTAGACCTTGCCAACCCCTGATGTAGTGGCCCAGCACTATAGAACACTCTCCCATTAGAAATCAAGCAGGCACCATCCCTGCTATGGGAGGCTTCTTACAAATTTGCACATCACATGTTTTATTTCTCCTGTAAGCTGCTTTGAAACATATGGTGGAAACCAGAGATGCAATTATTTTCTAAAAAGATAAAGTCATTTGTCTCCAATCTACTACCACCACACACTATTCTCTCTCTCACTCACTCTCTCTCACACACACACACACTTGGGACAAACCTAAGTTACTGTGCCTCAGGAGCATATGTTATGGCTGGGATACCTCAGTTGATAGAACATGAGACTCAATCTCATGTTTGTGGGTTTAAGCCCCATATTGGGCAAAAGGATTCCTGCATTGCATAGGGTTGGACTAGATGATCCTGGTGGTCCCTTCAAGCTCTACAATTCTATGATTCTATAATCCCCTCCTCCCCTTGCTAGAGTGGCCATGCATTCTGCCAAGGACAGTCCTCTATTTGAAGGAGTTGTCTACTTGAAAGGTTCTCCAGCCCAAGTCCAGAATCCTAAGCAGGGTGAGTAACAGGAATCTTGAAGTTGCAAACTGGATAAACTAGGGGTTTCCCCATATCAAGAACCGAGGGAGCAAACTTAAACACACAAAGGAAAAGGATAGATTAGGTGTAGCCTAATGCTCATATCATTAAATACGATCTGAGACAAAGACAGCTTGATTCAACCATGGGAAGACTGTGGCCACTGCTGGAACATCAGGGTTCTTGAGCTGACTGGCGGATAGCAAATGTAGCATTTATCCCTTAGCTCAGATAATTGATATGCTTGGGGATCTGGAGTGGTATCAGAAGGCTGAGCTGAAACAGCAGACTCAGGCATCCAACTCACATTTTAAAGTTCACTCCAATATTCCATGTCACTCCCCTTGGCAGCTCTCACAGCATGATGTGTGACATTTGGCCAGACATTTGGCCAACGACTGCTAGCCTTTGTATGACAAACACCACTGTTTGGTTACCCAATGAAGGGTTGCATGGTCTCTAGTCTGCACTTGGGCAGGAGAAGTTGGATAGAGAACAAAAGGAAGGATGGAAATGAGTGGCACAGGTAAGGAATGACTGGGCAAACTGGGGTTCCCAAGATGCCAGGGGAGAAGAGAGATAGATAATTCAAGCATCTTGACAGTGCAAGACTGACAGGACCTCATAGCTTTATACATGGTCTTGCTCATAAATTCACTTGCACATAAATGTTAGTTTTAGGCCATCCTAAGTCCTTCATTAAAAAAAAAAAGTTTTGTTAAGTTTCCTGCCACCCTTACTTGACAAAGGCAACCAGGCAAGTGGATCTTTCAAATCTGCTTTAAAAAAAACGGATCACAAAACAAACACAGAACGTTCTCAGTTAAGGAGCCCAGCCAACATGGCTCTTGCGATCCTCTTTTTCCACCTTAGGGCAGATAGATAAACAAGCTGTTGCCTTTCTCCATGACATCAGTAAAAGCTTATTCAGATTCTAGTTCAGACTGAACATGCAGTTGGCTGTTAAGAAGGGAGGGGAAAACCACTGGAGTGTCTATGTGCTGGCCAGAATCACTGTGATATCATGGTTAGTCATGCATCCTGGGATGAGAGCAGGCTTCTCCAGCTCACAACATCTGCCTCTCTCTTCTTCTGCTCTCCCCCTCAAGTCCCTGCAGACCTCCTATGAAGGAGCAAAACCATCATGGCCCAACTGTGAACACTAATGCAGTTAAGCGGTGGGGGCTGGTGCCCATTGAGACTGGTGAGGCAGAAGGTGGAGATGCCAAACAGTTGGTTGAGCCAGAACCAATGACAAGCACTGCCAACTACTTTCTAGTTTTGCTCCAGCCTCTGCCCTGCTGCGTTCTACAAGGGTGACACTGGGACTAAGGAGGAGGAGAGCTGGCAAGCAGTGTTATCCCCTAGTCTGGTTGTAAGAAAGAAAACAGGCAGGTGAGGGGTGTCTGAGGGCACACCAAGGTTGCTGGGGCTTTGGAGAGCTGTTGCCCAAGTATCGGGCTAGACTGGGGTGATTAACCTTTTCCAGCTCAAAGGCCACATTGAACCATGGTCAAACCTCAAAATAGGTATGGTCGCTAAAAAAAATAATAATAAAGGACAAGTTTGGAGGGAAATGAGGGTCACAATAAAAAGAGCCTGTGGGTTGGCCACCTATGGGTTAAATGGCCCAATGCAAAGGAGATGCAACAGCAAAACCCACTTTAAAGGCAGACAGGCAATTTTGTTGTCTTAAAATAATAATGGAAAAGTGAGGGGTAGGGGAACCAGTCATCTGAAAAAGCCTCCCCGCTCCCTGCTCTAACCTTAGCAGGGAAAGAAAGAAAAAAATGAGTAAAAGTCCTAGACCACATTTTGGACTCCACCTTTCATTACTGGTCTGTTAGGCTAGACAGGAATGCATTCCTTGGGGTGGGAGAGCTGGCTAGTCTCCAGAAGAAACTTAAACTGATTGTATCCTCCAGCAAAAAAGAATGCCTCACAACAGGCACGCACACACACACACACACACACACACACACACACACAGCCCATAACTGCATGGTTTCCCATCCAATATTTTAGACTGCCTATGAATGTTTTAATTACAGAGCACCACACAGCTGGATAGAGAATTTTTATTTTAAAAACTGCCTACGGTGACTAGACCATTTCCAGACAACTGGGGAACGCTTATGACTCTTTGGCCTGAATTGGATTTTGTTTAAAAAGAAGAAACAAACACACAGAGACTGGATGACCCAGAAACCTTGCATATTCTGACATCTGTAGTTCATGTTTTGAAGAAGTCTAATACTACCATTCTGCAACAGTAATCAAAAAAATGTTTGCACACACAAAACACTAGACTACCGTTTTTCTTTCAGGATCTTGAAAGTAGCAAAAAGTAGAAAGAACAGCAACAGTAGGAAATGAATCAATTTTAACTTTACAACAAACAGTAAAGTGGGAGCATTTTTTTTTAAGCTGGCATTTATATATTCCACCCTTCAGTAATTTGCACTTTCTGAAACAATATGCCAACAGAAACACAACCATTTCTGAATTTTGCAAGGCAGGTCCTCCAGCCAAATAACATGTGCAAAAAGGCATGTACTCAGTATGGATAAGCATGCATATTATTAGCAAAAATAACATGGAAAATGCATTATGTTAGGGGGAATATTATCAGGGAAAATGTGCTTTGCAACAATGCATGTGCTAGACAAAACTGCATACTGTAGTGTATTAGGAGAACTTCTGGAAGTCAAAAGGACTTCCGGAACAGATTCCGTTCAACTTCCAAGGTACAACTGTATATTCAATTTCGATGTGGGGAACATAGCAATAAAATTGTTTACATTTGTTCCCACCCAAAAAACCCCATCTTAACCAAAAAGTGCATATTCCAGCAAGGCTTTCTTCCCCATCCACACACACACACACACACGATATCCAAGTTTCCTCATTTAAATCCACCTTCCCTCACTCCTACTTGTGCAAAATTCCCTCACTAAAAAAAAACACTTTTTCAGTGAACTTTAGATATGACCATCAGAAGCTGCCTTGAGTCAGACTATTGCTCCATATGACTCTGCATTCCCTACACTGACTGGCAGAGACTCTTCAGGAAATCAGACAGGGGACATTCCCAGTTGTAACTGCAGATGCCAGGGACTGAACTTGGGACCTTCTGCAGACAAAGCAGATGCTCTCCTACTGAGCTGCAGCCCTTCCCTTGAAGGAGGACTTCAATCTGCTTCAAAAATTTCACATTGCCTTGGAAGAAAGGAGAGGCTGCTGGAGCACTTCCAAATATGCATGATTGGAGCTGATGAGGCAGGAGTACTTCAGGAAGTGAACAAGATCTTCTGGGCACTGTTGACCGTGCCAGAGCACTTCATTAGGGCAATTTAAGCATTGATAAGTGCAAGGGCTTTTTAGTCTCACATTTCAGCACTTGAGAATCCAAGACTGTAGCAGGCATACAAGGAAGAAAGTGAGAAATGGGTGTGGCCAATGAGAGGGGTGTGGTCTAGTGGAAAGCCAGCAAGGTGGATCTTGCCCATTCCTAATAGAGCAGTACATCCAAACTGTGGAGTACTATTTTGACTCTAATAATGATTTCATTGGGTGACATTTACTACAAACCTGATGGCCCAGGCAGTGGCGTAGCGTGGATTGTCAGCACCCGGGGCAAGGCAAGTAATTTGCGCCCCCCCCCCACTGCACTGTCCCTCCCCCAGATAGTCCCTCGCTCTCTCTCCGCACCGCACCGCACGCCTGGCACCCCCCCCCTCCACAGTGGGCGGCGACCCGGCGGCTCAGATCGGATTCGCACAGCCAGCACTGCAGTGAGAGTGAGTGAGCCAGGTAGGGGCAAAGAGCTGCGAGTGCGATTGTGCCCCCCCAGATGTTGCGGCCGGTGCGGCCGGCCCCCCCTGCACTGGGCCCAGGGAGAACAAATAATGGTGGGTACATCTTTTTGTAAAATAAACAAGTATTGCTACCAACAATTCAGACATGCCAATTATAGCAACCTTAACCTTCCATAGCTATTTAAGCAGACCAGTTATAGCAGTGATTCCATGGTTTTGGGAAATGTTGCAGGGGAAACAGCAAGAGCTGACATATTTAAAACAGGAACTCAGGGACTGCCAGAAGGTTCCCTTCTCACTTCCGCAACCCAGGAAGACCCAAAAGCCATGCTATATATAGCATAAAATGTTGTGCGCTGGCCAGTTACAGTATTTAGTACAGGGGAATTCAAATGGCTCTCCAAAGCTCCCAGCCACATTGCTTGCTACCCAGAAGTCAGGTTAATTATGCGGCCAGAGATGGGACTGGGAGAAAACTTGTAGTGAAGAGGAAGGTATATTAGCAAAGTTTGTTTCCTAGATCATTGGTGCAAGAAAGCTGGGAGGGAGATTAGAGGATAAGGCCCTGGCAGGAGTCTCACACTATAGCAGCTAAAAACAGACCACAACTCAGTGGCTGAGCAATGGATCCAAACTACAAGAAAGAAGATTCCACCTAAACATTAGGAAGAACTTCCTGACAGTAAGAGCTGTTCGACAGTGGAATTTGCTGCCAAGGAGTGTGGTGGAGTCTCCATCTTTGGAGGTCTTTAAGCAGAGGCTTGACAACCATATGTCAGGAGTGCTCTGATGGTGTTTCCTGCTTGGCAGGGGGTTGGACTCGATGGCCCTTGTGGTCTCTTCCAACTCTATGATTCAATGATTCTATGACCTCCTCTGCATGCAGAAAATCCAAAGTTCAATTCCAGAGATGCCAGTTAAAGGTGACTGCCAGGTGATGGTGAAGACCTCTGCTTGAGACCCTGCAGAGCTGCTGCCAGTCGGCTAGTCAAGAGTGCATGTTACGGACAAATAGCCTAGCCTAATATAAGGCAATGGGACATGGGTGGCGCTGTGGGTTAAACCACAGAGCTTAGGACTTGCCAATCAGAAGGTCGGCGGTTCGAATCCCCGCGACGGGGTGAGCTCCTGTTGCTCGGTCCCTGTTCCTGCCAACCTAGCAGTTTGAAAGCACGTCAAAGTGCAAGTAGATAAATAGGTACCACTCTGGCGGGAAGGTAAACGGCATTTCCGTGCGCTACTCTGGTTCGCCAGAAGTGGCTTAGTCATGCTGGCCACATGACCCGGAAGCTGTACGCCGGCTCCCTCAGCCAATAAAGCGAGATGAGCGCCGCGACCCCAGAGTCAGCCATGACTGGACCTAATGGTCAGGGGTCCCTTTACCTTTAATATAAGGCAAGGAAGGGCCATGGTCTCAGTGACAGAGCATCTTATGTGCCTGCAGAAGGTCCCAGGTTCAATCCCCAGCTCTCTAAGTAGGGATGGGAAAGATTCCCTGCCTGAAACCTTGGCGAGAAGAGCCAGAAGAACTGGATGTACAAGAAATTTAACCTGTTAACCCCTGAAAACCAGAGTGCGAGCAGACAGTGCCTATTTCCCAGGCTTCTTTGTACCAGCTCAACTTGAAAGTCATGTTGTCAAATGAACTTTATGAACTTCCTGCCCTGCACTGTGAAAAACAGAGATTTGAGGTTGGGGAGGAGTGGGTGCAAGTTCGGAAGAAAGGCCCAACACATTATCTGGTGATGCATACCACAAGGAACTCAGGGCTGCAATACCTTAAGGACCGCCTCTCCCCATGGGTACCAACCCATACCCTGAGAGCATCATCTGAGGCCCTTCTTTGTGTGTTTCCTCCGTGAAAGTTCTGGAGGGTGGCAACAAGAGAACGGGGCCTTTTCTGCAGTGACTCCCTTTTAGTGGGATCCTTTCCCCAGAGAGGCTTGCCTGGCGTCTTCACTACATATCTTTAGGCGTCAGGAGAAAATGCTTCTCTGTAACCAGGCCTTTGGCTGATGAATGTTCTATGGCCTTTTAAATGTGTTTTGTGGGAGAGGGATCATTGGTTTGTTTTTGTTGTTGTTCTATTCTGCATTTTGTGTTCTCATTTTGTATTTTTATGTTGTGATCTTCCCTGTGATCTTCAGGTGAATGGTGATGTATAAATTTAATAAATAGTAATAAATAATAATGTTTACTATTCCTGATAGGCACACAGGCTCTTTCTTTTTCTCTAGCTTGCAAGGTTCCAGTTAGTTCTGCTCACTCTACTCCACAAGAGAGGAGAATGTGAAAAATGTACTGCGTAAGCTGCAAGCAACACCCCAACAGAGAATGCATGTCAAATACTTTCAAAAAGGAGTAACATCACACCCTCCCAGGTACATTATCTACCTCCTTATGGTGTGTTGTGTGAAGTCACCTCAATACCAAAAGCTTGACTGTACTTCTCAAAATACATGACACTGTAATCCTAAATGTTGGAGTTTCAGCATCCACAGTGGGATTTCTTTCAGAGAGAAGCATGCATTGGGTTTCCAGAGAAGCGTCTAAAGGCACACAGCTCAGCTCTATTCCTGAAGATAAGCAATTCTTAGCCCTATATGGCCTTGCCTGAATGTGAGAGTCAACCGTGAGTGCTGGGGATAGACAAGAAAGGAGTAAATAAAAATCTGCCTTGCTTGGTAATGAAACCTGCTGTGTGATGAACCTGGAAAGTCTGTAATATTTAGGAGTTTGGCACAGGAGATTGGGTGGCAGTAAACATGTGCATCTAATTAAGCTTGTTTTCTAAATGTGTTTCTTCCTGAGGCTCATATTTCAAGAAGTATTTTGTTAGTCATGTTGCCAGACCCTTGAGAAAGGTGAATTTCTTTCACTTACTATGAAGGCTGCAATCCCCCACACACTTAATTGGGAGTAAGTCTCCACTAAATTCTGCACAGACATGCACAGGCTTATTTATGCTAGTCAAATCAAGGCAAGCTCAGGGATTTTTGCTGACCTTGACCATTCAAAACTGCATCACTACACAACTTGTGTATTATGGGCCAACTTGGGTTTAATGCATGCTGAGCAGCATATGAATAGTACATTAAATGGCCAAGAGTTGACCAAAATACTATTTTGCCATTTTCACTTATTGCTTGCATTTAAACTGACTGACTTGCAAACCAGGTGAGCTAAGCCAAGCTATGCTTTCCTGTGACCATGCAGGCTCCTGGAGAGGAATTTGTAGTTGCTTTGCATCTCACCAGTCCTGTTAGTTCAGCATATCAGTCAAGCCAAAGCATGGCTTGACACTTCGTACGAACCTGGGATTGTGGTTCAGCTCTCTCCTCTTTAATCATGATGTATAAGCAAGTACAAGCCTTGCTCTAAAAGAAGCAAGGAGGAGCAAAGCACCTGCAATCGCCTTCCCAGGAGACACTGTGTTTCTGCAAAACCATGGTTTGGCTGAGTGTTGCGTGTGAATGTGGCCAGTGATAAACTATTGTTTATTGTTACAGGAATGAGCCTTGGGCTCATTCATTCCCCCTCCCTTAGGAGACAATCAGAAATTTACACTTCTATTTTTAGCTGCAGTTTAGCGCTCTGTCCCAACCTGGCTTGTTTCATTAAACCATAGTTAAGACTAACTACAGTTTGCAAACATTTGTCACACTGAGCCTCTTAGAGGAAGTGCAGGATTTAACCATAGCCGCCGCCACCCCCGAACTATAATCTGCTCACACTGCTCAATGAAGTCATGCAAAGAGTTGAATCCAGAGATAGATGTGAGAACCCTGCTTGCCCAATTCAGCTTTCCAGGAAATGGAGGTTGGAGAATGCATTAAAAAATATACACTTCCCCCAAATGAGACACAAAGTTTTTGATTCCTGAGTATGCTGAAGCTATCCAGTATTAGAAAGGCTGGAGAAGCTACCCCTCAGAATCAAGAGACCGTCAGGAATAGCATATTATGGGCACACAGGGTGTCAGTTGTATAAAAGCAGAAGGGGTTTTCCACTCATGCAAGGTATCTCTGGATCAAAGCATAATTGTGTCATCTACGAGTGACACAGATTCCCCGCCACAAACTGAGAGAAGTATTTTAGTCTGCCCAACCACCATCGAGAATCATATCAACAATTCTTTTTGGATGAGAAGCACAGCCACAAGCTTCTTCTCAAACCGGAAAAGGAGATGAGATTACTCAGTTGCACATGGAAGTGTGTCCATGCGCACACATAGCACCACATTCTGGCAAAAGGTGAAATCATTTGTTTCCTAAATCTGAATTGCATACATTTGCAGAAAAGCAACTCTGATTGGCAGCGCTGTTCGAGTCGGTGGTTTTCCACTTAGAGGAGCCTCTGTTATAAATCAGCTAGCTCTGTGATTTAAGTTTTTGTATTCATTCCATGAGACAGTGCTTCATGGGTTGCTTTTGTTTTTTTACCCTAGACCAAAGTTCGTTTGTGAAACGAGGAATGCCAATCACCATCTAAATAAAGACTGCTAAGAATGTAAAAACTTCCTTCTTCCAGGAGAACTAGATAAGGAATTCTGGAGCAAAGTGGAAGGCCAAAGCAGCTCACATGAGCATTATGCTTTGCAAAGGCAGCAGGTTTTCTGAGAGATATGAAATGCAAGGGGGCTGTACCGGAGAATTTCTGCCTGTCATGCAATTGAAGACTTACCTGGGGCAGGTAACTCCCCAAGGTGCTAACAATAGATTGTTTAGCATCAGGACCAGCATAAATGCTATACTTATTGCTGCACTGATCCCAGTTCTCACTGAGGTGATGAGCCTGTTTGGGGCCTCTACCATTACAGACTTGGGATGGGTGGAATGATAACTTGAACATGCCTACAAATGTAAAGCTTGCATGTCAGGGGAAAAAGTAGACTATTACAACTCTTCTACCGCTGATTTTATTGTCATTACATTTATATACTGCCATCTAACATGGATGCTTTAGCTGAGATTCCTGCATTGCAGAGGGTTGGACTGGATGACCCTCACGGCCCCTTCGAACTCTACAGTTCTATGATCAATTAAGGTTGCATGCTTTCCATACATCTAAAGCATAAGTCCTCAAAGCATCCTAAGAGCTGTAGTTTACCATTTACCGATCTAATTCCGAGCACTCTTAAACTACAGTTCCCAATTTTTATTTTTATTTTGAGGGGTGGGGTTGCTTTAAATGTGCAGTGTGTTTTAATCCACTGGGTAGTTTTACAGATTATTTTAATAATAAAAACTATAAATACAGATCAGCATCCCAAAAACTCTGCAAAGGCATATGCTTTCCTTTGTGCATTGCTGGGGAGAGCTTTCCATCAAACAGACTTGCCTCTAGTATTTGAAGTGGCACAGGCTACACGCAGGTTTACCACCACAGTGGGAATACAGCCACCACAGCTGTCTCTGCCTGTGCCGTGAGAGGAGAGTGAGAAGCAGGGCCCAGGGTTACAGATGTTTATTCTCTCACCAATACTGAAAATCACATGTTATATAATTAGCACAAACCTGAAACTGAAAAACACCCTTTATGTTGCTAATCAGGGTTGGCTCTCTCGCTCTCCCCCGCTCATTCCCAGCAGCATCAATTTTAATTCCATGCCTGCTTTTAGAACACCTGCCGCAACAATGCATCTTTAATATTTCATCTACAACTCAGGTGCTACTATGATACGTTGACATGCTGCTCTGTTTTCTAAACAACTTCCAAATTAGTTCTACAGTTGCAAAACGTCAAGTTGTCACAGAGTCAGGCACCTGCAACCCCAGAAGCATTAAGATATTAAGAACAATATTGATATGGACAGGGGTGACAGCCACAGTTTAGACAAACTTGGACAAACTTATCTGGCCTGAACTGAACACAGCATCATACTCTTACTGCACACTCTCTATGCATAACTACCTAGAGACAGATCCCATAGAGTTCTATGAGACTCACTCCCAGATAAGTAGGACTATCATACAGTGGTACCTCGGGTTAAGTATTTAATTCGTTCCAGAGGTCCGTACTTAACCTGAAACTGTTCTTAAACTGAAGCACCACTTTAGCTAATGGGGCCTCCTGCTGCTGCCATGCCACCAGAGCACGATTTCTGTTCTCATCCTGAAGCAAAGTTCTTAACCTGAAGCACTATTTCTGGGTTAGCGGAGTCTGTAACCTGAAGCGTATGTAACCTGAAGCGTATGTAACCCGAGGTACCACTGTATTATGTACAGTACACATTCTCAGAGTATTCCCCCAAAACACATCAGCACCACAGTCCTGGATGAGGCCAATGGCTTAACTAACCCAACATCCTGCTCTCACAGTTGCCAACCAAAGGACAGTGGGAAGCATATCACATTCCTTAAAAAAACAACACCAAAATCAGACTCATGATTGTGGCAGTATAAAGGTTATTACAGCCATTCCTCTAGCAGGACTCTAGACCCAGGCCCAAAACAGGGTTCCTCCAAATCTGAAGGAATGGAGGCAGTGAACAACTAGCAGACAACTAACTCTGGTCACATTCATACCATACATTTAAAGCACATGGCTTCTCCCGAAGAATCCCAGGAACGGTAGTTTGTTGAGGGTGCTGGAAAGTGGTTGCTCTGTGACAGGTTCCATGAGTCTCTGAGGAAAGCAGGGTGCTTTAAATGTATGGTGTTGGTGTAGCCTCCCTGTCTCTGAACAAAACGCATTCCCAACCCCTCAAAATCGAGCGCAAAGGTCAAAACACGCATTCAGACTTCAGATGGAAAGTGAAGTTGTAAATGCATAAGCCAAGATTCCCAGCTTCACCCCAGCACCCCAAACTTTAAATGTAGAACTGCGCCCTGAAAATTCACACTTATGGTGGCATTCAACTAAGTTTTACTCAGTCCAAATATAAATCACTGCATGAAAGTGGCCACTTCCAGTAGTATCTAAAATATAGTCCCACAATATCCAATTCATGCCATAGTACAATAATCAAGCCTCCACATTATGAAATGGTAAAAGGTCTTGACTTATCTCAAGACAGCACAGAAATCAAGGACTCAAAATGTATACGTATTTTCCTCAATGCCTTCTTCCCAGACATATATTTTCCTATTATTGCCATCCACCATTGGCCTTGCGGTTCTCTTTCAGCATTGTTGCTTTCAAGACTTCCTCTTTCCATATGAATCATTTCCTCCCTACTGTCAGCATCAGAGTTTTGCACACCAAATCCTTTTGCATTATTTGTCTGTATTTCCAATGCTTTTGCCCCGATAAGAAATTTGTGCGTTGAATTCCTTTTTTTCTTTCCATTTCTTCTACATACCATCATGGACAAATACACACAGTTATAGTGGAGCCTTCCTCAACCGGTAACCAGTTCATTGCTATGGATTATGAAGTTCTTTCAGATTAGGTAGTTAAGGGAATGGAACAGATTTCCCTTCTATGCTTTTTAGCACAACTAAAAAGAGCAAAGGTTTTAGTAAGCTAGCCTGGGCAATCTTACACAGGAACAGCCAAGACTAAAAAGTCACTAGAGCTGCAATCATGTATATAGACTAGCTAAGTCAGGGGTCAGCAACCTAAGGCCCATAGGTCACATACGGCCCATGGGGGTCATTTAACCGGCCCATGGACCCCCACTGCCCACTCTGTCAGCTCCCGTGCGCCACACTAAACCAGCGCGGAGCAGAGTGGGGACTGCCTTCCGCAGCACTGGCCGGCTTCCCATTGGCTGCAGGAAGCTCCTGCAGCCAATGGGAAGCTGCGCACGCCTTCCACGCCGGAAGGAATACCTGAAATAGCGTTTGCACATGCATGCGCACACACACACTCCGGCCCACTGCGGCGTCTGTGGGACCGTGAACTGGCACAAGCCACAAAAACTTTGCCGACCCGAGCTAAGAGAATGCAAATTATCGCTGAATGGTAGGGTATAAATGTCGGTAGTAAAGGCTCCTTGGTACAGAAGGCTGCAATTACTGACGCTCCCTCCCAATAATCCCACATTCCCCTGTTCTCATCTCATCTCTCTGCTCCGGATGCCACTTGCTGAACTGCTTCAAATACGCCTGTTATTTCTTGCAAGGGAGTCCGCGACTTGACATTGGCTCTACTTCTCCAATGTTACAATGAACCTTGCAACCTTTGGACCACATTGTTGATTACGGTCAAAGCCTTCAATACTGAATTGAGAAGTCCATGAGCGACTTCTGTAAAACTACGCAGAGAAAACTACACAGACTTCTGCAAAACTCAAAAGATGTTGCCAATGCATACTGGGCTTCCAAATGGCACTTTATAGTTGCAGAAACATTTGATCGAGGATTTGAGTCTTTCTAGGGAGAGGCAACCCTTTCTGCTTACAGGAAGATATTTTAAATCGTTTTGGTGCTATATCATTTCTCTCCCCATGTTCTTCACAACAATACTGTACATAATCTCTCAAAAGACATGTTGATGGCATTTTACCATTGTACTGTTGAGAGTGTTTTAACTTATGATTTCTGTGTGTGGTTTGGGAGCTGCAAGGTCAGGGGAAAAACAATGCTGTCCAGGGTTGTAAAGGCTGCATAGAGAATAACTGGGTGCACTCTTCCCACCTTGCATCAAATCTATGCTTCCAGGTGCCACAAGAAAGCTGCAGAGATAGTGCAGGATATGATCTCTTTCAGCTTCTGCCTCCTGGAAGAAGGTAGAAGGGTTATAAAGACTAGGACTAGCCGCCTGAGAAACAGTTTCTATCCAAATGCGATTTTGGTTTTAAATGCAGTGTAAGGTAGTCTCTGTGGGAGTATATTGTATTCAATTATGGGGTATCAGAGTTTTTAGGGGGTTAACCAGGCTGGGATAGCTGGGATAGCAGGCTTGTTGGTTTTTGAATGTCTGATGTAGATTTTTTTCAATTTCCTTGTTCTGTATGGGAGAATGACAATAAAGATTATCATATCGTTTTCTAGCATTCACAATAAACACATGGCATAACGCAAGGGAAGTCTGGGACAGCAAGCCAACACATGCAGCAATGATGGGGCAGTGTTTGCATGCACACGCCCCCCCCCCCAACAGAGTTTCCTTGCCTAGCCTTGCCTGGGATCTTTCTGCTCTCCCACTGAGCTAAGGCCTTTCTCTAGCAAGAGGGTTTCTTCTACCAAAGGCTTGTTTTTCTGCTGTGGATTTTTGCCTTCGGGGAGTTGTGAATGAGTAAAACTTTCCAGCTGCTGATGGAGAAAGCAAGCAGGGACGGCCAGAGTCTGGCATTCGCACACAATGGAATCTCACATCTGGAGCGCCAGCAGGCGCCAGGTTACTTGTGCTTGCTGACTCCGTGAAAGGGTCTTTTGTTACTTGTGGGGCACGACTTATGAATGCAGCGTTTTCTACATCTGGTAGTGGTGGTCTTTGTTTTTATACAGGAAGGGTTGGAGGGGGGATTTAAAGAGCATGTTTCGTTCTCCAGTTGTTTAACCAAGGAGGTTGGGTTCCACAAATCCCACCAAGGAAGAGAAGCAGAAGGAACATAGTCATAACACACATGTGTCTTTATCCCCGGATCTTCCATGCTATTTCCCTCCCCCCAACTTTTTTCGAATGGTGCAAGATGGAAATGAAATTTCACATTTCATACAGTTCTCAAAGAAAGCCCTCTTTTTTTGGGGGGGGGGGAATACTGATATCTCGGAAGTCAAACAGAATCCGTTCCGGAAGTCCATTCAACTTCCAAAACTTTTGGAAACCAAGGCGCTGCTTCTGAATGACTGCAGGAAGCTCCTGCAGCCAATCAGAAGCTGCGTTGGACATTTAAGTTCCAAAGAACGTTCACAAACTGGAACACTCATTTCCGTGTTTGCGGCTTTCAGGAGCCAAAACAATCAAGTCGCAAGGTACGAGTGTGTGTGTGTGTGTGTGTGTGTGTGTACACACACACACACACACACATATATATATATATTGTCAGGGAACTGCCATCAGTGCCGGAGGGAGAGAGCAAAATCCAGAGGGATTCCGGAGAGCGTCCCTGGATTGGGAGAGGCAGCCCATCTTCTGGGGAAGAGAATCAGCGTAGCACCAGGGGAGAAGGGGGGCAGATGGGAGAAGCGGCGAGGCGGTCCCATGACTCCTTGCCGGGGACCAGTGGGGAGAGTAGAGGTCCTCCGCTGCCTACGCCCTCCTTGCGCAGAAGGCTTTCGCGCAGAGAGAGTAGGAGAAGACTAGGCGTCAAAGAGCTTCTTTGCTGGAAGAAGTTTAAGAAACGCCCACTGACAGATTGTGCCACCGATTGAGACAGCCACGGGTGAGTGGCTGTCCGGACAGAGAAGGTTCACTCAGGCAATCCAGCCAGGTGTTTGCACCAGTTTACGCATGAGCAACCCCTAGAACCATTACATATATATATGATCAATCCCTAGCAATTTTATATTTGCCTTTTATCCAGCGTACTTTCTCTCTAACTTTCTCTCTCTCTCTCTCTCTCTCTCTCTCTCTCTCTGGTTCAACATTTTCTTGCTTTCTTTTACCCCCACCAATACATGACAACAGACTTAGCTTTTCAATAAAAATATTATCCTGTTGTCTACCTACCTTAACTAGATTAGCTTAAAATTCACCATTCCCATATGCTTAAAATCCAGTCATCTGATATCAAGATCCTTCCCCCTCCCCTTCAAATTACAACAAATTATACATGAGCATCAGTTTAAAAAGAAATAACCATTTCTGTCATCCAGTAAAGCTAAATCTTTCCCACAACCAAACATAAATGATTGGTTTTCCATAACGAATGGATCTGCTAAACTACGAAAACCAACCACCTCTTCTGAGCAAGTGCCACCAGTCCCTCCATGCAGAAAGTCTGCTTTCAAACTGCTGGGATTACAAACACAGCTGTAAGGGGAAACGGCAAGGCAGACACAACATGTGATAGAGAAAGGAAACTTTAGCTATTGGAAACTGGACAGAGAAACACAACCGATACAGGTAACCAGCTGAGTCGGATAGAATTAACCTCAAGATGAGAGAAGCAGATGTTCCTCAGAAAGACTGCCACATTGCTCTAGGTTTGGTTTGGTTTGTAAGTGAAACAATATGTTCCTTCCAGGAACTGCAAGAATGAAACGCTCCCAGAGATTACAGATTGGCAGATACTCATGTCAGAATATCTACAATTAGCAAAACTGACGGGATCAGTTAGAGGAATATCGAAACAAAAAACAACTAGAGAATGGATATTATTTAAGAATTATGTAAAACTTCATTGTACAAATAACTCCATATTAGCAGAAATTGATTGATATTTGTAAAGAAAAAGGTCAAAGGAATGTATACAAAGCAGAAAGAAATGATATGATACAATGTAAACCTGTGTAAAAAAGAATGTTATATGAAACAGTATAATGAGAAGGATGGGAGGGATTGTGCTGATGAGTACTTTTACTATGTAAATAACTTTGTCTTTAAAAAAAATGATTTCTTTGTTTCTTATCTTTGTCACTTCTTTATTTCTTTTTCTTTATAAATTTTCCATTTTATATAATTTTCTGTTTTTTAACCTGTTAAGAGTACATAATGTTTGTATAGACATGCAAATCTTTTAATCAATAAAGAATTTATAGTTAAAAAAAAAGAAAAGAAAAAAGAAAGAAACAATATGACCGCACCAATTTTCACTCTCTTCCCCAAGCCTTCTAAGAGCTCCTCAGTGGAAAATGGTTGTTTCCAGCACTGGATTTCATGCCCATAGGAACACAAGAAGGTAGTGGGTGCCAAGTCAGGTCATTGGCCCACTCAGCTCAGCACGGCCTACAGAATGAAAGTTTGGAGTCTTTCCCAAAATGCCCTAAATATGTTGGGGGCTGAAGCTGGGGACTTCTGCATGAAAAGAGGTTGCTCCACCACTGGGTGATGGGCCTTTAAAATTAAACAAAGCCATCATTTTAGTCATGGTATTAGACATCCTCAAGGCCTTTGACCACCTGGAAGAGGGCAGCATGCTGGCAGTCCTGTCTGAAATGAAATTTGGCCACAAATTCAAAGAAAATCTTGAAACATACTCCGAAGCCCACATTAAAAAAAGACAACATAAATTCATCCTCAGGGAGGATTTGACAGGGGAGTTTCCACTCTCTCCCTTTCTGTTCCTCCTACCTTCAGAACCTGTAATGGTTCTAGGGGTTGCTCGTGCGTAAGTTGCCTTTACTCCTGGCTAGGTTGCATGGTTGAACCCTTTCTGTCAGGACAGCCTCAAGATCCGTGGCTGCCTCAGTCGCTGGCAGAATCCGTCAGTGGGCGTTTCTTAAACCGCTTCCAACATAGAAGCTGTTTGACACCCAGTCTCCTCCCCCGTTGCCTGCGCGAAAGTTTTCTGCGCAAGGTGGGTGTGGGCAACGGAGTGCTAGTGCCCTCTCCGCTGGTCTCCTGCGAAGAGTCCGGGAGCCACCTCTCCGATTCCTCTATCTCCTCCCCTTCTCCACTGGTGTTGTGCTGATTACCTTCCCCAGCGTATGGGCTATCCCTCCTCCTACTAGGACCTTCTCCACCATCGTCCAGGAGCCTCCTCTCCGCCTCCCGCTCCAATGGCAGTTCCCTGACAGAACCATTAGCCATACACCTCAAAACACCACCAAATTGGGAGTCCAGATTGAAAAACAATACTACATGATCAGACTGTCTGCTGATGGTTTCGTGGTTATGACCCACTGAGGAGAGCAACAGGGTTTTGAAGGACTTTTTGAGAAACCTGAATTCTGATAACAATACAGAGGTCAGCTGCAAGCAAGTCCCAGAGTTCTGGGGTTATTATTGATTGATTTATTACCTACCCTTCTTGTGGAACGGGGAGGAGGGATGATTAACAAAAATCCATCCTCCTGGCAAACTGGGAATAATATCCTCTGACTAATGTACCGTATTTTTCGCTCTATAAGACGCACCAGACCACAAGACGCACCTAGTTTTTGGAGGAGGAAAACAAGAAAAAAAATATTCTGAATCTCAGAAGCCAGAACAGCAAGAGGGATAGCTGCGCAGTGAAAGCAGCAATCCCTCTTGCTGTTCTGGCTTCTGTGATAGCTGCACAGCCTGCATTCACTCCATAAGACACACACACATTTCCCCTTACTTTTTAGGAGGGAAAAAGTGAGTCTTATAGAGCAAAAAATACAGTAATTTAGGACATTCCACACCTTTCCTCAGCAGAGTTTCTTTCTTTTTTTTCTTTTAGAAAAATAAGTGGCTCACATAAATGTAAACTAAGTTTCAATAATGAAGGCAACTGTAACAGAATGACATGATGAGAGAAACTAAATACAACAACATGAGGCAAGTCTGAGGCAAGAAAACAAGAGGCATTTGGTCCCTCTTAGCCATGGGTAGGCAAACTAAGGCCCAAGGGCCAGATCTGGCCCAATCGCCTTCTAAATCTGGCCCATGGACGGTCCGGGAATCAGCGTGTTTTTACATGAGTAGAATGTGTCCTTTTATTTAAAATGCATCTCTGGGTTATTTGTGGGGCCTGCCTGGTGTTTTTACATGAGTAGAATGTGTCATTTTATTTAAAATGCATCTCTGGGTTATTTGTGGGGCCTGCCTGGTGTTTTTACATGAGTAGAATGTGTGCTTTTATTTAAAATGCATCTCTGGGTTATTTGTGGGGCAAAGGAATTTGTTCATTCCCCCCTCCCCCCAAAAAAATTGTCCGGCCCCCACAAGGTCTGAGGGACAGTGGACCGGCCCCCTGCTGGAAAAGTTTGCTGACCCCTGCTCTTAACTGACATTCTTAATGGAACACATTGAAGGGAGGGGCCAGTTCCGGAGCAGAACACACAAGCCCCACCCACCAGATACCAAACATTCGACTGATCAATTTTTGTTTGTTTGTTTGTTTAGTTGTTTAGTCATGTCCGACTCTTCGTGACTCCATGGACCAGAGCACGCGAGTCACTCCTGTCTTCCACTGCCTCCCGCAGTTTGGTCAAACTCATACTGGTAGCTTCGAGAACACTATCCAACCATCTAGTCCTCTGTCGTCCCCTTCTCCTTGTTCCATCCATCTTTTCCAGGGAGTCGTCTCTTCTCATGAGGTGGCCAAAGTATTGGAGCCTCAGCTTCACGATCTGTCGTTCCAGTGAGCACTCAGGGCTGGTTTCCTTCAGAATGGATAAGTTTGATCTTCTTGCAGTCCATGGGACTCTCAAGAGTCTCCTCCAGCACCATAATTCAAAAGCATCAATTCTACGGTGATCAGCCTTCTTTGTGGTCCAGCTCTCACTTCCATACATCACTACTGGGAAAACCATAGCTTTAACTATACGGACCTTTGTTGGCAAGGTGACGTCTCTGCTTTTTAAGATGCTGTCTAGGTTTGTCACTGCTTTTCTCCCAAGAAGCAGGCGTCTTTTAATTTCGTGACTGCTGTCACCATCTGCAGTGATCATGGTCTGATCAAATTAAGCCCCAGTGTTTTCCTTACAACCCTAAGGTCCCCTAAAGGCAACCATATGTTGGGGGGGGGGGGTTATTGGGTTTTTTTTTATTTTGATTATATATTTTGTGGTTTTATACCCTGTTAGTGCTGAATGTTGATCAATGAACACGGAAGGCCAAAGGCCACTACAACTTCTCCTCCTTTTGTTGTTATCAGAGGTGTGTCTGTGGCTAGTTAACACAAAAGAGGAATTACCAGAACTGGGGATTGCATCCAACAAAATTATCCAATTAGAGGACGTAATCTATGCAGCAGGACTTCCTCTCCTTTTCCTCTCCCCCCATATCTGTTTGGGGTTTAATTTAACTCTCTACAGCAGATAAGTAGAGGATGATATCCCATTTCAAAGGCAGAAGTCCTTGAGCTAATGCAATGACTTCATTCAAGAAGTCACCACATCAGTTTTAGTTCCGACTCTGGGAACCCCTGAAAAAGTGCCTTGTTTCCCTGGTAAAGTAAGGGATTGGATAGTGGGAACCACCCTGACTTTGGGTGCTGCATTAACCTACTTTCATTTGTGAGTCATTCCAGAGCAGATCGGAAAATGACAGCCACAGAGGTCACCCAGAAAATTCCCAGCAACAAAAGGGAACGTTTTCTGAAAACTGCCAATTGAATTAAGATTTATTAACAGATAAAGGCGGGTTAAACCACAGAGCCTAGGGATTGCTGATCAGAATGTCGGCAGTTCGAATCCCCGTGACGGGGTGAGCTCCCATTGCTCGGTCCCTGCTCCTGCCAACCTAGCAGTTCGAAAGAATGCAGTGCAAATAGATAAATAGGTACCGCTCCGACGGAAGGTAAACAGTGTTTCCGTGCGCTGCTCTGGTTCGCCAGAAGCGGCTTAGTCATACTGGCCACATGTCCCAGAAACTGTACACCGGCTGAGCGCAGCAACCTTAGAGTTGTCCGTGACTGGACCTAATGGTCAGGGGTCCCTTTACCTTTTAAAGGCAATGAGTCAGCATCTGGGTTTGCCCTACGCTGCTATGCAGGGGTACATCTCTGTCGCCATGCTGGGATGGAACTGGGTGCTCATCCTGCCATAGACAGAGTCACACTCCCCCTGAGGGAACAGGTACATAGTCTGGGGTGTTCCTTGATCCATCTCTGTCTCTGAAGGCCTAGGTGGCATCAGAGGCAAGGAGTGCCTATTTCCAGCTGTTCCTGAATGAATGCTACCCATGAAGATGGTCTCAAAACTACAGCTGCTACAAGAGACACCCTCTTTGCAGTCCCACTGACAGGTATTCTGTGCTGTCAATGGACCCAAGAGAAGGCCTTCTCAGTGACTGCACCTCCCACTTTTAGATTCCCACACACTTTTTACCATTTTCCCACATCTTAGGGCTACTCTTCCTTTGCGCCAGTATTCTCCTCCCTGCATTTTAAGAAATGGTGACCAGCCTTTCTTGGTTTCAGTTCTGGCTAACACAAGCACATACACTGTTCGATGTACAGTGGTACCTTGGTTTACAAACTTAACCTGTTCCGGAAGTCCGTTCTTAAACCAAAGCATTCTTAAACCAAGGCGTGCTTTCCCATAGTAGCGGGGGACTCAATTTACAAATGGAACACACTCAACAGGAAATGAAACATGTTCTCATTCTAAGACAAAGTTCACAAACCAAAACACCTACTTCCAGGTTTGCAGCATTCTTAATCCAAGTTGTTCATAAACTAAGCTGTTCTTAAACCAAGCTACCACTGTACTGGCATTACGAAGGATGCTACATGCAGTGCTTTAGGGAGCCTCCAGAGCCACACCCCTAGGATGAGCTGAGGAGGATAAAGGTTTATTATCACAAAAGCTGTATTTTTATATGTGGCACCAGGCCAATTGGCAGGCCACCTCTGCATTACAAAGATGTCTGCAAACGTGATGCGCGAAGGCTGGCAACATCAACCTGCCACAAGGGAACCCCTTGCAGATGACCGCAGTGCCTGCAGAAAGACAGTCAAGTCATCTATCCATAGCAGTGACCAGAGGAGAAATGACCGCTGGGAGGGGCACAGAGAAGAAACGCCATGGTGCGTCTGCCCAGCTGCAACAAAACATGTCTCTTCCATAGTGGTCTCTACAGCCACAGCAAGCACTGCAACCTTCCGACAGTTTGACTTCACCCCCCCCCCCCCAAAGGCACACAGTAGTTTCTTATGTCCTGGACTTCAACCCTATTCACTCATTAGGTCTCCAAACGGAGAGGGACTAGGATCACCCCCAGCATTCCCAGCACATACACACACAGGCAAGAAACACAGCTGTGCCCACCACCCTGACAACTTCTGTACTTCAGCAAAGTTGTGAATGGGAACTGGCTGAATGTGCATCTTCACAAAGGGCTCCAGATCACATGGAGGAGCCTATGGTCAGCCCCTGCCTCAAGCACACAGTGGTTGCAGGAAGAAACCAGTGCAGGATCATCAGAACTGGGGCCAGCACCCCACTCATGTGTTAGCTCTTCATATGGAGAGGGAGAGTGGTAGAGCATTTTCCTTGCGCGCAGAAGGTCCCTGGTGTGGTGTAGTGGTTAAGAGTGGTAGACTTGTAGTCTGGTGAACCGGGTTCGCGTCTCCGCTCCCCCACATGCAGCCGCTGGGTGACCTTGGGCTAGTCACACTTCTTCGAAGTCTCTCAGCCCAACTCACCTTACAGAGTGTTTGTTGTGGGGGAGGACGAGAAAGGAGAATGTTAGCCCCTTTGAGACTCCTTCGGGTAGTGATAAAGCGGGATATCAAATCCAAACTCCTCCTCTTCTTCTTCCCCAGCATTTCCAGGTAGGGCTGGGAATGTCCCCTGCCTGAAACCCTGGCAAGTCACTGCCAGTCAGACAATACTGAGATAGTCTGGTTATATAAATATTTGCAATAAATAAGGTGGCTAATTTGGAGATATCAAGAAAGACACGTTAATTTCCTGCAAAGCAATGTAGACGCATGCCTCATTCCCCTACGTTTGAACATGGAGTCGTTTGTTGTTGTTTTTCAGTGTGCATTTTAAAAACCGAGCTGTGTGAAAAAAGGGGACAAGGCCACAAACCAGATTCTCAACAGCAGCTTCAGAAAGACATAGAAGAACCACTCACTAGATAAGCTCTTCAGATAAACTTTACCTTATCGCAGGGCTGAACATTTTCATTAGGAAACAGGAAAGCAAAGTCAAGTGGGTGTTTAGACTTCACTGCTCTTTCCAAGTAATTTATCCGAAGAGAGATAAGGGAAGCTCAAAGTTTCCCCAGCTCATCCCAAAGAATGATCTCAACTCTGAACTTTAGGTGGAAAAAAGCTACAAGGAAAGCCATGTGGCCTGCTGGAATCTGAACCATGGACTCCTTGCCATCCTCATCCCAATTACGTACACTCCTTTGACTAAAATACAGAGTTTGTTTTCCTCCCACTGTTTTCTCCAAGTAGTTCAGAGTGATGCATATAATCCTCTTCCTTTTTTATTATTACACCAACCCTGAAAGGTAGGTCAGGTCGAGAGAGGTTTATGTGTGGGTCCCAAGATTACTATGCAACCATCGTGTACACCTAATAATAATAAGCTTATTATTTGTGCCCTGCCTACCTGTCTCGGTTGCCCCAGCCACTCTGAGCAGCTCCCAAGACATGTTTACTTGTGGGATAGCCTTACTGCATAAATGCCCAGCCAACCACTTCAATCAACTGCAGTTGGAGGAAATTGCATCTATTAGTGTGGCAGCACCTACACTGCGGAACTCCCTGCCTATTGACACTAGGCAAACGTCTAAAATTCAAGCAGTATTTTATGTTCCCCTATTTGTCACTCCGGCTTAAACCTTTGCTCCTTTGACACAAAAATTGTTTGATATACAAATACCAGAAACAAACATGGATGCAACACAGCAGTCCAAAGATAAACCAAAAAAGGTTGAGAAGAGAAATACTGTGCTGGCCATGTGCCAAAGAATAAGCTAAAATAATTCGCCCTTGTATAATTGTATACTGTACTCCTTTCTTATGGTGCAACTGGACAAATTGACAGGAGATTCACAACCTAACCTTTCCGGTCTCGTTCCATTTGTAAACTTAAAAGCAGCCACAGGGTGTGGGTAAAATAGACAAGAGGCCTGCCTAGTCTTGCCTTTCTTCTCATGCAACAGGTGAACTGGCTGTCTCTTTAGTTATCTATTTTCTTAAAACAGGTTTTTGTACAAGTGGATCTTCTATATGGCAAAAAAAGCAAAAACTGGAGGGCTTATATTAACTTACATATTTAATTTTAAGATTTGTGTACTGGTGGTCATTGTATCTGCAATATAAACTGATGGTGGTCTACTGTTATTGTTTGTATATTATTATTTTGGCTTGTTTTCCTTCTCTTATTCAATTTTATCTTTTTTTCTCATTTCCTCATTGAATCTGCATTAAAAAAAATATTTTAAAAATGTATAAATGGAAAGATTATCACAGTCAAGCTATATTGGCTAGTTTGCTAAATTCCCCCTGAGTTCTCCTCCAACATTACACCTCTTTTTTCCTCCTAGAAAGTAAGGAGAAATGTCTGTGCGTGTTATGGAGGGAATGCCTACGGATTTTCCTCCTCTAAAAACTACATGCGTGTTATGGTCGGGTGCGTGTTATAGAGCGAAAATACGGTATCTCCTATAAACTGCAAAACAGCAGGTTTGCTTGAGAAGAGGGTGGATAAAAACCACAACAGGAGGAAGAGGTTGACTCAAATGCTCAGGTAAGCTGTTGACATTTCCAAGTTCCTGGTTAGAGTAGCCTGCCTTTTAAATTTGCCTGCAAGCAATGAAACAACAGACATTTCCATCCCTGCCAATATGTTGACATTGGTTGACCAACTAAGTGGTCCATCAAAGGATCAACATTGTAAAAGATAACAGGGTTGAAAGACAAGCTGCTCCTTTATTTCTTTTGCATAATCACAATTTTTTAAAAAGGAGGAGTAAGTATTCTATCGAACTTGCCGGTCGATAGGGTGTTCGGGAAGTCCCACTGAAGTCAATGGGGATTACTTCTAAGTAGACGTGCACAGGATTGCACTGTTCAGTTCTTGTCATTGCAACTAACTTTGTTCCACTGGCGTCCATGAGGCACAGCAGTGACTAATTTTACCTGGACTCAGGCCAGGGTCTTGCGAAATGGCTGAAGCAGCTGTGCTTCATACCAGGTGTTTCATACTGCTTCCATCCCTATCCGAAGTTCGATTCGGAAACCAGAGTCAGCAGCAGAGGCCTGATTTGTGGTTATCTGTCGACGCTGCCCCTCACTTTCTTTCTTCACTTTTGATTCACCTGTCAAGAGGAATTAGAAGACTGGCTCTATTCAGAACAACTTGCAAAGGCTCTTCAGATTACCTTTCCAGGGGCTCGCAAATATGTGCAGCTGCGGAGAAAACAAGCTGTCTATTCACCAAGGAGAAATGCTGGATTCTCTGGCACTTGAGAATCAGCTAAAGTTTTAAAGTATTTCACATGAGCCAATTGCCAGAGTTGTGGTGCATATGCAATGTCCAGACCCCAGACACAGGAACCCAGATTGGTTTGTTGCAATACAGTGGTACCTCTGGTTGCAAACGGGATCCGTTCCAGAGGCCCGTTCGCAACCTGAAAGGAACACAACCAATGTCTGCACACACGCGAGCGGCGAAACCCGGAAGTAACCCTTTCCGGTACTTCCAGGTCGCCACGGGACGCAACCTGAAAATGCTCAACCTGAAGCAAATGTAACATGAGGTATGACTGTAATAGCAACCAAGAGCTCTTCCAACTCTGCAATTCTATGATTTTATTATGATCTAGTTGAGATTCCTGCATTGCAGAGGGTTGGGCTAAATGACCCTCATAGTTCCTTCCAAATCTACAATTCTACAACGGCGTTTCCGTGCGCTCTGGCTTCCATCACAGTGTCCCATTGCCAGCCTAAAAGCAGAGATGAGCGCCGCACCCCATAGTCAAATTCGACTGGACTTAACTGTCCAGGGATCTTTACCAACAATTCTAATATTCTATTATTATTATTCCTGAAACAGCAGTTTTAGTGGCCAAAATGAAGTTGATAGTGAGAAATGAGGTGAAGCTAAGATTCAGGGTCTTGTTTGGATTTTGTTGGTTTAAAAAAAAAAAACAATTTTAGTTTTTGTTTGTGACATTTAAAAGTGTTAACAATCTACCCTACCACCTCAGGATATGACAAAATTGCTAGCAGGCTAGCTGTGTGGGTCAGGGATGATAAAACTATTTAGCAGGAGTTAAACAAAAAAACAGCCAACATTTGTGGGTTTGCATTCCAACATTTGAAAGTCTAATGAAAATGTGGAGGGGAATTCCAGTGGATTAATATTATGCTGGAAGGCAACACCTCCCCAACCAGTTCTTCAGTAAAACAGAGTTTAGTAGAATTTCCTGCTGCTAATGCCCTTGCCAACTCACAAGATGAAGAACCCACAGAATATGCCCCTGCCTCCAAGTCGTTCCACAAAAATAACATTATGCAAGGTAAAAGAAGAAGCTTCAAGCGACAGAGGAAGAGAATAATATCTGACAGTTTTATGTTTTATAATTATATTAATTGCAAGGAATTGCAATACAGAAGACAACGATACTACTAGAAATGAGCAAAACTGGAATCTGACAATGAATTTTAATTCATCTCACTGTTGTGGTTTATTCTTTGGCGAGGAGCATCCTATGCAAATCAGAGCAATTCATACAGGAAAAATTTCTGATGCGCTAGAGCCTGGTGTAGCCAACATGGTGCGCTCCAGATGCTGAACTCCAGTTCCCATCATTCCTGATATCTGGCCATGCTGGCTGGGGCTGATGGGAGTTGGAGTCCATCTAGAGGTGGTGCACTGGGTACAGAGCTGGGAAATTTTTCCACCTCATATCTCAGATACGGCTGAAAACAATTACCAGCTTCCATGTATTTCAAGAAAAGTGGAAAGAGGGTGGGGGGACACCAAGTAGTTTATCAGGGCTAGCAAAATGTGTCTGATCTCTGGTTTAGGAAGTCAGAAGCCGACTCAGACTGTTGATATATAAATTCTAAAAACAGCAATAGATTTTTGTTTTCATTTCAAGAAGCCCACAATGATCTACACTGCACAGCAGAGCTCTCCAGCTATTCAGGCAGAAGTGTTTCCCATAATCTGCTCCTTCTAATTACGGCAGGGTTGCTATACGTCTGGAATTTCAAGGTTGGAAGTGGCATCCGGGGGGAATTTTCATCCTGGATCTTAGGCAACATAAAATTGCAGTCCCCACCCCCACCCCAAGCTCAACCACTTTGGGAATTTTCTATTTTTAAAAAAGCTAAAACATTTGTTTGTGTCCGGATTTTCCCTAAATTAGGGTATCAATGATGATGATGATGATGATGATGATGATGATGATTTATTATTTATACCCTGCCCATCTGGCTGGGTTTCCCCAGCCACTCTGGGCGGTTCCCAACAGAATATTAAAAACACGAGAAAACATAAGCCAAACAAAAACAAAACAAAAACTTCCCTAAAGAGGGCTGCCTTCAGATGTCTTCTAAACGTCAGATACAGTGGTACCTCAGGTTACAGACGCTTCAGGTTACAGACTCCATGAACCCAGAAATAGTACCTCGGGTTAAGAACAGTTTCAGGTTAAGAACAGACCTCCAGAACAAATTAAATTCTTAACCCAAGGTACCACTGTAGTTGTTTATTTCCTTGATATCTGATGGGAGGGCGTTCACAGGGCAGGCACCACTACAGAAAAGGCCCTCTGACTGGTTTCCTGTAACCTCACTTCCCGCAGTGAGGGAACCACCAGAAGGCCCTCGGTGCTGGACCTCAGCGTCCAGGCCGAACGATGGGGGTGGAGATGCTCCTTCAGGTATACTGGGCTGAGGCCATTTAGGGCTTTAAAGATCATCACCAACACTTTGAATTGTGCTCAAAAACGTACTGATTGAATATTTGAAGCTCTACAAGCAAAGCAGGTTTTCCACCAATGATGCAAATGAATCATTACTTCACTTGGGGAAACCCCTGCCATTTTGATAGGCAAGGTGTGTGCACCGGGAGAGCTTCCCTCTTAGAAAGACCACAAAGGAGTATCCTCAGGAATGAGATGCTGTATTTCTGCCAGGAGGGCAGAATGAGACACGCAGGGGAGGGAAAACAATGTCAAGAATGGTGGCGTGCAGGCTTTGCATCCTCTGCAATGTTGCCCTGAAGGCTGGTATTTAAATCCCTTTCAAGAGAAGTGAATGTGGGGAGAAAGTAAAGGGATAGCGTGGGATGCGTACTAAACATACCCTGGACATGTGAGCTTCATTCTCTTCCCAACTTTTCTCCAGAGTATCTCAAATCATAGCCGGTTTACCCTACAGAACCCAATGGGAACCGCTGGGAACCAAGACAGCCCCTTATCTGCACAGTCTCATCCTGGGCCCCATTCTAGGTCACACTAGCAGAAGGTGCCCCAACATCAGTGCCGGATTTACGTATAAGCTAAACAAGCTATAGCTTAGGGCCCCACTCTCTTGTGGGCCCCCAAAAAAGTTTAAAGGGGGAAAATCTGGATGTACGTTGCCAAAATATAAGGTAAAAAAACAAATAAAATAAAACCTACATACAACAACAGTGTTTTGTGTTGTGTAGCCTCCTATGATGCAAGCAATGGGCCCCACCTGCTCGCCTGCTTCCTAAAATATCACTGGTTTGCTCATTTCTAGATATAGGGTGCCTACATTCTGCATGGACTGGTTGCATGGCATTATGTGCAAATGACTTTAGATACCTATTAGGTCTGTAAATTACCACATAGCATTTAATCAACACAAAAAAACAGCGACAATTTGTTGTTGACAAAGGACAGCTGGACATATAAAGGGCCCCATTACCTTTAGTAGCTTAGGGCCTCATCAAACTTAAATCCAGCCCTCCTAGTTGTTACTGGCTTCCCAATGCCCACCAGCCCCAGCAGGTGGGCCATGGTACAAGATGATGGAAGCTGCAGTCCAACAACATCTGGAGAGCATCGCCATGGCTACCCTCAGCACAGAGGTGCATCTGGCTCCATCACTGTAACCCCTTCAGGAAATGCTAAAGAATCAACCCTTTACACACCTCAGATGTGTGCTTTCAGGACCCACCATATTCCTGTAACTGTAAGATCGTTAATTCTGGATTTTAAACTGTAACCAGGGAAGGATGGGTAACAAATTTACTTACTTACTAATTAATTAATTAATTAATTAACCCTGCACTAGCACCTGGCAAATATACCTGCCATGGGTGCACTGAAAGAACGACCTTGTGATAAAGCCCAGCTGAAATTAATTTCCATATATCCATTACAGATCACACATTGAGCCAGCCACACTTCTAAAATGTTCAGTCTAGGACAGCAGAGATTGGCATGCTGAGCTCCAAGAATTAATGCCATAAGCGGAGAAAGTGGCTGAACTTAATTGCCTCTTGACTGCTGAGCTGCACTGAGGCTATCACATCTAGAACCCCTTATTAGGTACTTTGGTTTAATTGCAATGGGGAGTGTCCATGCCATTGCCAAGTGTTGCCAGGAACGCTACTGTGTGAATAGTGCAACCAGACTCTGCAGTCCCAAATCAACCACACGGGGTGCGTTCCTAGTACCCTATGAATGGCAAGTGTACCATCTGATGCCAAAACTATGATGAAGCACCATCTTCTGTTGAAATAACTAGGCTTGATCAGTGGCGTTGCGTGGGTTGTCAGCACCCGTGGCAAGGCAAGTAATTTGCGCCCCCCGCTGCACTGTCCCTCCCCCAGATAGTCCCTCGCTCTTTCTCCGCACCGCACCGCATGCCTGGCACCCCCCCCCCCTCCACAGTGGGCGGCGACCCGGCGGCTCGGATCGGATTCGCACAGCCAGCACTGCAGTGAGAGAGAGTGAGTGAGCCAGGTAGGGGCAGAGAGCTGCGAGTGCGCCCCCCCCCGATGGTGCAGCCGGTGCGGCCGCCCCCCCCTGCACCCCCCACGCTACGCCACTGGGCTTGATACAAGGGTATGCTTGCTTTGGGGCAGCACAGATCTTTTCACCAGCAGAAATAAAGCATAAAGAACCAGGGCCAGGGAAACTTAGCCTCCTCTAATATTTTGGATACCCCTCACCCCAGGATATTGAGAGGTGGTGTGTTGTGTGCCAGAGAGCTAGGGAAATTATCTTTGTGAAATGCAGAGAGACTTGTTGCTCTCTCAGATACCACACTAGTCTGGATGGATAGGACATTTGCCATGTGGAAATGCATGAGTATATATGTGAATATTAACTGTGCGTGCAGCCAGTGCCAACTTGGAGACTGTTTTTAAAACATTATGTCCTCACAGTGGATGGAAGCACTTTTCCCTCTGACTTTTCAAAAAGTTGGTTCTCTTCCTAAGGAGGAAAAATCATTCTGCACATTTCAAAATGCTTTCTCCTCAGATGCATTTTCCTTCTAAAAAAAAGAGAAAAAACTCAACCTTTTACAGTGGGGAGGAACTTTGCACATGCTCCAAGTCATTCTTGCCTTAAGTGCTAAGCATTCTCCAAAATAAAAGTGAGATGGTAACGGAAAAAGATACACACACCACCAACTTTGCTTGCTCAAACAGATCTCCTTTTTCTCCAGCAGTCTGGGAATAAAGTTGTACGTGCAGAGACTGAGTTTGGATAAAGTCGCTGGTGCACACTTTCCAGCAAGAGGAAAAACCTCCAACATCTGGCACAAAGCACTGATTATCTCTTATTTGCTTTCATGGCTACCACTGCAGAACCACCATAAATATTCTTTGGAGACGTCAACATTTACTTCCTTTCAGCAAACTAAAAGCAGGCAGGGCAGAGGGAACACAAGGAACCAGGTCTGCAAAAGTTTCAGAGCTTGGAATGCTGCCCAAAGAATGAGACCGTTATTGGAGTTCTCAGAAAGACTGCTATTTTCTTGCTGACAACTCTTAATAGGAACCTCCTCTTAATGTGCAGAAACAGGAAAGAGTCCAATCAAAAGTTTCGTAACAAGCACTTCTGAAGAAATAGGAATCCCCACGCTTAAACCACACACACATATATATGCTGGTCCAAACAGGCCTTGTGGGCAGTAATTAGATTTGCATCAAGAAACACAGATAACCTTTCAAAGTACAGGTATTTCCTCCTTGCGCCAGCAGCTCCTAATTCCCCCCCCCCTGCTGAAATTCCAAACTCCAGGCTCTCCACCATTTTTTAAAAAACCATAAAGCTGTTTTGAGAACTCTTCACTGGCCCTACAGCAGACAGCACCTGGCACTTATTCTAACAGCCATGAGCAGACAGAGCAGAATGCCCTTTTTGAAAACAGAGGGAGGAAAACTTAAGTCATGAAAGGGGAGGTGGAGAGACAAAGTGCAAGAGATGCCAATTCCAGATGAGCTCAACATAACTTTTTTTCCAAGAAAAAAGAGACTCCTCCTACATAATGAAAGCCCAGGAAGGGGTTGCTAATAGCAGGGTGACTTTCTGAAGCCAGATGTGCACCAGCCAGAACTTTTTCTTCCACCCTCAAAGAGTAAACCCCACCTCGAAGTTACTTTTTAAAAAACCACACACTGTGCCTATTTTCTTACAGGGTGGATAACTGCATCAGCAAGCCAACAGAATAAAGTTCCATTGTGCCGCCCCATTTTCCCATGCCTTCCACCACTACCACCGTCCCAGTGTTTGACCGTGTTCTCACCGTGCTGTAGAGCAGGGCATCAGAGTCCACCGGTTCCGACAACTCGCTCAGCTTTCGGTCCCAGTGCAACAGGTTCTGCTCCCCGCTTTCCAGCCCATCCATGGCCATTTCGGACCTCAGCAATACCAAGAGCGGGAGTGGGGAGAGAAATATGCACTCTTGGGGCACCTCGGAACGATCACAGAAAACAAACTTGTGCCATAAGGCTGAAAAAAACAACGCCGCCCCTGCCTCTGTGCGCCTTACTCCCTTAGAAAAGGAATAAAATAGAAGCTATATAAAAATATAACTGAAAATGTCAGACACTCGCCAATCTATAACTAGCAAAAAATAAATAAATGCAACAGCCAGCTAGTTTTGCAACCATATGTCCTAGATCTCGGGCGCGCATCTGCTTTCAAGCAAGACCTCCGTTTCCCAACTGGCAGAGACCTTCCCCAGAGCTCCTGAAACCCCAAACTGCCACCAGCTGCTGCCTTCCCTCCAGCCCCCACCAGATTCTTGGCTCCGCCCTCCCGCTCTGGCCAATCAGCGACGGCAAGCTCGGGGACTTCGAAGGCGAGCGCCCAATCAGAATCCAGAAGCCGATTCCCTGGCTTTTCCACCCTCCTAATTCCATAGCCGCTTCCTACACTTCCCCAGCTGTGGAATGTGGGCGGGGAAGTCCCGATTACGTCACGCAGGGAAAAGGCCTCTCCACCACCACCACCCCGCCTCCCTCGACCCTCTCTGTCCCTGACCAATAGCCTTCCGCCCTGGATGTTCCAGCCGCTCCGAGGGACCGGCAACGTTCGGAAAGTGGCGCGCGCCGCAGCCAATGACCTAGCGACAAGACAACAGCTTTGGGGAAAGCCCCGCCTACTTTTGGAGGAGCAAAATAAAAATAAAGCCTTGAAAGTAGACCCGGGGGAAATTAACCTCTTAACACTGGAGAGGGGAGGGAGGGAACAGGAAATGGGCTATGATTCTTCCTTGCAGCTCAATGTCCGGGACGAAGTGGCCACTGAGTTTCTCTGGAACCGGATTGATTGCTTTATAGGGAACTGGGAGCAAAGTTCTCTTTTCTTGAGAAAGCAAACATCAGAACAGAGCTGAAAAGAAAAGGTGTGGGAGGGGAAGCCGGAACCAAAACGGGGGCGAGGGATGAATATATGGGCACATCAAAAGGAACATTTGGGGAGTTGAAAAACTCAGGACAAGTCGAAGTTAGGTTAGGAGATGTAAAAAGTGACTGATAAGAATTTGGAAAGTGAGTTAAGTAGTCGAGGCTCCCTTGAACTCACAGGACTCTGAGCAACCATGCCCATTCTTCCTCCCCCTGCTAAAGATAAATTCCCCCACAGACTCATAGATCTGTAAGCAATGCCAGATTTACATATAAGTTAAACAAGCTATAGCTTGGAGCCCCAAAAAATTAAAGGGAAAAAAATGGATGTACATTTCCAAAATATAAGGTAAAAACAAATAAAACCTACAATGATAAAATACATATTTTGTTATGTGCAAATGGCTTTAGGTCCATAAATTACCATATAGCATATATTTAACACACAAAAAAGGGACAATTTGTTGTTGACAAAGGACAGCTGGACATATAAAGGGCCCCATTACCTTCAGTAATTTAGGGCCTCATCAAACCTAAATCCAGCCCTGTCTGTAAGGATAGCCCTGCTAGATCAGGTAGTGATCTAGTCCCGCGTCCTGTTCTCACAGTGGCCAAGCAGGCATCCATAGAAAGCCCACAAGCAGGGCCCATACTAGAACTCATAGCAATTTGTTTCACTTTTGTAGCTCATTAACCATGTTTTCAGGACATAGAACCTTCCTCCTCCTAGCATGGTATATCCCCTTCTTCCACCCACACACAGCCAGATAAATATGATGTGGTTTGCTGAAAACAACAAAGGGGGGTGGGAACCATGGCATGGACTCACAAAAGTGAGGGACTTATGAAATAAACATACAAGGGACACATGTCAGGAAGCCAGCTCTATCAAACCACAGTTTCCCAGCATGTAATGGGGCCAGCCCTACTGTTCGTCTCAGTGGGGCAGCGTCCTCAGGCACCACGAAAGAGCAGCAAATTGTAAGCTGTTTAATTTATCATTGTTGTATTTTGTCTTGACAGGGAGGGGGAGAGGCAGTTGTGGGATTTTCTGCCTCAGAAGCCAAAACAAATTTGGCTGGCCTTTGACACTATGTACCTTGGACTTCAGGGGGCGAGGGCACCATTTGGTGCTCTGCTTCAGGCAGCAAAATGACTTGGGTCAGCCCTGGCACTTGTCCCTGTATGTGTACAGACACGTTTCTCCCCACATACTTCACAGCATTCGGCAGGACACCCTTAACACAACAACAAGACTCCCATGTAAAGTGTAGATTACAGGTAAGATAGCAATGGCATAAGTACACTTCAACCAAAGGGTGGAGTTGGATGTACCTCTGTAAGAATAACAGTGACACCTTTTTCTGTTCCAAGGTGCATTTCAAAGGGTGCAACAAAAGCAAATAGTCCACTAGTTCATTATGTAACTGTTATGAAAGAGCTGGTACATTTGCTTGTTTTCCTCTTCTTCCTTCCCTCTCCACCTTTATTCCTTCCACATCATGGCATTAGATTGCAAAGCATGGCTTTTAAAAATTATAATTTACCTTGAATGCACTGGCAGAAGGTGGTGTATAAATCAACAAACATGATCCAGTTCTGCAAGCTTTCAATACAGTACACATTGAAGGACAAAAGCCACCTTAGGAGAGCGTTGATTAATTGGTCTTCATAACATCACCTGCCTACCATATGCATTTCCCAATCCCCAGATTATAGGATGTCCGTGGCGAATAGTCCTGAGGCTCTTCCAGACAACCTGTTTTCCAATTTGTTTATGTGGAGATCAGTTGAGCTTTCTTTCTGATTGGTTTGTGGGGAGATTATAGCACAATGAAGATCCGTCCTGATTTGAATGCAGAATGCTTCCTTTGAAATCATTCACTTATGAAGTGCATTTCCCTATCACTTACCTAACTGCAAAAAGTCCAGGGTTTTTAGAAACGGATTTGTTGCAACAGAGCTCTTCCATCCCTTTTAATTGCACACCTTATATAAATCCTTGCTGCAATTTAAATAGCAACACATTTCCTCATAGTGTGGAAGACTGTGACCTGTCTGCCTCCTCAGTCTGCTCCAGGTGCTAAGTGTCAATGGGCAACTCCAAGGCCCTGTCAATGTAGCTTTTGTTTCCAGCCCACTCAGGCAAAAGCTTGAGCACATGAGCAGACAGGGATACGGGAGGACGGGACTATGCACCCACCCAAAGCCCAGCATCCTCTGCCTGAGGCATCTAGTGGAAGGTCCAGCCCTCCTAGTTTTACCTAGACTTTACATGCAAGTATTCAACAACAAAAGTGCTGCCTCCTCAAAAAGTGCAGGTGTGACATTTCCTTTCTCAAGAAGACGACAAGGGTGCCAATGTTATCCCGGCTGGAGGCTGGTTTTCACATCATGAAACACATTCTGAAATGCTAGGCCAGAGGGTGTGAGGTTGTTTATATCTGATCCTTTTGCAAGCAAAATTTCAACTGTGCTCACATGACCTTTAGCGGAGTTTGTATTAAATGGCATTCATCTTTTTCTGTTTAAAATATGTATGATTATGTAGCTGGGCAGCTGCCACACATTTGGAAGAAGTTCTGGTTGCACTCATTACTGATATACCTTTTCTGCTGAGCCTTTTCCGATGAGTGTGGAATAACTGGCCCTGTTTGCATGTAAACCTCTGCCTCTCGCTTCCCTCTCTGCACACTGTTAAAAGCTGCACACTGTTAAAAGCTGCACACTGCACTGTTATAGTTGTGTTAATGTTTCCGATGTAATTAATGTAAAGTATAATTATGTGCATTTTGGAGGGGGCGGGATTCTTGAAAACAAACAGTAATTATATGTACACAAGAAGATTTAACCTGGGGGATTTCTCCATGTAAAGCAGAAGCTGTGGCCTGCCAGATGGTGTAGGACTACAGCTTCCATTATTCCTGACCATTGGCTGGGACTACTGGGAGCTAAAGTGCAACAACATTGAGCCGGCCACAGGCCTATACAATGGTACCTCGGGTTAAGTCCTTAATTCGTTCCGGAGGTCCGTTCTTAACCTGAAACAGTTCTTAACCTGAAGCACCACTTTAGCTAATGGCGCCTCCCGCTGCCGCCGCCGCACGATTTCTGTTCTCACTCTGAAGCAAAGTTCTTAACCTGAAGCACTATTTCTGGGTTAGCGGAGTCTGTAACCTGAAGCGTATGTAATCTGAAGCGTATGTAACCTGAGGTACCATTGTATTCTGCCACACAGCTATCACCCCCTTCCCCAGTCAGTTCACCTTCACATTCTCACAGCCTGTACAAGTGACTGGTCTTAAGTGTCTGCTCTTTCTAGAATATAAATCCCAAGACACGGTGCAGAGGCAGGAATGTTTCTGAAAAACCACCGTAGAGGAGAGTGCTCATAAGCTTGGGTCCTGCTTGGAGGTTTCCCACGGGCATCTAGGTGGCCACTGAGGGAACAGGATGCTGTTCTAGATGGGCCACTGACCTGATCCAGCAGGTTCTCCTTGCGTTCTTACGTTCTAGAGGCCAAAGAGACTTCCAGCCTACAACTAACCCACAAAGAAAACAACCAAGAAAGTTGCTGTTTTAATAAAGGCCTCTGTGCGGGTGGCACTGTGCATTAAACCACAGAGCCTAGGACTTGCAGATCAGAAGGTCGGTGGTTCAAATGCCCCGACGGGGTGAGCTCCTGTTGCTCGGTCTCTGCTCCTGCCAACCTAGCAGTATGAAAGCACATCAAAGTGCAAGTAGATAAATAGGTACCACTCCGGCAGGAAGGTAAACGGCGTTGCCGCACGCTGCTCTGGTTTGCCATGCTAGCCACATGACCTGGAAGCTGTACGCCGGCTCCCTCGACCAATAAAGCGAGATGAGCACTGCAACCCCAGAGTCGGTCACGACTGGACCTAATGGTCAGGGGTCCCTTTACCTTTTCCTATGCCCTTTTGGCCAAAACAGAGCCAACCAGCTTCTAGCTCAGGGACATCCAAGGTATGAAGCAGAACAAGTGAGGAGTCTGGCTTGGCGAGAGCCCCAAGAACCAGATGGAGAAGCCCTGAGGGTTGCATTTGGCCCCTGGGCCTAAGGTTTCCGACCCCCTGTTCTATCTAAATCAATCGTCTTATTCTGTACGATGAGAAATTAGGAACTAAACAACAGCAAAAAAAAATGATGTCCCATTCTATGAATAGTCCCCACCCGTCTGCTGATATCCTGTATCATGGGTTGGGGAACCTGCAGCTCTCTAGCTGTTGTTGGACTCCAACTCCCATCATCCCCTGCCAGTGTGGCCAATGGTCAGGGGTGATGAGGGTTGTAGTTCAGCAACATCAGAAAGGGTCCAGGTTCCCCAACCTTTCTGTAGCTACCAGTGGCGTAGCGTGGGTTGTCAGCACCCGGGGCAAGGCAAGTAATTTGCGCCCCCTAACCCAAGGCAAGTAATTTGTGCCCCCCCCCCGCTGCACTGTCCCTCCCCCAGATAGTCCCTCACTCTCCGCACCGCACCGCACACCTGGCCGTCCCCCCTGCACCCCCCCCCCGCTACGCCACTGGTAGCTACTCAGTGCAGCATATCTGAAAGCACAGCACTCCAGAGCTGTGGCTGACAAAGCTCTGCAATCGACGAAAGCTCATTCTAAGAACGTCCAAAACCTTGCACTGGGCAATGTGCCTGCTGCTGTGCTTTTAACTGAACCATTCCAGTCAAGCACAAGGGCAAGGGCAGGGTTTCCTCATAACTCAGATTGGAAACTGCAAAGGCTATCTGGGTAAGGGCCAATGACTCCAACTGGCTCAAAGGCCAAGTTATTTCCTGGCGAAAATATTGCAAAATTCGCAGTGTTGCTTTGCAGTGTCTGTCATTCTGAAGCTCCTTCCCAGCTTTCCAATGGAACAGGGATGTAGAAAGCTGCCTTAGTCTGCAAGAAGGGCCACGCTATCTAGCTATCCTGTTCTCTCTATAGCCAACCATTATGTCTATGGGAAGCCTACAGGCAGGACCTAAGTGCAACATTTGCACTCCCATTTGTGATTCTTAGCGGCTGGTATTCAGAGGCAGCCATCATGGCTAGTAGCTGTTGATAATCTTATCCTCTGTGAATTTATTTTATTTTTAAAAAAGAAGAAAAAACTCAAAGTGGTTTTAACGCTATATAAGTTGGTGGCCATCACTACCTCTTATACCTACTTCTTTTTTTAATATATATTTTTATTGAACAATTTTAGCAAACAAATTATCAATCAATATCACCATTTACATTCCCCCCCCTCTTTTTCTTCTCTCCCCCCCCCCGGACTTCCCTCAGCTCCCCTCTCTGGTTTCTTTGTGCATATTGTTCTCTGCATATTATAAAATTGTATCATTGCCTTATCCATCATGTAAATTTGTGGATGTTTATTCAAAACTTGCCAAGGAGTCCAAATCATTTTGTCGCCTTTTTAGATAATTTGTAAAAAGTTCCCATTCTTAATTGTACCTTCTTACACATGCAAAGAGGGACGCGGGTGGCACTGTGGGTTAAATCACAGGGCCTAGGGCTTGCTGATCAGAAGGTTGGAGGTTCGAATCCCCGCGACGGGGTGAGCTCCCATTGCTCAGTCCCTGCTCCTGCCAACCCAGCAGTTCAAAAGCACATCAAAGTGCAAGTAGATAAATAGGTAAACAGCATTTCCATGCACTGCTCTGGTTTGCCAGAAGCGGCTTAGTCATGCTGGCCACATGACCCAAAAGCTGTATGCAGGCTCCCTCGGCCAATAAAGCGAGATGAGCGCCACAACCCTAGAGTCAGCCACGACTGGACCTAATGGTCAGGGGTCACTTTACCTTTACCTATGCAAAAACATAGCACATAGTACATTGCAGGAGCATGGGAATATCAGAAGCTGCCTTATGCAGAATCGGACTGTTGATCTATCCAGCTAAATATCATCTACACTGACTGGCAGCTTGTTCCCAGGGTTTCAGGCAGCACTCTCTTCTAGCCCCACCAGGAGACAGCAGGGATTGAACCTGAGACCTTCTGCATGCAAAGCACATGCTCTACCACTGAGCTACAGCCCTTCCCTTGCAGAGATTGGTTGGCTTCAAAGCCTATCCAGAACAACAGACCTGGACCAGACTTTGGCTTCTTGAATGCCCTCTGCATAAAGATAAACAGCCAGAGTGTGTGTGTGGGGGGGGGGGGGGAGAGATACATCGCCTGTTATGTCCGTTCACAGAGATCAACATCTACGCCTCTGTTCCTGCTCACAACTGAACTGGAACAGTTCGAAGATAAACAAGGACGAGCGATCACATGAACCGGTTGAGCAGCTTCTCTTATCAGATTAAAGTTCCCTTGTTAGGTATTGGCTCATAGGGCAACCCTGTACTCACACAGTGACACATGCAGAGCCCCAGTGATGTAGATGGCCCGGGGCACAGGGGACCGGTCACATCGCAGCCACTGCCGTCCGGATAAGCTGGTTTCACACCACAAAGTTTCGTTGCAAATGGTTCTTTGTTTTCTTTCCATCCCCCTCTTGCTCCTAAAACATTCCACTCTTCATTTAACAGGCTTCCTCCCATCCTAGTTCTTCTAGCACCCCTCTTTTTTAAAGAATTCCAGTTTTGTGCATGATAAACTGGCTTTTTAAAAAAGAATCAGATAGAAATTTACATTACAGAGCCTGCTGTTAGCCACTGTAAGTAAAAAATGCACCTCCTTGATTGTCAAATAATGACTCCTTATCATATCCAGAGACAGTCTATCCCTAGGTATGATATGCTGAGGACAAAGAATGGGTAAGGGCTTGCTGCTTCATTGCCCTGAAAACATCTAACTGGCCACTCTATGAAGCTGAAGGCAGGATTAGATGTACCATGGCCTGATCTAACAGAGCTCTTAAGATTTTAACTGAATGATAAAAAAACCTTATATGACCAGCTGGAAGGTTAAACTGATTCCCTCATTATATGCAGCTGCTACAGCTGAACGTAAGACAAGTCTGCCAAGGGCCCACCTAGTAATAGAATCATGGAATTGTAGAGTTGGAAGGGTTCTCTAGTCCAGTCCTCTGCAATGCAGGAACCACAGCTAAGGAATTCCTCATAGATGACCATCCAACCTCTGCTTTAAAATCTCCAATGAAGAGGAGTCCACCACCTTCTGAGGGACCCGGTTCCACTGTCGAACAGCTCTTACCATCACCAAGTTCTTCCTGATGTTTAGTTAGAATCTACTTTCTTATAATTTGGATCCATTGGTTCGGATCCTACCCTCTGGAGCTGCAGACACGAGCTTGCTCCATGTGGCAGCCCTTCAAGTATTCAAAAATGACTATCCTATCACCTCTCAAGCCTTCGATTCCCCAGGCTAAACATATCTGTTATGTACTGAAGTTCTCACCCTGGGCCAGCAGGGGGATACTGTAGAGAGTTATGCAAATGAAGGATCGAAAGTGACGTTCAGTGATTGGATGGATACTGTAGTTATGCAAATGAAGGATCGAAAGTGACGTTCAGTGATTGGATAGTTTTTGAAAGTTGTTACAGTAACGTGGTACTGGAGCTCTATATAAGCAGGCTGACTGAGCCCTTCAGTTCAGTTCTGTCCTGGCCTGTGAATAAACAAGAGCTGTTTGAAGAATCGCTGTGTTGTCTGATATGTTCACCCACAACTTAACAATACCCATCTTAGAATGGCCCCTGACTGGCATTAGACAAGCCTCTAGACTAGTCCAGATGTTCTCTCATCCTCTCTGACTGCTGGTCATGCAGTGTGGGGTGAAGGGAGTTGGATTAAACAACATCTGGAGGCCACAGATGTCCGTCCTCCCATTATAAACACATACACACAGGAAAGAGCTAAGCTGAAGTACCTGCATTTCAAAAGACTGCTTTGATCCCATCCCCAACCTGCAGAAACTGCCAAATCAAGCAATGTTAAAAAGGTCAAGGACCAAACAAGCCATCCAAAACCCAAGAGGTCAGAATGACACCCATTTGCAAACTGGAGTGGGTCCAGCCTCCCTCCTGTTCATAAGCTACGTACGTCGAGAATGAGGGAATTATCAGTGTGGCAAGGTAAAGGGATTGGCAGCACATCACTCTCAAATGTAAGGAAGGCTTCACACATGCACTGAACAACTTGCCAGAGTCTACAGCATCCTCCCCCTCAAAACTGATGCCTTCCAGAAGTTGTTAAGACTACAAATCCCATCAGGCTCAGTCAGCAAGGTTCTCCTCATCTAGTCCCGGGAACCGTAGTTTGTTAAGGGTGCTGAGAGTTTTTAGGAGACCCCTGTTCCCAGGGCTACAACTCCCAGAGTCCTCTAGTAAAAGGAATTGACTGTAGCTCTGTGACATCCATAAAAGGCCTCAGTAAATATACCCTTAAGATTTACAATACACAAGAGACTGTTTGCTGTTCCTGCTCAGTTCCTATTTGCACTGAGCTCAGCTTCTCCTGTGTTAAACACACCCAGTGCTTTTTTTCTACAAAAAATATTTTAGGGGTACTCTCATTTTCCTACTCCTATTGAAATACTGCCCCTCAATGAGGCTAAACTTAGATTCACAAAATGTTTAGGGGTATGCATACCCCTGCGTTGTCCCCCCCCCCCCCGAAAAAAAAGCACTGAACGCTCCCCTTTAAACATGCCCATGTCTCCCTGGATGCTCACCTTCCTACCTGTTCTGAACAGGAGAGGTGCAAACAGCTTTTCTCTGTAAGCAAGCTCAGTGGTGGCAGTTTGTAAGCATCTTCCCCATCTCCCCACACTGCTAGGACAGCTGGTAGCTGTAGCTCTCTGGTCTTTTCCCTCTCTACCTCCTGCCCAATCCTTTGAATGGGAAATGCCAAGGACTGGGACTTTCTCTGTGCCCTGCTTTTGCTTTCCACTATAGAGAACCTTGAATTCAGGTGCATTAAACACACATGCAAAGCACAGGCCCATTCATTCCAATTGTGGCTGGCTGCAGCCAGCCATAGGCTATTATAGGGAAGAGGTGCTGTGGCTCAGTGGTCGTGGTGCTGCTTTGCCGTTGGGCTCACCTACAAAACAGGGCTCTCCCCCTGCACTAACTGGAGATGCCAGGGACCTTCTGCACACCAAACAGACAGTCAGCCACTAAGCTATGGCCCTCCCCACCCTTTCACACGCAGCGGTTCCCAGGTTCAGTCTGTGCCCTCTTCAGCCAAGGATGAAACACCAGGAGCCACTAGTCCAAAACTGATCAGAATGGACCAGGGGTCTGATACAATACCAGGCGGCTCACTACCTTTGCATCACCCTAAAATATTTTAATATTGAATTGTTTCTCGCCGCAGTGGGTTATGTAGACAGATGTATACCTAAAAAGCTATCCCCTTAAAAGAAACAAGAGGGGGATGTGATAAAAGCAAACTACCCAGGTAATGTGCATTCCACAAACACATCTCAAATATTGTCAGTGAGCCAGCCTTCCTGTGCTTGTTTGTAATCCCTCATTTCCCCCTAAAAGATGGATAAACAATATCAACCCTGGCCACTGTCAAAACAATCCATTTCAGAGTGAAATGTATTATTTTCTGCAGCGCAAAGAGCCTGTAAACCGTTTCCCCAACTGTTGAGCAGGGGGGAAAGAAACAAACAGAGCAGGTTTTGCCAGGCTGTACCATTTGCAGATGGTGGGAAGTTTAAAAAATAATAATTGTGTGTTCCTTTTCACCTATGATACTGATCCTGCACTGGGGATTCTGGCAGTCTCCCACCCAAGGAGCTAAGCCAATCTCAGAATGTTGCAGCACGGTTGCTGAGAGGAGCGAGACCTGGTCAGCACTGAATTATAGAGTTGAAAAGGACCACAAGAGTGGTCTGAACTGGCTGCCAATTTGCTGGCGATTATGCCTGAAGCGAGGGACGTGGGTAGCACTGTGGGTTAAACTACAGAGCCTAGGGCTTGCCCATCAAAAGGTCAGTGGTTCGAATCCCCACGACGGGGTGATCTCCTGTTGCTCAGTCCCTGCTCCTGCCAACCTAGCAGTTCAAAAGCACGTCAAAGTGCAAGTAGATAAATAGGTACCACTCCGGCGGGAAGGTAAACGGCGTTTCCGTGCGCTGCTCTGGTTCGCCAGAAGCGGCTTAGTCATGCTGGCCACAAGACCTGGAAGCTGTATGCTGGCTCCCTCGGTCAATAAAGCGAGATGAGCACCGCAAACCCAGAGTCGTCCGGGACTGGACCTAACAGTCAGGGGTCCCTTTACCTTTACCTATGCCTGAAGCTGTCAGAAGGGTCCTGCTCTTTCATTTGCTCTCCTAAAGAGGCGGAGAAGCCACAGGGAAGCAAAGCAGAATCCAGCGTTCACAAACTCTGCTTTGCAAACACTGGCCAGAGTGTGCTCTGAGTCACACTGCCAGCATGTGTTTGCCCCCACATTCAGCATCCCCCATCTCTACAAACACCACCCCTCCTCCTCCCAAGGTGGCTCCCCTGCACTTTGTCAGCTTTCGCACATCCCTTTGCCAATGCAGCCATGCTTCAGTCAGGAGGGCCTGAGGCCAGGGCAGGGGCAAGTCCATGGAGCGATGCGGAAAGGATGGCACAATGCATACCTAAGCAAATATTGAACAGAGAACCGACAGGAACATAAAAAGGTCCCGAAACTAAACATGATCCCAGAAGAATGCAGTTCAGGGACATGTAATCTCTGTGTCTATCCTGTAACACCTAGAGAGGAAAGGCAAAGCTGAGCTCAGTGCAAGTCATAGATTCAATCCCTGCAGCTAAAAAACAGCTGACCTCTGTCTGACGCCTCCTGAAGTTGCCCCAATCCTTCTATCCCAGCCGAGTTGCTTCCTTCCTGTTCATTTTGCCCTTAATTTTCCTGACCTTTAAAAGTGGTTTCCCCATCTAGTTATACTTCTGTGCCCTAGGCTTGGAGAAAACAATTCCTCCCACCCCCAGCTGACCAAGAACAAATTGGTAGGCTTCTGGAGAGAGTGTGAATCTGCACACTACAAGCAGAAAGGAATTGCTTTCACTTGCTTTCCGGAACTGTAGCCGTATTGGTCTGTTGTACTACTAAGAATAATCAAGTCCTCTGTATACTTTTATTTCAAAGAAACCCTGTATGCTTACATCCAAGTTGACCGGCACAGGAATGGGGATTCAAAACTCTGTTTTCCTTGGCAAAAGTTGTAGCAGGGTGGTCCTTATTCAAGCTTAGTTAATCCATCTAGCTCTGTGTATTAATAGCTCTAGCTCTGTCCATTGCTAGTATGTGGCCCCCAACAGATTACCCATGAGGGAATGTGGCCCTTGACACAAAAATGTTCTGCAACCCTCAAGTTAAGGGATCTCAAGAAACAGGCTCCTCGCAGTAAACCTTACTGGTCAATTGGCAGCCTCATAATTTCAAGGGGGACATGCTGGGTCTCAAACAGAGACCAGGCTATACAAAGGGCAGAATGCAGATCTGAGAGGCACTTAGGGACACTGGAAGTTGCTTTATAACGAGCCACGCCATTGGTCCATCTAGCCCAGTGAAGCCTCCTCTGACTGGCTCCACCAAGGTTCCAGAAATAAGCATTTCTCCACTTTGCTTATAGAAGGCTGAAAAAAGGAGAACAGAATGCAGTACAAGGGATGCAATAAATGTTGGAAATGCAAAGATAAAGAAGGTACATTTCACCATATGTGGTGGGAATGCAAGAAAGTTAAAAATTATTGGGAAATGATATATAATGAACTGAAAAAAAATGTTTAAATACACTTTTGTTAAGAAACCAGAGGCATTCCTGCTAGGTATCGTAGGGAATGAGATAAACAAGAAAGATAGGAAATTATTTTTGTATGCAGTAACAGCAGCGAGAATATTGATAGCCCAGAAATGGAAGCAAGAAGAACTACCAACACTGGAAGAATGGAGAATGAAGATGATGGACTTTGCGGAACTGGATAGAATAACAGGAAGAATTAGGAATCGACGAGATCAGAGATTTTCTGAAGAATGGGAAAAAATTTCAAAATATATGCATAATCTAATTGAAAAACAAATAACGCTTGTAACGTTTAATGAAGCTTTGTAAAAATGAAAGATTAAATTTGGAGTGAAATTAGACTTATTTTACAAAGTAGATGAGAACTAAGAAATGTGTGGAAAATTGAGAAGGGAAGGAGTATCAGCCAAGTTGAGGGAAGTAAAAAAAAATGAGAGAATGGTTTTAAAAATTGTATGAACTGTATTAATTTGTTTTATTTGTAAACTGAATAAAAATTATATTATAAAGAAAAAAGGAGAACAGAATGCAGTGGAGAAGGCAGCTCCCTCACACATTTGAGCTTCCTCACACAAGTAATCAGAATGCTGGAATATGGCTAGTCCTGCTATCAAATCTGGGTCTGGTCTGGGCCTTGCTGATTTGCATAGCTCCCCACCATCCATGAAACCAATCACTACATTTTCCCCAGCACTGAAGAGCAGTTACAATTAACCAGTGAAAAACAACACACATCTCTCTCTCTCTTACCACACCCTGCTTTTGCAAGCTTTCTCTGCAAAGTGAAACACAGAGATGTCAAAAGCCCAGTGCTTCTTTTCTAGAAAAAAGTCACCATGAATGACTCCCTTGTTCTCTTAGAATGGCAATGGCGCCCACCTGAGAGGTGCAGGAACTCAGTTCCGGCTGAATAAAAAGCCCTGCAAAAGCCTGAATCAAGAAAAGAGGGGAACGGGCTGCAAAAATAGACACAGAACACTCACACCAACCTCCTTATTTGTACAAAAGGTTATTTTTAATCATGGAAAAGAAACTATAGGCAGACACATGATTGCAGAATTAGGAAATGCTACCAAAAGAAGAAGAAAAAGGAACAGCTGAAAACCAGGTCCCAGGACAGACCGCTCATTCCTTTTCTCTAAGAAGGTCGCTCAGGAAAATAATGTTATCTGCAAGGAGAGAAAAAGAGACATGTTACCCATTCAAACATGGATGGACACTAACACGGAGTCAAAGATCACTGATTTATTAGTCACCTTCTAAGCAACCATCCCAAGTTGATACGCACATATTACCGTATTTTTCTCTCTATAAGACACACTTTTCCCCCTCCAAAAATTAATGGGAAATGTGTGTGCATCTTATGGAGCGAATGCAGACTCCATGGCTTCAACGATAGCAACGCGAAGCCTCCGAAGCGCAGAGGGAGCGCTCCCGAGGCTTCGTGTTGCTTTCGCTGCACAGAGAGGGAGAGCTGCGCAGCGCCCCTTCAGCGAAGCAGAAGGAGAAATGGAAGGGGCTCCGTTTCTCCTGCCGCTTTGCTGAAGGGGCGCTGCGCAGAGAGAGAGAGATTTTTTTCCCTTGTTCTCCCCCTCTAAAACAAGGTGCGTCCTATGGTCAGGTGCGTCCTATAGAGCGAAAAATACATTAAGTTAAAAACTATGAAAACAGCAGAAGCATTTAAAACAAGACTAAAACCAGATGCCCATACAAGAAAGCCACCATCCAGAGCAGGCAAGTTTGCAGCTCTCCAGAAGGCAAGTAGAACAAGTAGAACGTGTTCACATACTAGCCAATGGGTGGATGCTGCTGAGAGTGGCTACTTAATGCGCCAGCAGGGCTAGTCAACTTGACCCCACAACCCGCCTCACATGGATTCTCATTACAGTGGTGCCTCGCAAGACGAAAAGAATCCGTTCCGCGAGTCTTTTCGTCTTGCGGTTTTTTCGTCTTGCGAAGCAAGCCCATTAGCAGAGTAGCGCTATTAGCGCTATTGGCAGTTTAAGGGCTAAAAACGGCTTTTTAAGGCTTAAGGGATTAGCGGTTTTGCTGCTAAAATGCTTTTAGCAGCTTAGCGCTTCAGGAAAAGGGGTTTTGGAGCGGAAAAACCCCCTCAAAATTTTTCGTCAATTTTCATCTTGCAAAGCAAGCCCATAGGGAAATTCGTCTTGCGAAGCGCCTCTGCAAACGGAAAACCCTTTCGTCTTGCGGGTTTTCCGTCTTGCCAGGCATTCGTCTTGCGGGGCACCACTGTATGTGGGGAGAGAACAGAAGGTGCAGCCGTTCCAGGACTACCTATCCAAAATAAAGCTAATAGCTTTTACGCGGTGAGCTGCTTACAAATGTTTTGCAACCTTTGGGTTGGTCCTAATAACGGGTTGCATCCAGCTAAGTTTTACTCAGAGCACACCCACTGAAAACAATGAACCCAAGTTAAAGATGTTGATATGTTTCAGTGGGTCTACTCCTGAGTAGGACTAACACTGGCTACAACCCAAAGTTATTACCAACATACCGTGGGGTGTTTTGTTCGTTAAAAGGGAATTATTTTCTCCCTCTTTTCCTTAGCCACCTCTCCAAGCTGCCTCTCACCCAACAACCACCCTGTCGGACAGAGAACGCAGGAAGATGGGAGGAAACCTAGAATCGGTGGCACAGCCAGACATTCAAGTATTTCCTGCTAAACTCCTGAAATCTGAACTTTCAGACAAGGCTCGCTTTCTTTGAGAAAGCAAACAGAGTCTGACCAGCCTCTTAGTTGGCAGAGGGGAAGCGTGCAAAAGCTCACAGGCAAGGAAGTAATAATTCTCTGGATTCTGCCCTCCTCTCAATTTCTGAATACAGTTCTCAGCTCAAAAGACACATCAGGATGCATTTAGAAAACAAACGAACTTGTATTTTAGGACAAAGTAAGTTTTAAAATGTGTACAATGGGATAAAGTATGACTGAACGTTCATACGTTATGAGGAAATACATTTAAGGGTGTGCATTGCCTGAGAACTTTCTAAAATAAAAATGACTTACACACCAACGAGAAAATGGGAGAACTTGAAGAAGCATGTGCAAAACGGACGCAGAGCACTTAGCTGTCTTCACTAAGAGCACCCAACAGCGACACCTTGTGGCACGGGCTAGGCATTTAAGGCATTACTCAGTTCTATCTAAATCCGGCTTGTTGTTCGAAGCAAGGAAGGAGAAAGGTGGTTCGGATGCATGGGCAGCAAGCACAGCCCACTTGCCCTGCCTGGCTTGTCATAGGAAGTTCTTTACCTGCTATGATTGTTGTGGCTTGCCGCCTTACATTGTTCTTGTCTACGTACTCGCCGTAGTCTATCTTCCCTTCCACGTAGATCCGAGCACTGCCAGAAGCCAAGTACAAGACAACAGAGAAGATTAATAGTTACATTTTGCTGGTAGTGCTTTAAGAGCTACCGCTAACGGATAGCGCTCATCTGATTATTCCGTAGTCACAGAAGGTGTGAGAGGGAAGGAAGATTTCAAAAGCCATTACGGGGGGCTGCAGACCGGAAGGTGTCTCATCACAGCAGGCTACTGAAATGGGTCCTCCTGGGTCTACACACACACAGGCTATTTTAAGTTGTGAGTGGGCTTACAGACTCAGACTCCTAGAATTGTAGAGTTGGAAGGGACCACGAGAATAATCTATATTCCAACTCCTCTTGCAGTGCAGACATCTTTCACCCAACATGGGTCTCGAACCCACAACTGAGATTAAGAGGGTCTATCAACTGAGCAGGGACGCTGGTGGCGCTGTGGGTTAAACCACAGAGCCTAGGACTTGCCGATCAGAAGGTCGGAGGTTCGAATCCCTGCAACGGGGTGAGCTCCCGTTGCTCGGTCCCAGCTCCTGCCCACCTAGCAGTTCGAAAGCACATCAAAGTGCAAGTAGATAAATAGGTACCGCTCCGGCGGGAAGGTAAACGGCGTTTCCGTGTGCTGCTCTGGTTCGCCAGAAGCAGCTTTGTCATGCTGGCCACATGACCCAGAAGCTGTCTGCGGACAAACGCTGGCTCCCTAGGCCTATAGAGTGAGATGAGTGCACAACCCCAGAGTCGGTCACGACTGGACCTAATGGTCAGGGGTACCTTTACCTTTACCTTTATCAACTGAGCTATCCCCAAGGGCTTATTTATTTATTACATCTGTCAGGGAGCTGCCATCAGCTCAGAGGCGACAGATGGATGTTCAGTTGTGTTATAGGGAGCCTCCGAAAAATCTTGCGAAGCAGTCCCTCTTCTGGCAAGGAGGAAAGCCCCACCTCCAGTGGAGAAGAGGTGCAAGGACCAGAGGATGCTGGGGAGAGCCTCAACACCGAGCCTGAGTAAACCGGAGAGGCGGGAAGCACGCCCTTGCCAGCGCCCATTCTGCGCAGTAGGCTTCGACGCAGGGAGGGGCAGAAAAGGCTGGGGGTGACACGACTTTTATGCTGGGGGAGGTACAAAAACCAACCACTCCCAGATTCTGTTGGCGATTGAGCCAGACATGAACTTATGACGCTTTGCACTGTAAATAGTTTGCACCAAGAATAAAGCCTGGAAAAGACAGGTTGGAGTCTTGCCTGTTTACTCTCGATCAACCACACCCGCATCTGACAACATCTATATTCCATCCTTCAATCAAGGAGACCAAGGAAGCATACACGGTTCCCTCCTTCTCCCCATTTTATGTGAGGTAGCCTAGGCTGGCAGGTAGTGACTGGCAGGAGGTCAGGCAGTGGGCTTCTGCATGGGGGCTTGAATCTGGGTCTCCCAGCCAAAATATACTATCCAGTCTAGCTCACGCTGGCTTCCATTCCGGTGTAATGAACATCGTACATGTGATATCTGGTGGCTTAGTTGGATTTAGATCACAAATAGAAGAGGACAGTGCAAATAAATATATAAGCACCATTAATTACTACCGCCACTACATTTATTACCAGTTCTTCACCTGCAGGTCCTAGGGTGAGTTAGGTAAAGGTAAAGGTACCCCTGCCCGTACGGGCCAGTCTTGCCAGACTCTAGGGTTGTGCGCTCATATCACTCTATAGGCCGGGGGCCAGCGCTGTCCGCAGACACTTCCGGGTCACGTGGCCAGCGTGACAAGCTGCATCTGGCGAGCCAGCGCAGCACACGGAACGCCGTTTACCTTCCCGCTGGTAAGCGGTCCCTATTTATCTACTTGCACCCGGAGGTGCTTTCGAACTGCTAGGTTGGCAGGCGCTGGGACTGAACGACGGGAGCGCACCCCGCCGCGGAGATTCGAACCGCCGACCATGCGATCGGCAAGTCCTAGGCGCTGAGGTTTTACCCACAGCGCTGTGAGTTAGAACAACTTAAAATTTCAAAATTAAAAAAAGATAGTCACAAGAAGAGGGTGGGTCCTGACCGTCAGGTGTCCAGGGCCACAACAACAAAAAATGCATTTAAATAGCTCCAAAGAACACTAAAACATATTTCCTCCATCATCCTTATTGTGAGTTAAGTAAGCCTTAGTATTCCTCCTTATTGTAGACTTGTGCCTGAGGCCCAGATTGGCTTGCTTAAGAACATCTAAGTGATTTCATTGCCAGGGGCCTCCTGCCTCAGTTCATACATTAGGCCAGACCACCAACCCCAGGTTTTCTATACCAGAAGTGGGGGACTTGTGGTCCTCTGGATGCTGTTGGATTCCAACTCCCACCAGTCCCAGCCAGCATGGCCAACAGACAGGAATGACCTGGAAGACCACAGGTCCCCCATGTCTGCTATGCAGGGAGGATGGAATACAAAGAAAGTCAGCAGTAAGCTCCTGAGGTTTTGTGGTGGAGCCAGTGTGGTGTAGTGGTTAAGAGCGGTAGATTCGTAATCTGGTGAACCGGGTTCGCGTCTCCCCTCCTCCACATACAGCTGCTGGGTGACCTTGGGTCATTCACACTTCTCTGAAGTCTCTCAGCCCCGCTCACCTCACAGAGTGTTTGTTGTGGGGGAGGAAGGGAAAGGAGAATGTTAGTTGCTTTGAGACTCCTTCAGGTAGTGATAAAGTGGGATATCAAATCCAAACTCTTCTTCTTCTTCTTGTAACGCCCGACTGTTATGCAGACTTCCCCCAGTTTAACTCACCCCTTCTTCACATACTGATACGCCACATCTCTTAGCCCCGGCCTGAACACAGAGATCCTGTGCCATGTCGTCTTCTGTGTAATATCACCTCGGTCAAAAGGAAACACAGAACAGATAAACACCTGTGGATTCATGGTCTTTTCTAGAGGGTGGGTTAAATCAGCCTTTCTGCAATGTGGCTCCCTCCAGCTGTTGTTGGGACTACCAACTCCCATCATTTCTGGCTGGGGCTGATGGAAGGGGGAGTCCAACAACATATGGACGGCACCACGTTGGACAAAAACTTTCATGGGGTGGAAGAAGCATTCACTTCAGCTCCATCGCATTTTCTTTCAACGTGCGATCATGGGAGTTTCACGGTGCAGCCACCCTGTTTCTCAACAACAGACACCCACAACCGTGCATTCTGTGTGAAGGAGCCCCACAAGTGTGTTGCCATATGTTATTAGCCCCAAATCCCAGCACTCCACGGCTTAACATGGAGGAACTCTACGCACATGGAACCCTTCGCCCGAGACATGGAGAGTATGGATTGTCAAGGACGCCCACAGTGGGGAAGGAGAGGCACAGCTATGCTGCACTGCAACCTCATGAACTTCCTCAATGCCAGAGAGATGCTTGCCTAGAATCCCCTAAAAGTGAGCCATGTTCATTTGGGTAGGGGACCTTTTCCAGCAGAGATTGGGTTTAGAACATAGGCGAGTTAGTTCCTGCTGTTCAGTGTTAAGAGGGGAGGGGGGACAAGTGCTTGGAGGGCACTGAGTGGGTCAGGAGATGGCGGAGATGGAAGGTGAAGGTGGCCTCAGGAATAAGGGCTCTCCAAGAATTTGGGAACAGGATGTTAAGCTAAGGTCAGAAATAGCAATGGCAAAAGGTCAGGAGGGGCAGGAGGGGGAGAAGTCAAAGAAAAATGAGCCCCGCTGGAGTGAAGAGCAATGAAGGACACAAGGCAGGATAGGAAAAGGAAAAGAAAGAGAGTCAGAGAATGAAGGGATTTGTACACTGCTTAGAGAAGACTGTAATTAAGTGGTATATAAACTGTTGAAATAAATTATTATTATTATTATTATTATTATTATTATTATTATTATTATTATTATTATTTTATTTGTTGCATTTATATACCACCCTATACCTGGGGGGTCTCAGGACGATACACAATAAAAGATAAATATAAATAAAAGATAAATATAATGGTTATGGGATTTTTGTATTTTATAGGTATGCTTATGTATATTATTACAGTGGTACCTTGCAAGACAAAAGAGTTTTTTGTTTTCTGAGTTGCTTCGCAAGACGGATTTCCCTATGGGCTTGCTTCGCAAGACGAAACGTCTTGCGCCTTTTTTTAAAAAACCGCCAATGCATTCCTACGGGAAACCGTCAATACGCAGTGGTGCTTCGCAAGACGAAAAAACTCGTAGAACGAATTAATTTCATCTTGCGAGGCACCACTGTACTCTCTTTATTATGCTCTCTGCCCTGTGGTCTTTTTGACAAAGGGTCTTAAATAATAATAAAAAACTGGCATTATAACATAGGTTTTGATTAATCTATGCCGAAATGAAGGAGTTGAGACTTTCATCTAACACAGCATAATGCCAGAACAGCCCCCTAAATATGTCGCAGTTAACAACGCTGAGCTCTCAGCAGCGACAGCAGCTCACCTCCTTGGAACGATTCACTTTCTCCCGATCGCCACATCTCGTTGGTTGCAAGGCTGAAGATGGTGACCGGGTTTTTGCCTTCAACTTGCCTCATGACAGGATCCTGTCCTACACGGCCAAGTAACTGGATACGATTCAAGGCTTTGAAGAAGAAGAAAAAGAGAGCAGGAATAACAAGAGAAGGAACCAACATGGTTGTGTTGACACACCCTTGGCAGCACAAAAGACAGTTAAATAGCACAACGGGATGATCTGATACTGATTCCACACGACCCACAGAGCTTGCCTCTCGTCTCAAGAAGAGCTACTTACATCGTTCAAGGACTAAAGGCAGCGTCGGCGACTCAGACTCGTGCCTCACAAACTGGCGCATCACCTAGAAGAAAGGAAAACAATGGGCAAAGCCAATACAGCAGGGATAGGGAATCTGTCAAGGGCCACACTTCCCTGGAAGCAATCTCTTAGGGGCCACATGATGGAGTTGGGGAGAGGAACAAAGCTACTTTCCCCCTCTTTTTGCTACACCCCTTCCCTCCATTTTTGTTCTCTTTCCAGTCTGCATGAAATTAGGTTGTAGGCCACAGCTACCATCCCTGCAATAGGGCATTTCTGGTGGGGACTGTCACTTGATTTTGGGGGAGAGGGAAAAGGTGATGCGAGTGGTCCAGGATGGATCCATGTTTCAGGCGTTTGTGTAATTCGGTGTCCAGTGGCACACTTCAGCTCTGCTAACAGCCGTCACCCATCTTCATCCATTTGCTAGTGCCAATAAATAAAAGGTTTAATAACGCCACATTTGTACCATACATTCAAAGCACTATTATGCCACTTTAACAGTCATGGCTTCCCCCAAAGAATCCTGGGTACTGCAGTTTGTTAAGATACGTCCATTCTCCTCACAGAACTTCAGTTCTTGGAGTTCCCTTGGGAAAGGGATTGATTGTAGTGCTGTGAGAAGAATATGGGTCTCCTAACAACTCCCAGGGCCCTTAAATAACTACAGCTCCCAGAATCCTTTGGAGGAAGCGATGGGTGTTAAAGGGGTATAATGGTGTTTTACCTATATGGTTTCAACATTGTCTAAAAGGGTCAGGTCTGACTGGGATTCTCGGACCCTGCCACAACGGAGTAGCAAGAGGCTGACAAGTAGCTGCTTAAAGCTGGCATTCTAGGGTTCTGCCAGAATCCAGGCCATATTGTGCTACACACCAGGCTGAGGAACTGTTTTGTTTTCCACTTGAGGGTGATATTCCTTTCTGGGTAATCTGTTGCAAGTTGATGGCAAAAGCGGACAGGGCTACTGGTTTTCTCTCGCCCTGCCAGAGGTCTGAAGTATTTGCCTGCAAAGGTTTTTTGCAATTAAGCTGGGCTGCAATTTTTCGCAGTTTCTTTGTACCACCTTCTCACACTTCAAAACCACAGCCTGCCCAGCAGGTCAAATAGCAGGCATACAACCATAAGCAACTTCCAGGTCCTTGACTTTGCTTTTGATACGTGTCTCCTACTTCACAGAAAACAGCGCTTAAAAACTGTGCCAAAAGAATGTGGAATTGTTACCTGAAGTAAGGGCCTGCGCAACATTTCTGCTGCTTTCTTTACGTCTTCTTATGGGGGCTTTGCTATTTCCTCTGAAAGACAAAGCAGCTATTAAAACAGTCAGTTTCCAGTTGCCAAACTGCCTTGCTCAATTTGTCTCCTCTTATCAGAAGGAGACATTAGTACACAATAAAGCTATTCCTTTTGTCTTGTCTGCACACTTCACATTCGGCACAAGTCGCACCTGCGCTATGCATCCAAAGCACAAAGCATAGGGAGCATAGAAACAAGCCAGGAGTAGTTGAAGGAACACAGCAACTCATCAGAGACCTTGCATATACAGTCTGGCCATCTTAACAGATATGGGGGAAAAGGGGATAACTTAAACTCTGCCTTCCAGATGTTGTGGTGCTCGATCTCCCACCAGCCCCAGCTAGTGCAGCTAACTGTCTGGGGTGATGGGAGTCGTAGGAACATCTGGAGGGACACAGATTCCTTATTCCTGGTTTAAAGTGAATCATTTTGTGGCAGACCCCCAAAATATTTCAGAGAATCTTGACCCTTCTCCTTAACCCACAGGAGTCATTAGACAAGACAAATTAAGTGGATTTCTGGCTGTTGCCCCAGGGTTATAATCAGGACTAAACCATGCCCTTAATCATCCCAAACAATCACTAGCTTCCACCACCAAATTATCAATACTTTGGGCAGGGTGTGTGTGGGTGCATTTTACAGGGTCACCACCCTGCCAACCTGTGCTCACTCTAGCAGATTCACATGTAGTAGCATGGCTGAGAAGAAGGAGACAATAATCTGGGGTGAAAAGATACAATGATTCAAAAGATGACAAATTACTTTCACCGAACAGTTACAAATTATGAACACAATACACAGAACATGGCATCACAGCCAGCTAACTAAAGCATTCGTTCTCCCTTGTTTGCGGTGAAGGTTAGACAAAGCTGGTTAGTTAATAAGCATTCTTCCGATTTGCTTACAGGGAGGTTACATGACATTGCCTCAAAGCAAGTGCCATTTTCCAGTGAATTTCCCTTCCACTTTCCTTACTGCAAGTCTGGTCTTTGGAGGCAGCTAGTTTATTGTGCAAGTCCTCCTGGAATTGTAATTTCCAGAGTTCTCTAGGAAGAGGGTTTGTCTCTTAAACCACTCTGAGAATTGGAGTTCCGTGAGGGGAACAGGGGCCTCCTAACAAATCTCAGCACCCTTTACAAACTACAGCTCCCATGATTCTTTGAGGAAGGAAGCCATGGCTGTTTAAAGGGATATGCGGGTGCTTTAAATATGTAGCGTAGATGGGATTTTAACCGCGTGCTTTAAAAACTGCATTAAGAGAGCATAAATTTGAAGTCGCTCTCTCTATAAAGTTCACAACAAACCCAACGTGGTAGTGAGAAAATAAGCTTGTGATGCTGACTGCTCTGGGAGAGATGCGCGTCGAGCAAGAGGTGGAGATGCGCTCGCGGCAGGACCCGCTTTGGGGAGAAAAGAGAAGGGAGCGCTCGTTGTGTAATACGAGGGACCAGGGAGAAAATTAAGATGCACGTATGAACAGGAGAGGCACGTCCGAATCCGCGGCAATTAAGGCTAAAACGCGGACACGTGCATGGAGTCACGCGGGCAAACGCAGCGGGCGTGCAGCTCGGGGGTGGTGAGCGGGGGTGGTGAGCACCGTGCGGTTTGTTTGCAATGATCATAATAATACGTGATCTCAAGGCGGGACTCAAGGCGGATTACAGGTGAAATCAAATTACAGGTAAAAATCAAAGCAAGGCTTGCTTTAAACAACCACCACCTGGGGATCTACTGCATTAGGAAAAATGCACCCCTGAATACTCTCTCCCCGCGCCCTCTGCACCCTCTATTTACCTGGAAGGAAACGAGGCTCCGTTTGCCCTCCCCAGATTCACGCGCTCGTGGCTACGCGGGTCCAAAGAGATGGAAAATTTCAGAGAAACCCACCGCGGGTCCGCGCGGATACTTCCGGTGTGAAATAGAACTAGGACCCCTACAGCGCAGACCACGCCGGGTTGAACCATAGAGAGGCGCAGGGGTAGAGCGACGCCACACCGGAAAGAGGGCGGAGGACCCAACAGAGCCTATAAAGCGGAAGTTGGGGCTGTGCCCCGAGCAATCAACCAATCAGCAGCAGCCTTTCCCTCCCTCCTCCTCTATAGCCCCTGGACCAGTTTCCGGATTTCAGTGGCGCTATTATTTCCATCCCCACCAGAGGGGAGAGGGAGGCCGGGGAGAGACCAGGCGGGATCAGGCCCGTCGGCTTCCTGCCGCCTGCAAAAGCGGGAGTATTTAAAAGGGACTTTGGAGAAGGAATAAGCAAGGGGGGTTGTCCTTGTTTCTCCCTATACACACACGAGGAAGCCAATGTTGGTCCTACTTCAGAGTAGACCCGTTGGAACGAATGAATCCGAGGAAGACTTCGCCCAGGTCAGCCGCCTTTTGGGGGCAACCAAAATGACGCACCTTTTAAAAATGCTGCCTGTGCGTGTCTTCTGCTTCTCTGGTGGGGGAGGGGGAATAGTTGGACTTGGAAATTGGGTCCCCTGAAGACCAGCAGCACTCCTAACAATTGCCCTCACAACCCCCAAAGAGCTTTGTGAGAACTATAGATATGTATGAACGCAGGTATGTTGCTACCCAGCACAGGAATCGGCCGACATGGTGCCCTCCACATGATGTCAGAACACAGTTCTGCCCACAGCCATCCCTGGGTGGGCTTTAACCCCTTAGCGGAATTAAAGCTATATCTATTAAAAACTTACAGATAATTACAATAAAACCAGCACTGCACCAGCCCTTTCATTAAAAGCAGCCAGTTCCCAAAGGCCTGTTATTCCGAGGTCTTCACCTGCCAGCAGAAGGACAGCAAGGAGGAAGCCAGTCTGACTTCTCTAGGAAGAGCCACCATGACCAAAGGTCTGGACTGATGAGAGATGTCGTCTAGAAACCTCTGGAGGGCACCATATTGGTTATGCCAGCTCTAGCCCTCCCCCAGTGCAGCCTTTGCACGGCAAAATATGTCATAATGTTTGCAACAGACATTACTCTGGCAAAGCCCACAGTGGAGCAACTCAAGTCAAGATGCATCCTGGAATCAGCCACAAGAGCTTTGTGGTCACAGGTAATGTCATCAGCCCTCCCTTGTATGATCTGAAACAAAATTTCCACACACATACACTTTAGAAGAAAACAAAATTAGAAGCTTTATTCACAAATGTATCACTTTCTTTTTTTAAGAAAAAGAATCATTTCTCAACAGCTATAAAATTTGTGCTGTCCTGCAGCTAGTGAAGTAAAGCTATCTTCAGGAAAGTCAGGGGAACTCACACAGAGAGGCTTGAAACCCCCAAAAGACACTGCTGCAATTGGCCAAGTCTTCATGACTGGGCTAGTCAAAGCAGTGTTTTGTGTTCAGGAAAACCACAATAGAAGTTAACACTTCGACAGGGGCATAAGGTTTACTTTATTTTATTTATGAACACTTTACATAACATAATCCCCAGAACATCAAGGCGTTCTAAAAAGCATTTATTATTCCCTTCCAATGTGCTTGAAACACCAACCACCCATCCCAGACGACACTTGGCAAAAATACAGATCAATCCTTTACCTGTCAGTATTGTCAGCCACCCACATTAAGAACAGCAGGTGCTGTATCCTGGACACAAAAAAGACAGCCATCAAGGCCAGGCTGTATCCTGTCTGCTATTGCTCATGGAAAACAATCTGTTTCCAAATATAGACTCATTTTATTCAACCCCCATTGGCAGCAGGGCTAACCTGTTGGTTTTAGAAGGATCCTGTTCATTAGGTCTGTTGAATATTAAATATATATTTTGCATTGGTTACTTTCTCTGGCTCTCTAGGTGGGACTTAAATGTTAGTGATGGCAGGGTCCTCCCCAACTGCAAGAGGAACAAGCCATCTGCTGCCTGAATCGTATTCCATTTGAAATACAGCTAGGGGCTGTGTGTTGTTGTTTTAAAGTGAAAAACACAAGGGGTCTTGAAAACACAGGATAACCTAAAAGCTAGAGAAAAGAAATAAAGTTGTACACTCTTCTGATAATTCTGGGAGGGAAAACAAACCCACTCGTTTCAGGCAAAAGGAAGCGACAGACAGGTTTAAAAAGAGATTATGTTGTAATGTGATGGGTAGCAACTATCTCTTACAGGTAGCCAGATTTAGTACTATGACAATCGCATGGTGGAATAAGTAAAAACACAGTCCCTTAAATCTGAAGGTGTCCTGTTTCTAAGGGGTGTGTTTTCAGTGATTTGAGGAGCCTAAACCTTCAAAAGCCACCAGCAGTAAAGCTAAACGACCGGGCATTTTTCCCTCCAACCAGACGCTTCTTGCTGTTTGGGTGGTTTGAGTTGGCTCCAGATTCTTGAGGCCTGGCACATTCCAAAAATTTATCCTTTCTGAAGCTCTGGGCAAGACGGGCTGCTCTCAGCTCTCTGAAAAAGAGAGAATTTGGTATGATTTAACACAAGGGGTTGCCAACGTCACACACACATTTGCACATGCAGACTTTCCTTCCTGCCCACAGGGCCCCCCTTCCACTGTTGAAAGTGGGCTTTCTACGGTTGATAACAGAGTAAGTTGTGGTGTAGTACATAACAGTGTGCTTGGTTGCAGTGTGGATGGGCAAAACTCTTGCCACTTTATTGGCTCCCCCTCCCCGCAAGAATCCTGGGAATTGTGGTTTGTTATGGGGTCTTCTAACAAGTCAACACCCACAACAAAATGCGCTTCCCAGGATTCTTTTTGGGAAGCCAAGATGGATGAAAGTGGCATAAAAGTGCTTTAAATTGCATGGTGTAGATTTGCCACGACCTCTTTTCTTCCCTTGGCCCTGCCCACTCAAAACAAGCATGAGAAGTCACAGACCCTCCTCCTCACTTTAAAATAGCAGCAGGAGGTAAATAAAACTGGCATGGAAAGTCAGTCTGGGTAATGTCTATGAGGAAGAGGTGAGACTCCCAGTGAAGGGTTCTATTAGAGTCATGTGGAAACCCAGATGTCAGAATTCTGTGATGAGGAAAAGACATGGCTTGGATTTTTCCCCTGACATAAGCCACAGTTGCATTTAGAACAGATAGGAGAAGCATTGGCCATCCAAATGCTGAACTACAACTCCCATAATCACTGGCCACACTTGCTTGGGGCCTGGTGGTTGCTGAAGTTCAGTCAACATCTGGAGAGCCAATGGTTCTTCACACCTGATTAAGAACATGTTCTCCCTGCAAAGGAGAAGTCTCTTCCAAGCCAGGAAGTCCAATGCCCTTCTTGTTTGCAAATCTTGATTGGCTACTGAAGCACGAAGGTCTTTGTTTTTACCTTTCCAGCATGGCAATTTTGAACCTCTCCTCATTCAGCTGTTCCTGAAGCTGGGCAGCTTTCCCAAGAGAAGGCCGGAGGACAGAGTGTTTGGTTAGTGCAGTGGCTGATGGCCTCACAACCGGATCAGGATGAATCATCAGCTGATGCAAGCAGGGGAAAGAGAGATTTTTATATTCAGTGATGTGGTTGGGTAATTTTAAGATGCTGAATTTTCGGGGGGAGGTCAGGCTCTTGAGATGGCAATGTGTTTTGGGCATTACTTCAGCTATGCGGTAAGCCTACCCTGCTACATAACTGGATAGCTCAGCACATGGTGCTGATAACCCCAAAGTCGTGGGTTCAATCTTCATATGGGACAGCTGAGTATTCCTGCATTGCAGGGGGTTGGACAATGATTCCCAGGGCCCCTTCCAACTCTGTGATTCTATGATTTGAGCACTCTCCTCATTCTGCTGAATGGGGTCCCAAACTTCTGCCTCAAAGTCCTGATCCGACGGCACCATGGCTCATATTATTGATGCGTGGAAATGTCACTGCTCTCCTCATGCTAGGAACTTAGGAAGCTGCCTTATACTGAATGAGACCATTGTCAATTCAGCTCAGTATTGCTTATGCTGGCTGTCAGCAGCTCTTTGGGGTTTCAGGCAGGGGTCTCTCCTGGCCCCACCTGGAGATGACTGGAACCAAACCTGGGATGTTCTACATGCCAAGCAGATGCTGTACCACTGAGCTACAGTCCTCCCCCAAAGGACACTCACACTGAGCAGTTCTGCAAAGCCCCGCGACAGCTGCTGAGGGATTAGCGGAAGGTTGCCTTGGCGGATGTGATGCCACAGGGTGCCGTTGGTAGGCAGGGAACCACAGCCTGCTGCCAGAGAGATGGTCAGCGCAAGGGCAAAGATGTCTGCTTTGGGCAGGTAGCAGTATTGCTATGGAGGAAGCAGAAGATTTTAAAAGGGGAAAAAACAGTCAAGAGAAGTTATGGACCCAAGTCTGATCATGTTCAAATCAGCATCTCTCTTCAGGAAAAGGGATTTTAATGGGAAGTGTATAAGTTCCTGTTTCTGCTGAAGCCCCCATGAGCCAAAGAAAGCCCACATCATTACCTCTTGCAAGACTTCATTGGCCAAAAATCGGCTATCACCCTCTTCCACCTGGGGATTGGTTATGGATGTCACATGTCCAAGGTCCCCTAAGAAAAAGAAACTTGTGAGTCATGAAATGCATTAATATGTGCCAGCGGTCTTTGCAAGCTTTCTGCATTCAGCGAGTCCTACACAAGACAGATTAGTCTGCTGGAGAAACTCAGCATGTGCTACAGAATTTTATTTACTTGTATTTTTATTACAGATTCCTTTGCCACCCTGGGTTTCTTTGAGAGGAAAGACGAGGTATAAATTTGTTGAGTAGGGGAATTATACACCAGCGATGTGGTCCTCCGGATGTGGTTGTAGTCCAACTCCCACTAATCCCAGCCAGCAAAGCCAATGATGACAGTTGTAATCTTGCAATCTCTGGAGGGCTCTTCTTGCATGCTGGAACCTACAGCTGGCTTTTCTGGCCTGAGCCTCTCAGTGGTCTAGGCTCACACATACAATATATAATATTTCTTGAGTGATGTCTACACTTGAGAAGGAAGCTAGCAGGCTGAAGGCAACTTTCAGGTTATATTACTCAAGCACAGCAGCACCCTGATTAGGCAAGGGTGGCAATCCATCCATCAAAGCAGGAATCATCCCATGGGTGACCTTGATGGGTATGTTCTATGCATAAAAAATTGGAATAAACAACCCCCAAACAACCTAATGCAGTTATGTGCGTTCAGTTGATTCTTGCTGAACCCATTCTAATATCTATTCAGGACCCAGAACACTTGCCCCTCTTCCCACTTATCGTGGCCCTCTCTTCCATGGATCCCATCTGAGAATTTGGAGCAAAGAGATTGGTAAAGGTAAAGGTACCCCTGCCCGTACAGGCCAGTCTTGACAGACTCTAGGGTTGTGCGCTCATCTCACTTAAGAGGCCGGGAGCCAGCGCTGTCCGCAGACACTTCTGGGTCACGTGGCCAGCATGACAAAGCTGCTCTGGCGAGCCTGCACCAGCACAGCACACGGAAACACCGTTTACCTTCCCACTATAAAGCGGTACCTATTTATCTACTTGCACTTAGGGGTGCTTTCAAATTGCTAGGTGGGCAGGAGCTGGGACCGAAAGACGGGAGCTCACCCCGCCGCAGGGATTCGAACCACTGACCATAAGATCGGCAAGTCCTAGACACTGAGGTTTTACCCACAGCGCCACCCGCGTCCCAAAGAGATTGGTTATATACACCCTAAAAACCATTCTAGTCTTAGCCCTAGAAGCATAGAGTATTTACGCTACCAACCAATTTTATACACCACATTAGAAGAGGCAAAGCCGTCGTCTTCACTGTCGCTCTCCTCCTGACCAGCAGGCCCAATCAGCTTATGACATATAAAGATATTGCCTGTAAATGCAAAGACAGAAAAACAGCACGGAAGCTTGAAATGGCCACACAGATAAACTGCAGTCTGCATTCCACAATCACTTTCTAGCTTGCCACTAAATATCCAATCCGGGGAAGAGAGAAGTCTAAGAAATGCTGTCAGATAGACAAGTGGATTTGCTTTTGGATGAAGCTATGACTGATTTTACAGTTGTAAGCATCATCACCCCCAAATTCAAGTGAAGCCTAAGAAGATGTATTTCCAGAGTTTTCCAGCAATTTGGGTACAGTAGGGCTTGATTTATTTTATTTCAAAGAATCCTTGAGGAAAGGCGAGTATTGCAAAACTGCCCCCTTGTTTGATGCAGGAAATCCACATTTAGAATATCCCCATTGCTATATGGTCTCTGCTGGAAGGTGTCCCAACAAGGGACAGCCCACCATCCCTCTAGATAATTGGTTTCATTGTCAAACTGCCTTTACCATCAATACGTTTCTCTTGATGTTTGATTGAACTATACCAGCCGGTTAGATTTAGGCAGCAGAGCCTTTGTCCCCTTCTATGTGTTTTCACCCACCGTCAACCTTGACCTCCAATCAGTCTTTTATTCTATAGGCTGAACATACCTAGAGTTCCTTCAGCCTATCCTCATATGGTCCATTTCAGCTTTTTCTCTGTTGTGGGCGCATAGCTTCAGTGAATTAAACTGTAATCTCAACCCTATCTATGCAGAAGTTGGTTCAACTGAATTCAATTGGCCAGGTAATTGGGGTTATGTCCAAGTTAGTAACAAGCTAGGCTCAAATTTCCTTATTCCTTAGAACAGAACTCTAAACAAGGATTGTCACAGTTCCTATTTAATGGCCCCCATCCCATCTAGAAGTTCAACTGTGCTTAACTCACTTTTCTCAAAGGGTTATGGCAATGTGCTTATGCATGCCATTCACAAATATTTGATGCCTAAAGCACTGACCAAACTGCAGGAGGCAGTGGAAGACAGGAGTGCCTGGCGTGCTGTGGTCCATGGGATCACGAAGAGTTGGACACAGCTAAACAACAACAAAGAATTACTGAAAAGAAATGCTTACTGGGTTTGATGTCCAAGTGAACCAGGCCAGAAGTGTGAATATATTTCAGTCCCATGGAAACTTGCAGCAAGATCTCCTTCAGCTCAGATTCTTTGAAATAATCTGATGTATTTGCCTTTTCCAAAAGCACATCTTGAAGGCTCCCACCTGCGGAAAGCCAAGCGATCACAGCAGACAAGAGTTCCTCACCCACTTATTCACAGAGCCTTCTTCTGAAGCAGATTGCTCTCTTTTAGAAGGCAGGAATTTAGAAGATCTGGTTAACAGTTAAGTGGTAGCCTCACACTTCTGCCTCTTAGAGTTTTGGTTTGAATCTACTAGCTTCCATCACTTTCATTTCAAAGGGTTTTGATTGACATCTTCTGCATTGGCTCTTTTATATAAGGAAACTCCCAACATTTGTGCTAGCCAGGCCCCCATGTAGACTTTCTCTCACTACTGTGTCTTTTTACATATCTTAAATTCAGTTTACCACATTTCCATACCAGTTTGTGATTTATTTTTATTAAAATAATTTCACCAGTGTTTTAGTGCTAATTTCTCCCAATGCATATTTTGTATGTCAACCTTTGCAAGCCATTCCCTAAATATAATTTTGCCTTATTTTAACCTTACATGTGCATTTTATGGACACCTGCCCTTAGTATATGCATTTTATACACATCATTTTGGTTGGACTGGGCAGAACTGGGCAGAACTGGGCAGAAGTGTACATGCAATGGGAACACCCATTTTCTGCAGATTCTTCTGCTAATGTTGAATGAACGCATGTGGATTTGGTACACTCTGCAGACCTCATGCAAGGGTGGTCCTTAACCACACCATTCCTCATGTTTGGTCCTTTAGAGAGCCCAGATTTTGCATTTGGGGTGGAGGTGGAGAGCTTCAAATCCTTCTGGCAGTTTATGAGTCTAGAAAGCAACAGGGTGGCAGCTCATCTTGCTCTGGACTTCCAAGCTCCATGAGCATCCATTAACCTCAATTTAAGTACACAAAGGACTTCACAAAGTGCATGTGAATTTAAAGTTTCAGTTAACATGGGAAGTTGAGCAGTATCCTAAGCCCCCACCTCTACCCCCACTGGTATCCTTACCATTGCAGTGCTCATTCTGAATGATCATGTGATCATCTTCTGCCCAAGCCGAGTAATAACGCACAACATGGGGATGATGGCCAAGCACAGCATGGGCATAGACTTCCCGCAAAGCCATTTGCCTAGAGAGAATGAGAGAGAAATGACCCATCATTCAAAGAACAATATTGTTGTGAGATCAGGAGTTTGGACAGGGGAGGGTTAATAGAGTCAGACAAGACTTCCTGGAGAACTTGGCAAAGTTATTCCTTAAATGGCTGGGAAATACCTGGAAGGGGATATGCTTCTCCACCCCCACACTTAGAGAAACAATAGAAAGGTAAGCGCTGGTGACCCTGAAGTCTCTCTCTTTTTGGGGTGGGAGGAGGAAACAGTATTGTTATGGAACAAAAGTTCTTAATTCAATACTAGATTAGATTTCACTGGAGCGCTGGGCAGGGACTAAGGAAAGGCAGGCCCTGAATGACATGGGGAAGGAAAAGGTTCATGAAACGGATGGCGAATTTCATTTTTAAATGCTTTCAGTCTGCTTTTCGCATGACCTTTTCCAATACTTGGGCTAATCTCAAATCCAACTTATTTACACACTGGCTAGAGAGCATCTTAGAGGATGTGTAATGTGGTTTAGGGAATCCAGATGCAAACATTGCCTTTTGAGCCTACAGTGGGAAGAACAATGACAATACCTATCATGGTCTATTTAAAAAAGGGTGGGGTGGGAGAGTTAAGATAAGCAGCCATGGTACAATTTCTAGCGTCATTCAATCCAGAAATTTATTGACCAATCCAGCCAAGGCTCTACTCATTTTATCATGGTGTGTGTTCTGCGGTGGTCACTTACTCATCTGAGGAACCAGCAAGGGGTCTCTTGGAGCGCTTGATAGCATAGACGCACCCATCCAACCTTTTGACGCACTTGTACACGGAACCAAATTCCCCCACACCTATTTTCTCCAGTTCCAAGAATTCCTTCTTGTAGCGGGAAACCATGTTGCTCTCACGTAAGAGGAATCTCTGGAGGAGGGAGAGAAGAATCCATGTAAGTTTAAGTCAGGTTTGCCCATCAAATCCCGAGCACAACTTGAAGAGACCTTGCGATGTGAGGCCCTGGCTTCTGGTTCCTGGATGCAGTGATGTCCTTCCAGAAATAGCCAACATTGCTTTCCCATCATCCTTGACCACTGGCTACCTTGACTGGGCCTGCTGGGCATTTGAGTCCAGCAAGATCTGGAGTTGGCACCAAGTTGGCTATCCTACTTTGCATACACAGTATGGTATCCTGCTTCGCTGGAAAAGCTTCCTGCCTTCTTCCTGATTTATCAATGAAGGAAGATCACCACCCTTCTGCTATGTCACTTCACAAACTACTTTGGAAAGTGCCCTTGGGGTCCAGAATCGTTTGCTATGCAGCATGGTGCAGATGAAACAAAATCTTCAAGTCGTATCTTTTCCACTTGTAGGGTTAAAGCAGCTGGAGAGGAAGGACTGGGCATGATTTTTTGCAGGGGGGAAAAGCAGTGCAAAAGCGAAGTATTAAAGACACCCCTCCCCTTCTTTGCAACCGGTTCACCACCACCCGCTTTCAAATTGCAGCCTCAGTGTCAACATTTTGCAAAATATAAAGCCTGATAAATCAAAGAACTGCACCCAATATGTATTTATGCCCTTGCAGAAAATGCTATTGTTAGCACCCCTCCTGCAAAACATATTCTACGACAGATGTTCAGATTTTAATCAATGGTGTTGGCACTGTTTCTCTGCTAAAAGCTTCTAGTAGATCATAGCACTAACCTAGAATTAAACTTGGAGAGGCACAAACATCAAAGCCTTCAGGGCAGATGGAAATGGATCCAATATGCTGAGTCAAAATACTGCCAGCAGCCGTGCCAACATAAAAGTGCCTGCCCCATTTTGTTTCCCTTGGCATGTGATTGCTTTTGACGGCTATGGTCAGCACTCTGTTCCCTCTCAGCCCACAACTCTGGCTGAATAATTCACTCCGCGTGTAAGTTATAGCATCAGTGGTGACTCAGAGGCAGAGGGCATGCTATGTGCATAGGAAGCCACAGGTTCAATCCCTTAGAAAAGACCCTGACCCAAAGAGCGGCCAATATTGGTAAGATGGAGAATGATTCTCACCTGGTAGAAGGCCGCTTCCTATGCTCCCAGCAGCATTTCAAATTAATGAAGCCTGAAGTGTTAGATATGGACTGGGACAAGTTTCTTACTAAACCACATTGCCTGCAAGTTCGCGGGAGTGAAGGTCAAACCAGATCAAACCAGTGGCCCCCGGAACTCTGTGCTTCTTCCCCCATTCCTGTACTATCCAGATGTTTTGGACTACAGTCCCCATCATCCCTGACTACTGCACATGCTAATTGGGCCTGACGGGAGTTTGAATGTACCACCATCTTAAGGCAGATACTGCATTACACAGACATCACTTCACTTCTTGGATTGTTATTGATGCTAAGGAAGTACTCTTCGGGTTGTTCTATAATTTATTAGAGTTTACATTACGATGGGGGGGGGGGAGTGGGGACATTTCACTTAGCTTAATTGAGAAAGAGACTGGAGCACATTATACAGTCAAACCTAAGCTAGCTTTTTCAAGGTACACAGCAAGCAATTAAGCATTTTGTGTAAGTTGGAATTTGCGGACTTTTGGAATGGAAATTTAGGAATTTGTTGATTTCTGACCAAGATATGATCAACCCAAGTACAGGGTTGTGTCTAAAGTTAGTCCAATGCAGATGAGACCCATTAATTTCAATAAACATTGGTAGCTTAGGCCCATTCATTACAGTGAGTCTGAGTATTTTAGTTATTTTTGCTTTTGTGTCCCACATTTTCTCCAAGAAGCTCAAGGCGGCATACATGGTGTTCTCTCTCTATATATTATTCTCATAACAACCCTGTGAGGTGTGTTAGACCGAGAGACGGTGCCTGGTTCAAGGTCAACCAGGGAGCTTCATGGCTGAGTGGGGATTTGACCCTGGTTGTCCAAGTCTTAGTCTAATACCTGAAAACCTCCTCCACCAGGTTCATTTATGGCAAGTGCATTACTACCAGGAGAATCATTGAAAATGGGCAGGAGAGGGTAGAACTGGAAGAAAACAGGGAACTGAACTTCCAAGTAGTTTTAAAGCTGAACCAAAGTAAACTTTCAACTTGGCCTTCAGCCCATACCTCAGCTTATTAGCCGTACTTTATAACTTAAAACAGAGATCTGATGCAACACATAGTTTAGTTTTGAACGGTGTTGTTGTTGTTGAAGGCTGTTAAGTAACTATCTGGTGTTGTAATAACTATTGCCTTGCACCACCAAATTTTTCCTCCCCACTCCATTTCATTAAAATATAAAACTATGTGCTTTCTTTGAAAATGTGCAATGAAAAGAAAGTCAGTGCTAAGATTACTCTGTGTTACAGTAACACAGCTTTCCCTCTTTCAGTCTTAAACCGATGACTTATGGCCATGATGCTTTTTGTGCACCTGTTTGAAGAAATGCACTACTCACCTTGGCTGGCAACCCTGGTTCCACCTGGCTCTCTTTTTGGCTGGGATCATCCCTGAAACGGTAAGTTTAATCACGTGAAGAAGCATCCCGGCTGCAAAGACAAGACACCACTCCCAACTCTGTTATTCAGTTTCACCATTTAAATATTTCAAACACCAACTTCAGGAACTTCTCAAGCCGCATGAAGTATTTATGTAGGCATTTCCGCATAAGCATAAGAGACCACTAGAAAAAAAAAATCACTCAAAGACCACAGAGGCTATAGCCCTCAATTTAGGGTGATCGACATTCTAGTTTACAATCAATTCAGATTTCAAATTAATGCACAGCTGCCCTGACATCTGCAGACAGAGGGGGTTAGTGATGCAGCATTTTAAACACATGAAATCCAATCCCAGTCTTTGTGAAATCCGAGACACTTGGAAACAAGCATTCATCCAACTCTGACAGACCTGAGGTTATGGGATGGATTTGGTGATACCTCCAACCCATGTTGTTTCATGGGCATAGCCAGGATTCTTGTTGCGGGGGTGGGAGCAGAACCGACGTGATTGGTTAGCTAAGTATTTCTGTTGTTTTACCTGATCTAGAGAGGGGCAACTGCTACGCCCATGTTAAGTTTTGCATGTATTTATTCATAAGCCTGCCCTGTCCCATTTCTGCAGTAACTTGGCAATTTCTGTTTTTTAAAATTTAGGAAAAATTGTGTTTAATCATATCCTTAAACAGTATTTTATCATAACACACATACTTAAATATTTGTTTTGTATTCCAAACTTTGCATTTCTAACCCTTGAATAAAGTGCTTAATGCATTTGGTACATTTCTTTCTTTTTGAGCCGGCAGCACTGCAAAATTCAGGGAAGTGCAGAATCCCAAAGATTTGTGCTATTAGTCTGGGAGGTGCAGATCAGTTCAGTTTGCTTTAAAATGCAGACCAAATGACATCCTCCACCATCCCTACCTGCAGAGAGCTTAATTTTTAAAATCCTACTCCCCCCCCCTTCCTGTGCCTGAAGATAGAGGAATAACTCCTGCAGTTGAAAGCAATTAAGCTTCTCAGTTAGCCTTTGGTATCTGAACCCATATTGATGCAATGCTGATTGCTTAGTGACAGTTGATTACACATTGACAATTGACAGCTGTTGGTTGGACCAGTGAAGGCCGAAACCTGTCTTTCCGCAGTAGGCCATCCGATTAGATGTACCATGACCCATTGTCAGTAATCTTTACAGTCAAGTGCTGTTATGCTTTTCACTCATACAATACTCCCTGCATGCTAGCTCCCCCAGCTAGGCATGGCTTTGAGAATCGGGGGGGGGGGGGGGATAATCTTCCTATTGTTTTTTTAAATCTATTTTTTGTAAACATACAAAACACACGAAGCCTATTATTTAACACTAAGAAACAGACACAACGCTGAACGCTTTCCGCATCCCTCCGCCCACTTCCAGGAAGATTGCCAATTCTTAGCTTTGCGGTGTGCTCCAGTGGTTTAAGAGAGTCACACAGAGAGGTTATTAGAGTGGCGCTTTTACTGATCAACACAGCACTTGCTGGATGTCTCCTTTACATGCAGCAAAGACAAAGGAGCCCTCTTTGGGTTGAAGCAAAGGCTTTCAAAGCTTCCTATTGTTAAGAGAACCTTTCTGCCAAGAACTCCCAGAATCCCGACAGTTTTATCCAATACCCTGCTTGAATCAAGAAGTCCAGAGCATCCCCAACAGCAATGGAGTGTGTTTTGACGTGAAGCAGCTGAGCAGGACAGCCTCCCCACACCAGAGCCATGCTCCCAGGAAGGCCTCCCAAAAATCCAGAAGCTGTATTGACCTACAAACCCACTGAGCTTCAACAAAACATCTTCTACCTCTGATGCTCAAGGCGCTATGCCCGGGTGCCCAGTTTCTAGGGAGCACAAGTAGAGAGAGTGCTGTTTGCTTCCTATAGGTATCTGGCTGGCCACTGCAAGAATGGTATACTGAACTAGATTTCATTTGAAACACAAACCATCTTGCAAAGAACTGCGAGGAAGGAGGAGGAGTGATCTGCTTTGCGTGCAGAAGACATCCCAGCTTCAGTCCCTAGCATCTCCAGGTAGGATTGGGAATGTCAACAATCTGAAACCCTGGAGTCCGAACAGATGATTCTCAGCTTGGTGGGTCAATAGTCTGATATGAGATAAAGGAGCTTCCAAACTACCCCCTCCATAGATGACTGGAGACTCTGGCTGACTCTGGAGAGATTTCTTATGTGGATTGTAGGGTGCATGCTCAGTTCATGTGGCCAGCCCAGTTGGGCCTCTTCAAGCACTGTGAAGGCATTTTTCAGAACACTCTGCCAAGACCATATAGCACTGGTCTTAAAGGATCTACATTGACTCCCAGTACGTTTCCAAGCACAATTCAAAGTGTTGGTGCTGATCTTTAAAGCCCTAAACAGCCTCGGCCCCGTATACCTGAAGGAGCATCTCCACCCCCATTGTTCAGCCCGGACACTGAGATCCGGTGCCAAGGGCCTTCTGGCGGTTCCCTCATTGCAAGAAGTGAGGCTACAGGGAACCAGGCAGAGGGCCTTCTTGGTAGTGGTGCATGCCCTGTGGAACACCTTCGCATCAGATGTCAAGGAAATAAACAACTATCTGACTTATAGAAGACATCTGAAGGCAGCCCTGTTTCGGGAAGTTTTTAATGTTCGATGTTTTCTTGTGTTTTTAATATTCTGTTGGGAGCCGCCCAGAGTGGCTGGGGAAACCCAGACAGATGGGCAGGGTATAATTAAATTATTTATTATTGTTGTTGTTGTTGTTGCAAAGGAATGTCAGAAATTTATAGCAGGCAAGCTGTCAGAAGAAGCTTGTCCATTCTTATCAAACTTCGCACTCATGAGGCCCTGCAACACAGTATTAAAAACCAATGGGCTACAAGATGGCTACCCTCGTTATCTCCCTTTCCCCCCTATAGAATATATATTCTTTAGAAAAAAGAGAAAACACTCACAGCTCCCCTCTGGCTTTCCTCTTGCCACTGGGATGGAAAACCATTTGCCGATAAGACTCCGGTGTGAAGGGGTTAATGTTAACTAAGGAAGCAGGGGGAGTTTCCTCGGAGTCAGGGCAGGAAGTGAACCTCAAGTTCCTCATCCCTTTGGCGGGGAACTTTCCCACAGGTGAAGGGAAAGCAGTCTTGGACAAGAGGCTCTAGATAGAAAACAACAACAGACAGTCAACGGAGAACAGTCTAGTCCACTAGCATCAACCTGCAATAAAGAAGAAGGTCATAGTGCTTGTTATTCCCAAACTCACCAATACCTGTACAGTGGTACCTCGGGTTACATACTCTCCAGATTACATACGCTTCAGGTTACAGACTCCACTAACCCAGAAATAGTACCTTGGGTTAAGAACTTTGCTTCAGGATGAGAACAGAAATCGTGCAGCGGCGGCAGCAGTTGGCCCCATTAGCTAAAGTGGTGCTTCAGGTTAAGAACTGCTTCAGGTTAAGAACAGACCTCCAGAACGAATTAAGTTCTTAACCCGAGGTACCACTGTACACCACATTAAGCCAGGAGTAGGCAATGTAGTGCCTGCCAGATGTTGGATTCTCAACTCCCATCAGGCCTAGTCAACCTGGCCTATGGAAGAGGACCATGGGAGCTGTCCAACAACATCTGGAGAACCAGTTTTCCCACCTTTGTTATGCTTTGAATTGCCAGTGGGTGGGAATGTAAAAGATCTTCCTTGCTACATCAGACCAAGGTCCATCCAAGCCAGTGTTAGGATAATGGAAGTCCAGCCACATCTGGAAGGATCCACAATGGCTGCACCTGCTACACAAATTGCAGCTGGAATATCAGAGTCATGTGTAGGCTTTGACTTCCCGTCAAGTCAAATCCTTGTCAGCCATATGGATTTAATTCACAAAAAGGGGTCTTTCAACTATGTTACTATCACAGTAGGCTATTTTTGGCAGCAAAGCTTAAATACAGAACTGCAGATGCCAGGAGGATCTGCAGGCATCCAGCTTAACAAGCAGGAAGATGAAGGGGATTTTCTAAATTGCTCCATTTCAAACCTTAAGAGAGCAAAAATGCAATTAAGAGACTCACTCAGGATTGTGTCTTTATAGCTCGCAGAAGCTCCACATCCAAGCCTGGGACTTGGAAGTGACAGAAGCTGCTTTGAAGTAAAGCTTGTTCCTGCAATGCTACTTGAAGTCATTTTGATGGTAAAAATATGTAAATACACTCACAGTATGGTGCACCCATTAGAAAGAACTTCAACAGTCAACTATTCATCTGAGAGAATGTAGGTGCAGCTTTTACAATGACAGAGGGAGAAGAACCACCACTGAAGGTGTTTCTATCTACCTAGCCCAGCATCACTTGTTAAGCAGGTGTGCAATCCATTTACACCCCACCTTTCCTTCAAGGAGCATAAGGCATCAGGCATGCTTTGCCTGCTCCCCAATTGCACCCTCACAACAACCCGGTGAAGTAGATTCAACAGAGAGAGCGGTCGCTCAAGTGAAGATTTGAACTTGGGTTTCTCCAGCCTCAGTCTATGACACTAACCACTGCACAGCACTTCCTTTTATAGGTACCATACTATTGGGACATGGGGCACTGGACAGGAGAGGTCAATGGCACCAGAATGACTGCAAGTGTTCATTAACAGTCAGTGGAAAAGTTGCCAAGTATGTCCTGTTGGGATGGCCGTTAGCTAGGTGGTGGTTGCTTTCTGAGTAGTTTGGAAATATGTGGAAGGTGGAACTGCCTGTATCCCTCCACTCCAAGCTAAAGATGTAATCTAGGTATGTGTGGATATCTGTGAAAGGGAACAGAGATGATAGAGGGCTAGGTGAGCATGTGAACAGACCTGGGTGGGCTTTAGGTTCATGTCCTCCCCTTTTTGAGTGTGGCTACACTCAGAGCTTACACTCTGTAAGCTCTCATTTCCATTCTAACCATAGCTATGTGTTATGTCCAAACCCTGACCTACTATACTTTAGTACTGTATACTACTTTGGTTTACTGAAACATGCCACATTCACACTGGCACAGTTTATGAAGCTGTCTAGTTTAAATACACCACACTTAAGATTAAGCAGGGGGCACACAAAATGCTAAATAGCAGTTCAATGAAACCAGAAACAGATTTCTGATCTCCTTATGACCACTAAGGAGGTGGAAAGCAAAGAAAAAGAAAAAAAAAGCCCAAGGCTCAGCCAGGCTCATTCACATAACCCTAAATTATAGTTTAGTGTTATATGTGTAAACCAGATCAGAGAAGGAGAGAGATGAGTTTGTGGGTTTTGTAAACTAACAGTGTTTAGTGGTGCTGGCTGCCTCTCTGGAAGTTTGATGTGGGACATTAGAATTTGCAGTTAAGACTTTCATGACTTAACTGTCTTAACGTCATGGACTATATGGAATCCGCAGAAATGACTGGCAGAATCAGAGACCAGGGTGAAGAGACGGTGGAGGAAGATTGGAAGAAATTTAAAGACTATTTACAGAAACACTACAAGATTAATGAATGTTAAAATAACATCAGATTGAATGTATAAGGTTATTGGAGTAAAATTTTAAGGATCAGAAGACCCAACATTCTAAGTTCTAAGCATTGAATAAGCTATATTAAGACATTCAAATCAGAAAGGAGGTTAATTATGACAGAGGGAAGGGATTTGTTGTTTAATTGTATGAATTGGAATACAGGGAAGGGAGACTCGGGGAAGTCAGAGAAACAAGTAAATGCAAGATCAATATGAAGATAAGATTGTTTTTATTTCTGTTGTTTGTAGTATGTTATGTTTGTGTAATTCTTTATGTTTTTGGTGTATTGTTTGTTGCTTTTGTTTTGCTTTGTTGTCTTTTATGCAAAAACAAATAAAATATTTATTTAAAAAAAAAATAGAATTTGCAGTTAAGAGTGTTCAGTCTGGTTCTAGGATGAAAGGTAAAGGTACCCCTGACCATTAGGTCCAGTCACGGACAACTCTGGGGTTACGGCACTCATCTCGCTCTACAGGCCGAGGGAGCCAGTGTTTGTCCACAGACAGCTTCTGAGTCATGTGGCCAGCATGACTAAGCCGCTTCTGGCCAACCAGAGCAGCGCACGGAAACGCTGTTTACCTTCCCGCCTGAGCAGTACCTATTTATCTACTTGCACTTTGGCGTGCTTTTGAACTGCTAGGTGGGCAGGAGCAGGGACCGAGCAACGGGAGCTCACCCAGTCACGGGGATTTGAACCGCCAACCTTCTGATCGGCAAGCCCCAGGCTCTGTGGTTTAGGACGAAACTTGTCCCCAAATTCTCAGCAGTTCTTGTCATTTGAGAGAGTTTTCTATTTTTCTGGCTTATGCATATGGTACTTTAGAATCTCAGTCCACACACAGTTGAACTCATCGTATCGTTTGCGAGATGGCCTGTGCACTTTTCTTTCTGTGAAACATTTCTCCATCACTCTGCAGTCTTCCCAGCTGCCCACACTTCCTGATCTCAGGAACACCCATGGGACGAGTTGCCTCATGACATCTTCCCCTGAGCTTCAAATTAAAGCATGGGAAGATAGGGAAACTGGCTACCAAGCACTTGAGATTAGTATGTCAAATGATTTTGTTCAAGGGAAGTCCTAACAAGGAGAGTCCTCCACAATCATTTATTTAAAAGTAAGAGAGACTTTGCTTAAAAAAAAACCCAAGCATAAACAACTGGAAGGCATCCAGTAAGCAGCCTCTCCACCTCCCTGTGCTTGGAGAAAAATCCAACCATGGTTATCACACTGTTTTCAGGAAGCACACATACCCCAAAACACTGCTAAGTGCAGGGCACCAGAGACATGGTGTAGAGGTTAGCATATCAGATTAGGACCTGGAAGACTAGAGCTGAAATCCCCATTCTGTTATGAAGTTCACCAGGCTCCAGGTCAGTCATGTCCTACCTCACAGGGTTGTTCTGAGGATGAAATGTGGAGGGGGAGAACCATGTACGCCACTTTGTGAGCCCCTTGGTGGAAGATGGGGTCTAAAAGTTATAGTAGAAATATTAAGATTTGTGGAATGAAAAAAAGGATGCTCACAAAGACTCCTCAACCACGTTGAAAGTCTAATAACTGCAACCAAAGCCGCCCCTCCCCCGTTGAGGATTTTTATACACAATGTGCCATATAAATACACACACACCACACATCACCTTACCTTTGGAGTATGTGGGGTGTCACAGAGCTGGAGCTTTTGCCAGGTGATGTAGTGCAGCGGCGTCCCAGGATAATCTTCCAAAGGGAGCGGTTTCTTCCTCAGAGATTCCTTACCTTTCCTCACTGGACTTGCCCACGATTTCGGGAAAGAAAGATCATCCAGCTGCCTCTGTGGGGTGACCGGAACAGGGCAGTTTACTCTCCAGTTCCCAGTCTCCCAGTTTTTCTGAGGGGTGACATGACTCGGCTCCTCCTCTTGCATGCTATTGTCTTCTTCCAACTCAGTGTCTTCTCCACAACTTGAAAAATCCAGCTTCTGGATGAAGTTGTTACCACTACTGCTCTCCCAGTCATCCATGGTAGCTGGAAAGAAACAAAACACACAGCCCATCGATTAGCCTTTTGCAATACCTGTCTCAGCCTTGGAAGTTACACCTAGCCTAAGGCTCCAGGAACAAATTCCTTCAAAACAAAGTTCTTAGATACTTTCCCCTTCAATCTTCTCAATTGCGCAATTTCACACAATGCAAAGGCCACACAAACTACCTTGACTTTGTCCCCAGAGTTGTATTTGCTTGCAAGAGCTAGTTTTCAACTTTTACTCAATATACACAGACATCCATTTTGAATAACCCCACAGCTACACTGGCATGAGAAGACATACTCCATTTGAAAATAAGACAGCATTTAAAAAAGAAAAATAGTAAGGGAGAGAAAGACTCTGAGGAGACTCAGGAATAAGGGTATTATTATATTAACCCTGAAATTCTATGTACACTGCTTTGGGAATTAGCCCCACTGAACTCACTGGGAGTTTTTCCAAGTAAATGTGAATAGTCTGTAGCTGCACACAGGTCTCATATTAGTCAGGAATAAGCATTTAGTCCACAGCTGTCCTCGCACAAGGGGTTAAGTCAGTATATACAGAAACTAGGCAGAGAAAAGCCCCACATAATAATCCCTTTACACTGATCTCCAGAAGGAAGGCCCTATGCCACAGCCAGATGCAAAGGCACCCAGCCAGCTAACAAACATTTTCTGACATAGCCCATTCTGACTGGAAAAACTGGCCCTTAATAATGCCCTCACAGAATTTATAACTGCTCCAACCCACTGCCATTAAAAACCAACAATTAAAAGCACAGCATCACCTGTGTTCAAAATGACCCCATACCATTTCCTGCTCTTTCCTTCCTGCTTAGCCTACTGAATTGCAGGTCTGGCCTTACACTGCATGCTGGGATTGAGGTTTTGCAAAATGCCACTTAAGAGCAGTTCCCTTCCCTGTGTAGCTTCCTGTTTTTCATCGTGGTCCATCCTGCAAGGACTTGCATCTATGCAGCTCCCTCAGCATTGGAAAGTGCTTGCCCATGAGAAGTAAGGGTGAGCAGTGGCGTAGCCAGGTTTGCTGGCGATACAAAATTGTTCAGAGTGGCTAAAACAGAAAGATGGCAAAGAGGGCCAAAAGGACATTTCCAAACGGAGCGAATGGACATGATTTCACAGATACGCTCATGGGGTCTGAACCAACCAGAAATGAGACTTTGGGGGGGTCACAGCAGACAGGTTACTGAAGATGTTGACACAGTGTGCAGCAGCAGTGAAAAAGCAGGCAAATTCCATACTAGGGATCATTAGGAAATGAAAATAAAACACAGAGTAGTTATTGAAATCTGCAGTGTAACTGCACTTGGGAGAAGTAGCACGTACAGTTCTGGCCGCCTTGCCTGAAGAAGGATATTGTAGAGTTGGTATGGAGAAAGTGGTTGGAGAAATGTTGTTCTCCACAACTCAGAGCCATCCATTGCAGCTGAAATGTTGGAAGATTCAGGACAGGCGAAAGAAAGGACTTTTGCACATGGAAAAACCATGGAATTCATTCCCAACAGAGGCAGTGTTGGCCACCAGCTTGCAAGGCTTTAAAAGAGGATAAGGCACATTTGAGGAGGGTAAGGGTATCAGTGGCAGGTATGCTATGGCATGATCCCTCTTTGCTGGTCTATCTTTAGTGTCTGCATGTTTTGGATATTCTGGCTGATTGGTTCTGAAGCTAATTGTTAGTATTTGTATTGCTGTTATGTATTGCGTTTGTGTTCTGGATGGTAAACCTCTTTGGAAAAATAGGCAGGATATGCTATATATATATAACCTAGCCTGCAGTCCAAACCAACATATTGACAAGTCCAGAGGGAAGCCCTACTGAATTTGGTGGAGAATAATTGTGAGTAAGCCTAAGTGCCAGAAAGGAAGTCTCATTTCTGATTGGACACCCCCAGAGATTGTGCCTTTAGCATGTAATCCTGAGCAGAGGAACTTGCAACCAAATCTTATGCATATTTACTCATAGGTGGCACTTTAACCGACAGACTTGTTCTTTGCACTCCTAAACCTGCTTACCACAGAGTAAACCCCATTCAAAAAGCCAGTACCACCCAGCATCACAGTTAGAGCAATAGACGGGTGCAAATCCTCATAGCATGGAACTCAGCCTCACAGGGTTGTTGCCAGGAAAAGGTGGGAAACAAAGAAGCTCCAAACTCAGAAGAAAATTTCATTCATTTTAAAGGCGCGTGCGTCCCTGTTAAGCCTTTTAAGAAAGGCAAAAGGCTACAAGAATTTGCAGTGCAAGTCCTTGAGCAGTTTAATGGGGTGGGGGTATTTACACGTAGCGTAAAACGGATCGGGCGGTTAGGCTTTCAGGTGCAGCGCTGCGCGTGTTTACTCGGGACTTTTCCTTCCCACCGAACAAGCGTCCAGAGGCCCGTGCGCCACCTCCCAAGTTTGCGCGCGGCCGCCAGCGCGCACACGGGCTTGCAGGCGGCCGATTCCCTGCGCACCAAGAGGATCGCGGGCAGAGGCAGGCGGGCGTTCCTCCTCCGAGCTGGGCGTCAGCTGCCCGCAGCCCGCGCAAGGCCCCGTCTGGCCGGCCGGCCCGGGAAGCGAGGGGGCCGGGCGTCGTCGGAGCGCGCCAAGCGCCGCCCCTCGGCTCCGCCAAGCGCCGCAGCTGGCTGGCTGGTTGGTTGGCTGGGCCATGGTGGAGCAAGCCGACGACGCGCCGCTGCTCTTCTGGGCCGAGGGCCCGGCCGTCTCCCTCCCGGAGCCCGGCGAGCCCGGCGGCTGGGGGGGCTCCTGCTCTGGCGTCAAGGGGGAGGCAGCCGCCGGCGGTGGCGGCGGCCCCGGCGGGCGCCTCCAGGACCAGGAAGGAGCCGAGCAGGTGGAGGAGGACCAGATCTTGGCCGTGTTCGTGGTCACCTTCGATCCCCGCACGGGTAAGGGCTGCTTGCAGTGGAATCGCTTAGGGATGCCCTCGCCGGATCTCCCTTTCCCCCCGTGGAGGAGGAAGGGACTCGGATTCGCACCCAGTTCGCCCCCCCCCTTGGCAGCCCGGGTTGCGCGAGGTGGTGGGTGCCTTTACAGCAGCAAGACCTCAACAGGAGCTTGTGTGTGTGTGGTTTCTTCCCCTTTGGGTTGCTTTCTGGCAGAACCGAGTTCCTCTGACCATGCACAAAGGGCGCTCCTCTCTGCCTCCTTTAAACTGCTGTTGCAGGTCGGCATACACCTTCCTAAGAAGGAAACCAACCGGTAGGTTGGCATTAGGGATGTGTCACCTCTTTTCCTACTGCCTTGTGATGCCCAGAGCGGTTCCTGAGATAGCAGCCATGAATTCTTGGGCAGGGAAGGTGACTTGCATCTGTTTGCTTTTCCACCAGGCTTTTCCTAATGGAAAACTTAATAGTGTCTCCACCCAATGTGAGTCATGGTTGCCCTTTGCGGCAGCCACCTCAGTGGTAGCTGATGATGCCCATTGAGGGTGAAAGGTCTGATTGGTTGTAAGCAGAGAAGGCAGGCAGGTGGGGCAAACTGAGGCTAGTGGGACGGTGCCATGTTTGCCCCAATTGTGTAGCACCCCCCTCCCACACAGGTATCCTTGGAAGACATCTCCAGACGATGGAAGGGGATAAAGTCATACGCTGTCTACCCACTGCGTTCAGAGAGGCCCTGTTGGAAGCAGTAGGGCCTTCACCATTGACCCTCTCAAACTGCAACTTCAGGGTACCACTCCAGGGACTTCGCCCAAAGCATTTAGATGCCTGGTGTGAAAAATATAGATGGTCCCCCCTTTCCCACTCATGCATCCGTGAATATGGGGCATGATTCTCTGGGACATATTCCAGTGGAAGTGTCATTGAATTGCACAAGTGCACAGTTGTGCTTGTTCTGGTGGAGCTGTCCCAAAAGGACTTCCTAGTACCTTTAGATGCCCAGGTTGGTCTGTCCGTCTCTGCTGCTCTTAATGGCGGACATGAAGGGATTTCTCTCTCTCCATCTCCCATAATACTTGAGTATGGGATTATCCAATTACATTGATAGGTGTTGATTGTGGATGGACAGAAAGGGTGTATCGCTTCTCACTACGTATCTTAACTTGCAGCCAGGGTAGGTAATGGGGTATCCTTCAGATACTGGTGGACTACAACTCCCATCAACCACAGCCATTGGCCATGCTGCTTGAGACTGATGGGATTTGTAGTCCAGCATCATCCAGAAGCACTGCACTGCCTTACACAATGCGCTGCCACAGAATGTAGCAATGAGCTGTGGGCTTGTTTAGGTAGCTTTTGGGGAGGATCAAACAAATTCGCGGAGGAAGACAGGTCTTACCAGCCATTATGGCTAGAAGGAGCCATACTGTTCTGAGGCAATATGCCACAGGCTACCAGTTTCTGGAGACCAAATAACAAGGAGACCAAATAACTGTTGCCTTCAAGCCCTGCTTGTGGGCTTCTTATTGGCCACTCTGGGAAGTGGAATGATGGACTGGATGGGCCTTGGGTCAGATCCCATTGCATTCTCACCTGCAAAGTTGAAGATATGTTTTCTATTACATTCTGTATGAATGTTACCAATTAGGAGTAGTTGGAAGGACTATCTTAAGCAGATATAGTATGAAACCTGTTAGAGGTCACCAGCATGCTTGCAGAGCCCTTCCCTGTAACCAGAAGGGTCCTTTCCCTTCCACTGAAATGGTTGAATTCTGTTGTTGCCCATTGGAAAGGTTGTGGGGTGCCAGCAATAGTTTATCCGGTTTGCAAATGTGCCCATTGGCACAAAAGGGTTGGCAACCCTTGTGTTAAAATGAGAGATTTGTGGCGTCAGAAAGCTCCCAAATGCCATTGATCCTGGACATCCTGCTCTTTAACTCCAACTATACAAGGATTGTTTGTGGTTACTTGGCTGGTAGGGAGAAAAATACTCTGCACGTGCTTAAAGGCATTGCCGCATATTCCTGGAGTTACCTTTGCTTTTGAACACTAACAGGAAGAATTAAGCCCAGCCTTACTGTTATAAAGATAAGCAAAACTGAGTACCATTTTCTCTGTGAAGTTTCTGCAGCATGAATCTTTTTGGAGTGGCTCAATATTTCCTTATTTCTTGTGTTGTGTCCTTTACCTACATCCTGTTGCATGAATATGTGGCAGGTTTTCAACAGTTTAAACAAGTTCTTTGGAAATATATGCAAATTGTGTGGGTTTTGTTTCCTGCTTTTTCACTGGAGGTTACTGAAGGCAACTAACAACAATGATACAATGAAATATATTAAAAATAGATAATAGCTGTGAATACACCATTAAAAAACAAGACAGGTAAAAAACATCAGTCATTTATAAACAACTAATGAAAAGCAATTTCAGTATATTCACAAGCCGGCTTGTAAGCCAAAAGCCTGTTTAAGTAAAAAAAAAACACATTTTGTCTAAATAAAAATGATAACATCATAGCTGCTGCAAGATAGGGTGACAGCTGCCAGCTTGTCTTTAAAAGAGGATTAGATAAAACTCATGGGGGATAAGTCTATCAGCGACTACCAGCCAGGTTGGTCATGTTATGGGAGGCAGTATGAATACCAGTTTCTGGAAACCTCAGGTGGGGAGACTGCAATTGCACTCAGCTTCTGCTTGCAGGAATCCTAGGGGCATCTGCCAGGGGAAAACAGTGATAAGCTTTTGGCCCTCTCTAACATGGCGACGGGGTGAGCTCCCGTTGCTCGGTCCCTGCTCCTGCCAACCTAGCAATTCGAAAGCACGCAGTGCAAGTAGATAAATAGGTACCACTCCAGTGGGAAGGTAAACGGCGTTTCCGTGCACTGCTCTGGTTCGCCATAAGCGGCTTAGTCATGCGGCTTAGTCATAGCTGTACGCCGGCTCCCTCGGCCAGTAAAGCGAGATGAGCGCCGCAACCCCAGAGTCGTCCACGACTGGACCTAATGGTCAGGGGTCCCTTTACCTTTAACATGGCTCTTAAGCTCTTATTTAGCCTTTTTAGGCCTTCCTAAAATGACCTGGGTATCCTACAATGGCAGTCCTACAATTCTTCTTGTATGGAATAAAGTCCTATTGAACTTGAGCGAAAACGCTAAAGGATTGGGCTGCGTTCCAGCTGATTCTTTTTCCAGGGTAACCTGTAGCATTGACTGATGCCACGCTCGCCTTCAACAAGTTCGTTCAAGTAGCTTATATCTTATTTGGTCCTAATTCAGGTATTGATGGCTCACCAAGGCAGTTTACATACATGCATCCAGTTTTGTCTTAGCCACTTGAGTTGGCCTTGCTTGAGAGACTGTGGAGTGGCTTCTTGCTTTTGTGAAGCTCAATAATTAATGCTTCGCTTGAAGAGCACTTAACTTCAAGGGTTCTTTAAATGCCTAGCAAGTTCCCGAGCCATGTGGTGCAAAATCTGCTGGGTTGATTATGAAACCTGTAATGAAAAGGTCGTGGATAGGTGTGCGATGGCGTGTTAGATCGTCCTTAGGATGTTGCTTCTGGTGGTGTCTGCATGGCTGCTGTGTTTGGGGCGGGTTGAAGAAAGAAGTACTTGCAAAAGGAGCATGGTGGTCTCTAATCCTCCTGTTTGGTGAGGCTGCCTTTTCTCTCCCTCTGTGTTGGAAGTGCTTGGAGGGTGACTTCAGACTTCATATCCGTTCGGTGGTATGAATCTGTGCATTGAATTCCTTAAGAGATTTCTATACCTTTACCAAAAATGATCACTGTTTGCAAAGATAATATTGAAAAACATAATGCTTAATAAACAGAAACATTGAAGCAGTTACTGTAAATTACATAATTAACAATATCATAACAATGACTTAATCCACCACCCTCTAAAAGTCCAGCAAAAAAACTGGGTTTTTACCCAGCACCTAAGGTTGGGACAAAGTGTACTTCATTGGGGAGGTTGTTCTATAGGTTTAGGGCCACCACCAAAAGGGCTCTTCCTTGTCTAAGGAAGCAGACATAATTGCGCTATTATCAGAGTCTACATATTTTGGCTTGGCCTTCTAGACAGTCATAGCTGGTGGTTGCCACTGACCCCTTCCCCTCTCTGTTCTGGGAAGATGTGATGTGTCTGTTATAGTCACATTGTCCTTAGCTAGGGACAACATCTGGGCCCGGCCTGCGCTTGATATCTGCCCCAGGCTCCTGTTCCCCAGCACTTCTTATTTTCCCCCTCCCCAGTTTGGTCCTCCCAAGCAGTGCCTGGTAGCTGAATCTAGCCACCATTTTAATTTCCCACAGCGTATTGGGGAAGGCTTGCAGCTCAGTGACAGAACACTTGCCTTGCATCCTGAAGGCCCTAGGTTCAGTTACTGGCATCTCCAGGTAAGGGCTGGAATTATGTCCTGTCTGAAACCTTGGAGAGCTGCTGCTAGTCATTGTAGGCAGCAATGGACCAATGGTCTGATCTTAGTACAATCCTACCTTAGATTCTGAATGCCTTGCGAGTTAAATGTTTTGGCTCCCGAATGCCGCAAACCCGGAAGTGAGTGTTGCGGTTTGCGAACCTTCTTTGGAACCCGAACGTCTGTTTTCGGAAGCCACACTTTGGTTTCCGAACGTTTTGGGAGTCGAACGGACTTCCGGTATGGATTCTGTTTGACTTCCAGGGTACCACTGTATAAGGCATCTTCCCATGTCACTGTATTCTCCTGCAACTTTGCCCACATTTTTTGTCCCCTCTGTTGCCTCCCCTGAGTTTTGGCTGCAAATCCGTTCCTCAGATGTCTTCGAAGAAATGGTGGCCATCTGTTGGTCATTTATGAATGTAGACAGGCTCGCTGACAGTACCAGCCTCAACCAGACTACAGTGAGGAGTGGGGGTTTTTCATTTTTGTTTTTAGCACTAGTGAAAAATTCAAATTACAGTTCATGGATTTATGTCTACTTGCACAAACAGTCGAGCCACAGTGCTGTCCAAATCTTCAAATATAAATGCATTTAAAAGTACAAGGAAGTTATAGCAAGATGTCATTTCTAGATATTAAAAAATAAAATGATTAATGACAAAACGGTAGCTTAAATATCACACAGGCCAGGATAGCAGTTTTAAATAGAAACACCATGCACTGTTTTCTCACATCCCCTCATGTGACAAATTTCTTTTGCCTCTTCTTCTGTGGAAGGAAGCGAATGACAACATCAACAGACTCTCTCTCCGCCTCCCCTTTCGCCTTACCGGTTACGTTCTTTGCGAATGTTGAGGAATGGGAGGAAGTAAATTCTGGATTGCCTCGCTAATATTTCCCTGACCACAAATTTGCAGTTCTAACCTTGGGGCTCTTCAAGTTCTGCTTTTGGGCTCAATTGAAAGTCTTCCTGATGTCAGAATTAGTCACTTTGTGGAGGACTTTCCTTATTCCCTGCAAACACGTGCTATCAGTTGACATCAGCGGCTACTATTCAAGATGAGTGTGGCCACATTCACAGCGAACATTTCCCGGAGTGGTTTGGCACTCAGTCCTCCTTTGCAGAGAACTCTGAGAACTCTGCAGCTCTGTCAGGGGGATAGGGGTCCCCTAGCAACTCTCAGCACCCGTCACAAGCTACAGCTCCTAGGATTATTCGAGGGAAGCCATGGCTGCTTAAAGTGTGTAACTGTACGGTATGAATGTGTCAGAGGCAGCACAAATACCAGTTACAGGTGAACTGCAGTGGGAGGGGACAGTGGCGTAGCGTGGGTTGTCAGCACCCGGGGCAAGGCAAGTAATTTGCGCCCCCTAACCCGGGGCAAGGCAAGTAATTTGCCCCCCCCCCCCCCGCTGCACTGTCCCTCCCCCAGATAGTCCCTCGCTCTCTCTCCGCACCGCACCGCACGCCTGGCACCCCCCCCTCCACAGTGGGCGGCGACCCGGCGGCTCGGATTCGCACAGCCAGCACTGCAGTGAGAGAAAGTGAGTGAGCCAGGTAGGGGCAGAGAGCTGCGAGTACGAGCGCGCCACCCTCCAGATGTTGCGCCCGGTGCGGCCGGCCTCCCCTGCACCCCCCATGCTACGCCACTGGGAGGGGACTGTTGTGCTCCTGTCCAAGATCTAGACCTCTTCCCTTAGGGTAGAACTTGCAGTGATACCCAAATTCCCACCGCTTAAACGGCCTTGTTTAGTTACGGGAAGCGTTTTTCTTTCCCCATAGTGTCAGTGCATCCGTAGCTCTTATGAGTACGGTATGGAACGCACTTGTGCCAGGGTTGTGGGCAGGGTGGATAAAAACCAGTGATTAAAAATAATAATTGGATTTTTTAAAATTTAAATCATTTTTTTTAATTTAAATTGGATTTTTAAAATAAAATGCTTTTGAAGGAAAAATCTTTCTAAAGATACTTTTCTATTTAAGTTACATTATAGTCCAAACTCTATTCATCAGGAAATAAGGATTTGTTTTAAGTTTTTCATGTGTGCTAAAATGCCGTCTAAGTTTTTTAAAAAAACAAAACAAACAAAAACATGGATACATATGCTATAATGTTATTGCTTTAGTTAAATAAATTGTTTAACTAAACTAAACTAAAATTGTTAGTTAAATTGTTCAAATTGTTATTAAGGAAATGATTGTTTTCTTGTATTATTCCAAAAACGAAACCTTCCTCTGGTTGTAAGTATTAAGATTATACCAGCAAGAATGAGTCTTTTTGTAAAAAAGAAAAGAAAAAAAGATTTAAATCAAGTCTTACTGACTAGTGATTTAAATCAAATCCACCCTGGTTCTGGGAGTAATTTATGGGTGCATCTCCTCAGCCATGCGCATGCCACTCCATTTTGTAAATAATGTTGTTTTGGCTTTATCGTTGTGTGTGCATTCCGCAGAACACAAGAGAGAAGTAGAAGCTGAAACAGGGAAGGGAAAAAGTTTAACTGGGAACTCGTCTGCACTTTACATTTAAATTGGTATGATACCACTTGCGGGAAACCAAGGGTCAAGACTGTTTAAAGGGGCATGAGAAGGCTTCAGATGTATAGTGCAGGTGTGACCTAGATATTTGCTGTTTGTGGGAAGAGTGCAGAAGCACCTCTCTTCCCTGCCCAGAAGAAATAACTATGCAATGACCCCTGTCCTTTCTTTACCTGAGTCCACTGTTAGACAGAATGAAGCAGTCGCCTCAGGTGGTTGATTCTGGAAGTTATGAAAGGGCAGCAAATTCTTCACCATTTAATTTATTATTACAGTGGTACCTTGGGTTAAGAACTTAATTCGTTCTGGAGGTCTGTTCTTAACCTGAAACTGTTCTTAACCTGAAGACCACTTTAGCTAATGGGGCCTCCCGCTGCTGCCGTGCTGCCAGAGCACGATTTCTGTTCTCATCCTGAAGCAAAGTTCTTAACCCGAGGTACTATTTCTGGGTTAGCAGAGTCTGTAACCTGAAGCGTATGTAACCTGAAGCGTATGTAACCCGAGGTACCACTGTATTGTATTTTCACTGCCAGGGGAGAAATGGGAGAGGCGTTTGTGGACTTTTCTGCTTGCGGTGCCAAAACGTTTTGATTGGCTTTGTGTGCTGGTCGCTTTGACTGGAAACAGGGCACCATTCACTGCTTGGACTTGGGTTGCAAAATGTTTTGGGTTGGTTCCGTCTGGGTCAGCTTCAGCCGATATTGGACTGTGGCTTGGCCAGATGGGGGTCTGGAGGACCTTATAAGACCCATGTCCTCAAGTTCCCTCCTGCAGATTGATGCTTTGCTGTCACTGACACCAGGTATTGGATGACTGCATGAAGCAGCTATAAAAACAGAAAAAGACCAAGGGATTCCTCAGCCTCCCATCACTGTGGTTTCCCTTCCAGTGCTGCCATGTGCAGGGCTGGAGAATAATGCATAATAGCCAAGCCCCTCTACCTTCAAATCTCTATGGTAGGATACCATCTATTGCTGCACTGCTTGGCTGACATATGCCATTGAACATGTAATAAGAACATTAGAGCTTGCTGGATCAGGCCAGAGTCCATCCAGTCCAGCATCCTTCTCTCACAGTAGCCAACCTATGGGAAACCAGCAAGCACGGCCTGAGTACAAGGGCACTTTCCTCTCCTATGGTTTCCAGCAACTATTGTTTCATTGGGTTTGTGACTCCAGGACTCAGGGTTTGGGTGAAAACTTGCTTTAAGGAGCAGTCCTGTTCTGTCGCAAAGGCAATAGATTATTTCAGACGCATCCCAAGTTTGAGTCCTGAGGAGTCGCACACCCAACCTCCTCTCCCTTTTCTCTCTCAAGGCTATCCTGGTTTGCAGGCGTGTGAAACCATGGTTTGCCTGTTTGGAGAAAAAACAGGAAACTATGATTTGCAAGAAACCCAAATAGGACGTGATTATCTCCAGACGTGAGGGGAGCAAACACACTGGCCTGATGCCCACTCGTGTGATGTCCAAACTATATTTTGGCTTTATGTCAGAACAGCCCCAGGGTTACTTATCCTGTCTCAGTGAAGGTGATGGGGAAACTGCCAGAAGATCATTTCTAATAATCTAGCTTTTATGAACAGGATTGAAATGAGGGAGCGAGGGTGTGGGTTCAGTGATCCCGTCCCGTCCCACCACCCCCAAATGACCAAAAAAACCCAGCATCCTCATTTTTGTTTCAAACAGCTGCGTTCTCCTCAAAGCAAACAAAACTACTGACTTAGGAGGCTTCTAATTAAAGCACTGAGCTTGCTTGACACAGCACACTTCTTCCTACTTGGCATGTTATATATCACACACACACACACTTGGTGTGACTTGGTGAGAAAACGCCTTTCCCAGAGGAGGCTGACCATCTGTTCGGAGCCATTAGCCAAACCTACCTGCGTCTGCCAGGCAAGGGCTTGCCTCAGCACCTTGCTCCATGAGCGTGAAATGGGTGACGTGGCAAGAAAAATGTGAGTCTGGGTGAGTAGGTGGGGAGAGATACAAATCAGTTGGGCAAGACAAAGAGCAAACAAAGGAGTGACTTCATGTGAGCCTGCCGGGCCGGGGGGAGAGAGCAGGAAAGGGATAAATGTTTCCCAAGCATTGGACGCACTATTTTTCAGGATTATTTTTTTTTGGGGGGGGGGGGAGGTCTACTGTACCCAGTACTTCATGGGCTTTAATGCCCAGGCTGCTTGTTTGTTCTCTTGATTCCATTTATGAGAACTTGAATTTCTGCTGGATTGTCTGTAAATTTGGTTCTTTGCTATTTTTATTATTTTGGTTTACTGGGGTGTTGTGGGGGGGGGGTCGGTATGCATATTTTAACGTTGTGTTGTGTAGCGCCTTGGGAGCCTTCGGGTTGAGAGGCGGAATACAAATTGAAACAAGGGTATAAGTGGTTTATACATTTGGTCACCCAGTTCCAAATCTAGCTGTCTTCTACCTGTTGAACTGGTGCAGTTAAAGCACCAGTTTTGAACAGTTTAATATACCACTTCGTCTCTCATCCCCCCCCCCGACCGCAACCCCCCCCCTTTCTAATCAAGATCAGGTTTTTATTTACAGTGGTACCTCTGGTTACATACGCTTCAGGTTACAGACTCCGCTAACCCAGAAATATTACCTCGGGTTAAGATCTTTGCTTCAGGATGAGAAGAGAAACCGCAGCAGCAGCAGGAGGCCCCATTAGCTTCAGGTTAAGAACAGTTTCAGGTTAAGAACGAACCTCCAGAACAAATTAAGTACTTAACCCGAGGTACCACTGTATAGTTAAACAGAAAGGATGAGAGTGCCGGAACTTGAACCCATAGCATGCAGAGATGCAGCTAAGTGGTTTAACAAGTTGCCACCACAGCCCTGTTTAGCGTCAGTATTCTTCCTTCCTACCTCCCCATCCTGTTCCTTGTGTTTGTTCTGCTTAAGACAAACACAAATTTGGAGGTGAGATAACGCTCCAGGCAGCTGAGCATTTCATCCTGGCAAACAAGCTCTTCTCTCCGCTTCCCACACCCAGCTGTTCATCTCCAAAGCTTTCGGAAAACTGGTGCAACTCCCAGCGAAACAGAGTCAGGGAAGCTCATTGGAGAACCTTGGGTCATTCGTTGCCTCTCAGCCTAACCTACCTTGCAGAGCAATGTTAGAAACTCGGATATATAAGCTAATTCCCAAATGCCACCTTAAACACTAATTAATGTCACTACAAGGGAATGTTGATATGATATGATACAATATGATACAATAATCTTTATTGTCATTGTCCCATACAGAACAATGAAATTGGAAAGAAAAAAAATTCTGCAGAAGACATTCAAAACCAACAAGCCTGCCATCCCTAGATAGTCTAGTCTAGTCTAGTCAAGGCAACTCTGTCTCTTTTGCAATGAGTTATTATTATTATTATTAATTATCAATCATTTCATTTCTATATCGCTTTATATTTTAAATAAAAAACCTCAAAGCAGTTTACAACACATTCAGACATCAAATAAACCAATCCGGAATAAAATTCAAGCTTCCAGGAAAATATTTCAGTTCCTTCTCTAAGTGACATTTTGCCTTCCCCATATCTATTTACCTACTTAATTTATAGAGCTGCCGCATAGCAGAAGTACCCTAGGAAGGCAGTGGGGTGTAGTGGTTAGATTGTCGGACAAGGACATGGGAGATCTGGGTTCAAATCCCCACTCAGTCATCAGGCTCACTGGGTGACCTTGGGCCAGTCACAGCCTCTTTACCAGGGTTGCTGCAGGAATTAACTGAGGAGGGGGGTGAACCACATTCTCCTTGGAGAAAAAGGTGAGATATAAATGCAAATAAATAAGCACCTGCTTAAGAAAGGTTGGGGGGAACAGGCAGGTGGAGATGTCAGCCGCCAACCTATCATCCAGAGATCTCAACTTGGTCGCAGCTGGACCCGCGCCAGTCGCAAAACGTACCTGGCCCCTGGCTAATTTCTAACACTGTTGTGGGGATTAAACAAGGTGGGGAGAACGGTGAACCTTGAGTTCCTTGAAGGAGAAGGCGGGATTTCAAGGTAATAAATACACCCATAAACTCCCATTATTCCTGACCTATTTGCCAATGCTGACTGGGACTGATGGGAGTTGGACTCCAGTAGCGTCTGCAAGCCCGCAGGTTCCCCATCCCTGAATTATCAGATGTATAATAATGTGTATTTTGTTGTAAAAGGAGGAATCAGAAGGAGGCTGCTTGCTTGAGGTGAGGCACAGCTTCTCAAGTGAAGTAGTTAGATACCAGAATGAAAGATGATGAATGTTAAACAGGCAGCTCTTGGGGGAAAGAGAATGTGGTTTCCGTAATAATAATTTTCTGCTACCTACTAAGTTAAGACGGCTGAATGTATGAAGCTTTGCTTTCCGTGAAGCAAATAATATTGCTTAACTAGGCCCAGGGCTTACTCAGGCTCCTGAAGGAACATGATAGGCAACGCTTGATTTCGGCAGCTAAATATAATTTTATTGATCGATGTTTGCGCATGCAATGAGAAATTTCTATATAAAACACAACCCGATTGGCAACGACATAATAGCGAGGCTATTGACATCTTTGTGGGCTTGATAGCTTTTCCAGTGTACGGATCCCAGTGGATAGAGGGTGGTTGTTTTTGTAGGGCAGAGGATTGGAACAGGGAAAATAAAGCTGTTACTTTTTGTGGCCTAGAATCTAAGCTTGTCATTTCTGCCCATCTGAGATAAACAGCCTGCAATCATCAGCTAAAATTGACAACAGTTGCAGTGGGTGCTTTTCAAGTATTTCCCCCACTCTTTGCCATGCTGGTCATGTTTCACCTTGAAAAGTATTGAGTATGGCAGCGTCTATTTTGAGGATCAGCATTCGCAGTCTCTCTTGGAGAAAAAAATGTTGTGTTTTTGGTGGAGCTAGGTTTCGTAAGAGGCAACCTTCAATCAGCGTCTCCCTTGTGACTAAGTTCACTCAGGTGGCGGTGTGGTGTGGTGTGGAAAGCCACTTTGATACCATGGTTAAGAGCAGGCATAGGCAAACTTGGCCCTCCGGATGTTTTGGGACTACAACTCCCATCATCCCTAGCTAACAGGATCAGAGGTCAGGGATGATGGGAGCTGTAGTCCCAAAACATCTGGAGGGCCAAGTTTCCCTATGCCTGGTTAGGAGTGTCAAATCATGACCATGGAGACTTAGGTTCAAATCCCAACTCGGGTGTGATGGACCGGTTGGATGCGGAGGGGTGGTGGGAGGCAACAGTTGGGAAACCCCCAAGGGAAGAAGATGCAGAGCAGTGGCGGGACGACGATCAGTGGGCAGAGGGAGAAGAGGGAGCAGACTGGGAAGAGAAGGTGTCAGAGGCTGAAGAGGTAACAGGGCTTATTGAGCAGGAGGAGGCTGTGACAGAGAGCAGTCCAGAATCAGAGGCAGAAGCAGAGGATGGAGATAAGGGGGACCAAGAACCAGAGCTGGTGAGGAATCACAGGCGTTTCCCTCTCCTGCTGCAACTAGCTTCCTCCCTTCCCCCTTGGTCTCCCAGAACCAAAAGAGGCATGAAAAGGGTTGAGAAGTTAGCTTCACACAGGCACAGTTTCAGATTGCGTGGGGAAAACGCTGGAGAAGAGGGGACTTAAGCAGCTGTGGGAAGGCAGGGACCTGCAGTCTCCTCAACTGCTTCACGGGGGCAAGACCGACCAGAGATGAGTTTCGGTGCTCTTTAGGCCTGGCACTCCTGTGCAGACCATGTTTTTCTGCTAATAAAGAGTCAGCTCCAACTTGCTCAGTGTGATTTACTGGTGGCTGGCTCCTGTCATCAGAGGTGGAGCTCACTGGGTGACCTTGGGCCGAATCACTTCCTCAGCCTAACCTACCTCACTGGGTGGTTGTGAGGATGACATGAGCTCCTCTGATGAAGGGCTGGATAACAGTGTAATCAGTAAAGATAACTAAAAGGACAAGGCCAAAAGGAAAGGGGATAAGGCACAGGAGAGGCACAGATTTTAAGGAGGGGCTATAACTCAAGAGGATTGAGTAGAGACAGGTTTTCCATGTGGAAGATCCATGGCATCTCCAGTTTAAAAGGATCAAGTCAAAAATCTTATCTTTGCTTCAGCCCCTTGAGAGTTCTGGCCTGTCAGAGATAGCACTATTGCACTAGATGGACTTATATAAACATTTTAGCCCCACTTTTCAGCTAACAAAGGGCTCCCAAAGTGCCTTTCAAATATCTCTATTAAATCAGCTCCTGCCCCCAGACTTGCAGTCTAAAAGACACGACACGAGAGGAAAAGGGATTGGGCAGGAGGAGGAGGAGGGAAAAGCGAGCTCAGGCATTATATCTTAGTTACAGAGTGCTTGTAAAGACCTGCAGCAATGGAAAACTGTTCAAGGAGGGAAGGAGGCAAAAACTGCTCTTCTTTCAGCTGAGCTGATGGAGTGGCCCTGCTTCCTGTCTCTTTCTGCTCTATAATAATCATAATCATTTATTTTTATACCCCGCCCATCTGGCTGGGTTTCCCCAGCCACTCTGCTTGGATCTGAGAGGTCGGTGTGAGACTGCTGAGTTGAGGAGCAGTTTGCCATTCGTAGCCTCTTCCTCCTTCCCACGGCTAGCAGAATTAGTGACCGTTGTAGGCACGTCTGCATAATACGTTCTGGCCAATTGCCTTGGTGTTTGTGTCCAGGTGTGTGTTCACGCTGCGTTCTCCCCTCTCCTCCACAGGTAACATGGTTGAGTGGTGTTTGCCGCAAGACATTGACCTGGAAGGCGTCGAGTTCAAATCCATGGCCAGCGGGTCCCATAAAGTTCAGTCGGATTTCATGTGAGTGTACAAAACGTCCCCAGGGTCCTGCTTGTGCTGTTCAATTGTGCGTATCCTGCCATTGTCCAGAAAGCACACGGCACAGGCTGCCCCTGATGAAATGGACGAGGTGGTTACCATTGTAGACTAACAGGGTATATTCGTTATATAGTCATTTATTTGTTGAATTTATACCCCGCCCTTACTGCCCTGTTTGAGTGCATATTGCAAGGGCTTTTGGGCGACGGGGGATGGGGGGAAGGTTTGCCCTGTGCACAGATATACCCTTCACCCCCACCGGTGCCCTGGTTGATGCAGATGGAGTTACCCGTTGGAGGCAGCCCTTTAGTCGTGAGCAGAGCCAGAGCTGATGATGGGGAGAGCCCAGAGATTAAACGTTCTGGATTAACTAGCCCAGCATAAAGACTGCCCTCCTTCAACTCTCATCATGGTGCTCTCAAATTAGAACCCTTATGGTTTTGATATATGGGCTACTTTTAAAATGAGGATGCATTTTAAATTGCATTTTAAGCTGTATTTTAAATTGTTTTCCCCACCCCTTAGTATGTTTTTACTGTAATTTTACCGGTGTTATCTGCCCTGAGCCCAGCTCTGTCCGGGGAGGGCAGGGTATAAATAATAAATAATAATAATAATAATTTCCTAGTCCTGGGCAGGTCTACTCTGAAGTAAGGCCAACTTGGTTTCGTGGAGTAACTCTCGGAGAACTAGGCAGAGAGATTTATTTTCTTTTAGCACAACGGACCAATCAAGCTGCTGTTCTGGAAAGCAAGCAAATGCGATTTGCGTCCAAATTCAGTGCGTCTTTAGCGCACACACATGTGTATCTGGAAAAATCATAGAATTGTAGAGTTGGGAGAAACTCTGAGGGTTATCTAGTCGAACCCCCTGCAATCCAGGAAGCACTGTCTCTCCATCCTGCTTTTTCTGCATGCCTCCCCCACCCAATTTGCCTATTTTATTCCCATTCCATCTTCCTTTCCAGTTACTTCCGGAAAGGCCTTTGCTTCGGCTTGGCCTGTTTCGCCAACATGCCTGTGGAGAGCGAGTTAGAGCGTGGCGCTCGGATGAAGTCCGTGGGGATTCTTTCTCCTTCCTACACCCTGCTGTATAGATACATGCACTTCCTGGAGAACCAGGTCAGGTACGTTATTAGAAAAAAAGGGAGAATGGGAGGGAGGTTGTTACTGGACCATAAAGTGGTTCAGGAGAAATGTTTGGTTTGTGCTGCAAAACCGTGGTGGCTTTTCTGGGATGGTGTCAGATGTGGCTTGGATGACCCGCTTTGCCAAGTCATTTTCCAGCGGAGACGCGTAGAAGTCAGACCACCTCTGTTGTCTTTTAGGCACTTGTTGAAGACTCTTCCATTTCTAACAAGCCTCCCAAGTGAATGTTGTTGGTATATGTACTGAGCATGAAACAAATTACAGTGGTACCTCGAGTTAAGTACTTAATTCGTTCCGGAGGTCTGTTCTTAACCTGACACTGTTCTTAACCTGAAGCACCACTTTAGCCAATGGGGCCTCCTGCTGCTGCCGCACCTCCGGAGCACAATTTCTGTTCTCATCCTGAAGCAAAGTTCTTAACCTGAAGCATGATTTCTGTGTTAGCGGAGTCTGTAACCTGAAGCGTATGTAACCTGAGGCACCACTGTACATATATGTAATTGTAGTTTTAATGGTTTTATGCACAATGCCTTTTTTGCTTTTATAAATGCAGTCGTTTTTACTATTTTTATGTTTGCGATTGTTTGCAACGCGCTCTTGTTTCATTGCAAACCACCTCAAGGTGCCTCGTAGGAAGCAATTCGTAAGTGAAATAACAGCTCTGAAAAGACGCATGCATGGAGGCTGGATGCTACTGTTTAGGCCACCAGGTGCTTAAGCATGGAAGCTGTGCTGCACCAGGAGCCGTGTGGGAGAGTGCTGTTTCACTCAGTTCCTGCCTTTTTGGCTTCCTGTAGGCATCTGGTTGCTCCCTGTGAGAACAGCAGGTTCTTCCTGTGTTCTTATAGGAAAGGAATCATGTGACCACCAAAGAGGGACCAGCAGGTGCCACTAATGCAAAACTGATAGCGTTGGCTTGCAAATGGAGGGTTGTTCTCTGGTTACCCTTTGTGACTTGCTTTTCTGCTTGCCTTTCAGACATCAGCTGGAGATGCCAGGGCATTACTCTCACCTGGAGGCGTTTTATGATGACAAGAAAGGGGTCCTCCCTGCTGGCACTCTTGTTTCCCAGCAAACCGTCCACTGGCTGCCTTCCATCCACAGATACATGTACCCAGAGATGAAGGTGAGAAATAGGTTGCGGTTATTGATCTTCGCATGAAGGCAGAGCGTGCCAATGAGCCACACTGGTCAGATGCCACGAAGTAGCTTTAGCTAGCGGCCAAGATGGATCTCTGGAGGCCTCTTGCATTCTGTGACAGTAGGGCATGAAACTTAATTTTTGCAAATTTATTCAGTGAGGGGCCTTAAAAAATGTTTTTGGATGTTAGTAATTCAAAGCTGATATTATGTTTGTGACTGGGCACATTTAGCTTGGTAAGTCTTATGTTTGTTGAAGAAGCACATAAACTGCTTTTGGAAAACCAAATAATTTTAGTTTTGCCTTATTAAGATGTCATGTACTGCTAAATAAATAATAATAATTATTAATATATACAACTGTAAGTACTTGGCAATCATTTTTTAATGAATTCTCTGCAATTTTGCACATATTTTACTTACCAAGCAAAACCAAATTATATTAATTTAACCAAAATATATTGCATTCCCAAGTCAGGTTAAAACTTTTTAGCAGCTCTCATTTTGGAATTTGGAAAGTTGGGAAATTCAGTGCACTCTATCACCCAGTTTATTGCTCTAATGCACAACAAGGAGTAGAGCAGATGCTCTACAGAAAAGTGTTTTTATTTGTTTGTTTGTTCCATTTTTATCCACCTCCATCTCCTCCTCCAAAGAGTTCAGGGCGACGTACATGAATCTTCCCCATCTTCCGCAATGTACCCTCACAACCTTGTGTGTTAGGATAAGCTGAGAGAGAGGGTGTTGGCCGAAGGTTGCAAAGTGAGCTGGGTGGTTCATTGCTTCTGTTTGCCTGAAAGGATAGAAGTTTCTGGACATTCGAAGCTCCAGGGTACTTCTCCTCCCCTTTCTCGGATCTGTTGTTTGTTTTTAGCAGTCAGCACCTCAGCAGCAAAAATGGGAGCCATCTTGTTTCTGTTTCGTTGCTAACTCCCTGCTCTGTTTTTTTTATCTGGCTGCAGATCACGCACCCTGCAGGCTGTATGTCTCAGTTCATTAAGTTCTTTGGCGAGCAGATCCTGACTCTCTGGAAGTTTGCCTTGCTTCGGAAACGCATTTTGATATTTTCCCCGCCTCCTGTCGGGGTGGTCTGCTATAGAGGTACGTAGAAAATGGGAGGTGTGGTCCCTGTTATCAAATCACGCACGGTGAAAGTTTCTCCCCTCTGCTGTTTGTTGGCTTGAAATGTTTCTTTCTAAACGCCCTGCACCAACAGATTCCAAAGTGGTGCATGAAACTGTGAATAAAACGTAATCCGCACAAGATAATTGCTGCTGGTTTGAGACAGCAAATGCAAAACCACAAAATGCAGCGAGAGAAAAGAAATGCCTGCAGCCAGAACAAAACAAGGGGCAGCATTTCAAACAATCTGGTAATGCTAATCCTCAGCCAATAAAGCGAGATGAGCGCTGCAACCCCAGAGCCGGCCATGACTGGACCTAATGGTCAGGGGTCCCTTTACCTTTACGTGTGTGTGTGTGTGTGTGTGTGTGTGTGTGTGTGTGTGTATACACACACAAAAACAGCCCAAAGTTTTAATCCAGTTGTACAGTTTCTACCAAAAATCCAGTGTGTTGCAAATAAATAAAAAGGAAACAGTGAATCTGTATTAAAGACAAGGGAGCAGGGATATGGGGTAGCATTTTGACGTAGACAATGCCATGTAGACGCACCACCTTCTCTCTGCCCTTGTCTGCAGTTTATTGCTGCTGCTGCCTTGCCAATGTCTCCTTGCCTGGAATCGGTGGGACTGTTCCTGAGTCCAAGCCTTTCTTCTACGTCAACGTGGCTGACATTGAAATGCTGGAGACGGAAGTGTCGTATGTGGCCTGTAAGTATGAAGCATCCCATGCAAGGGGGCGGGGACAGTTCTCCAGGCCTCTCTAGCCTAGCCCTCAGTACTCTTCCTGAGGCCACGCCCCTTCCTGGCCCTGCTCTGCACCCTCCAGTACCGCTTTGCCTGGCTGGAACAGGCACCTTAACTGTGACATTGAGTCTTGCTTGCCTGGATGAATGATGGAAAGAAGAGCGTTCATGCATAGGACCCTCTGGCTATTGTGTGCTTGAAAGGTAGTGTGTTGTACAACAGTAGTAAGACCCACACCCATTGCTCCACCTACTTTTCCTTCTGGCCCTGCCAACCATTGGAATGTGGCCCCCAGAAGATTTCCCATGACGCAGTGCAGCCGAGGCCGAAAAAGGTTCCTCACACCTTTTCTATAGGCACATGTTTGCTTGCTCTGTTACCCCGAAATTCTCTAGCTCTGCTTGTGCAAGGGATTGGGCTAAAGACAAGAAGAAACTGTTAGCATACAGTATTATTATTAATATTAATTAATTAATTAAAGGTATATTCTTCATCCATAGATCTCAGGGTAGTCCACAACATAAAATTACAAAATTTAAAATACAAAAATCATAATAAAAATAAGAACAACAACAAACCAAGAATCCCCCCCCCCCCACACACAACACAGTTAAAATAGGATGTCAATCAGCCAAAGGCTTGGTTGAAGAGGAATGTTTTTGCCTGGCACCTAAAGGTGTATAATGAAGGTTCCAGCCGAACCTCCCAGGGGGAGCATTCCAACAACGGGGAGCCACTGCAGAGAAGGCCTGTTCTCGTGTTGCCACCCTCTACCCCCCTCGCGGAGCCTTGCCTTAACAGTGGGTACCTAAGAGATCATGGACAGCATTCAGCAGTTTTCTAGGACTGTGCTGTTTCATTTTGTGTGTAGGAGACTGCATGTGGGGATGCTTTGTGGCAGAGTGACATACAAATAAACTGAGGGTTATGAATACCGATTTCACTAACGTAGACCTGTTCTCTTCCTGTTTCCGGCAGGCACAACGGAGAAAATCTTTGAGGAGAAGCGGGATCTCTACGACGTCTACGTGGATAACCAGAATGTGAAGACCCACCACGAGCATCTGCAGCCGCTCCTGAAAATTAACAGCGCCGACAAAGAAAAGTACCGGAGGCTTAATGATCAGAGGTAGCAGCAGCAGAAGCTTTCCCTGGTGGATTCTCCCCATATCTTGAGTGTGGGGGCATTGTTTCCGGATTATTCCCAACTTCTGAGCCCTTCATCTGGACCCCAGAGCATATGTGGCCTTGGAGGTCTATGGAATGACTGGTCTTAAGACCAGAAACGTGAAAATTAATTATAAAAAAACGCACCAAGTGTCAAAATTAGTGTGCTTTTCTGAACTTAAACTTCCCTATCTGTAGACGTCCACCCAATACTCATCTGTTTGCTGTAGTTTAGTGATGGAGAACCTTCATCAGCTTGAGGGCCAAATTTCCTCATGCACAACCTTCAGGGGGCAGCGTGCAGGTAATGGGCTAAAGGTAAAAGTGGGTGGAGCCACAGGTGTGACTCTTACCTTGGTACAGTAAAAGCTAGAGATACCCACACTTGTATCTCCATCCTCCATCCACAGAACAGTACTCAAGGAGGGTCCAGAGGAGGGTCACTGAGGGGTGTAGCCTGGGAATAGGGGGTGTGGTCCTGGAAGAGTCCTGAACACCAGGCAGAGAGGCCCAGAGGGCTGGATTTTGCACGCAGGCCTAAGGTCCCCCACTTCTGCTGTGTGGCCTTGGTCATCTTGGGGCAAGTTGGAATACAGGGAAAGAGATGGTTGGTCCCCTAGATATACAAGGCTCTCAAACTCTTCAGATCTTTGTAGATCAATGGCATCACTTGGAATTGCCTTTGGAAGTCTCTAGAGGAATCATTCGAGAGGCAGCAGTTTTGATGTGACAGTTGTGTTTCTCTATTATTCAGACAGATGCTGATGTACTCCCAGGAAGTGGACGGAGACTGCAGTTCTTGTGAAGAGGACCTTTTTATCCTGTGAGTTGTTCATGTGGGATTCTTCAGAGCAGGGGTGGGCAGCGGCTGGCACGGGATTTACTGGCAGTGATACATGAGAGATTTGTGGCAGATCACCAATAGTTTGGGGCTCCCAGTTGTTTAGCAATAGTGGCAACAAAAGGGCAGCAGCAGCAGCACCCAGTTTTCCCCAAGCCATACTGTTTTTTTGTGAGTGGGAGGACTGTAAGGTCTATTGAATTCTGGAACTCAAAACAAAATTCCGAGGCTCAAAATCCTCTCGTTCTGTTTTTGCAGTACATTCCTGTTGGTGGTTCTGGCAGTCCTAGTAAAAAATAGAGCCTGAAGGTCTGCGTATCCCTACTTTTTTCATTTTTCCCATTATTTTTTTAAAAGTCAGATTTTATTAAAACTTTTCCTAATACATTGCAATAAAAAACCCCACAAATCTAAACCAAAACAAAGAGAAAAGAAGGCTAGTGTAGCATATCAAAGAGGGGATCTGCTTTGGGCTTCACACCTCTCCATTTTGCATTATCTCTGAAGGTTCTTCATGGAGCAGAACAACCGGATATTCCAGACGTTGATGGAGGTGTCAGCCAGCCAGGACAAGACCTTGACAGCTGACCACGCCCGAGGAATGGGCTTGGACCCCCAAGGCGACCGTAGCTTCCTCATGGACCTACTGGAAGTCTATGGCATTGATGTCATGCTGGTCATTGATAACCCTTGTTGTACATAAAGCAGAGAGCGGCGGCGGCAGAGCAGGAGACGGAGAACACAACAAGTGCGAGAGGACGGCAGCCACTTGTTGCCAAGACTACTGGAAGCACCAGGGCAGCTTTGCGGGAACTCACCACAGCTTGAATCGTGAAGGATTGCCTTTTATTTATGAGAACCCTCTACAGAAAGTGTTATTTATATTCACACACACACACACACACACACACACACACACACTTACACACTTTTAACCATTGCTCTTGGAGATAACTTAAGTTGTGGCTTCTCTCTTCCAGGACAGACTGCACAGTCATACTGCCCCTCATTGTGTTCTGTAAAACTGATAGTCTGCTTCCTTCCTTCCCTTCCTCCCTGCCTGCTCTTAAACAACCCAGCACATGCTGTTGTAAGAGCCTAAATTTGGGTGGGTGGGGAAAGCACTTTACTCTCTTGGGGACCAATGTGATTTTTTAAAAAAATACAACACTGCTTTGAGCCTTCGTGATTTGCGTAGTTGACCTCCCCCATCAGATTTCCTTTGTGTTCTCTCATAGTGTACACAGTCCTATCCCAGTGGTCCTCCAGGTGTTGCCTGATTTTCATCCTCCATCGCTCCCTGACCATTGGGCCATTGCCAGCTGCAGTCCAGCCTTCCCTGGAGGGCCCCAGCCAACGAGCCGCTTTATGCAAAAGATACTTGAATTCTACCTATATGTTGTGAATCGTGGTCAACCTTAAAAGGGTTAGGCTTTCGTTGGGACAGGTTTTAGGGGGTCAGCGTTTTCTCCCGTGTCCAGTCATTCGAAAGGAAAAGTCCTTCCCTTCCCATGACCGAATGATAGGACCGATCTGTTGTTATTGCTTTTTTGATTAGCTTTGTTGAGAAGATCCCACTTGCAAGGAATATCCTCTTGCTAGTCCCTGCTGAGTGACGGCATTTGCCTCCTTGTTCAAAGTCTAGGTCCAACACCAAGTGACCCCTCTCTCTGCCCCCGCCCTTTGCAAGCCAGAGCAGCCAGCTATGGCGTTCATACAGAGCCCCCGGTCGTCTCACGGACTATTGTCCCGTACACCACTAATCCGCTGCCACCAACTAGGTCCTCCCCGGTAAATCGCTTAGTCTCAGTCAGGTTCTCAAGTTAACGAAGATTGTAATTTATTGCAAACACACATAAACTTTAAATGCATTCAAAACACTGTTACCCTTTACCCTTTTAGTCTTATTTTATCCTATCTCTAACTCTTCTACCTCCCCTCACACAAGAACCAACTGCACTAACTGTCTCTCTGTTTCCATCTGTCTTCCAACTGCTTTTTCCCAACTGTCTAAACCTCTGGCTAAGCCTTTTAAAAACAGGTAGGCTCCGCCCCTCTGGCTTTTCTATTGGTCTACCTATTAACCCTTTCTCTCCCCCTGTACAGACATTCCCAAAAGAACGGGCAAACGCCACACTGACCTTGTCCCTTGCTCTCAGATGTGCTTTGCAGAATCTGCCGGCACAGTCTGCATCTTTAGCAGTGCACATCTCAGCCTTAGTCTGGATTATGTCTGCTTGACTTTGCTCCCCGTTTGCTTTTAAAATATTATTTAATTTCCTGTCTATCTTGATATATGTACATTCTCCTTGTGCCACAGCTTGGGAGGTTGCGCTTCCTGCAGGAAGCAATTCTTGTGCTTTCTTTCGCAGGGATTAACCATACCTGAGTCCCATCTCCATTGTGAAGGTCCTCCATGAATCTTAACTGGGAGCGTTGGTGTTGTGATTTTATACTGAAGAGTTAGTTGAAAGCAGTGAGGGCTGGCGGTAAATATCTCCCGGCAGTTCTGCTGCGCTACAGCGAGGGGCTTGGCCGTATCTTTGAGGAGAAGTAGATAATAGTGTCTTCATTGCACACCGACTCAGGGCTTTGCTTGCAGGGAGAACTGGACTTGTGTATGGCAGCTGGTTGGCTGCCCTCACTCCCAATGCAGTACGTGAGTGTGGAACTTCTCAGAGCTGCAAGTTTGCATTGTTCAACACGGACTTTTGGGCTTAGAATTTAGTTTGACTTGTGCTCGCACGCAGTAACTTGTGCCGATTCAGGATCTGTCGCTTTTTGGCTTCTTTGTACTTCACTTTCTCTTCCTGCCACCAAGGGCAGCCACAGCTCTGCATGTAAACACTGCAGAGAGCTTAGCTCACGGTGTCCTCTCGACATTGCCAGACTACAACTCCCAGCAGACTCAGCCAGCATGGCGAGGGATGATGAGAGTTGTAGTTCCACCAACACCTGGAGCTACATCCATGATGGCTTAGCCCATTTCTTCAGCTGGTAGCTGATGGCTGGTTTGACCTCATTGCTTTGAACCTCTGATCATATGCTAGGGATATAGGCAACCATGGGTGCTGCACCCGATTTTTGAGATGCAGCCATAGCTTTTTAGCCACCATGCACATGAGGATAGCAGGATGGCTGAGGGACATGACAAAAGAACCACCCTTTTGAAACTGGCTGCTCATGTCTATTGGAGATTAACTATTGGAGTCCAGCTATTTTTGGACTTCAGCTCCCAACGGCTCCAGCCAGCATGGCCAATGATCAAAGATCATGAGAGTTGTAGCCTAGCAACATCTGGAGAGTTTTAAGTTCCCCCTTCCTGGTTTGGAGAGCACTTTGTTGGGCAGTGGGTGGAACAGGCCGAGACAATGCTGCTATCCCCGAAGCCCTTGCTATAAATGGAAAACGCAGCCAGAGTTAGTTGCTAACCAGTGTTTTCATGCTGTCTCCACAGACTCTTGAGACTTAACTTGAGCTCTGTTGCTGTCACTGAATAATTTCAGCTCTTCTGCCTGGAAAGCCACTATTTGCAGGCGGCAGAAAAAGCTAGATTTAACTAGAGGAAGAAATATACAGTACGTTTGAGCCATCCCCGGTTCCTATGTCTTTGGCCTAGTCATAGTTTATACTGTTTCAACCACTATCTTTTCAAGTATTCTCTGAGCTGCCTTGGTTTTTAGACCTTCTCTTGGACTTTTAGTGTTCTGCACTCTTTGTGTGGAATACTTACTGCAGTTGTTTATTATTATTATTATTATTATTATTATTATTATTATTATTATTAACAACACACCCCATATATTATGAATAGGGTGGATGCAATGGAAGAATCCTTTTGTGGGCCGCAATAGTGATGGCATTCATCTTTTTCTGTAGAGAAGACACATTCCTTCTACGTTTTAACCCATGTATGCAGAATCTTTAGCCCTCCAGATGTTGTTGAACGACATCATCCTTGGCTGGCGCTGATGGGAGTTGGAGTCCCAATAATATTTGGAGGGCAGCAGATTCCCTGCCTCTGTCTTAACCCTTTCCTCCTACCTCATATTTAGCTGTTTTGTAGGGAGGAGTCTTCCTGCGCTGGGGCTTAAGTAACTTTATTTTACCTAGCGAAAGATAATAATTGCTCAGCATGTGACTCCAAGCCGCCAGTTTCTCCATTCGCTCCCCTTGATATCCTTTGTGGTGGTCCTGATTCGTGCACAAACCAAGCCTTTGAATTTGGGGTCTTTGCCTAAGTTTTGCTTCTTTTCCCAAACTGCTAAACTGCAGCAGGACAGTGACTGATAGAACATTATGTTTGTAGTTGAGTACGTAGATCCAGGGACGTGGGTGGCGCTGTGGGTTAAACCACAGAGCCTAGGGCTTGCCGATCAGAAGGTCGGCGGTTCGAATCCCCATGACGGGGTGAGCTCCTGTTGCTCAGTCTCTACTCCTGCCAACCTAGCAGTTCGAAAGCACCTCAAAGTGCAAGTAGATAAATAGGTACCGCTCCGGCGGGAAGGTAAACGGCATTTCCGTGCGCTGCTCTGGTTCGCCAGAAGCGGCTTAGTCATGCTGGCCACATGACCCGGAAGCTGTACACTGGCTCCCTCAGCCAATAAAGCGAGATGAGCGCCGCAACCCCAGAGTCAACCACGACTGGACCTAATGGTCAGGGGTCTTTACCTTTTATGTAGATCCAGAGTCAGGGTCAATAGTTTGTGCATGGAAAGGAGAAGAGGCAGCAGAGCTCAGCTGTCCACTCCAGAAGTTCTATTTTATATGTGTATGGGGTTCATAAATCTGTTCATTTGCTGTGTACCTCTGGAACACAACGTACCTACCGCAGGTTAAATTTTTTTGGTCACCTAGTCTGAAACGCAGAAAAACCCTTTCATGCCTGTTTACGGCCATGCTAGGAAAAACCCTCACTGCTTAATTTGTGCATGGCAGCAGGCTGCTTTCTAAAGACACAGGAACAAGACCAGGAAAATAAAAGAAACACTGGCAATTTGAAGGAGCAGGAACTGTTAATGAAGTCCTACACACCACTTACAGGGCCCCCTTCCCTTGTTCATTTGTTTTGCTGTCAAATGGTGGGTGTTTTAAGAGAACCTTTCCTATCTTAACGGAGCAATCCTGGGGAAGGTATTTTTTGGGGGGAGGAGGGATTCTTCATAGAGGGGGGGGGGGGAGATCTCCAGTTCCCAAGCTCTGCTGCCTTGGGTTAGCTAGGGTGGGAGAGGGAAATAGCTTTCTCTCCAAAAGATCTGTTGCCCTGGTTTTCAAATCCAAAACTCTCTGCAGCTTCCAATTTGCAAAATAAATAAATAAACCACAGCCTCCCCCACTTAGGCAGGAGGAAGGCAATTAATTCTTCTACCGCTTTCTTCCCAGGCAACAGAATTAAGATTATTGTTCACAGCAGGAAATGCACTGAAGCAGGAACAGAGTGGATTCTTAAAAGGAAAATGCAGAGGAAAAACATGCAAGACAAGGTCAGAATATTGACCCAGGACCTTACTTGGAAAGATCTTTGTTGCTTCTTTCTGTGCTAGGTGTAGAGAGAACGCTGCATCCCTCTACCACCAACCCTGCTCACTTTGCTGCATGCCACACCTTGTCACGTAATGGCTATCAGGCTAGTGCTTAAATGCAAGGCTGGATATTCCGCTTCCCCAGCTCCTATTTTGTATCTGGATCAGGTTTGTGCATCTCAAGGGCTCCTGGAAACCTGAAGTCTGCCCAGGGTTGCTGTAAATTGCACAGTTAAAATAGCCTCTTAGCTTTTTTTTCATAATTTAGTTTGCTTTTGCTAGGCAGGGGCAAAGAGGCATGTGCAGCACAGGTGCCCTGCCTGCTGGCCAGCCTATGTTATTTCCTTCCACCTTGACTTCTGAAATTTCATCAAGCTGTGCTCACAGCCTGTCTTTGTAACTGTCAGGGCTAGAAAACCCTATAAAATATGACTCCTGATTTCCTAAAAACATGATTTTTAGGCCCATTTGCCCTGCCATAACTGGGTAATCCAGCTAGATTTCCTCTTGTAATAATAATAATAATAATAATAATAATAATAATAATAATGCCCTTTACAGGAGGCTGTAGAAGCTTCAAGAGAAGAGTACCAATGTGACTTCTTACATCAGAAACAAACTGTGCAAACTAGCTGTTTAGGAGGAAACATGCTGAGCTATAGAAATGTTTAAAAACCTGTCCTCCCGAACTCTTATCTGTCTTTCTCCTTTCTGCACTTGGGTGTGGGAGAAGCAGGAAGAACAGCCACCTGCTAGTTCTCTTTCCTCCCATATGCATAATAAGATGTTGGTCCTGAAAAAGAGTGTAGGTGCCCTGCAATATGCTTATCTTAGCAATCGAAGTTCTCTTACTTCTGACCCCCACAACCAGTTGCTCCCCTGGCATAGAGAGACACCGTGCATTAAACTTCACACACCCCAAGACAGCATATGGGGATTGCAATGGTAGTATTCCATACCCAGCTGCAGAGCTCCCTCTGGCAGTGGGACGGGTGACCCTTCTTCCAATCTGGTTTCTGAGGCAGCTTTAGCCTTTGTGCTTGATCAGCTGATCATAGCACCGGCTTGGCTTAAATTCTGTTTCTGAATGAGGAGCGTTGCTTTGGCCCTTTGAAAACTCCCCTATACGAGATTAGTATCGTCTTTTTTGTATATATATATGTATTTTTGTTGTTTTAAAATTGAGTGCCTGGCACAGGAAAGTGGTGAAGCCACTGGTTCTACTTTGCAGTGGTGCACGGATCATTGTAAATAGGAGATGTAAGTGGGAGCTGCAACAAAACATTGCAGCGTGAAGTGCTGTTCAGGGTTCCAGCAAGTCTGCCATTCCCTTTCCAGGATACTCCACCCCCCTTTCCCCACCCACCATTCAATGTGCACTGAGCATGCTCAGTCCTCATTGGGCTGCTTGGGGATTCCTGTTTCCCCCATCATTGCTTTTCCCTCTACAGATTTTCTGTGCACTTCTGCACAGTATATACTTGGAGTCCCCCCCAAAGCCTGCTGTTACCTGCCTTTCATTTGTGGTTGTGCCATTTAAGGCTAGGCGCTGAAGAGAAAAAAACGTGTTTCCCATTAGTATGTGTTTGGCAAATGAGCGATGCTCCCTCTGCTGTACAGGCTGAAAAGTGCAGTTTGCTATGCAGATGCCATTGAGAGGCAAGTTGCTGTTTATGTGTACGACATACAGTGCATACTGCCTCACCTATGAGATCGCTCCTTGTTTTCTAGGTATTTTCCCAGCAGTAAGCAGCAGGCAGTGAGCCACTTGTTTATAAAACACAGCACCTATTTTTAAACCTGTGTGTCTTGTGTGCCTAGAGGCGATATCACCATGGCACAGAACTATACTCTGCTCCTCCTTTTCCGTAACAAATATTTAAGTCACAGCCAGCTTTAGTCTCGACACTCCATAGGGATTATGGTGCACTCTTCGAAACAAGCACAGCCCATCTCACTGGGCAGTTCACATAGGGCATACAATGTAGTGGCAGCTGAATTTGTGAACATTGCTTGGCACAACATTGAGCACTATGAAAACTTGGGTCTGTGATGGCTCCTGTGTGCAAGTCAGTGGGATGAGCGGGAACCTATGAACCAAGGCAAAACGTCTTCTGTAAGTGATGGCTGTTGCGAAAAAGTGCCGCTTGTTTTGTTGTAGAGCAGGTTGTGTGGAGCTTTTGGCCCTCTAGGTGTTTATTTATTTATTTATTCCAACACAGTGCTGTACGGGAGTCCCAATACGATCAGACTAAAAATGAGGGAAAGCTGTAAAACGTCAATGAACCACAGCTCCCACCAGCCCTAGCAAGCACCAGGGATGACAGATTTCAGCACCATCTGGAGGGACAAAGGATCCCTCACTCCTGCAATAGAGTTCCAAAAGCTTATTGTGGGGTATACTGTAAATACATAGCATCCTCAACCCAGCTGTTTTCATAAAGAGAAATTGGGAATCGGCCATCACAGTGGGCCACCACTGCAAGACCACCAAGCAATATACAGAACTCTGACTGGTTCACCTGATACTTTAAAAAAAGTTTGCTCCTTTCAAGTAGGATCACGGCAGGAGCCCCGTGGGAGAGGGTTAAACTACATGTGGAAGAGAGAAATGGTTCTCTAATCGAAATCACCCCTACCTGCAAGTTGCTAATGGTCTCACTGGGAGAAGAGCAAAGTATGAGTTGTTACCTGACTTTTCCCCTAGAAGGACTAATAGCTCAGGGAGAGATCTTGAGTAAAGGGGGATAAACCTTTCTGTTGCCTGAATCCAATGTTGGCTCATCAGTAGTTGTGAAAGTTTAAGAACACCTGAGCACAACAGGCGTTCCAGTCCCAATTCTCCCACATGTGGTTTGGCCATAAATCTGCTTGCAATACTTCCCCACTTGATACTGGAAGTATTTCTGGTAAAAGGGTGGATTGACTAAAATCCCTCCTGGTAGTGTCAGTGAGAGGGCATTCCTCCTCTCTTCTTCTAGGTAAGAAATCTGTAGGGTGTTGTGATTTAAAGCAGTATCCCTCAGCAGCCGAGTTTAGTGTACAACTACCAATTTGATGCAGCCATAAAGGCAGCAGACTGTGATAATTCTAATATCTCTGATGAAGCGTGAATCTGATTTGATCGGCAGCTAGCCTCTCCTCACTAAGCTGTGACCACGCACCTTCCTTTAGCGGTGTCAATTGTACCTGTGGCTTTCTTCATTTTCCCGCAAGAAGGAAAGCACTACGTTTGTGGATTGCCACTGCTTATGTGGAGCCCGAGAGGGACTCATGTACATACTATAATGGACTTTTTTTACTCTATTAAAGTTCACTTTTAACACATACAGCATTTTGTGCCTGCCAATTATTCTGAAAGTGCTTTATGGGACATCTGTAATGAGATACTTCTAATATAGAGATATGTTTTGAGGCTTTTTATGTTAGTAATGGGAGAGCATGAATGCATTTTGTCTTGGGAATCAGTGACATGGCCAAGCCCTTCTTGGCCAGGGAGTTGGTGATAATTTCCTTGCAAATGTGATTGAGGGGTTCAAGGCTCCCACCCCATACCAGGGACCAGCAAAGAGCTTGTGGCACACAGTGAATATTTCTGGAACACACTATAATTCTGGTCATCTCACTTCAAAAAGCTAGAAAAGGGCAACTATAATGATCAATGGGGTGGAGTATCGCTCCTAAATAAGGAAAGGTTACAGCTTTGTTGTTGTTTTTTAGTTTACAGAATATATGAGTAAGAGGACTTATAATAGATGTATATAGTGTGGAGAAAGATACAGAAGCGTTTTTCTCCCTCATGATTGAAGCTGGATGCTGGAAGATTCAGGACCGACCAAAGGAAAGTACTTCGCACAGGGGTTTAAACTATGGCAATAGCTCCCACAAGATGCAGCGAATGCCATCAAGTTGGGTTAGAGTTCTCTGTGGAGGAATGATACTTTCAACAGTTATTCGCCATGAGGTCTGTGTTCTACCTGCATTATTAAAGGCATCTTAATTTTATATTTAATAGCAGGCGTGGAAACCACCTCTGCTATAAGCTGTGGAGCTGCTACTCATTGTAACTTGGCATAATAGCACCTTGACCATAGGCAATGCACACTCGTTTTAGATGCATCTTTCCATCGCTACGGCTTCTCTCTAAGAAAAGTGCATAGTCAACTTGGATTGTGTGCATTTTAAGTATTCAGACTAACCCCCCCCCCACACACTTCATTTCCTTTGTTAAGTGTGTCACCTCCTTGGGAAAAAAAGATGAGCATAATGCCAAACACCCGAAGCAGCGCTTCTGCTGAAAATAGCAATTCTGAGAGTAGGGGAAAGCCATTCTTCCCTTAAGAAATGGCCAAATGAGACCCAAATAAATATGTATGGATTTCTACCCTAACACTTCCAAGGCAGGGAATTTAGAACTCTGAGATCCAGCTACTTGCACACAAAGCACTGGTCAGTCTGCAAAAACACAAACAGTCTTTCATTGTACTCGAGGAAAGGCATGCAAATTTTCCAGCTGCAGTTCTTTAAACTTAACCAATTTAACCCCATTTCCAGAGACCCTTTCCATATGTGTCTTCTTTGGCACCTGACATGCCTGCAGGCCTTATCAGATGCAGAGGCCAGCCTGCCAACCAGGAGCCAGAGAGCATCGTTTTGAAGTTCACACGGTTGGCTGGCGGCAGCAGCCTTCGCTAGGATGCGCCTTGAAGCATTTGCTCTTTTTTTCTGGCATCACAGAAAAAACGGAGTTTCCTGGGCAGCAGCTTCACTTCCACTGGCATCGCTTCGTACTCCTCACTGTCCACAGCCAAGAAGCCTTCCGTATCCTGCAGAGAAAGCAGGAAAGATGAAAGAGACATGCTGACGAAAGCTAGGTCTGAGCAGCTGGGGGGCTTTTCCTCCATGGTCACATAGCCAGACATACCAGAAAGAGCTGGTGTTCATCCTAGTTAGGGCTCCACTTCAAGTTGTTCTCTTCTGAAACACTTCACTGAGAAAGCACTGTTTATTTATTTTCTAAAATGGCTGTTATCACAGTTCGAGGGCGCATTCCAGCCAGGTAAAGCTGTCAAGGCTATGCCCAGCAGAGGGGCATGGCCTAGGTGATGTCACATGATTGACAGGAGGGCTGCCTGGCTGGAGGGTGAGAGGCTAAATGGATTAGGGAACAGTCCTGGTCCCCCATGGCTGAGATTTCTCACCCCTGCTTCAACTATCTGCCAGACATGGTTGAGCCTCTCACTTAAGACAGCCTGCAAACTACTCCTACTCCTACTCCTACTCCTGTCCTATTATCACAGTACCATCGAGAGTGTCTTAACCTATAGTATATTATCGTGGTATGGAAGCAGCTCTGAAACGGATAAAAAAGCTTTACTGAGAATAACAAAAATTGCCCAGAATGTTATAGGGCTCCAGCTACCAACCCTGGATGAGATCTTCACGTCTCGCACTTTGAAGAAGTCACACAATATCCTGAGAGATCCCACCCATCCTGCTCACAACTTCTTTGAACTGTTGCCTTCGGGCAGAAGATATAGGACAATGAAAACACGAACCACACGCCTTCTGAATAGTTTCTATCCAAGAGCTCTGATTGCACTAAATAATGATCTCAGGGCCAGTTGTAAGAAATAGCAAGCAGGGAGTAGGAAGGAATGAGATAGGGTTTAGGTCATGTTATGCTTTTAACAGGTCATGTTATATTCTGGATTATGTATGTTTTATAGATTATGTCTGAATGGGATGAGAGTGTTGGAGGTACGTGCAAATGTGTATGTGAAGCCGGTCTTTGGGTGGGTGTTTGATTTTCGTTGTTGTGTATACTGTGTATATACGGACAATGACAAATAAATTTCTATTATCTATTATCTATTATCTATTAAAACTACCTCACCTGCTTTCTGCCCGCTGACAATTCCAATTCTATAAGCGTCAGGTCCAGCACAGGCAGAAGGCATTTTCATGCCTTCTCTTTACCTGTCAAATGCACCTCTCTGGCTACAGGGAAGATGTCCCGGTTCCACATTTCGGTACTTCCCTGTTTGCATAGGGACCACCCAAGGAGGCAGTTTCTGAAACTGCCACCTGAAAGTCTTCCCCCATTGGATCCCTGCTATTAATGGTGGGCCTCCCATCACCACCTCCTAGAAATAGGTTGGACAGATTACCTCTGCTTAACTTCCTCTTCCCATTCCACCCCCCTCCGGGCCCCCTTGCTTTGTCCTAAGCTGCAGAACTGAAAGGTCCCTTTTCATCCATTAAAAGCTATAGTCAATTTTGGGATTCCAAACAACCTACCCACCAAATGTATAGCATGATTAGGGGGCAAAATCAATTTACAGGGTCTTGAATCTCCCCCTGCCCCCACTCCTTGTCTCTGTGTCCATCAAATGTGATTTTTAACGGGGATTTGCATCTTGGGAATTTCTATGAACCTGGCTTCCTAGCCATAACTACAGGATTCTCTGAAAGCTGAAATATAAGCTGCTATTTTGGAAGGAACTGATTGCCCACAAAAACACTCCTCCTGTTGCCACACAGTGGCTTTGCCCTGGGAATAGAGAGGGACATGAAACTGGCCTACCTGAATGTAAGAGACACAAGAGGAGGTGGGAATGCAGCAAGGAAGACTCACATACTGATTTTTTAAATTAGGAAGGATGGGTGAAGCTGGCTTTTGGGCATATCCCATCCCAACAAAGCAAGTTGGAATGTATTCATTCTGCCTTTATACAACAGAAGGAAATTTGCCTAATTCTTGGTGGGGGACAGGATCCTTCCACTGCCTGTAAGGAAAGAAGGAGGAAAGCATAGATTTACCCTATGTTTTATTTCTCACCTCTGGAAGCTGCAAGATACACCTGCTAGCCTGAAGGCACTGGCTTCCTTCTGGGCACAAGTGGGGGTCCACCATCTTTTGGCTTCTGTACAAAACAAAGGAAGAGAGCAACCAAGTCATCCTTTATAGCTACGCTTAAAGCACAAAGGGGCTGCAGAGAAGCTGGCAAGCAGATTGCCTTGCTAACCCGGAAAGGCCCTGGACGGCACAACACTCCTCCTTCTGTCATAGCCAACCAAACTAAATAAAACATTTTACGAGACCAATGAACTTGTGTGGCAGAAGGAATTGATGGGGTAGCAGTAAGCCTCAACTAGGAAAAACCCTCCCCTTAAATGGGAATTGCGATAAAAGTAAGACATAACTGAAAAACCAAGCTACAAGCAGCATTAATTGAGCCACCCGCTATGAGCACATTATCTACAGTAGAGGTAGGGAACTTTGGGCTCCACAGGACAGATCTTTTATTTTTTATTTATTTATTATTATTATTGTTATTATTATTATTATTATTATTATTATTATTATTATTATACATCTTTATTGAAAGTTCAAAAAGTACATATGTGCATCAGACATGGTGAGACACAACAAAAGAGAAAAATAAAAAAGAATCAGAACCCGTGCAGAAGGGGAAAAAGGGGGGAGGGGGGGGAAACCCAAAACTGTATATTTTACAAGGTTGTTATTGTACTTCACCAGAAGAGTCTGATACACACATGTCCCTGAATCAGAAAGTGGTTTGCATGGAGTCCTGCCAAACTGAGCAGGATTTAACATCTTGCTGTTTGGGCTGCCTGCTGCTGTTCACTGCTAGGAACATGAATGCCCCATGAGGGTTTATCACACCCACACACCCATCAGATTACGTCACAAGTGGGTGGGCATGGTTTGGGGAAAGCACCCTCGCAAGCCAGCTCAAGACCACCTGGTGAGCCAAGATTTGCCCGCAAGATGGAGACCCTGCCCCCTGATTTACAGCCCAGAGGAACTCCCGCAGGGCAATCCTCACGCAGCCCCAAAAAGAAGCCCAATCTCTGTTAAAGTACAAAATACATTAAGATTAGACAAATCGGAAGAGAAAGCTATGGATCAAGTGCAGCAGTGAGGAACCGTGGCTGATTCGGGGGCTCGCGAAGCCAATGGCCTTGTCAGGGAGCCTAAATTAAAATGGATTACAAATTCCTCGAGCTGCCTCATCCTTTTAATAGTAGGGACTGCAAAGCTGAATAATTAATGCTTGGAAGTCGGTTCCATCAAGATCAATGCAACTTCCCTCCAAATCTATGCACCCAAGACTCAGAGTTCATCACCCTCAACCAGACTGCGAGGCAAAGGGATCGTCTCGTTTTACACACAAGGAAGAGAAGCGCAGGACAATGTTACTTGCTCAAAGCTACAAGCTCTTTGCTGTGCTCGCTTTGAACCAAGGTTCAAGTCTAGTAAGGTGGCTCACTGCACCAGCTTGGATCGCCAGCTCCTTGAGTATAACCCCATGTCTTCACACCAGGGTGAGGAATCAAGCTGGGGACCAATCAGAAGCAGATCTGCTTAAGCTTCAGCTGCATCATGAGCCTTTGGACAATGCCCTGCCTACTAGGTCATTGTGGCAACACCACACCACGTCCCGACAGTGCATACTGGGGTTTAGGATTCAAAGGAAGGATTGGGATAGAAGCCTTCCTTCCCTCTTATTCATCCTCTTCACTGACTTAACAGTGTTCCCATCTGCTGTCCTTGTCTTGATACTCTCCTGGTTTTTAGATACGCTTTTATGGTTTGCATTTTTATCGTTCAATTGCTTTGGGATGTTTTACGGAAAGCCATTCACAAATGAAATAAATAGCGACAACAACAATGTAGGAAGTCGTCATGAGTCAACCCTGGAGCTATATGAAGAGATTCAAGGAAACAGGGAAATGATCTGCAGCCTTGTAGTGGTCATGGAAACTATAAATTAGAGACTGTGATTTGCCACCAAGAACTATTCCTTCGGTGTCCTTCCTGACTGAAGCTGACACACAGCTGGGATCATTAGAAGGGTTTATTTATGCCAGGGGCACCAATTAGTTTTGTCTCCGCTCTAGATTTTAAGTCCAGTCTCTCCAGTTTTGCCCTTAATGCACCTTACTATACAAACTACCAACTAACCCCAAAAGCACATTGATATATTTTATGATAGCAATAAGGCATATCATTACAGGTTCTCTAGGACTCACCCTCTTTTAATGTATTCTCCTTTACTGATTGAATCTGGTTCAATGCAAATATTCATGAAGTCTTCTGTGCGCTAAAAGAAATGTTCAGAAATGGATGCATTAATTCTAACAGCCACGGCATCTCATGTAAGCCCCACCATCTGCCTCTGAATGAATTCAGTAGCTTCTCCCATTCTCTGGGGGGAAACAGTATTTGGGAGCCAGGAGAATTCAAAGCAAAGAGTTACCTGTGTGAGCCATAGAAGGGCACTGTCAGGTCAAAAACTAGACAGAATGTGCATTAACATATTCTCATATTCTCTCTCTCACACACACAGCTGCAATTTCCTACTCACATACCTGAATGCAAGTCCCACAACTCAGTGGAGCTTACTCCTGAGTAAACATTTACAGCCTTGCAGTCCCAGGGCAATGAACTCACATCTGCAGCTGAAGCAGAGTGTTCTTTGTAGAAGGAATAAAAATTAACCTCCAACCTCCTCTTTTACACAATAGCACACAGAGTGACATCTTCTTATATCTTTCAATCACCCTTGAAGTTAAGGATTCTCAGATTGGCAAGTTCAGGTTCTGAACTTATTCAGAATGCACTCAAGAATCACACCCAACCACAATTTCCTAAATAAAAAAAGCAGTGCTCTGAGCCCAGAAGAGTCTCTTAGCAGCCCAGCTAGCTGCATCCTCGCTCCTTTGATCTACTACACACATACTGCCTAGCTGGCATTTCATTTAAAAACTGGGCATGTCGGTAATTATCCTTCAATGTGTGGAGGGATGTTCAATTTAGCTCCTAGGACTTGCTGTTATTCAGCACAAGGCATCTCAGTCTTTGCTCAGTGAAAAAATGGTACAGGGAAGACGTAAACAATAATCCTTAGGCCTCTTGCTTTCAGGCTTATGTTCTGTCCTAAAGTCCTATAAGGGCGGTGCTCAACATACAAATAAATATAAGTCAAAAACTGAAAAGCTTGCGTAAACTATGCAAAGCAAGCACCCTTGAATGGTGCATAATTATTTACCAGCCTTGCAAAATTTATTCTACTTCTGTTAGTCATGAAGAAAAGATAACTGTGTGGGGCCCTGGAGCCCAGCTAGCTTCCTGATCATGAGAAATTGTTGCCTCCTTTGGCTTCAGAGATCCAGCAGGCTTTGTCCACACACTTTCAAGTCTATTTGTGAAGCAGTAAGGTCTAGGTGGTTTGTGCCTCCTTAAAAGCAGAGAATCTCAAGAAATGGTACTCTGCACTAAACATTCCATGCTCCAATGGACTTACTGCACAGGAAATGACACACACATTTTATGTGCAGAATGGGCACAGGTACTCATAAAGTACAAAAAGCATGTTTGTGTATATATGCTTCTCTCTCTCTCTCTCTTTTTGTCATGGCCCATTTTAAGAAGCGCACACACGGCTCACAGGGTATGGGACTTAGAGAGAGGCAAAGCAAAACAGACGCGCACATCTCAGGTTGCCACCATTTCGAATTCAGACCCGATGTATTAGGCCTAAGCAGGCTGTTATCCCCTCAAGTTACAAAGCAACTACTTTTGTGAAGATGAAGAAAAGCTTAGCATTTTTTTATTTATTTCTCTACTCTTACTTTCAAGTCAAGATGTCGGTTCTGAGTAGTGACAGAGAATTCAATAGCGGACAGCTGCATTTCTCGCCAGGCCTCCGGGGTCTGCTCCTTGGGGATTTCTGAAGTCCGAGAGGAAAGACACCATTAAACAGAAAGTTAGATAAGCGCTGTTGTATTAAGATCAGCAGAGGCCCAGATCCTTCTATTTCTTGTTACTTCACAAGGCCTTGTTCCATCTATATTTAATGCCGGCGGCTCAAAGGAACAACAGCCGCAGAAAAGGAAGAAAGAAGTTCAAAGTTCACACAACAAAAAGAGAGCAACTCGCTGGCTTAATTGGAAAAGGTGACAGATCTCTCAAGGCCCTGCTGCAGGGCCACAGTGGGGAGAAAGGATTCTTCTAATGAACAGCTTTAATATAACTATCTATCTGAGAGAGAATGACTGACCTTTGGGGACAGGTGTCCAATAATGTGCCAGTCTCTTGTAAAGCCTGATGTATAAAGGAGGTCTAGGGGTCTTCTGCTCCGGCTCCTCAGGAGGCCTTGGAGTTGGGTCCAAATAGGAAAGGGAGGCTAGATGCTTCTGAGGCCACTCCTAGGAATTTCCAGAAAGAAAAAGCAAAATAACCATTTCTACAGGGGTATGGGAGAGCTAGACCAACCATTCATCCAACAGCAGGCAGACTTGGAGTTATGGTTGCCACCAAACAGCCACATGGCAGAAGAGGCAATCTAGGGGCTGCTTAACCCACCTGCTGCTTTCTCCTCCAGCCATTCTACTAGCCCATTTCCCTGTGATGAGGTGAACAAGTGTTTCTGTCAGTTGAGGGGGACGGAGTGGCTGGGGAAAGTGTGTGTGAGGAAAGAACTATACTTCCCCCAAAGCAGGTTACTGTCCTGCCGCAGAGAATAAATTCTGGTCTAGCTGATCTAAATCGTTTCTTGCAAAGGCTGCACTCGACTGTCACACTAAACTGTGGTTTAACATTATGTGGGTGAGCTGCAGCAAGACTGAGTGAAGTGTTGCAGTCTTCCCTCCCATGTAGTCAGGAAAAGGAGGCCTTCTGAATAGATTAAATTCATGTTGAATAAACTCTGGCTTGTCCTGTCGAACCAACCAGGAATCCTGGTAAGGTTCAAAACAAGCCAAACCAATGTTATGAAGTTGCTTTATTTAATTTGTTCAAGAGTTCAAATCAACACTTTAATTTGAAGAGTGTTTGTTCAAAAACAGGATTCCTGATTTATATAAAACAAATCACTCAGAAAGGTGAGGGGGTGGGGAGAGGTGAGACTGATGCTTTTGTTTGGGCTCACTGCAGTTTCTCCACATACCACGGAACCATGGTTTAGTATTACGTGCAAACTCAGATAGTACATATGTTATGATGTGTCAGGGCATTTCCCAGGAGAGTTATATGTTTATTATCTGCTAAGGAATCAAGAAAAGGGTGTGGACAGGGGGGAAATGCAGCTACTTTAATGTATGTCAAATCCTTCAGTACCTGAGAACTAGAGCAATTAACCTTTCTGCTCATTTTGCGACAGAAGGTAGGCTGAATGTAAGAGGCAGATTATCAACAGTCCTGTGGGCTCTATTTATAGGCACCACTTACATCAATTGAATAAATCTCAGGGTGAATCATTAGCATAACAAAAACCATGAGAAAGGACTGCACTAGAGGAAGGCAGCCGAGCAACCTCAGCTGCATGAGAGGCTGTTTACCCTTCCATAATGCAGTTAATATTCCATAGTAATTTCTAGCATTGCAGTATTATTTCAGCTGCATTCCACTAGCAGATTTTTTAAAAGCCAATTGTCTCTGCCACCCTTTTCTGGCAAAATATGAATAACCAAAGCTTGGTCGGTTTTGAGCTACGTTAAAAAAAAGTCAACACTGCCTTAAATATGATATGTAAGCACTCCAAACTACATTATATGCCGCATACAGTAAGATCACACGAAGTTGCCTCACAGAGTGTCAGACCCTCTAGCTCACAGCTGTCTGGGTGTGACTCTCCAGCAAATTCTTTTGTTTTGGACTAAACCTGGGGACTTCATGCACTCAAAAATGTGATCCATCACTGTGTGCATCACAGATCTTCCCACTGTGATAGCCTTGTGTGACCCATATTGAAATGCCTTTACCTTCAATGTATTAAAGAAGTGGGCTGCTTTGATTTTCAGAGGCCCAAGATACCAGTACCTAGAAGAGAATAAAATGAACCAAAAAAGCAAAATAAAACTGGGGGCACGGGGAAAGCAGTCCTCTTTAATAATGCAGTATCTACTAAAGCTGTTTCTTACAATCTAATCTTTGAACATTAGATACCCAAGCAATGTGTAGCAAAGTGTAGTTGGCACCTGGATGTGTGCTAATGTACTCAGTGGGCTTCTCTAGATGACCTGTTTCTTGAGCATTCATCCTGTTTTGCTTATGCAAAGAGGTCAGACTATGTCTGGTATTTATTCAGCACTTGTTCCGATTTGTTCTACAAAACTGAGCATTCATCCCCATTTGCTTGTGGGATATTTCCTCATCTTCCTGTTAGTCGTCTGTTCATCCCACACTTTCCCTGTCACTTTCCTCACTGCAAACGGTCTGGTTTTTTTAAACAGAAATGTGGATTGATTGCACAAAGCACTTTAATCCATTTTAATTGCACAAACGTAAATTTCTGGTGTGTGCTTCAATCTGTTGCGAAAAATAGTGACAGTTTAGAGGCATCCCATGTCTTTTTCTGGAACCTGGTCCAGGGATTCAGAGGCAATCAGCAGCTGTCTTAACACTTCACAGCCTGATCTGGTCCCAGTGGGCTCCTTGCTTGCATATTGTTGGAGATAGTGGAAAAACTGTCTAGAAGTACAAGATTGGAGAAACTGTCTAGAAGTACAACATAGGGGCAAAGAGAAAACAAAGCAATAGTGGTCAACATACTTGCTGACTTTTGCTCCCGCATCTCTGTAAGACCCCCATCTTAAACCAGTTACAGCAAAGACGGGCTGGTCTTTGTTCCCCTATAAAGGAAAAAAAAAACAATCACTAACAAAAGTCAAATGTTATAAATTGCAGTAATCTGTGGTGATCTTGCCAACAATGGATCAGTGGTCCGAAAACAAAAATACCAACCACTATATTCCGGCAACACATAACAGAAAGGAATTGCAAATTAATTCCTCAGTGTAGAGTGCTTGTCTGCAATGTTATTTTAGCCATGAGTCATTTAATTTTGTGGCTATCAGAAAACCAAAGCAAGAATGACGAGTAGTTATCATTTAAATGAAAGGGAAATCTTCACAAGATGATGGTGATGATTAATCTGCTGAATTTCAATCCCTTCATTGCTCTCAAGGAAGCCCAGGGCAGCAAACAACAAAGCGGTAAAAACAGTGCAATTAAAAACAAAACGAATTTCACACATTTAAAAACAATTAAGAACATAAAAAATAGAAAGGCTTAAAAACATTATAGGAGCAAATCCCCCTCTTCTCCTTCCCAGATGCCTTCATACATAGCTCAGTTGATAGAGCATAAGGCTCTCAATGTCAGGGCCACGGGTTCAAGTCCCTGCCCTGCACTAGGTGCGCTGTTCTTTAAGGAATGATTTTATATTGTTGCATGCTCTTTAAAAACATAATGGGGTCAGAAAAGCACATGGCAAAAGACAGATGAAGAAAAATATCCCTCCCAGAAAGAGGAGGACCTAAGAAAAAAGATGGCTACCTTAATCTGCAAAACGTCAAGTGGAATAGTCTCTCCTTTCAGTATGGACAATGTGGCATCAGTAATATGCCTGAAGAAGAAGTCAAGAGGAAGATGTTATTCAGTAGCAGAGGGCATGCTTCCCTTGCAGAGCATCCTAGGCTTGAGCTCAGGTAAGGACCATTAGGTCCAGTCGTGGCCGACTCTGGGGTTGCGGTGCTCATCTCGCTTTATTGGCTGAGGGAGCCGGCGTACAGCTTCCAGGTCAGGTGGCCAGCATGACTAAGCCGCTTCTGGCAAACCAGAGCAGTGCACGGAAACGCCGTTTACCTTCCTGCCGGAGCAGTACCTATTTATCTACTAGCACTCTGACGTGCTTGCGAACTGCTAGGTTGGCAGGAGCAGGGACCGAGTAACAGGAGCTCACCCCATCACGGGGATTCGAACCGTCGACCTTCTGATAGGCAAGTCCTAGGCTCTGTGGTTTAGCTCAGGTATCTCCCTTTAAAAGGACCCTAATGGCACCAGAGCTGAAAAGGACCTCCCCCCACAAGATCCTTTGCTGCCAGTCAGAGCTGACAGCATTTGGGTGAGAGGAACGATCAGCCTGACTTGGCATAAGCACATTCACGTATTCCTGCACACACACAAAAAGAAGACACTGGCATCTAAATTAGAGCTTTTATTTCAATTTCAAGCCTACTCTGATCCCACAGCCTCAGGACAGGCGACACAAAAAGCCTTCAGTGGAGGCTGCACTGCCATGAAATAAGAGAGTACCTTCTGCTCACTCCCAACCATAGTCTTGCCCATTAATTTGTGGGTCTTGCATAAAGTTGACTATGGATGAGGTTCAAATGCCTGTTTTGCCATAAAGCTCACTAGGAGGTTGCAAGCAGAAAAGCAAGAGTTTCTGAATGCAGCCTTTTGAGTCGGTTTCCTGCTGCACTGCCACAAACTGAATGGATCAGAATGCATGAAAAGGGAGGATGCCTACATTATAGTTCTCAATTTACACTGGCACATATCTTTCATAGTTGCATTTATATGCTGCTCCTCGAGTTAAAAACAAAAGAGGAATGTAAATGGGTAAAACTGATGGCAATTGCAGCCAGACAGGTTATAGCAAGTAATTGGAAAAATGCAGAAGAGCTAGAGGTGAACCAATGGAGGAAAAAACTGAGTAATATTATAATTTTAGAATACCTGTGAAGATACATAGAATGAAAGGGCTTAAGGTCAGTGAGAAAGAGGAGGATTGGTTTGAGAAGATATTTAATTATTTGGGTAGGTTTGAACAATCTGGGGCAATTAAAATGTCAAAAGTTAAATAAACCTTGTGGAGGAAGGAGTGTTAAGGTATATAGAAGTGTACATGTGGTTGATTTGAATATGTTATTACTGAATATTATTGAATAAGTATATTATTGAATGTGTACGTTATTGAATATGTATACCCAATGTATCAGTCGCCTGGGGGGGGGTGTTTCACTGTTTGTGTTTTGGTGGTTGGCAATCAATCAATCAATCAATCAATCAAATTATTATTATTATTTTAAATTATATCCTGCCCCTTCTTCCTGCTGTGAAATCTCCAGAAATTCAACTCCGTCTTAAATGCAATATCAGAAATGTTTCCAGCTTCATGGAATGGTCAAATAATAGGGGTGGGGCAGGGATGGGGAGCTGGGTAACAAATCAGTGTGAAAGGCACTTTGGGGATTGCTAAATCTGGGATGTGGTGCATCGCCTTCCCATCATACTTTTCCTCAGCAGTAAGTGGGTGTTATTTCACTGCCACAGAGAGCCTGCTCACTATTGCTCACTGTATCTTAATTAGCATTCAGTTCAACAGAAGCTTTGTAGGTATCCTTTATAGGTCATTTTCTCCAAGCCAACTGGCACAACATCCTTTGTTTGCAGCTCGGAGAAAGCGAAGGCTCTTGTAACAAACCAGACTTATACTTGCCAACTTGACATGACTGAGGGTTCCCCCCTTGCCCTTTTCAAGTGGAAGCTGGATTCAACAGTGCTGGCTTCTAATTAAATTGCTTCCAGGCCGGCCAACCTTTCAGTGAGAACAAGTGCGATGGAATTAGGGAGCAAGGCAACCAACCTTAGTGGTACCTTTCTTAAGCTAACACCCTTCAGAGGTTTTGGACTACAACTCCTATTAGCACCAGCCAGCATGGCCCATGGTCAGGGGTGGGTGGAGAAGAAGTTTGTAACATCTGAAGGGCACCAGCTTGGGGAAGCCTGATGTGGACCAGGGATGGGGATGACGACTTCAGTTCTAATCGCCAGGTCAATGAAGAAGTGCACTGTAGCCAGACCTTACAGGGTTGCTGTGAGGACAAAACAGGGAGGCTCCTCACATGCTCCCTTGGACTCCTTGAAAAAAGGGAAGGGTACAAATGTGACAATAAATGTAAAATCTGTAAGTCTGTGTAACCAGGGAGGTTCATGTGATGCCTTCATTATATACCTTTATGTTCCTCTTCAACTAGGCCTTTGGCTGATTGATATCCGGTGCCCTTTTAAGTGTGTTATGGGAGGAAGGATTCTTGCTTTGGTTTTGTTCTTATTTTTATTATGTATTTTGTGGTTTTTTCTATGGTAATTTTATGTTGGGAACTGCCCTGAGATGATGAGGATGATGATATTATTAATTATTATTATTATTATTATTATTACTACTACTACTACTACTACTATTATTAATTTGTGCCCCGTCCATCTGGCTGGGTTTCCCCAGCCACTCTGGGCAGCTTCCAAAAAAGATTAAAAATACACTAAAATGTCAGATCTATGGATGAAGGGCGGTATACAAATTAAATAAATAATAATAAGTCTGAACTTCTACAGAAAGTACCATTTTAGGTACATTAAGGTCATGATATAGATCTTTTCTCATTTTTGAAGGTGACCATGTATAACATAATCTTGAATTGCCTAAAATGGTCCCTTTGGCGGGGGGACGGACGGACCAGATTTGCAGCCCTTCCTTCCTTCAATATACACCAGTCTCCTCCTCCTCCCTGCCACCTTACTCCTTTTCACACTGATTCTCGTATGATGTGTGTGCGCACACACACAAACACGCACACACACTTACTGGACTTGGTTTGCACTCTCAGGATAAAGCGTGTGACTTAAGGTGCTGGTCTTTCCGAGGGGAATGAATCCGATGGGAATCTTACTGAAAGCTGCCTGGGAACAAGGGCAAAACAAATTTGCATCAGCGCCAGCTGAATCCAGCTCCCTTTCTGTGCAGAGGACAGCTGCGCCCGATTTCACTCCCCGCCCCCCACCCCAGGCAGGCTCTTCCTGAAAGGGAGGCAGTAATAAAGAATGACTCGGAACATCAGCCTCTCCGGACAGCCCCTCCGAATGCCAACTGGCTACAAAGCAGCCTTCTGTAGTCATTAGCTGCATTGTTACACACGCAGAGCCTGGCACGTCCTCTCCAAGCAATGTATAGATTCTGTCAGCAACCTGCCATCTCCTAAAAGACTGAAGGTGGCACCCGAAGCGTGGCTGCGCTCAGGCTGCATTTCACCTCCGAGCAAAGCGCAGCCGAGACAGGAAATTCGGTAATGCAGAGTGTCTTTCTCCGCGAAGGGGAATATTAAAATAAGGCGCCCTGGCAATCAAGTCGGGAGGTTATTCTTACACACCAATCAAGCAGCCCTTTTCCAAACAGACAGATTGACAGTCTTTCTCTTTGACTCTGCAAATTGGGGGAGCAGGCAACAGAATGAGGTGATCTGCTAATAAGGAAGGGTCACATGCTGGGTTGTGGCTCGGACGCGACTGGAAGGTTCAAACACAGCTCTGTCTCTAGACATGCTGCCTGGCTGGAAGTCACTGCCTGCATTGTTCTCCCAGTCAACGCCCGGCTGCTAAGGCCACGTTACTATAGAGTACACATGGATGTGCACACACATACAAACCAAGAGCTGTGCTCCTTCAAGTACGCCAGCAAATCAATGTTAATGACTGTGCAACCACGACACCTTGGCTCTCTGCAGAAGACTGCAGCTTGCAGCACAGTGATTCAGCAAATCCAACTCATTTTCTGAAGCTCTCCATCTGCTTCCATGCTTTTCTGTTGCAGCCTCTCTTACAACCAGTCTCCTTCCTCATCTCATTATCTCTTCTGTCCCCTTATACTTCAGAGCAGATGGCCCAGTGTCAAACGAACAGAGAGACACAGCGATTTTGCCTACAGTACTAACCACAGCCTGCTAAGAGGTGTTAGCTACCTGGAGATTGCGGTGCTGGCGAGTGCCGGGCCTTTTTGGGTCACAGACTTGCACCAGCAGAACAGGTGCACAATATTCAGGGAGTTTGGGGTTACTGTGAGCTATGATGGGGTGCACCATTCTAGCGTGCAAAGTGAAAGGGGGATAAGAAAGAAAATTCGAGGGAAGTGTTTTGTCATGGGAGGTAGCAAAACTTCATTTCCTGCCGAGCCAACATGCAATCTAGAAGCTGCATGGAAATGAAAGGGTGAGGTTAAGCATGCTGGAACTAGACAAAATCTTCAAACAAAAGCATAACTTGATCTCTACTGTCCTCTTAGTCTGAACTAGAACTGTACTGCAATGAAACAGAGAAGCTGCTCTTTAGTTATGCGCCATCAATAGCTGGGAAGATGAACTTCTTTTTTTTAAAAGAATATAACATTGCTCATGGCTTGGCTTGATGAATAACCTGGCCAATGCCTATAGAGTGTGATCTCTGTTTGCGTGCCCATTATTCTCCCTAGCTGGTTAAGGGATCCAGTTATTATCTCTTGCCTGGGAAAGCAGGCTGGCGGAGGGGGCTGCCATCTCCTGAATCTCGCTCTGTCCAGTCGAGAGAATCAAGTTCATGGAGTTCATTGTGAGCTCCAACCGTTAGCTAAAAGGGTCCGTCACTGTACAGAGAGAGGAGGCATCTGATGACTACTGCCTCCGGGGCAACCATAAATGGACAGCAATAGGGAAAGACAGCATCCCTTCCCCACTGATAGGAAACAGAGACTGACATGAAAAGGCCAAGTCTACACAGCACTGTAGCTCAGATCCATTGCTCCTTTACCCAGGAATTGCTCCGTTTCCAGGAGATGGGGGAGGAGAGGAATGGTCCTCCATTAAGCAGCAAAGCTGTCACAGCAGATTATTACTTTTTCCTGGTTTCTTTTTTCAAGTGTAGAGATTTGAAAGCTTACAATTTCTCAAAGGAAGAAAGGTAATTCTTTGCACTGAAGCTGAAATATAAATTTTGTCTCTCCCTAAGCAGGCAAAGGCTCTGTACAGCAGACACAATTCTAGTTGCTAACAGCCTCCTGGGATCTCAGAGAGAATCATTAAATTGCATTTTCTGTCTTTCTCTTTTTTTCCTTTTGGTCAGGTACTGATAAGACATTGTGGAATACAATTCTGTTAACAAGCAGCCTGATACGCTTTATGCAATGCACCCCTGCTGGTGTATGGATTTCACCCAAAGCTTGCTTCCAAAGGGAATGCAAACAGTCACTGGTTCCACTATCACTTTACCTGACTACTGGTCCAGAGGAACACTTGTTTTGCAAATCTGGACAAACACCTGTTCAAAAGTTTTGCATTAAAAACTACCCTGCTGTGCTTACCAGGAACTCCGCAAAACTGGGGCAAGAAGCTACTTCCAAGACAAAGGCCTAATTAATTCTCAACAAACCAACAAACCTGTGGCAAGGCTGTACCATTTCATATTGTATGTGCGGACTGAATGATTGATTGCTCTTGCTCCATATGAAACAAGTCTCTCTACACAGAAAACCAGGGAGAAGAATTTGGGGCCCAGCCTTCCTGTCAACATGCTACTATTCTAAAAATTGTTTTTGTATGGAGGAGCGTTCCATCACACGAAGCCCCCACATGCATTCTGGGGGCTTCACCCCCAGAATGCTACACCCCAAACACAGATTGACTTCCCTGGGCCCAAGACAGACAGATGAAACTGCAAGCCAACAGCAGGGTCAGCCTAACAAAAAAGAGAAGACAGCGAGACTACAGAATGCTTTGGATTTTCCTGTTAAAAAGAGGCAACAGAAGAAAACACCTTACCTCATCCACCCTTCGGAGAAGGCCAGTTATGACCTGTAAGAAAAAAACTTTTTTTAGCTACCATCGGTAAAATGAACCAGAACTTGCCTTCCTTCTTCAAATGAACAGATGACACACCACCAAACATTGATGTATCCTACAATTTTTGCTCCAGTTACCTACTTATTACATTTACATATCACCCTTTCCTCCAGGGGGCTCAAGGAAGTGTGGATGGTTCTCCCTGCTCACAACAACCCTGTGAGGTAGGTTAAGGCTGAGAGACAGTGACTGGCCCAAGGCCACCCAGTGAACTTCCGGGCTGAATGGGGATTTGAATCCTGGTCTCCCAGGTCCCAGACGGACATTCTAACTGCTACACCACATGATGTTTCGAATGGTTTAGTGGGAATCAGGATGAGAGGAATCTTGGGGGGGGGGGGGGGAGAAGCTTGGAGTGCATGACGGTGGAGGAAAAGCTTCTCCTATTGAGAATCCTCCCCCATGTGCCATTTTCCCAAGGGGAGAAATGTAGAAGAATTCTTACAGTACCTCTTGCAATGTTCCATCCCCTCCTGCAACGATTATGATGTCCGTGTTTTCCATCAGCTCCAACAACTTCTTCGCTTGCCCTTCATAATCTGTCTGTGATAAATACAGAGAGGCCAGAAACATATTGGGTGGTATTAATACTCAGAACGGACCCAATGAAAAACAAGGACTTGGGTCCACTAATTTCAATGGGTCTCATGATTGTGACTAACATTGGGCATTGGCTGCCCAAAAAGAAAACCTTTCATCTCCATATGAACACGCGTACATCTAATACTCAGCACAACAGCACACATCTTCTCATTTATTTATTTCAAAGTTTTGCATCACCCCTCTTAAAGCCCCCCACCCCCCACCAATACAGGATGTAACACAGAGAAATCCCTACAATATATACACTCAACTAAGATAAATATAGCCCATGCTGTTTCTAAATTAGAAGTGCCAAACTCAAAACATGTAATCACATTTTTCGTTCAAAGAAGTTGCTTGTTTTTGCAGGACTAATTGATGGTTTTGACATATCTTCAAATAGGTAGCTTCTGAGAACCATGCCTTCTTATTCAGCCAACAATCTCTGCTAGATCATTTCTAAAAGCAAACAGCACCATCTATTGAACTAACCCACACTACATCCTGAGGCAATGGAGGGGGGGGGGGATTTGCAACCATCTCCCATCCACGTATTGAGAGACAACATCCTACTTGACTCATGAACCCTTCCAATTTACAAGATAACCACATGGAATGATAAAATATTTTGTGATCCAATGGGGAGGGTCCGTAGCTCAATGGCTGAACATATGCTATGCACACACACACACAAAAACCCACTCAGTAAAAGTGCAATGCATATTGATGGGATTAGATAAATCATCTCTAGCTACTTGCATACCAAAGCTGGGGGGAAAGTTGCTGCTTGAAACTCTGGAGGGCTATTATCTGTTTGAGTAGACAGCCCTGAAATAGATGGACTAATGTGACTCAGTATAAGGGCAGCTTCAAATGCTCACTACTGAAATTCCTAGGAATGTGCCCTGCCTACCTGATCCGAGGGTGAAGCATTTCCTGAGCAGAATGCCCTCTTGCCTCTGAGTGGAGAAAGGACATACTTCTGCTAGCAATAGTTTGTTGAACAGCTAGCACAATATAATCTCAGAACAGTTCAGTCTTCCCTTCCTTAGGAAGGCTCTCTTGTCTTTTTATGTTCTCATCAGAGATGCTGAGTTTTTTTCTTATCCGAGAGGCCATTAAAGGTGTTTAAAAAAGGACTGCTCTTAATCAATCTCAAGTGCCCTGTGGCAATTTTATGAGCTCTCGTGCATGAGAATGAACTTTTCTCAGGCAGAGTCATCAACTCTTCTCTTTGCCTACAGGCCTTGGTGGCTCTCTCGCCAAAATCTTGTATATATTCTCCATCGCCCTTGAGTCAATGAAATGAAAGCAAGATAACAACATTAAAAAAAAAACCAAACCAAAACACAAAACATGGCACTGGTTTTTGTTGTTTAGTCGTTTAGTCGTGTCCGACGCTTCGTGACCCCATGGACCAGAGCACGCCAGGCACTCCTGTCTTCCACTGCCTCCCGCAGTTTGGTCAAACTCATGCTGGCAGCTTCAAGAATACTGTCCAACCATCTCGCCCTCTGTCACCCCTTCTCCTTGTGCCCTCCATCTTTCCCAACATCAGGGTCTTTTCCAGGGAGTCTTCTCTTCTCATGAGGTGGCCAAAGTATTGGAGCCTCAGCTTCAGGATCTGTCCTTCCAGTGAGCACTCAGGGCTGATTTTCTTCAGAATGGATAGGTTTGATCTTCTTGCAGTCCATGGGACTCTCAAGAGTCTCCTCCAGCACCAGCACTGGTTTTAAAATAAGAAAAAATACAACTCCTCCCCAACTTGAGCACTTATGGACTCTTTATCTTTCGTTTCACCTCTAGCGACAGATGGATTCTGGCCGATATATACTGGGAAGAAGAAATAGTCGCTAGGAGAAGAAAGCACAAGTCCATTCTCTGTCTTTACCTTAACCACAGTCACATCCAGACCAGACAAGTGAAGAATTGGGGCTGAGTTCTTTTCAAAAAGACTCCTGGCTTTGCTAGAAAATTAAAAGAAGAAGTGTGAGGTCACTTTATGATAGTCCCCACATTAGTCCACGTAAAAAATACCCTCAATTGTTAGCTAAAACCGAAATCATGTTCATAACAGCAACAGGCTATTCTACAGATCCTTGGCAAAAAGCCGTCATGGGATGGGGGCACCTTTATTTCATCAGTATAAAGGTGCATATTTGACTGGAGTGAGGTTTTGTATGCAGAATGAGTCATTCATACACAGTTCTCAGTCGCGAGATACCTGGGAAACTGATAACTGAATACGTGATGACAGAAGCAAAGAGCAAATTAGTGGAAGTGAGGGGGTAGAAGAAGGAACACTGGGCAGTGCTGGAGTCAGATAAATCTGTGCATTTTATTTATCACATGACATTATTATCCCACCCGTCTTCCAAGGACCGCTCCTAATTTAATTCAAGCAAACGCCCCTGTGAGATGAGAGGTAGGTAACACAGAGATGGCAACTGCCCCAAAATCATCCAGTGAGCTTCACGGATGAGCAGGGATTTGAACCCGGGTCTTCCAGGTCCTACTCCAACACATCAACTGCTACAGTGATTCTCAATGGTTCACAGCAAAACTAAGGTAAGGGTCATATTATAAGGCGATACAAGTCACTCCCCTGTGTTTGTAAGTGAATTTGTGAATTCACTGCTACTAGCTTGTGTTTCCAGGGACATTTTTAGGGGGCATTAGCATAGGACTTTCTCTTCTTCAAAAAAGAAGCTATTTACTAGCAAACAGTAAGTTCCGAAGGAAGTCCTTCTGAACTCTAGAATTATTCAAGGATGGAAAACCTGTGCCATCACCACACTTCACATTTTTGCTCCTCTTTTCCTCCAAGGTGTTCCCAAGCCCCTACTTCATTTCTGCAACAACTCTGTGAGGTAGACAAGTCTGAGAGATGGTGACAGGCCTAAGCTCAGCCAGTAAGCTTCATGGCTATGTCCCGTCATCCCAAGTCCAATGCTCATCTCGCCACTTTTCTATTATGGCTTTAGAAACTTTAAGTATTTCCCCCCAACAACCCTGCCTGCCACCCCAAATAATAAGCCCTCAAGCGATTAATGTATTATCACCCAACTAATGAGATATGGAATACTTGCCCTCGGTTGGTAAGATGCAAATTCTACTTTTAAAAGAGAAATATTACTTGCTTTATTATTATTCAGCAACATTAATACAAAAACTTCACCTGACCTTGTTTTGGTAATGCTCTCGTGCATTTTAATGCCTGCTGCTGCATAATAAATAACCATGGTATTAATTATGAATTATCCTGCAAAAATTATTTTGAGCACCCAGGGAAAAGAAAACAAGACTTTAAGTAAGGGACATCTTCCAAACAATGTGTCGTTTGTAAGACTTACCCCCTATCAAAAATAAGCCTAAGCTAGAATTTGCAGTTTAAGTCAACGAGACAATCTTTTTAAGCGGGGTGGCTTGGCCTCCTAAGCAAAAAATCCCTTCCTGGTCCTAAAATGAGTAACAGTGCCCCTAAAGGACTAGGTGAGCAGCCTGGGAGTCATTTTGGACTCTCAGTTGTCCATGGAGGCGCAGGTCAATTCTGTGTCCAGGGCAGCTATCTACCAGCTCTGGTATGCAGGCTGAGATCCTCCCGCTTGGACTACTGCAATGTGCTCTACATGGGGCTACCTTTGAAGGTGACTTGGAAACTGCAACTAATCCAGAATGCGGCAACTAGACTGGTGACTGGGAACGGCTGCTGAGACCATATAACACCGGTCCTGAAAGACCTACATTGGCTCCCAGTACGTTTCCGAGCACAATTCAAAGTGTTGGTGTTGACCTTTAAAGCCCTAAACGGCCTCAGCCCAGTACACCTGAAGGAGCATCCCCACTCCTATCGTTTAGCCAGGAAGCTGAGGTCCAGCTCCAGGGGCTTTCTGGCTGTTTCCTCACTATTACTTTTAGAAGACATCTGAAGGCAGCCCTGTACAGGGAAGCTTTTACTGCTTGAGGTTTTATTTTGCTCTTAATATTTTGTTGGGAGCTGCCCACAGTGGCTGCGGCAACCAAGTCAGATGGGCGGCATATAAATAATAAAATGAAATGGTGAAGATGCCAGCCATCGGGAGCCACATTCATTGACAAAAAAGCCCCTATGTGTTTAAAACCAATACGCCTGCTAAATCTTTGACCTTGAAATAGCTTTTGCACACAACGACCATTTGCTACCACTAAACCAGAAAATAGGCACAGCATTGCTTCAGGGGCACTAAATCAGCATGCCCAACATCTGAGCATGCCCCTCTATTTGGGAACATCTTAATCTCATTCATAGAGTGAGAATGCTGATGACATTAATGCGGAATATGGAGTGGGATAGGGGAGTGAGAAGAACTGTATGATTTGGGGTTCATGTTAAATTTAGCTAGCAGGCCCATTTTAACTGTGGTTTCTCAATCAGCGGAAGAAGTTCGATAACATTAGGTTCAGGGGAGGATAGGAAGTAAGGCTTTGGTTCCCACGAATGACTTGCCCTGATGAAAGCAAAACCAAAGTATATGAAAAGTTGACAGGTGGCAGGGAAAGGGAATCTTACCCTTTGCAAGCTGCAGGGTTGAGAAACACCGTTGCTTTCTTGATCTGCATGCTGGAAGGAAGAATCTGGTTGCCAAACACCTAATAATGGAGAGAAAGCTTCTCATTATTAAAGCATAAAAATCTGTCTGTTTTTGGTGCTGAACAATTCTGTGTTATTTCAGGGATTACAGGGCCCCTCTCCCACCCCCCACAAATGGCTTCAGTGAGGGGGGAGCAAAGACTGCTTTACTGAGCTCCGTCCCAGCCAGCAAAAGGCCACCTAGATGCCTAATTTAGCCTTATGTTCTGCAAACTCTAGTCAGCTTACAATGACAACTTGCAAGGGAACGGAAAAGGTACATCTGCATGCAGTTAGTTCCACTGAAAACAATGTGAGCCCTATACACTGACAGCTTGCTCTGCCTCTCTGTCCCACTTTGATGCAAGCTGCGTGACAAGTATAGGCCCCAGGCAAATATAACTAATAATAATAATCAATGAATTTATTCTCAACACTTTTGGTGAAGAGATATAAAGCGAGGCAGCTGAAGCAATTGTTTTAAGAGAGCTCTGTAGATTTTCAAAGCAGCAATTCATAGCAATTATCAGCATCACTGAGGCTATTAGAGTAGAGGATTAAAAAATTTGTTAGAATTTAATGCTCAACTCTGTTCTATTTATTTTACTGCGGTGGAAACGAGAAGGCAGAAGGCATGCGAGAAACAGTGATTCATGGGGGTAAAGGACAGAGGAAATCAAACTGGCATGTTATCTAAAGAACAGATGGGAAAAGTCAGTGATTAATTCTATTACTTTTGCATTCTTGGGGGAAATCATGGAAAAAGAGTGTCTGCATTCATAATTCTGAGGTCTGTTACAGCTGTTAGAAACATCTAATTATTTACTTGATGGGGGAGTGATATATTTGCTTGCTCTGAACAAACAACCTGTCTCTTCTACAAATTATACTGTTGGCAGACTTGCTTTTTATGCAGGCTCTGCTCTCATGCTTTCGAGTTTTAAAGAGGAAGACTAAAAAAACAAACCACTTCAAGACCCTTTGTAATCATTTACTAACCCAAAACATTGGCTGCAGGGTAGGCGCTTGTAAACTGATTTTATTTCCTGTTTGATCATTCCATCCTTCACACTACTCCCCCCCGCAACCCGGCCCACAAACACACTAAAACAACATTGCAGACAATAACTGAATATTCCCTAAACCTGTTTGACGCAAAGGTAAGTGAAATAACAGACACATTCACACACCATGATAAGCCAGGGGTAAGCTTGGCTTCCCTGTGATGTCCACATCTGGGATCCTGGCTTATTAAGAAGCACGGAGTCATAATCAAACATCAAACCATGGTTTAAGGCTGGCTGGCATGAAGAAAAACCCAGCTGGATCAGGCCAAGGGCTCATCTAGGCCACCACCCTGTTCTCACAGCTACCAATCAGATGCCAAAGGGAAGCAGAACATCAACATTTATTAAATCTGTATACCACCCTCCAACTAAACATCCCAGGGCAGAAAAATACAAAATAAGAATACAAAATACAGCTCAAACTGTCTTGCCCTGGTAAGCAACCTGGCTGCCGAATTCTGCACCAGCTGAAGTTTCTGAACCATCTTCAAAGGCAGCCCTACATATAATGCATTGCAGTAATGTAACCTAGAGGTTACCTGAGCACAGACAACAGAAGTTAGGCTATCTCTGTCCAGATAGGGGAGCAGCTGGGCCACCAGCTGAAGCTGATGGAAGGCACTCCATGGCCACCAAGGCCACCTTAGCCTCAAGTGACAGCAATGGATCTAGAAGTATCACCAAGCTGCGTATCTGCTCCTTCAGAGGAATCGTAACCCCATCAAGAGCAGGCAGTCTCCCATCCATCTAAGGACTAAGGAACCACCTACTTAGAATGCCTCAATCTTATCTAGATTGAGCTTCAGTTTTCCGGCTCTCATCCAGTCCATTACCAGGGCAAGACAATGGTCCAGCACATCTACTGCCTCACCTGCAGATGTTAAGGAGAAGCAGAGGTAAGTGCGACAGTGCCCTCCCCATCTGTGACTGCCAGCAACTGGTATTCAGGGACCCACTGGTTCTGACAATAGAGACAGAACATAGCCACCATGGCTAGAACACAAGTGATCCCGGCTTGTGAGGGAGCAGAACAAGATTCCAGGTTTGGACATGGCAGGAAGTCAAGCTTCACTATGGCTTGGTGGTTTGTTTCTGTTGCTCAAGCCAGGGGAGAAGCGAAGTGGGAGCAATCAGGCAACGTGAACTCATTTCCTAATAAGCCAGTGACCCTGGTTTATTGAGATCTCCAAACGCAGCCAGTATGACCGTGGTGCTGCATCTGTGATGGCACCTTTCAAGTGTTATTCGCAAGACTGCAACATCAAGTGTGGATTTGCATGCGCAAAGCAGGCCTCCGTTGCTCCTTGCCATAAAAACTATTTCACCCCTTTGAATGTCATATCCTAATAAATTCCCCCAAAGTGTAAGTTTCATTTTCAGACCACAAAGAAGGCCAGTTTCCATGTTACAGTGCTGCAATATACTACTGGAAACATAATAAGGAGTATTTTAAAAGTTTGTGTTTGCCAAAATGAATGTGCACATCTATTTGGATGAGCATATCCAGTTCAGCAAAATACAAGAGACACAACTTTCAGACAGAATCCAATTTTCCAATGGCCAATGAAATGGCCATAAATCTTTGGCCAGAGATACTACAAATAAAAAATGGGGGGAGGGGTACTCCACATGAAAGGCACAATTGGGTGTTTATGAAAATTTATAACAAGGAGGGGGAAACATGATTTCTGGTATCTGTATGCTTTTTCATTATTTTTTTTAAACTGCACTTTTGCATAAATATCATAAGGCAGTAATAGATTAAGAACACAGTATTACAATAAAAGTATGAAATACATCACTAAGAGCTGGTTGGCAAAGAATCTTAGGTTTGAAAGGCCTGTCTAAATAATATAGTTTTTAGAAGACATCTAAATGAGCAGGATGGTTCTGCCAAACCTCTATTGGGAAGGAGTTCCACAAGTCAGATCGTGACATACTAAAGGCTTGTTCCCTCAGGGCCAGCCGAACTTCAAGAGCGTTTGGGACTGCAAAGAGTGTCCTCCAATAATAATAAAATCAATTTGGTTTCTCCTGCTTCGTTGGAACTTTTTGGTCCTGCCTTTTTGTACAGGTACCAGAGTACCAGGTCCAATCAGAGTAAGAAAAGCTACATGCTAGCTGCTCTCCATTCTGCCAGTTGATGAAATGCAATTTCAATCTCCAGAATTTTCAGTCCTGTCACTGCTGGCCCACAAGTTTACCTAACAAAAGCAATACAGGTAATCAAGTTTCCCAAAGTCTTACTGAATATATTCCACTTTCGTGATGCTCATGAATAATTTGTGATGGCACTGAACTGAGGCGTAATTAGGTGCAAAGGGGGAAAGTGTCTTCTGGTATTTGAGCAGAAGAATACAGAGAGTCCCTTTGGCAGGCTAGTCACGTAGAGGAGACCTGCTGGGAGAATCTCCAGAATCCTGCACAAGAGAGATAAGGAGAGGATTTTAATCTAATTTGATCTTGTTAAATGGTATTACCTGGGCTTCTTGGCATGCAGCTCTCCTTAGCAGGTTATCGCTATCAGGAGGAGGAAGAAGAAAAAGGAACAGTGTTTTAGATAGCGCAAGTTGAGGGGAGGGATAAATAGATGGAAACACACATTTAAATATACCTACTTCTACTGCTTTGGCACACAAAACACAGACCAAACTTTCCAAAGGGGCTACTTGTCAAAAACACACAACTATTTAAATGTCACTGTTTTGATGCCACCTTAGCTTCCGTCACTTCTTGGACCATGCCTTCATTACCAAGAGCCAGATTCCACCCGCAATGAGATTACTTATTTGACCAAACTGAACCGCACCATTGTATAAACAGGAAGTAACTGACCAAAATTCCTCCAGTCTAACTGGTGAGTGGAATTAACCAGCTGCCCAGCCTGCTAGCAAATCAGTGGCCAAATTATTCCTTTCTCTGACAGAAGCACCAGGCTAGCTGCAGCACCACCAATGAAGTGCATATAGTCATCAAATTACCAAGAACGTACACCTGCATTTGCCAATATCCTTCCCTCCCTGCTCGTCTCCCCATCCTGTTTGCTGTTTTCCCTCATTGTCTACATTGTATGTTCCTTGGTGGCAAGGACCTGACTATTTTTTGCGTTGCCATAATATAAAATGTGCCCACTCTGCAAGTCTCAGCCACAAGTGAAAAAAACACCTGACATGGCAAGATGGTGTCATGGCAGGGAATCAGTAAAGACCTCTGGCCCTGCCCACCAGTGACATGGGGTCCCCAGAAGGTTGCCTACAAGAGAATTCAATGGTACCTCGGGTTACATACGCTTCAGGTTACATACGCTTCAGGTTACACACTCTGCTAACCCAGAAATAGTGCTTCAGGTTAAGAACTTTGCTTCAGGATAAGAACAGAAATCGGGCTCCGGTGGTGCGGCAGCAGCAGGAGGCCCCATTAGCTAAAGTGGTGTTTCAGGTTAAGAACAGTTTCAGGTTAAGTACGGACCTCCAGAACGAATTAAGTACTTAACCCGAGGTACCACTGTACAGCCTCCTGATGTTTTCCTCAACCACATCTCTGCTATGTTTCTCAGCTATTGTTGGACTACGAATCCCATCACCACTGGTCCTGCTAGCTAGGGATGATGGGAGCTGTAGTCCACCAACAGCCAGGGACCCACGTTTGAGAAACACAGTGATAATTCCCCACACCTGGCTTAGCGTGACACAACCAGCTAGAAAGTGAATTTCTCCCCCAGAAAAGTGAACAATGAAACCTGAGGGGCAACCTGTGGAGACAAGCAATGAGGTTTGAGCTGAAATAAAGCAAAGAGACCTGCTCTTTTCATCTTGGATCGGCATCTGTCTTAGGCTGCAATAGGGAGGCATATGAGTGTCCTAAAAATTGGCCCACTGCACTTTAATGCGCTTCTATATTCTAGTCCACTTTGTATTTCTTGTTTGCCCTGGGAACCTTCAACAGCTGGTGGATATAAACGTATTAAACAAATAAATGGAAACTCGCTGCTTCTCTTTGCTCCACTTAGCCATCTTTTCCAAAGATAACTCTCCACGTAGTCATTAAAATGGGGCTTGAAGTGCTATGCAGTTCAAGGGTGAAGAACGGCGATAGGAAAGTCAACTTTTGGAAGCACCTCTCTCTGCGGAAGTGGCATCCCTGTTCTGATTTGCGCAGCCTGAAGCGTTCTGGGTTTGCGGCTTTCATCTCTCAAGGATTAAGGGCCAAGCTGGTAAAAGCCCAAGAGGTGCCTGCCTGCCTGCCTGCCTGCAGCTCAGAGTGGCCGGGGTCAGGGAGGAGGAGGCCAGAGGGCAAACGAGCACTCACTTGGTTTACAGCAGGGCAGTGCTCTCCTTGGCTCTTGGTGCCAAAAGGGCCAGGCAGCACTCCTTTCAATTCCGCTCTGATGATATGCTGCACATTTTTATTAATACGCAGCAGTTTACGGGGCTCATTCCAGAACAACTCGCTTGCCGACTTTCCCCCTCTTTCTCTGCTTATTCCACTTTTTAAAGCCATGTAACTCGTTCTGCCTTACCAGCATTTACTGCCACGGTAGCTTTTCTCACGTTACAGAAAATTGATTTTAGATGAAGAATCAATCTGGAGAAATTCAAACTAAGCAGCGAGAGAAACTCTGTCAATAGGAAACCTTTAGTGAAAATAATGGGACAAACAGAAATAAGCTTCCTAAGCGAGAGAACGCATAAATAATATATTACTCCAATTCATGCCTAATTGGAATATTTATCAAAGTTTTCCTTAGAGGCAGTAGCGCTCCCCTTAACATAATGTTTGCTCTTCACATTCAAAGGAATAAATCATGTGTGTTAAGCAACAGGAACATTTTTTCTTTCTTTTTTTACAAGAATGGCAGGCTATTGACTAATTGCAGTAATTTTTACTAAGTACTACTTAAAAACCAACTCTAGTGCTGAAATGAATTGGACAGCCCTACTCCATCTTATCTACCCATGTACAGAGAGGCACCGCAAACAAACATGTATTTATTATAAGGGCAAAATTCTCAGCACCTCTCCCTACCCCCAGCATGTGAAAGCTTTGAAGCAAACACGAGAGAGACCATTCTTATTAGAAGATTCCCCATCGAACCTGCTAAGTATCTGATCAGTTAGCAAAGCCTAAGGAAAGTAAGTCTTGGCTGATGATGCACAGTGGTAGGGCAACAGGAATGCAATGAATGCATCCACATCAATTCTTTTCATGGACTTCCTGCTATAATCGTTTGGTGTTCCTCAATGTCAGGAGAAAGAGAAGCATTACAGAGGATGCTGAAATTGGACTAGCACCAGTCTCAAGGTTAGAAGTCACAGCACTGACCTTTGAGACAAGGTTGTGAAGAATGGGTGGGCTCAGGGATGTTAATTATTTTAACTTCGCCTTGCAGGACAGCAAGTGGCAGGCACAGCCTGCTGAAAGCAAGGGCTCTTAAGTCCCATTTATTTCCATTAGTCTTACTAAATAAGTCACCTGGAGTACGTATATACACACACACACACACACACACACACACAATCACCTGATTTATCTGGATTGCATCCAAATTACACCAATCCATATGAAATGAAATCCATGAAGGGAAATAGGATTGTACACGCAAAACATTGCAAAAGGGTTCTCTGCCTTTGGAAACTCCAGTTGCAATTGTGCAGTTCTGGTCCAGATCCAGAGATCCAAAAACTCAGCCATCAGCTCTGGGTGCCACATCTTATGAAGACCATAATAATAGCCTTGTTGGATTCCAAGATCCTGTTCTATAGTGTGGCTGGTTGGCCAGATGTCTATGGGAAGCTCAGAAACAGGACATGAAGACAATCCCCATCCATGCAGGAAGGAAGGGGCTAGGTCCATAAATGCTCCTGCTTGCATGAATTTTGCACTTCCAACCAATCTAGTCAATTCATATACTATTATTGTATTTATTGATATATTAGCCACTCTTCAGCCTAGCTCTCATAGCGGCATATAGACAGAAAAAGCAATCACACATACGATAACTACATCAGTAGCAAATTGGAGTAGTTAGGGTAAGTTCATCATAAAAATAAACACAATTAAAGCATTAGCTTAACAGATCTGGGCAAATAAGGTTTTCACTTGGGATCCAAGAGAGAACCAGGACAGTGTCTGGAGAATCTTCTCTGTTATATACTAAGAGGAATGGCATCTAATGCAATAAGCTCCCAATTAGCAGCAAAGTGAGGGCAGCTAACATGATTGTGAATTTACCAGCTGGCTGAGCTATCATCACCTCGAAAAGCCAATGGGCTTCTGCTATCACAATGACAATAATCACAGGTAAAGTGTGAAGCAATTACAGCCACAGCTTTTCTTCAGGGCTTGCAATCGCTGCTACGCATAGGGCAAAAAACAAATTCAAAGCTCAGCTATTTCCAGCTAATGAAATGCTGCTTCTCTGCTATCCAATTTCACAATTATTTTCCAAATAACTAGGCAGGCTTGGTGAGCCGGTAAAATTGGCAGAGATAAATCAGGAGGATTCCTCTGTTTACTTAGGTAACCAAACCAGGATCAATACAGATCCAATTCCTCTTTCAGCTGCCCAGGATAGACCACAATCACCAAGGCAGAGCAGAAAAAGAAATACTTCAGTAGACTTCTTCTGGGCATATTTTTCCGTGGAACCTAAAGCTGCCCAACCCTTAATAAAGAGTTGGCCCCTTTGTAAGATGAATGGTGCCTAAACCTTTTAAAATCCAGTGTGATTCCAAATGAAACAGCCACACTCTGCTGTGCACTGGAGAGAACAAATAGCAGAGGCTGTGGGAGATCAGAAACAGAAAAGCTGGTACACAAGTCTATTGTTTCAAGCCATTCCTTCCCCCAAATGGTTGGACGTCCAAAGCAGCCTAAACATGGCAAGTATCCTCTGAGTAAGAGACCTTTGGTGCCACCACACAACTGCTTTTATTTAGAAATGTAGGACTCAGGCAGGTATTAAAGGGTACAGAAACAAGCATAAAAACAGGCATAGCTGACCCCAACTCCGAGTCCTGAAATCTAATGGCTACTAGAAGGTTACTAGCCAGTCTACGAGACTGTGCACACAGAAATAGGTGGTTTCAGTCCCACTTACGCACATTCCTTTATAGCAGGCAATTGCCCTTTATCAGGCACTGCCCTCACCCATCAACAATGATGCTAGATTATTCCAAAGTAAAAAGTCAGCTCATTATCACTATTATGCCAGTAAATCTACATGTAGGGTTGTTTCTTGATTACATGTGCGCGCTCTCTCTCTCTCTCTCTCTCTGTGTGTGTGTGTGTGTGTGTGTGAGAGAGAGAGAGAGAGAGAGAGAGAGAGAGAGAGAGATTTCCTTTGTAGATTGGATTTCCTGGCAATTTCTAGATTCCAGATGTTCTAGATAGTCCTACCCTCAATATACATAAAGGTAAAGGTAAAGGGATCCCTGACCATTAGGTCCAGTCGTGACCAACTCTGGGGTTGTGGCGCTCATCTCACTTTATTGGCCGAGAGAGCCGGCGTACAACTTCCGGGTCATGTGGCCAGCATGACTAAGCCGCGTCTTGCAAAGCAGAGCAGCGCACGGAAACGCTGTTTACCTTCCCACTGGAGTGGTACCTATTTATCTACTTGCACTTTGATGTGCTTTCAAACTGCTAGGTTGGCAGGAGCAGGGACCGAGCAACAGGAGCTCACCCCGTCCGGGGATTCGAACCGCCGACCTTCTGATCAGCAAGCCCTAGGCTCTGTGGTTTAACCCACAGCACCACCCGCGTCCCTTCTCAATATACATACCATCCAGCAAAACACCAACCAATTATTACAAACATGCCTGCATCCCAAGGCAATCAGGATGTCTTTCTTTGGTACCTCTACTGCTGTGACATCATTTTCTACAGCAATACGTAATCAAATGCACGGTACATTTTTGTTCTCCAACCTAGATGCAGATACACTAGAACAGCATGCATTTCTCTTGCAACTAGTAGGCTGTCTTTAGCAAACTGCTGCCCAGTATTTCTAAGGGATTGCAAAAGCATCGTAACAGACACTCCTTTAATTTGGCAATTCCCAAACTATAAACTAGGGCGTGCTTATAAAAGTAAAGGTTCCTGCCACTTTCCAATCAGTCACCTGTCAAGTCAAGCAATTCTGTTGAACTGCTGGATGAGGAATAATTCAGTCATACTTGGTGCTGAGATGCACTGGTTGCCTCACTTTGAATGCCTGCGATTCCTCCAGAGTACCTTCAATTTTTATTTAGAAAAGTGGGCCACTGCTGGATGCGATTCAGGAGACCCATGCTGAGCATCTCCTGTGATTTAAAAAATAATCAGAAGTCACCCAGAGAGGGGCCAAAGAGGACTGGGATCACAGCATTGGGAGATGGAAATGTAACCCTTTCACATCAGACCATAGTCCTCCATTAAAATCCTCTCCCCAGAGAAGCTGCTATTTGCCCCATGCGGAAAACTTGCAGGTATCATGGGGTAAATAGCAGCTCCAGGAATTTTCATTTTGAATTATATAAGACAGCAGGCACCGTATGCCTGTAATGCTGCTCAAAATAATAAGACCTTCAAATTCCACAGCCAAAGCCCGGGGTTTTGCTATTCAAGAATAAGTAAGAGCTAATTGGAGCCGGTTTTGGCACCGGATCTCTGCACTCCCCCCAGAAGAAGTCCTCCTCAGCGGCAAATGAACAAGCAATGCCTGAGACAGCTAATTCCAGGGAGTCAAAGGCTAATCTGAAGCAATGTTGAGCTAAAGCAGCACCCTTTGCACCAGAAGCTCCAACTATGTCAGGAAAAAAGGGACAAGATTTCACTAAACCTTTAATCTGCTATAAAAGGACACTATATAAGTCTAGTCAAGAGTGCCTCAAGCATAGTAATTCAGCCTCCAGTATCAGCAACGACCCAAACTCAGTTGCTAGGCTATGTACATACAGTCTACTCTACCTTGTTGAGCAAGATTCAAAAAGCTTGATATTTCAGATGTACGGTTCTACATTTCTCTCTGTACTATTATTTGCACTAGGCCATCATCGTGCAGCACGCCACTGGAAAGACTGGGTGTGCTGCATCACAATCCTGGATTTGCATAAAGTCTGGGTGGGGTAGGGGAACAAAAAAAGGTAGGTTGAATAAGGTAAAAAAAAGCCTGTGACATGGAAGCCAGAAGGGACAGACACTGAACTATTTTATTTTAATATTTTGTTGGAAGCCGCCCAGAGTGGCTGAGGAAACCCAGCCAGATGGGCGGGGTATAAATAAATAATAAATAATAATAATAATTACTACTACTACTACGAAAGGGAAAAAGTAGTGGCAAGGTAATGGGAGAGGTCTGAATACCCCAGGAAGGGATGAACACTGGGGGGGGGGGGGTGTCTTTAAACAGAAATGAAAAAAATGTTTAATAAGGAGAAATAGTGGAGTTTGAGTACAACACAAAGTCAAAAGCCTTTCTCAACTACCTTCTCACTCTACCCAAATGTTGCTTAAACCTCCGCTTTTTCCTCTGTCTCTCCCTGCATTCCTAGACAAAGACAGGGCAATTTTTTGTCCAGTGGATGAGGAGGGTCCCAGATCATTAACATGTACAGTGTGGGTGGGTGGGTGTGTTTTCTTGGTTCATTTCAGTTTGTAAAAGCAGCAACCACCTGATTTCATTCAGAAAATTAGGAGCGTAAGTATTATTACAAGAAAATGCAAGAAATTCCTTCCCAATTACTGTTCCCATTTCTGCTTTCTCTGGAAGAAATATTCATCGTAAGGTCCTAAACCATCGTGCTCATTTCTAAAAACGTGTAGCAAGAGGCTTTAATTTTAATCCCTGTTTGCACATTTAATATAGTTTCAGGGAAATGCAAATATAGCCAAATTATTTTAAACCATTGTTGACTTGCAAACCACATCTGCTCTGTTGTTTGATCACTTTTCAAGAAACTGGTGCCAATTAAGCCCTCCTGTTTTCCTATCTCTTCTACAGCGAGTCCTGCCAGAGTCTACATGGAAGACTTAAGAAACCAAATCTTCTTTGTCTCTCTCCTTTCTCTTTCCCCCCTCTTTGTGGGCATCTGCCTTTCATCTAGATGTAAAGTATTCATATTTTCTTACTGCATTTTTTCCAGTGTATGTTTGAACCTGAAGTGGTTTGGCTTGGTTGATTTCAGTGGGTTTTGGGTGTGTGATAAGGGCATAAACTGTGTGTTTTGAGGAACAGGGCAGGCAGCAAAAGCCAATCCCCCTTTCCTACCTGATCCATCCCAGTCTTCCTCACTGAGTGGCAGGGTCCAAAGGGAGCTTCTAAGAGCTTAAATTAAGCCTCCCTGTGATTGAAAAAGCTGCAGTACCAGAGTTCTTGATCCCAGAGAGGCTTCCAAGCACTATCAGTCAAAAGTGTTTAGAGGCCCCATTCAGACTAGTTCAATGCAGGGAGATTGGAGAGATCACCTGAGGCCAACATAGTTTATGCAGCATCTCAGCCTCCCCCTTCTCGCTTTCTTCCATGCAGTTATGTAGTGGTTAGGATGGTGAGATTTTGCTCCCTTGGAACTGAAGGCAAAGTTAGATGACTGATGCTCTTCTTCACTTTCTGTTTCAGCTCTACATGCTTTTAAAAGCTGATTAATTCCACTGGAACTAGATCCTTTGGGAAAGTGAAGTATGTCCGAACGCTTTCTCTCTCTGTTTCTCCAGGGAGTGGGGTGGCCCTGATCCAGTCGAAGGGAGAGAAGTTATGCAAGGTGGTGACACCCAAAGTAAAGGAAAAGGGACCCCTGACCATTAGGTCCAGTCACTGACGACTCTGGGGTTGCGGCACTCATCTTGCTTTACTGGCCGAGGGAGCCGGCGTACAGGTTCCAGGTCATGTGGCTAGCATGACTAAGCCGCTTCTGGCAAACCAGAGCAGCACACGGAAACGCCGTTTACCTTCCAGCCGAAGCGGTACCTATTTTTCTACTTGCACTTTGACCTGCTAGGTTGGCAGGAGCTGGGAGAGCAACGGGAGCTCACCCCGTTGAGGGGATTCGAACCACCGACCTTCTGATCGGCAAGCCCTAGGCTCTGCTGTTTAGACCACAGCGCCACCTGTGTGACACCCATAGCACTCCCTAAAAAATCCAAATGGGCCCACAGTTCTAAAACGGTTGACAACCCTTATACTAAACCATGGTTTAGAGTTTCGTGTGAACCAACCCCTTATAATCTAATAACATAGTAAAATACCACTGCAAGTTTGAAGCTAACCAGCAAGACCACTTAGTAGCATTTTAAAACACATTATATTGTAGACTTACATAGCATAGCATGTTTAGCAGCAGATAAAAGTGTGTCATTAAACTGTCTGAGCTTATTATTATTATTATTTGCAAGCCTAAAAAAATTATGCCGTTAAAGCATCCAGGGGGAAATTGTTCAATCCTGTCCATGACAGTTTCATTTAATCTAAAACACATCTATCAATTTCATTATAGCAATTTGCCATATCAGTACCAAAGAAATGAATATGAAATAATTGTGTATCTCACAACTTATAGATGCACAAAACCAGTCTGTAGCCACCCGCTGATCAAGTGCTAAAACTATTTTACAACTAATTTTCAAATTTATGCACGTATAAATTTCCTCTTCCTTAAAATTGCAAACTTGTGGAGTGCCTCCCAACAGTCTTTGTTTTTAGTGCATTGCAGTAGCAAGAAAATTCACATTTTATCAAAGAAGAGGCACAGGGGTGCTTAACCCATTTGCAAACCAAAATTTCCCCTGATCTCTTCACACAAGGGACCTTTCATGTTCCATCCCCACCAATGGAAGAAAAACTGTCTGGAAGTGATCAGGAAAGCAGCCCATAACTGGAAAGGCTAAGCACCCCTACCTTGTGTCACTGCTCCAATTAAATTCAGAGCTTTCCAAGGCTATGGTAAGGCAAAGCAAAAATAATCAGGAGAACAGTATATACGTGTCACTTATATTTTGCCCTGGACTCTATTTTAGGAAAAAAAGAACAATGAACAAACCCAAACCCTTCCAAAAATTCCAATATTATTTTAAAGATTAAGCGTTCAATCCAGGTAGTTGAATTTAGTTCCCCTTGAAAACAACAGAACTCAAGTTAAACTGCCTTAGCTTGGATCCAATCCAATGAAATAATTACCAGTGTTTTCCATACAGCCAGTTTCCTCCCCAGGTGAGCAGGCAGGCCCCAGCAGTGGTCTTCTTCCAGTGATTTCTGAGTGTGTGAAACATTTTGATAACCTTGGCCATGTTTATGTTTTACTCTGCAGCAGACCTTACAGGGGACTCCGATGCAAAGAAACAGCATGGAAGAGCATCTGTGTGGTAAACCGTAAATAAAAGATGAATATCATCTGAGACAAGGAAATGGTTGCAACGTTCACTAAACACTAAACATCTATTTCTTTTCTGTTAATAAAATAATGGCAGGAAATATTAAAGGATGAGAAAAATGCCTCCCTGAGTTTAACTTGATGCTACTTCTACACTTTGGAACTGCCAATTACATGTCAGATAAGTGCCGTCTCTATTGTCTCCAATACTGAAAACCTGACTTTTTTCAACAAGCCTTTTAACTGTGGATCTTTGTCCCAGATTATATCTGTACTGGATTTGAATTTTTTTAAAAATATTTAAAAATATGGAATCCTCTCTCTGTGTGTGTGTGTGTTCCTCAAACACTGAGGCTCCATTTAGCTATCAAGTTTAGTGTTAACAAACATGCTTCTCCGCAATAGAGATTGCCACCTTTCATTTTCAAAGATTCTAGCAGTTCAGGCTAAATGACACGGAAATATACATATACACATACATAAAAGAACCTTTTGGCACCATATCTAAATTTGTCTGCGCTTGTGCCACGTGGCTTTCCCTTGAAACAGGAAACATTTTGTTTGTTTGTTTCAAATCGGTGTCAACAAGAGAGGGTATGTGAACACAATGTTCCTCCCTTGGAGGCTACTGGTTTTCTTTAAAACACACACACATTATGGAAAGTTAAATTATTGACACTCCGCCCCCCCCAAAACAATATTTATGTATTATTATTATTATGTTTAGAGACATCACATTTCCCCTAGCTTTCTGACATGCAACGTATTTTACGGTTCGGTGCCTGTAGCAACTAGCAATGAGGCTGAAATTATGGCCAGGCAGCAATTCCATCTGCAGATTTTCTGCCCTGCATTTTTTGAACCTCTGATCATTGCACCCTAGGAACAAGGAAAGCTGCTTTTATACCAACATGCTTGACATGGTCTATGCCAGTGGGTGGGCAACCTGTAGCTCTCCATCTGTTGTTGGGACTTTCATCTGCCCTGACCATGGGCGATACTGCCTGGGGCTGGACTAGATGACCCTTGTGCTTCCCTTCCAACTCCATGATTCCATGATGACGCAGATTGCCGTCCACAAAGGCTTGCACCACAATAAACCGGCTCGTCTTTAAGGTTCTGCAGAAATAGTCACAGACATGGCAGTTCTGCCCTGCCTATCTGGCAGCACTGCTGCTGCCAAGATCATTTTTTTGTTTTGTTTGTGGTTTTCATTTCATTAATTATACTTTTGAAGTTTATACATTTCACTAATTTTAACAATCATTTTGACATTTCAAAACTTGACTTCCTCCCCCCCTTTCTGCAGTTCCTTAAATTTGTTTTTAATATCTTCTGCATATCCAAATAAACTTATGGTAATTTACTCATTTATTCATCTTCTTTAAATATAAAACTTATAAAACTGCAAGTTATTACACTAATCATGCCAATGCTTTTATTTGGTTATAATTTATCTGTAAATACTCAATAAACCATTTTAACATTCTTTTGTAACAAAATAATGTTATCTTGATTTCTTATTCTTCCAGTAAGTTTCGCCATTTCTGCATATTCCAAAATGCCAAGATCATTTCTTGAAAGAAAAGGGGACACCCAGGACTGGATTTTATGTTAGCCACTCTGAGCCAGGACTTGGCCGGAAAGGGCAGGATACAAATAAAAAATTATTATTATTTAGGTTTGATGAGGCCCTAAGCTACTGAAGGTAATGGGGCCCTTTATATGTCCAGCTGTCCTTTGTCAACAACAAATTGTCGCTGTTTCTGTGTTGAATATATGCTATATGGTAATTTATGGACCTAATAGTTATCTAAAGCCACTTGCCACTGTTGCTGTATGTAGGATTTATTTTATTTTGTTTTTTATCTCATATTCTGGAAATGTACAACCTGGTTTGTTTTTTTGTTTGCTTTAAATTTTTTGGTCGCCCCCAAGAGAGTGGGGCCCTAAGCTGTAACTTTTTTAGCTTATACGTAAATACGGCCCTGCACCCACCCGCCCCGAGCTCTGTGTAGGAAAGGCAGGACACGAGGGAAACGCGGGTCCTCGGCTGACTTTTGAAACGTGCGGCCTCACCTGACACGTGGAGCCGCCTCTCGCCGCCTGCCGGCTAGTCTGCCTCCGCTCCGCGGCCCCCGCGCTCCCTTCTGGCTCCTCCTTCTCCGCCAGGGCCGAGGCTGCCGCAAGCAAAGAGAAGCAGGAGGTCTCCGTCTCCCTCTCGCAGCCTCTCCCGGGCAGAAGCCTCCCGCTTCCGGGCGCCGCGCGGCTCCTTTCCCGCCGCCTCCCGCGGAAACAGTGAGCCGCCTCGCCTTGGTTCCGCCTGGGCCGCATCCCCGAGAGAAAAGGCGCCGTCCCGATCGGAGGCGGCGCGGAGAGAGGACTGTTAATAAGTACAGCACGCGCGCACGCAAACACCCACCCACCCACGACGAGAAATGCCCTGGGAACCTCTTTTGCTCCCCACGTCGGGATCTTGTCACTGGTAGATCCGTGGGTGGTTCGGGGTTGATCGCAGGCTCCCAATGGTTTCATTCATTCATGTGTGTACAGTGCCGGATTTACGTATAAGTTAAACAAGCTATAGCTTAGCTCTCTTGCCCCCCCCCCAAAAAAAAAATTAAAGGGAGGGGACTGGATGTACTTTTTCCAAAAAAATAAAATAAAACGTACATACAGCAACAGTGTTTTCTGTTGTGTAGGCTCCTATGATGTAAGTAATGGGCGTCGCCTGCTAGCTTGCTCCCTAAAATACCTTATTTCTTAATTGTATTTCAGTTCAACAATTTGATAATATATACTTTGATAATATATATATTTTGTTATGTGCAAATGGCTTTAGTTACCTATTAGGTCCATAAATTACCATATAGCATATTTTGTTGTTTAGTCGTTTAGTCGTGTCTGACTCTTTGTGACCCCATGGACCAGAGCACACCAGGCACTCCTGTCTTCCACTGCCTCCCGCAGTTTGGTCAAACTCATCCTGGTAGCTTCAAGAACACTATCCAACCATCTCATCCTCTGTCGTCCCCTTCTTCTTGTGCCATCAATCTTTCCCAACATCAGAGTCTTTTCCAGGGAGTCTTCTCTTCTCATGAGGTGGCCAAAGTATTGGAGCCTCAGCTTCAGGATCTGTCCTTCCAGTGAGCACTCAGGGCTGATTTCCTTAAGAATGGATACGTTTGATCTTGCAGTCCATGGGACTCTCAAGAGTCTCCTCCAGCACCATAATTCAAAAGCATCAATTCTTTGGCGATCAGCCTTCTTTATGGTCCAGCTCTCACTTCCATACATCACTACTGGGAAAACAATGGCTTTAAATATACGGACCTTTGTTGGCAAGGTGATGTCTCCGCTTTTTAAGATGCTGTCTAGGTTTGCCTAGAATATAGCATATATTCAACACAAAAAACAGCAACAATTTGTTGTTGACAAAGGACAGCTGGACATATAAAGGGCCCCATTACCTTCAGGTAGCTTAGGGCCTCATCAAACCTAAATCCAGCTGTGTGTGTGTGTGTGTATTGAATTTTCTGTTTTACAATTTAAAATATACTTTAACATCCTTAAAATATCCATGACTTCCCTCCTTCTTTTTCCATGAACATATCATAAATCCCTGCATATTTTACAAAAACTAAACCATTCAGTATTCCCTTATTGCATTGATCCAAACTTATTTACACTTTTGAATTTATCTCAATGCTGCCAACGTTTTCAGCTGTACACAATTGTTTCCTGTATATTCAATGAACATTTTCCAATCTTTTCCGATGGTTTCACAAGAACAGCAGCAACAACTGCAAAAAGGCTTGTCCATCCTCACCTGGGATGAAGGAGGTTAACCTGTGTGAAAAGGAAGGACGAGGAGATTGGCTCAGTTCTGGTTCTGCAAAACAAAACTCCTAGATTCAGAATGGGTTCAGAGGCAACCTTGTATTCTAGGGCTGTATGTCTTTCGCACGTGGCTCTGGCTGGGTGCTATTAAAGTTTTAGGTAAAAAGCAAAATGGATCCCACAATCCTAAAGGTTTCCCATCCCCGATCTACACTATCATGTTATTACTATCCTTACTCCTCCTCCTGCTGCTATTAAATTGATATACTTATTTCATTACAGTACAGTGGTACCTCGGGTTACATACGCTTCAGGTTACATACGCTTCAGGCTACATACGCTTCAGGTTACAGACTCCGCTAACCCAGAAATAGTACCTCGGGTTAATAACTTTGCTTCAGGATGAGAACAGAAATCGTGCTCCGGCGGCGCAGCAGCAGCAGGAGGCCCCATTAGCTAAAGTGGTGCTTCAGGTTAAGAACAGTTTCAGGTTAAGAACAGACCTCCGGAATGAATTACCGTATTCTTTGCTCTGTAAGACTTACTTTTTCCCTGTGCCTCTTATGGAGCGAATGCAGGCTGTGCAGCTATCCCAGAAGCCAGAACAGCAAGAGGGATTGCTGCTTTCACTGTGCAGTGATCCCTCTTGCTGTTCTGGCTTCTGAGATTCAGAATATTTTTTTTCTTGTTTTCCTCCTCCAAAAACTAGGTGCGTCTTGTGGTCTGGTGCGTCTTATAGAGCGCAGTGGCGTAGCGTGGGGGGTGCAGGGGGGGCCGGCCGCACCGGGCGCAACATCTGGGGGTTAGGGTTAGGGGGCGCAAATCCACGGGTTAGGGGGTGCAAATTACTTGCCTTGCCCCAGGTGCTGACAACCCACGCTACGCCACTGATAGAGCGAAAAAATACGGTAAGCACGTAACTAGAGGTACCACTGTATTTGTGTTCCCATCTTTCCTCAGAGTGGTTTGCAACAAATATTAAAGCAACAGCCAGCTGGGTCAGGCCAGCGGCTCATCTAATCCTGCATCCCCTTTTCCCAGTGGCCAAGCTTTAGGAAACCCGCAAGCGGGACCTTAGCAGAAGGCCTCTCCCCACCCCTGCAGTTCCCATCAACTCGTATTCAGAATCATGGCCACATCTGACCGTGGAGGCAGAGCAAAGCCATCATGGCTAGTAGCCATTGGTAGCCTTCTCCTCCATGTTTTCATCCAGTCCTCTTTTAAAACCACCGAAATGGGTGTTGCCTGCTGTGAGAGTGAGCTCTGTAGTTTAGCTACGCACTGCATGAAAGAGGACTTTCTTTTTTGTGCCCTGAATCCGTCAGGGATGAGGGATGCTCAACAAACTCAGGGGGTCGGGATGGATGGTAAATAGACAGGTCATCTGTGAAACATGACCTTCCAAATAGAACGATCATAGAAGACAGTTTCTCAGCTGGTGCATCTCCGATGACTTCAACGTCTTAATATTTTTTACAGCAGATAAGACACTAGTCCAGACCTACCAGGTGCACTGCATCCATTCAAACTAATGAACAGCTGCAAGAGACTTCATTATTGTCTTATTACCCATCCAGGCTTATATGACCCAATGTAGCATTTCTTGTTGAATCCCTCGTGGCAAAACTACTTGGCTTATTTTTAGTTGTTGGGTTTTGGGGGTTGGTGTGTGTGTGTGTGTTTTGCTCTGGACATCTGGTCACCCTGGAGGCAAAACCTACCTGCTGTATCTCTCCATGTTCCAGATACTTCTTTCCAACTTGTTCTGCTGTTTTTGTTTCAGATATTGAGCAGGAGTGATTAGCGAAGCAGCATGGGACCACAGAAATCAAAGGACCCCTCTGATTTCTGTGCTGCAGTCGTATTTAAAGGCCAAGGGAAATTACCTTGCATATGTGATTCTTTTGAGAATCTAGTTTGGAAATTGCTGGAAATAAGTATTTTGTTATCAGCTGATGACAAGAGGTTAAATAAGTGGAAGTGGGAGAGGGTCAGTCTTTGGAGCCTACATGGACTCATGCTTCATCGTGGAAATACAATTTAGGATAATTTTCCCCCATTAATTTTTTTAGAGACTTACAGAGGAATTATTACTATAAGGGTAACTTTTATTAACAATTGAGAATCTAAATCCTCATTAACATGAGCATATATGCTCCTTATGATCTCTGTTTTGTTTTGCTTTAATCATTCCTTTTTCCTGTCTTCTTTTTAAATGTATTTGTATTTTATAATGTATTATAGTCTAGGGGAAATGGTTTTTATATCACTTGACTATGCTGAATGTATGAAGTGGCCTTAACTGTGTGCTGGGGGTAGGGTCTAAACTGTGTACAGTACAGTGGTACCTCAGGTCACAGACGCTTCAGGTTACATACTCCGCTAACCCAGAAATAGTGCTTCAGGTTAAGAACTTTGCTTCAGGTTGAGAACAGAAATCGTGCTCAGCAGCAGCAGCAGGAGGCCCCATTAGCTAAAGTGGTGCTTCAGGTTAAGAACAGTTTCAGGTTAAGTACGGACCTCCGGAACGAATTAAGTACTTAACCCGAGGTACCACTGTACTTCATTGAACTTGGCCTAGCACAGCTAAAGAATCTCCTCTTTCGTGTCTCACTTGGCCTATCAACCACTGCAGATTTTTAGTTGCTTAAATCATTACTTTTTAAACCAGTCAATTTCAATTTCAGCAGAGCTGCATACTGTTAAAAAAAAAACAACCAACCCCAATCCTTGATCATTCCCAAGATAATGAAGGCATGTGAGGGATCCCTCCCCCATTCATCTTAAAATGTACATTAATCTTGAATATGTCAGTGAAAATGTTGCAGTAAGACATGCCCAATCTCAAAATGTGTTTTGTTTTGTTTTTCTAAGCAAAGCAGGCAAGCGTTCCTTCAGTCTCTCAGCTCCATCAATTAAACGTGCTTTTTGTCGATTAAAATTTGCTCCTGATTAATCAGCTAAAGCTTGGGTTGACTAATTTGCCAATTAAGCCTCCGAAAACTTGCAGGCTTTGGTGTTAATTATAATGATTTGCTGGCTGGTGTGAAAGATGCGTTTCTGTTTGGTCCTAGCAGAAAAAAAGCCCCCAAGCTCTTTTGCCTCGTTGAGTCTCTCCTGGTAAGGTGGACCTACCTGCCGCTAGATGGCTCTCTAGCTCAGGCTGTCATGGAAGGCTTGGCTGCTCCTGGTCTTGCTAAGGATGCTCATTTGGTTGAGCAGAACTACCTTTGCAATGGTGTCGGCTGCTGCACACAGCTGGATTCCAACCACCCAAAGACACACAAGAACTCTTGAATTCTCGCTTGGCCTTTCCTGTATACAGCGTCTTCTGTTCTCCTCCAGATATTGTTGATTTGTATGTGTGGCCGTGTTGCATTGTTATTCCCTCCTTCCTCACTGACCATTTCTAAATCCTAATGCCAGGGGAAGTGGCAGCGTAAGGTCACACCCGCACCAAATATTTATAGCACATGGCTTGCCACCAAGAATCCTGGGAAGTGTAGTTTGTTAAGGGCGCTGTGAAGGATGAGCTACAGGAATGTGGAACCTGGCACCTGGGTGTCAAATGTGGGCCCCTTCTAAGTCAAGCCAGGGTGGGGATTCTTTTTTAGCCTAGCAGGCCAGATTGGTATCTTTGCCCACCTTGCCCAGGCCAAGTTCGACCCAAGGACCTCAGGTGACCTTTGTTAACGGAGAAATTCCAGCAACACCTTTATTTGCCCACGGGACTTCAGAAACCCCTTTCAGAGTGCAGCCCAGCGCCTTGAAAGAGGCTTCTAAAGAGCCAGCAGTCACCTGCTGGTTGTTAGATCTTCGGTGTGTTACGGAAATTACGGGGGGTGGGGCACATCTTTAAATTGTAAAATGTTACAAATATTATTCATAAATGTATCCCTTTGACTTGACAGCTCAGGGAAGTTACCTAGCTTTAAAAATCATATAAAATCAACTCCTTTGCCAGTTTCCTTCATTCCACCGCCAATTTGCTTCATTGGCCAAGGACTTGGAAACCACTTGGTCCCTGCCATAATCCCTCAAGTGGGAGGTCATGTATTCACAGGAAGGTACTCATAGGTGTCATTCGCTGGGCATAGGCACTCCTCCGGACTTGCCCAGGTGGCAGACTATGCAAACCAAAGTTCTATTGTCCTCTTGTAGTAGGTGCTTAAAGGGACCCGGGTGGCGCTGTGGGTAAAGGCCTCAGCGCCTAGGACTTGCCGATCGAAAGGTCGGCGGTTCGAATCCCCGCGGCGGGGTGCGCTCCCGCTCTTCGGTCCCAGCGCCTGTCAACCTAGCAATTCGAAAGCACCCCCGGGTGCAAGTAGATAAATAGGGACCACTTACTAGCGGGAAGGTAAACGGCGTTCTGTGTGCTGCGCTGGCTCGCCAGATGCAGCTTGTCACGCTGGCCACGTGACCCGGAAGTGTCTTCGGACAGCGCTGGCTCCCGGCCTCTAGATTGAGATGAGCGCACAACCCTAGAGTCTGTCAAGACTGGCCTGTATGGGCAGGGGTACCTTTACCTTTTTTAGTAGGTGCTTAGAATGTACTTCCCAATACATATCCTGTATCCACCTGTTGCCCCAACACATTGCTCCTATGTTAATCATGTATAACCCTCCCCTTTTCTAATGTAGCAATGATGTAGTGATGATGCTTAATGAACTGTATGCTGGGATAAGACAGAAACTTTAAAAGTCCTTGTCACCTCATCCTTGGGGTTCAAAATTCCTCTTTGAACCTGTTGCGCAATAAACTTTGGTCTACAGCTATTTGCTCCGGTTGGTGGCTGGACTTCTTCCTTTATTCCGCAGGGACTTGCAGGCTGTGCATGATGAGCTGGGTGACTAAGCAGCCTCACACCTAGATTTTTCCGTAACAGGTGCCTGGGAAAAAACCTTTAGTTTAAGGCAAGTTTTTACCTGCCTCACCCTTGATGCCCTGTACGTGATGCCAGGTGTGGAGCAGATGGGAATGAATACACCAGAATGGCCTTGTGGGGAAAATGGGAGGCCTGGCAAGCTTAAATGGTTCCCCGTCCATCCTCTAATCTTTTCTTTCTGGCCCGTGTATGGCTACATGCCATATTGCATACCCTCCAACATTTCTCAGATGCAAACCGGGACATTTTCATCTGAGGAATACAAGCTGTTTCTGGCTGGGGGGAAAACGGGGTTTGGGGCAGGGGATACATGCATGTGTGCACTCTGTACATAAAAAAAGTAACAAATGATAATTTAATTTTAAAAGGTAATTAAATTTTTGAGGGATCAGGGCACCTAAGTCTTTAAGGAATTTGGGGCAAATTGCAAATCTATAAGTCGTCTGAATTTTATTTTGTACAGCCGGGGATGTTAATTTAAACACAGCTTTTCACATTTCTGACAATTGGTTTGCAGTCCTGCCAATAAATTGTATGTATTCATATGTTCCATAGTTTTAGGCATTGCTGTTTCACGGCTGGTTGTTATAATTGCTGCACCATCTGCAAATAGGTTGATAAAACGAGCAGCGCCTTGTATGGTTATGTGATGTATTTCTGGAGCTGTTCTGTTTGCCTTCGCCAAGGGCTGCATGGCAAAGGCAAACAGAAGTGGGAATAAGGGGAACCCCTGTTTTGGCCCCCTATTTAGAGTAAAAAATAGTTGCTGTTCTGCCTGTATAAAGTCTTTGTAATATGATGACAAAACAGACACCCATATTCATTTTTTAAGACTGATAAGGCGGCCCATCAAAAGCTTTGCTGGCATCCAGTGACAAAATTCTAAAGGGAAGTGGGGGGTTTTCCTTCCATAATAGGTAGTATTTAGAACCCTCCTAATAGTATCTATTCTATTTGGTTTTGGTATTGCCATTCCATTATGCCCTCGTATGTGTCTCCATGTGTCTCAGATAGCTCCACCTTTCCCTGTCATTTAACAGTACACGTAGAATGGGAATTAGTTTGGTTTCATTTATTTCTTATAGAAACTGCCCACAAATCTCTTTCCCTGGAGATTTTCCTAGTTTTAAATTTTTAATTGGTTTATCAATTTCTTCTGTTGTAAAGGGTTGATTTAAATAGTCCATTTGCTCAACATCCAATTGTACTCCTATTTTATCCAGAAATGGGTCGATTGCCTCATTATTCAAACTAATAGGTTTGAATAATGAGCATATATGTTTTCAAATGAATTTTAAAATTGATTAGTATTGCCTTACCTTGGTAGATTCCTCCCCTTGGGGTTTTAAAGAACAATTTGTGCCTTTTTACATTTTTTTTTAAAATTTTATTGCTAATAATTTGGATTTTTTTAACATCAAATTCATAAAAATATTGATTGACAAGGAGTCTTCTATTTTATTTATGTCTGAAGAATCCAATTTTGATTTTTTCTGACTGGAATTTTATATACGGTACCCTGTTACTAGCTGTCCTCTTGTGCTGTAGTTCTAAAATTTTTATTTCTCCAAATAAAATGTCCTCCTGAATCTGTCTGAGGTTTGTTTCTATTCTGCTGCCTTCACTAATAAAAGTGGCCCTTAGCATTGCTTTTTAGAGTGTCCCATAATGAATGTGGGGAACATGAGACCCCTTGCTCATTTTCAAAAATTTTCTGTCGTTTTTGTTGACATTAGTTTATTTTGTAATAGCAAAGGGCTCAAGCACCAGGACAGGTTTGTAGTTGAGAGTGATTCCAATAGGCACTTACGACTCCAAGCGTGGAGGGTTTTCTGTTGGAACACCATGAGTGTGAAATCAAAAGGTGGGCAATTCTTGTATAAATTTTGTGTTTCTCTGAGTAATAGGTGACATTCCTTTGAATGGGGTTTAGTGCCCTCCAGGTGTCAATGAGTTTACGTTGGAGGATAGCTCAGTTGGTTAGAGTATGGTGTTGTTTACACCAAGGGGTTCTAGGGGTTGTACTAGATCAGGCATAGTCAAACTCAGCCCTCCAGATGTTTTGGGACTACAGCTCCCATCATCCCTAGCTAACAAGACCAGTGGTCATCATCCCTGACCATTGACAATGCTGCCTGGGGCTAACCGAAGTTGTACTTCAAAAACATCTAGAGGGCACCAGCTTCAAATATGCTGTCTAAACAGGGCTAGTATTTTTATTTTATTTTTTTAATGTAATTTTTATTAAATTTTCTGTTTTACATTTCTGAATACTCATTTAAACATCAATGACTTCCCTTCTTCTCTCTCCACGGTTCATTTTGCATATCGCAAATCCCTGCATATTTTACATAAACTAAACCATTCAGTATTCCATTATCACATCCATCAAAACTTATTCACACTGTTGAATTTATCATAATGCTGCCAATGTTTTTAAGTGCACACAGTTTCCCCCCATATATTCAATACATATTTTCCAATCTTCTCTAAACATATGTTCTTCTTGTTCTTTTGTTCTATATATGTTAAGTCCGCAAGCTGCGCGTATTCCGTCAGCTTAAGTTGCCATTCTTCTTTAGCTGGGACTTCGCTCGTTTTCCATTTTGGGGCTAACAAAGAATGGGCTAGTATGAAGTGGAACTGTTGCAGGGTCTTCTGGTTATTTACTGTGAAGTCTTTCCTACTGGATGGACAACTTCAGGGGTACCTGCCAACATAGCTCAGTCAGTAGAGCATGAGACTCTTAATATCAGGGTCATGGGTTTGAGTGCCACATTGGGCAAAAGATTCCTACATTGCAGGGGGTTAGACTAGATGACCCTCAGAGGTCCCTTTCAGGAGCTCGTCCTACACTCGAGTAGGACCCTGGTAAAGACACATGCGCAACTGGCATGTTCCCTCCCTCCTGGTTGATCGTTCGGGAGCTTCAAAAGCTTTCTTCTGCCCGAACATCACAGCGACCAATGCCATCTGACACCGGCACACTTAGGGATCCGCAGAGTCTTTGCAACTTGCGTGACAGACCTCAGCAACTCAGCATGTTGGCTAATCTACTTTATTTACATATAAACACACACGGAGCACTGCAGCATGGCTCCCTCTCTAGCATCAGACAGCAAAGAGAAAAAGAACAAAGGACAATAGTCCCACTTCACAGAACTCAGTAACACAAACATCCCGTCTCCATCACTTCCCACTCTGTGGAGTCAAAACATATACCGTCATGTGAAAGACAACAATCCCATGACTGCAATCATGGAGCAGGAATTCTAACATTCCCTTCCAGCTCTACAGTTCTATGATTCTATGCGTACTATCTCCAGCTGTTGCATAATATTGACATAAGAGGAATCCCTCCTCCTGACTCATACCCTGGCTGCATAACTGCAAAGAAATGTAGATGTGTGAGGCCTTCCTGGCTCTTGGCTCCTTATGTTGCACTCCAAAGCATGATCTTTGATTACTGGTAATGCAGTCAGCCTTCCTAGCTATGTAACATTACCTTCGCCCATTTGGCAATTCATCCACAATGTATAATTCATGTCTGCCATTAACATAGCTGTGACTTCATCCCCCTATCGAAATGCATTAATCGGAGCTTCTGCAAAGTACCAACATTTCATTAGCAACTGGTCCGTTGCCCATCAAGATAAAGACGTAGCAATTGATGGACTCATTCAGGTAAACGTTGCAAAATTTACTCACTCCTCTATGAATGTCATGGGTATTATCCCTTCTTTTTCTCTGCTTAGCGGTATAAACTGTGAAGTGTTCAGAAACAAAATCCCCCAAGGTCCAGGAACTGGGAAAGGATATAGCAAAAGTTGCAGACGAATTTGTCGTGAAAGCAAGGAGTGAAAGATAAGCGCCTACGACAAATGATGGGCAGCAAAGGAATAGCTGGGCTGAGCTAGACCCAGAGGAAAATAAGAGAGGGAATGAATGCAAGGACGAAGAGGGGCAACGCAAGTGTTCACACATTACACTCAACAAGCACACAACCTGTGTACGCAAACAGTTGAGCTCTACACTCGCTCAGTTATTCACACGTGTTAGAGAGAATCTTTTGCGTGCAGAAGTTCCCGGGTTCAAATCTTCCCATCTCCAGGTAGGTCTGGAAGAGACTCATGTCTGAATTCCTGGAGAGCTGCTCCTAATCAGGGCAGCCAAAACTGGGCTAGGTGGTGTAATGGTTTGAGTCAGTACAAAACAGCATCCTATCTTCCTGTTCAACAAACGCACAGGCTGTATCCGTGTGTAGACAACAGTTGAACTGCACAAATCAAGTGTTCACTATTTCACACAAACCCTTGTACATGCATAGAGACAGCTTGTACCTGTGTTCAATGTAACACATGAACAAGCCTAGCTGTCATGGAGACCCTCCATGAGTCCACCTCCTCATTGCAGCATGAATCTGACCTTTGAAGAGTTTTGTAAGTAAACCATTTTAAAGCTTACTAAACACATGGTCTGTTTTTGTGATAGGGAAGTGGGGTACTTTTGGGTTCCCTAGAAAGGACACCTTTTAAAGTTTTTACCGTCTATATTTCCACACTTCTCTTTGCTGCATATTTTGCCATGTTAAATCTCCACTGGGGTTCTCTCACCAAAGAGTACTTGCCCCAAACTTGGTTCTTGGCTTCTGTGATTTCTGAAGGCAAGCACCCAAAAATGCCAGCCATGATTTGTCCCACCGACTCAGAGGTGAGCTAGCAGCTTGGAAACCAGACCCTTAACTGCCAGCTGTTGTCAACATCAGCACGGTTAGGAAGATGCTGCCATTCATCTTGGCGATAGGCTTAGCCCAGTTTTTAACCAGCACCATCAATGTCTTCTCCTTCCACATTTAGCAATTCCACGGACAGGGGTTGTTATTGTGTCTTAAACAGGAAGCTTTCTCTGGATGGCAATTAACGAGGCGTCTGCCATTGTTTCTCACTGCCTGTGAAACCTTATAAACTGCAACAGCAGTGCTCATTAGGAGGGCAAAGGAACGATAACAAGAAAATAGCAGATTAAATCCATGACAAACCTCCACAGGGGTTTAATCCGGCCCTGAGTTTCCAGGCCTTTTTCAGAGCGGGAGCAACAATGGTATCTACCAGAGCGCACCAGGGCAATTGATAGAATCTCCTTGTATTGCCAAGGTAATAATGAGGCTTTCAAGTTTTGCAGTGGCTTGTGAGATATCATTTACACCTTGCATTGTTAAACTATGGAACCTGCTTCTGCAGGAGGGCACTGATAGCTGCCAACTTGGACAGCTTTAAAAGAAGATTAGACCAATTCATCGACGTAAGGGCTGTCAGTGGCTACTAAGTATGCTAATTATGTTCCACCTCCAATATCAGAAAGGAGGCAGTAACACATCTGAATTCCAGTTGCTGGAAACTAGTGGAGGGGACAGTGTTCTCGTGGGTTTCCCACAAGTATCCGGGTGGCCACAGGATGTTGGCCTAGATGGTCCATTAGCCTGACCCAGCAGGCACATGCATTCTTATATTAGCACAGAGGAAGTCAAACTGTTTGATAATGAGAACAATGTTAATAACACCTTGTGAGCAAGATTTTTCAGGGAGCATTGCAACTACGGCAAGTGCATTTTGCATCTCTGCAAGGATCTTCGCCTGCTTAGAGATTGACCAGGCAAGTTGCATGTTCAAAACGGGGGTAGGTGGGTGGCTGAGCTTTATTTGATGCTCAGATTTCATATATTTGTAGAAAAACCAAGTAGCGCTAACCCACGCCGAATATTCTAAAAGGCAATATTCTTTATCTCAGCGGTAAACGGAATGTTGGCAGACAGCAGTATTTCTTCCAAATGAAAAGTGCCTGAAAATACATTCGTTCCATATAGTATTTGAAAAGGCGTTTTCTTCAATATAAAAAAATATTTTGCAATGTGCCATGTACCATTTATTGCTATTATCTTTTTTTTCTGTGCGCAGAAAAACATTTTCTAATCGATATTTTTCTACTCAGCTTTTAAAAAGCAAGTTGAGTTTATATTCCCTTTTTCACTGTTGCTGTTTCCCCAGAAAGATTCTCTTACTTCCTCCCCAACCCCTTTTTTTATGGATTAATTTATAAACTCTTCACTATTGTTTCATCTGGCCTGAGGTCATGTCTGTTCTTTTAACTAGAGTGTTCTGAAGCAGGCACCCTATATGAGCAAGTGGGTTAGTGTTCTCTCCCCCCCACCCTTCGCTCTTCCATATGTGTGCGTGTGTATATATATACAGTGGTACCTCTGGTTGCGAATGGGATCTGTTCCGGAGACCCATTCGCAACCTGAAAAGAACACAACCTGCGTCTGCACGTCCGCGGGCTGCAATTCGCTGCTTCTGCGCATGTGCATGACATCATTTTGTGCATCTGCGCATCCGCGAGTGGAGAAACCCGGAAGTAACCCTTTCCGGTACTTCCCCTCCTTTCTTCCTCTTAAGTTTGGAAAGATTGCTATTCTGCTTGGACGTGACATGTGATGCTCATGCATACAGGTTGGTCTAAAATCTGTGATGCAGCCTATTGCACACATACCCCCTTTTCAAAACATTTCCCCTCTTTAGTAGGCTACGGGTGGGGCAGTAAAAGTGGTTACGATTCATGGTGGCTACATATTGGCTTCCAATACTGCATGCAGCATGCCTCTGACAACCAGTTCCCGAAGGATCAGCAGTGGGAGAGGGATATTGCGCTTGCAGGCTTCCCATGGGCATCTATCTCAGACCTTCCAAGTCTCCCTATTTCCCAGTGACGGTCCCAGATTTGCAGAAGCCATCCGGGTTTCTGATTGGATCCCAGAGTGTCCCACTTTTCCTTAGGACATCCCTGTTTTCATTGGAGAAATGTTGGAGGGTATGGAGTTATGTGACCCCCTGAGCCCAGGAGATAAGGAACTATGTAACCTTTAGAGGGCATCTGAAGGCAGCCCAGTCAGATGGGTAGGGTATAAATAATAAATTATTATTATTATTATTATTATTATTATTATTATTATTATTAGGGATGTCCCTATTTTCATCAGAGAAATGTATGCTATCTGGTTGGTCACTGTGAGAATCAAATGCTGGACCATCTGGAGCCAGTGTGGTGTAGTGGTTACGAGTGGTAGACTCGTAATCTGGTGAACTGGGTTCGCTTCCCCGCTCCTCCACATGCAGCTGCTGGGTGACCTTGGACTAGTCACACTTCTCTGAAGTCTCTCAGCCCCACTCACATCACAGAGTGTTTGTTGTGGGGGAGGAAGGGAAAGGAGAATGTTAGCCGCTTTGAGACTCCTTCAGGTAGTGATAAAACGGGATATCAAATCCAAACTCCTTCTCCTCCTCCTCCTCCTCCTCCTCCTCCTCCTCCTCTTCTTCTTCAGATCCCACTGGTGATGTTTACATTCATGCTTTCTGGGGGAGGGGGCATATTTGTTGGGCCCCAGTATATCTCTTAGGTTGGGCAACAATACAGCACTAGCTAAACTCTTTTTTCTCTTGCACCGCACTACCCCTTTTCTCTGAGCTCTTTGAACCAGCTCCTAACACCGGGATGTGGTCCTGTGACCTGCATAAGATCATGAAACCCAAAAGGTATGCTTTATTCGCGGCAGTGCTTGCACAGTCTCCAAAAACATGCATCTTGTGGCCCCACGCAAGATTACACCCCCCAAAAGGGCTTTTTCAGGGGAAAGTGCTTTTTTTCGGGGCAAGATCTCAGTGCAAAATCGCACAACATCACAGCACCCAAAATGGCTGCTGTACTGTTGCACGAGAAAATGGGATGTCAGGTGTTTTTTCCTGGGACACTCGCAGGGCATGTAACTCCCCAGGGACAGCATCCTCTCAAAGCTACAATAAACAGTCTGTTTTGAAAAACCGGTATCAAGGAGATGGGTACCATACTTTTTTCTTGCCACCAGGGATGGGCTGATCTGTCAATGAGGAGGAGGAAGAGCAACAGGAAGGAGAGAGAAAGCCTGAAAAATACCCAAGGGAGGTTGTGCTAACCTTCGGAGACAGCACGCTTGAAGACTCAGGAATAGAAGGTGACCATGGCAACTGTCAATAGTTGAGCTCATGCAAAAATGTCAGGGCTGAGCGATGGTCAGGGAGGAGTCATAGCTCAATGGTAGACTGTTAGCTTTGCATGCAGGAGATCTCAGGCTCAAACCCCAGAATCTTTAGCTTAAAAGAGCAGGTAGCAGGAGGTGAGTAAGCCCTCTGCTTGAGATCGTGGAGAGCTTCTGCCAGTCAGAGTTAACAATATTGAGTTTGATAGTCACACTTGGTATCAAGGCAGCTTCCTACAGATATGTGTATATGAGGAAAAATGCACACTTAAAATGCTGGTGAATGGCCTTTTTTTTTTTTAATGTGGCAGGAAACTCTGGGACACAGTGGCGTTGGAGACAGGGCAGAAAATGGCCCTTCTAAATCTGGATTTCTGCTATGAGCATTAATGTTCCTTATAGTCTCCCATAGGTACTTTGACTGAGTAGCTCTTTGCAGACCAAGCAACCACTGGGCACATTGCAAATGCAGGAACATCACCAGCCGGGCAGTTATGCAGCACCTGCGGCTGCCAAACCAAAAGTTCGGCTTTTGCCTGCTTGTAAAGTATTGACTATTTCATAGAATCATAGAATTGTAGAGTTGGAAGGGACCCTGAGGGACACCTAGTCCAACGCCTTGCAATGCAGGAATCTCAACAAAAGCATCCATGACAGATGGCCATCCAAGCTCTGCTTAAAAACCTCCAAGGAAGGAGAGTCCACCACCCTCAGAGACAGACTGTTGGACAGCTCCTACCATCAGAAATCTCTTCCTAATATTTAGTCGGAATCTCCTTTCTTGTAACTTGAAGCCATTGGTTGAAGTCCTAGCCTCTGGAGCAGGAGAAAACAAGCTGGCTCCATTCTCCAGGTGACAGCCCTTTAGATACACTGGTACCTCAGGTTAAGAACTTAATTCGTTCCAGAGGTCCATTCTTAACCTGAAACTGTTCTTAACCCAAGGTACCACTGTATTTGAAGACGGCTATTATACAGTGGTACCTCGGGTTACAGACGCTTCAGGTTACAGACTCTTCAGGTGACAGACTCCACCAACCCAGAAATAGTACCTCGGGTTAAGAACTTTGCTTCAGGACGAGAACAGAAATCGTAACGGGAGGGCCCATTAGCTAAAGTGGTGCTTCAGGTTAAAAACAGTTTCAGGTTAAGAACGGACCTCCAGAACGAATTAAGTTCTTAACCCAAGGTATCACTCTATATCATTTCAGTCTCCCCTTTTCCAGGCCAAACACACTCAACCCCCTCAGCCGTTCTCATAAGGCTTGGTTTCCTGACCCTTGTCCGTCTTGGTCACCCTCCTCTGCACACATTCCAGCTTGTCAATATCCTCCTTAAATTGTGGTGCTCGGAACTGGACACTGTGTTCTGGGCGGGGTCACTGGGAAGAAGTGGGGTGCAGTAGGGGGCAGTCACCCTGGGTATCATCCCTGAGGGGGTGTGACATCACTGCCCCGCCCCCCCGGGTCGCTCGCCACTCACCACAGGCGGCTAGCCCCGCCCCCAGGTGCACAACATGTGCGCCACTCTGGGTGCCAGAGCAGCTAGCTCCGCCTCTGGTGGGGGGTCTGACTCAGGTTGAATAGACACTATATTTCTACATCAGCCTAGGAGAAACTGAGTCCCCAAGTGTGGCAGTGGACTCTTTCAACCCCCCAGCCACAATCAGGAAGCTGCGGTGTAGAGGGTTTTCCTTGCTTGGTTGTGTGAAAAGGACCTCAGACACTGTTATTGCACAAGCATACTCTGCACTCTCTCAGATGGTGTGTGTGTGTGTGTGTGTGTGAGAGAGAGAGAGAGAGAGAGAGAGAGAAGTTTTCCTTCAACGGAGGAGCCATCCGCGAATGGGATTGGCTGCTCTGTCTGAGATGAATTTGGCTGTTACTACCTGTTCACAGCAATTTCATTGGTCGTCCTAAGGAGCGCCTGCTCTCCCACTGGACAAGCAGAATACCAGGCACATTTTAATGCTCATTCCATTCTTCCCCGCTGTGAGATAGCAGGGTGTTGTCAGCGTCAGAACAGGCAGAAGGAGTTGCTTGGCTACCGGGAAAAGGAGCTTTTGTTTTCTCTCACAGCTTGCCACATTTAACTCCAAGTGTGTCCACGTGTGCAACAGGGTTTGTGTTTGTGTGTGTGTTTGTGTGTGTGTGTGTGTTTGTCTGTCCATCTAAAACAACTTGCTTTCTTTCATCTCATTATTCAGCACATCCTGGCTCCACCCGTATACACACTTACCTGGGAGTAGGAATTGGGCTGAATGGAATGTTCTGCATTTGCTTGCCTTTCAGAATTTTCAAATGCAAAATGCAATTGTTTCTTTCTTATGCTTCCAAACGGCCACCTAACTTGACCCAAAAACCTTAGCTGTGAAATTTGTGCTGTTGAATTCAGCGGTGGGGTTTGTTGATGTTGTTCAAGATGCACCAGGACTTAGATATTTATCGGATTGTCCTGCTGATGGGATTTGTTGCATCAGACCACATTTCTAACATTTGCAGTCACATCAACAGCACACACTGTAGGTTACTCCTCACAGAGCTACAATTCCCAGCACCCTTAACAAACTACAGTTGCCAGAATTCCTTGGGGGAGGTCATGTGCTTTAAATGAATAAATATTATCTAAATTCTGCCATTTATTAATTTCTAAGATCCCTCAACCCTAGCAGTCATTGCAACCCTAAACTCTTTTACCTCAGATCTGTAAATCTACCTGTCAATCTATTTCCGGTGCTGCCCCCGAACAGAATAAACCTAAAGGTCTCCATATCTTCCAGGTTCTTGGTTAATTGATTCTTCTGCTGTTGAAAACCCTTTTTTGTTTTGTGCTTAACCTTTCCCCAAGATTGCCGAACAGAGCCTGCAGTTTTCCACCGGCAAGCAATTCCATCGATGCAATGCAAGCGAATGTAAATTATGCATCTGACAATTGATGGCTCTCTGATGTGGATGTGTGCACCTTTCTTTTCATTTTAGTCTAAACACTGATATTTCTGCCACAGGAAGCACTCCATCCCTAACAAGAGTGCTAGGGGGTTTGATCTCTGTCATTTACGCCGGTGCTCCTGTCATGAAATGCTTGACTGCTGACAAACGTTTGATGTAGGTTCAGGTGGAAGAGGCTGGCAAGAATGCAGCTTGGTGTAGCAGCCCATAATGATTCTGATACGTAATTCGGTTCCTTGGAAATACACACTGAACAGCTGAAGAGCAACAGCAAACAATTGGATCCATAAGGGAGACACAGAACGTATTCAAATCTGGGCAGTCAACAAATTGCAAAATTTCAGTTGATTAACCATGTAAGTGTTAGGTGATTCGATCTGCATTTATTTACATGTTAATAAAACTTGACATCTGATGGGAAGGTTTTCCACAGGGAAGGCGCAACTACTGGAAAAGGCCCTCTGCCTGGTTCCCTGTAACCTCACTTCTTGCAATGAGGGAACCACCAGAAGGCCCTTGGAGCTGGACCTCTGTGTCCAGGCTGAATGATGCGGGTGGAGACTCTCCTTCAGGTATGCAGGGACAAAGCCCATTTAGGGCTTTAAAGGTCAGCACCGACACTTTGAATTGTGCTCGGAAATGTACTGGGAGCCAATGTAGAGCCTTTAGGACTGGTGTTATATGGTCCTGGTGTATTCTAGATTAGTTGTAGTTTCCAAATCACCTGGTTAGTTGGTTTTAATGTATGTATGTGGGGCTTATTGTCTGTCTGTCTGTCTGTCTGTCTGTCTGTCTGTCTGTCTTTCTGCCTGCCTGCCTGTAAGTCACTTTGTGTTGCTTGGGGCAAGATAACATGAGAAATTTTTAATAATAATAATAATAATAATAATAATGCAAACTTGCGCAACATTAAAGATTCTTAGCTTTCACCTGTAAAATGGGAACAATATGTAGTGACTCAGGGTTGTTAGAAGGATAAAGGGGATAATCAAATGTTGCTACCCATCTTAAATTTTTGGGACAGGACACACTATCTATATAAATGAAAACAACCAAGCACAAGTCTTTAAAACACACAACATGATTTCATTTTATTTAATTGTTTAATCAGTTTACATTCCACAATTGACAGTTTACTTTTTTCATTTCCCCCCATGAACAAATTGTTTACAACCAGATGAGATTGTAAATTGATGGAAATACAGAATTTTCTGCCAATTGAAAAAAGAAAAAAAATTGAAGGTGCATTTGGTAATGTGTTTATTCCATTCCCCCTGCCTCCTAGCAAAGTCCTGCGATACTTTGTGACCTTCACAATTTACTTTCTGTTTCTTTTTCCTTTTCCTCCCAGAAAAGTTCTACAAAATTCAAGTGTCCTTCGCAGCTCCAATATTATAGCAGAACTCGGCAATTTCCCTTTTCATTCCCAGATGTTCCTCTATTGTTACAATGAACAAAGAGCCCCTGGGTTTTACAGGTGTGCGGAACCAGTAACCTGAAATAGAACAGCAGGTTGGATTCTGTTGTATCCAACTACCTTGGCTCACCTTTGCTATGTGAAGAAATAGATGCAGTAAAATGAACCCTTAGCTGTAAAAAGATCAAACAACACACATTTATTCACATCATATCAGAAGAAGAATCAAAATATACTAATTCAGGTTATTGGATTTTATTTCATTTTAGCACCAAAAGCCATTTTGGCCACTTTGCATCTCAGAAGCTGAAAAGAATGTGCTACATTCTGTCCTCATTCACATTAACTAATGGGGCTTAATCACGAAAAACACCACTCTGACTTCTGTGATGGATAGTGAGGCAAAAGACACAAGGCTGGATAGAAATGGTCTTAAGGAGTTCAACTAACTAGGAAAAAAATGTCTAGAAATGATCAACATTACCCTGATATTTAATATTCCATGGTTTAGCGTCTTCTAGCTCAGCTTCCCATTCAGTAATAATGAAGCACGATTTAATGTCAGAATTTGATCACAAATATTCCACTGTAGAGATGCACTTGCTACCAGCAAAGCCCAGTGCACCACACTGCTCATGTGCCTCTCATGTGCTTGGCAAATTGCCTGCTCTGACCTTCCAAGCAGGAGGTTATTGTGCCCCAGACTGGGGGTACCACACACACAGCTAGTGGGACTGTGCTTGGTTGTGTGGCTCACATGCTTTTCACATCTGAATGACAGGAACACAAGCTATAGTCCTAAGAACATACATCCGGGTATCAATTCCGTTTTTCTGACTCATGTAAAGAGGTCACACACATCCTAAGGTGTGTTGAACTAAGGCCCTTTGTAAACACTGGACAGTCGCCATCACTGAGCCACCAAGGTGCATTGTGGGAGAATCACTGCTTACCAGCACTCAAGCAACTAACACATGGTTGGTAATCTGTAATTCTGCCATGGGAGGTTTGCTGTGGGGATAACATTTCTGATAATGTTCAATGATCACAGTGTCTACAACATCATAACGACTGTGCAGGTCCTTCCCTTGTCTATCTTTGGACAGGCATCAAATTAAATGTCTTTATTTTCTGCTTTCTCTCTCTGCACCAGATGCCCCATGCTTATCTCTCCAAGACATTTCTTTCCTAGGGGTAGGAGGAGACCCACAGAGCCCCCTACTCTACTGTTGAGGTGGAATAGTGGGGCTGCTGAGGAGGAGAAGGGTCTGGACTCCAATGAGTCTGCCTGTGGCAGAAGCAGCAGCAGGCGATGCATTCCTTGGAGGCCAGATCTGCTGCCCCTGTGGATCCAACTGCCTGAGGCGGTTGCCTCACCTTGCCTCATGGGTGGGTTGGCCTGTGCTTAGCATCATTTCAGTACCCTCGGCCAACTATTCTCCAGAACAGTGTTCTTCAACCTTGGGTGCTCAGATGTTGTTGGATTACAACATCCCGATGGTCAGGGATAATGGGATTTGTAGTCTAGCGACACTTGGAGAACTGACGTCAAAGAACACTGCTTGAGAACAAGTCAAACGGCACAAAGGTGAAACACTTTTGGAGGTAACTTTCTGTGGTAAATGAGAAATTTCAATGGACTCACTGGCCTGGTCCACACAGAAGAAGAGGGAAAATCGCCTCAGGACTACACCACTTCAGACAGTAACAGATTTACAAGTCTGTATATGTTCAGATGTATATACATGCAGAGATGGTTGTTCCCACAAGGAAGCACTGGATTGTGTGATTCCCCCATATGCATTCAAAGATGGTGCAGTCCCCCAAAACAGTTTAACTATGTATGTGACCTGCTAGGTCACAAGCCTTCCAAGAAGTGGACTCTTTTCAGAAACAGGTGACGGTCTAATGTTAAATACTTTAGAAGCAATGGGGAAGTGTGGGTGTAAGCTTGAGACTTTAAAATGCGGAGGGCAGTCTTGAGAGAACAAACTGAGGGGAATGTGGAGACCTTGAACTGTGCTGCAGAATAGGAAGTATCACTTCAGACAATACATTCCCCTTAAAGCATACTGCCAGAAGGTACTTAGATTGTGAATTGATGAAAAAGAAACTGGTAAACTGGGTTGAAACGCACATTGTTCAGAACCTCAAACAGAGTGAACCTTAGAGGTCACCAATGATGTTTTAATTCTGGTTGCACTCTCTTCTCAACGATATAACTGATTACATCAGGCCTGCATAACTCAAATCTCACCAAGTCGAGCTCATCTTACCAGCTGCATTATTGTGACTAAGAACAAAGCCACATGTTTCCTAAATTGCCAAGACTGGGGCCAGAGGAAAAGCGGTAGGGATTTTTAATTTATTTATTACAAACTGTTCCATATGCCTCTTGATTTGCTTTACTGTGCATTCCCACAATAATTAAAGCTGCAATCCTATGGCCACTTACCTGGGAGTAAGCCCTATTGAATTCAGAGGGACTTACTTCTGAGTAGACATGTATACGATTGCACTATTAACACAGGCAACATTGTATAAAGTGTTCTATTGAAAAGCAAGTGTTACTGGCCCTGCTAAGTAGTGCTAATAATATAGTTGTTCTAGACAGGTATGTTTGACTCCTCGGTTTTATGTTTCATTCATTTTAAAACCTGTACATCATTTCTCATCAGACCATTAGTTTGGGGGTCCCTGGAACTGGCAGTGTAATATTCTTAAATCTGTACAATGAAGCAAAATTCTTAAACAGTGGAACAACAATGCTATCTGTTGTCAATGGCCGATGTATACCATGTCTTCCAAAAACACACACCTTAGTTTTAAGGATCAATTGTTTAGCTTTAGTACAACACAGTTTTAATACCTCCAGATTGTGAACAGTAATCCAGAACTAATAAATAATAATGTCCCATAAATCTGTACCCACTTTTGACTGCAGCGCCACAAATTATGTATTAATGGTCACAGGTTGCTTAATATGAAAATGCCTGTAATTTTGTAAACGGCTGTACAGAATGTCAGGGTTAAAAACTGATGTCTCTTTCACACAAGGCAAATAATAACAGTTACAAATTCTGCATTTCCCCCCAGTACACAGGTGACCCTCTTTAACATTTCTTGCTTTAAACAATGGGGAATTGTGTGGCTGGCTTTTTAACACTAGTCTGTCAGTAACAGACAGAGCTTGCACAAATCTGGCACATAGGCTGGTTATGCTATCTTTCAAAGACTTCATAACTACTTGCAGCATCTCTGACTCGCTTTGTAGCAAGAGCTATGCATTTCCACAATTGTTCAGAAACAAGAATTTTGTCCCCATTAACATGAATCTGATCAAATTTTTCCTGTTTTTTAGTATCAAATGTCTTAGAAGACGTATCAGCCAATGCCAGGATTTCATAGCTGAGAGCATAATAGATGATCAAATGTTTGCATATAAACCCCCAACCCCACAGCCATTGGTTATGATGGCAAGCTGTGGGCCAAATTCTCATGGCAACACTGACCAAAGGTCTGTGATTGGTAGGGTAAAAAACAAAACAAAACCCCACTTCCTATATATAAACAAGACGTTTTTGCAAGCATTGACCAATGCAAATGCCTCCTGTTTTATTTGGCACACTGGCATTCCATTTTAGCCCTAGATGCATATACAACTCATCCCCAGTTTTTCTTACATTTTTTTGGTAGCAGTGCAGCTCAAACACTTGTTTATAACAGACCCAATGCTAGTTCTGTTGACTTTTCAGAGCAACAGTATTTCAAAAGAGGTGCAGTCCTTATCATTTTAAAAAGATTCACGACCTCCCTTTGATCCTCAGAACTCCAGTTCTGTTTTTTATGTTGACATACATAATGAAGAGCCTAAGTGTACTTTGTCTCTGCCGGATTCGGAATATAGTTTCCCACAATATTTATTAAACATTCACATAAATTTATGAAATAATTCCTTCTCTGTTGGCTCAGTCATGGTTTGTACCAAGTGGGCAACTTCAGGATTATCAAAGTGATTAGCGGGACTATCATTTGTAGAAGATTTTTAGTAGCTGATATTTACATTTGCTATAGTAGAAAGGAGGTGATAATAAGACTGAAGCCTCAGTCTTGAACTCACTTACCTGGGGGTAAGCCTCATTGAACTCAATAGGACTTACATCTGAGTAGACAGGTAAAGGCCTGTGGACTTAGCGTAACTTTAACAGAACGGCATCTGGCTGAGCTGCACTAGTTGAAAAAATTATCACCTCCTCACTGCAACTAAAAATGGCAGATCTGGATACAAGGAAAAACCAAATTCTGAGCGCAGGCACCTCGTATTTTGCTTTTCAAAATATATTACACAGTTGCACAAACTAATTCATCTTACCCAGTCATGACCAAAAACTTCAGAAATTGTTTTTAAATAAAAGTGCTCGTGATGGAACCCTTGGAGCAGAAAAGCTATCAAGGGACAGAGAAGACCTGGGTTGCTCCTCCACACAGTGGAAGCTCTCAGATCCAAGAATTCACATTTCTGCGGAAACTGGATGGGTTCTGCCAGCTGCTATGTAAATGATACCATTCTGCTCCATTTCGCAAAAAGGGGAGCAGTTGCAGAATCCACAGGGCCTTGCATATGAAGAGAAAACACAGTTTGATAGGACCCAGCAGTGCAGGATGGCAGAATAAGGGCCGTGGGCACAAGCCAAGTCACTATTACGCTCCGCTGAATGGAATTAAGTCACAACTAACTAGTTTAAGTGAGATGGGCGCACAACCCCAGAGTCGGACACGACTGGCCCTTATGGGCAGGGGTACCTTTACCTTTACTAACTAGTTTCTAAGTCTGGCAAGATCAAGGGGGTAACTACACCATATTGGGTTGCTGTGTGTGTATATGTTGCACAACGTGCATTTCAATCCCTTGCAAAAAGAAACTCCCTGCAACTAGAAAAGTAGCACATCAGCCTTTCCCCTGGTGTGCTATTTTTCTGCATGCAAGGGAGGCGGTGGGGGCTGGTGTCCACTGAGACTGGTTGGGTGGAAAGCAGGAATGAAGACAGTAAGCAGAGCCAGAGCCAATGATAAGCAAAGCCACCTGATGCTAAATTTGTACACATCCTCTTCCTGCCTGCTAGAACAACTCTGAGACTAAGGAGGAGGAAACTGACTGGCAAGTGCCAACCCCTGGACTACTTCTAAGTAGGGAGGGCCAGTGGGAGCTGGCTAAGGATAGGCATATCTGTCAGTTTTAGTTTCTCTCGGTTTTTCAGTTTTTCAATCACATTGCCATATCAGTTTGCCATTTTTCCTTTTTTTTAAAAAAACCCTTTAAGTGTGGATTTCCCCCCTAATGTACAGATATTTGTATGTAATTTTGCCTAATATACATATTTTTGCAAAAAAAACCCAACCCCAAATATAATGCATTTTCACTAAATGCATGCATTTTAATGCACTCTTTACTCTGGTATGTGCATTTTTATACACATTGCTTAGAAACCTGTGCAGCAAAATTTGAAGAACCTCAAGTCTCAGAGGATGGCTGTATTTTAGTTTGCAGGTCGTGTGATTTTGGGAGGCTCATCTTTAAATGGATCAGATTTCTCCCCCATTCCTTTGGCATTCGCCCAAATGGGTCAACTTCCATGGAAGGGAGGGATTTCCTCTTCCCTATGGAGAAGCAAGCACACAGAGTCTTCTTATTTACAGCCTGAAGTTGGGCAAACCAGAAATAGATGTACCTCTTGATTTTGCCAGATGTATAAACCAGACCTTTATGCACCTTCAATTTCAATGGGCCTTAGAGCTGAATCTTATGCAAGGCTGCAAAGAGGTTGTTCTCCTGTAACTACCATCGCACATCATGTAGGAATGCTGAAATCACATAGGATGGAAAACTAAGAAGCTGATTAGGGGATAGTATTCATGGTATTCTTCCCAGTGTGACGCCTTCCATCTGGTTTATACATTATTTGAGGGGCAGAAGCTCTGGAGGCTAGCCCATTGGGGCAAATGGGGCAGTGCCCCAACAACTCCACCTGTTTGTCTTCTTACTTGCAACCAATAGGGGTGGCTCTGCCTGTCATCTGCTCTGACGTCAGCTGCTGTTGGTCCCCTTGCCTGTCACCCTTACCAGTTCCGGGGGTGGGGGTGGGGGAGTCAGCTGCCACCGGGTGCGAGATGGTGCTGTGGAAGGGCCCAGGAATGTATAAGAATATGGCTTTAAATGGCAATTAACTTCTGGACTGTGCCATATGGCTTCTGAAAGGAGCGGATGCACCCAGTCTTCTGCTAAAGGAGGAGGAGAATCGAACCGGTTTCAAAAGATATACCAAACTCCATTTGTTGTTGCTTAGTCAGGCAGCCTCGTAAGGTCACTTGCTGGAGAAATAAATGACGGCAGAACCCTTTTGGTGGGCATGAATCTTGGCCAAGGCCAGAGCAGTTGATGAAGGATAATAACCCAACAGGAGCAGCTGCTTAGAGCTGCTGGTAGGAATAGGATAGTAAAACAATTTGTTGGAAAGAACCACTTTGCCTCTCCTCACTTTCTCCCCAATAAACTTTTATGACATTGACTTTATTATGACACAGAGACCTTACAAGCCTTTCAGAGACAGGGATTTTTTCCCCCTTTGACAGCAATACATGCAAACAGTTTGCTTAGAACCAGTGACTTCTACAGTAATAGGAACAACGACAGAGGCTTCGATGCTCTTGATCTCCCTTGCCCTTCTGAAAAAGAGGGAGAATCAGCGAGGCAGTTTCAGGGGTGGTCTCGAAAAAATTCCTTAGGAAATGATGCTGCATTTTTTAAAAACTCACTTTAAGAGTGAATCCCCCCTCCCCTCCAGTTCACAATTTATAGTTTGTACACTCCCCCCCTTTTTCTTTTTTACAGGCATCTGGATCCAAAAAACAGTCACACGTGAAAGGTGCCGGTATGAAAATGGAGCTTATGGAACAGAAGCTCTTCCATTTATAGAAAACATTTTCGGGAGAAAGAGAGACAGGGAGAGAGAGGGAGGGAGGGTGGGAGGAAGGAGATGTAGTGTGGGAGAAAGACTCACCTTTTTCTGCACTATATGAACAGGGGAAAGTCACAAGATGAGTCCAGAAAGATGAGAAAACGTCTGCGGGGACCCTCCTGCTGTGCCATGTACTGTGCAAAAGCACCAGAGCTGCTGCTGGTAGCTGCCTATGTGCGTGAAGGCAATGCCTTTGCAATCAGTGCCTGGTGCATTTGAGCCACAGCATGCTCCTAATGGTGTGTGGTGCTGCAGCTGCTGTGGTTGCAACCTACCAGGGCTCAAGTCTGCAGCAGGTCCTGAACTCAGCCAAGACACTTATCAGAGGAGGAGGAAGCAGCAGCAGCAGGGATATCAGCTTAGAGACACTCCGAAACCTCAATAGGCCAGAGCAGGAGACACGGCCAGGATGAACCTCAACAAGAGCTTCCAAGTCTGTTTTGCACCTTTGGTCTGAACAACAAAATGGCTTGGTTTGCTTCTGCTTCCTGGAGTCAGTTTACTTTGCCTTTGCCTCACTTCGTCCCACCCAGCCTCTGCCACTGACTCACTACATTTCCTGGACAGGAGGACCACTCTGCTCATTAATACCACTTACATGGCAGGATCTGGCTCTGACACACCTGTAAATCCCTCCTCTATCTCTCTTATTAAATCTCATTTTCTAGTGGAGGCTGATTTCAGGCCGCAACTCCCCCTCCTCCAGCAATTCGTAGAGGTTTTGCCCAAGTTCACTTTCTGCAGGATGTTACTGCCCATGGCCCTGCTAGTCTGGTCTGTTGGCCTCGATTCAAGGCCAGCTTACCGAAAATGCCTGGAAGCATTGGAGTCGCTAAAGCAATTATCCCCTTGCCACCAAGAAAGGATGGAGAAGGAGATGCCTCATGAACATGGTTGCCCAGTTGCCCAAATGCTATTTAAAGAAATACTGATCTTTAAATTTGCTGTTGGGTAGTGTGCTGCCGGGCTGCACCCTAGAGAGAGAAAACTGTATCTCTAAATCCCCCAGTGCTATGGGAAAGAAGCTGATCCTTCGTCTACTCAGGTCACATCTGCACCAAATCACGTGGTAAGCTATATTTCCCGGGATTCCAGGGAAGGCATGGTGGCTAAAGTGGTATAAATGTGTTTAAATGTATAGTGTGGATGTGATCTCAATCCTTTTGATCTTATCTAGGGCTGTGTCCCCCCCCCCCCAAAAAAAAAACATTGTTCATCAACTAACAAGAAAAGAAACTGCATTTGATAATGATCAAAGGGGAAGAGAAAAATTCAGAGAATTCTCATGGATAGTAAAGTTTTTGAGGCACTTCTCTCACTTTTGAGGTTGCTTGGGTGTGTGTTTTGAGTGCCTTTTAAAATTCATTCTGCAGGTTCCCCATTCCTGCATTAGCGGGTGGTGCCCGGTGGGACAAGGAATGTCTGCTGTCGATCAAGAGTCACAAGAGTCTCCTGCTGTCTTTTCTTTATTTAGGTTGTAAAGAAGGCTGATTGCCGAAGAATTGATGCTTTTGAATTATGGTGCTGGAGGAGACTCTTGAGGGTCCCATGGACTGCAAGATCAAACCTATCCGTTCTGAAGGATATCAGCCCTGCGTGCTCACTAGAAGGACAGATCCTGAAGCTGAGGCTCCAAGACTTTGGCCACCTCATGAGAAGAGAAGACTCCCTGGAAAAGACCCTGATGTTGGGAAGGATGGAGGGCACAAGGAGAAGGGGACGACAGAGGACGAGATGGTTGGATGCTGTTCTTGAAGCTACCAGCATGAGTTTGACTAAACTGCGGGAGTCAGTGGAAGACAGGAGTGCCTGGCGTGCTCTGGTCCATGGGGTCATGAAGAGTCGGACACGACTAAACGACTAAAGAACAACAAACTGCAGGGCCCTGAGATTTCGTTAGGGCCATGGGGCTGGGGGAAGCACTAATCACCCCCTGCCCTGAACTGTTTCCTCGACTTAAAGACTGCTACTGTCCATGGAAGAGAAACAAGATGGGTACCGTAGTTTTATTTGTAGCCCACCACATTTAGCAGGAGCTCCAAATGATGTGTTTTAAATTGGGGTTGACATGGAATCTCTAATAGGTTAATATCTCCCCAGTGTTGCAGTTCTAGTCCAATTTAGTCTCCCCTGCCATTTTCAGATTTAAAAAAAAGGCTTTCGAAGATCTGATATTTTTTTACTGCCATCACTGCATCCAGATGAAATTATGGCAACTGGGTTCCACAGGCAGTAGTGAGGGTTAGGGCGGGAGGATGACTGCTGTCATTGTGAGAGTGGCTGGATTTGACTTCCTGCTGAAACCTGTAATTGATCAGTTAGTATTAATCAATCAAGTAGGTACAGATTGAAAGTATGGGTTGTTTTTTTTAAAATTAGAGTCGTGCCGTATGGATTGGATCTCTGGGCAAGCTTGCCTTGGTGAAAACCATCAATGCATGTACAATAATGCAGGCAATTTCCAAATGATAAATCATCTGTCCGTAATGCTTAGTCCAGAGAAACTGTTGTCTTCATTAGAAGACGCTCAGCACCCACCCAACCCCCTGGTCTGAAGTGCTGCAGTATTCCATCCAGTTAAAAGCCAGACCATCTAGGAAACCATCCTGCCTTGCATCTTGAATTAAGGCAGATGGGGCAGCCATTTTGACTCCAGGACAGAAATACTTCTGGCGCCACCCAGCAAAGGATCCATTTTGGGGAATCAGAAGTTCACCACAATTAAAAAATATTCCAACAGGTTGTGGTTTTTTTTGGGTCAGGCATTCTGTACCTCAGTTTCAAACTAGTCTAGGTAGCCACAAATCCACTGGTATTCTTCACAAATTTACATATATATATATACACACACACACACATATATACACAACAGGAGTTTGCTGGGTTTCATTTTGCCATTCTGTGATACTCCCGTTACAAGGAATGTCTGCCTGAAACTGCCCTTAGCAGGGCACAACACTGGGTGGCGCCATAGTTCAAAACTCCCAATGGCGCAGGAGCCAGAAGAATAGAATATGCTTTGCCAGCATGGCTTTGAAACCCAGTATCTTACATCTTGCTCTTTTCAAGAGGTGCAGGAAGGACAGAAGCAACGCAGAGGCAAAGCCGAGGACCCCAAGGGCAGGTGTGAGACATGGCCAACTGGACAGCGTAGGCCACTGGGACTGGGGAGTTGATGTTAAATGGGAAATTCCATAACCCACAGCTCGGCAGTTTTCCTTATGATCCATTCTGGCATCATTTGCCTTCGGCGGTAGCTGGTGCCTATGGTAGGGAGGAATGCAGGGAGCCCGACAGTAGGTGGAGCCAGAGCTGAGGATGAGCAGAGACAATTGGCTGTAGTTTCCACCCTGTCCTCCTGAGTTCCGCAAGGGCAACACTGGGACTAAGGAGGAGAAAGCTGGCAGTGCAGTTCTCTGCACTGGTAAGAAGAAGGTGGGCAGGTTTGGGGAGGGGGGGACAACTAAGGTTGGTAAGGCAGTGCCTTATTCGTGCTAATGGACTTGCCTCCACTGTCGACTTTTAAGGTTATCAGAGAGACTAGAAGAAGAAGTGTGTTTGGATTTGCTATCCCGCTTTATCACAACCCGAAGGAGTCTCAAAGCGGCTAACAATCTCCTTTCCCTTCCTCCTTCACAACAAACACTCTGTGAGGTGTGTGAGGCTGAGAGACTTCAGGGAAGTGTGACTAGCCCAAGGTCACCCAGCAGCTGCATGTGGAGGAGCGGGGAAGCGAACCTAGTTCCCCAGATTACGAGTCTACAGCTCTTAACCACTGCACCACACTGGCTCTCAAGGTACTAGTGAAGAACTCAAGGACTAGTGAAGAAGGGAATCCAGGGGGGTTATTTTTTTAAAGTCCATAGAAGTCCATTGGTTTTATGTTAGGAAAGTCAGGGCAGGACTTTGAGGCAGAGGTTTGGGGTCCCACTGCAGAATGAGCAAGAGGACCCCCAATGGGCTGGCTTACCACAGTCTGAAATGTGAAGCAATGCAGATTAACATCTAAAGCAGACCCTCCAAATGTCCCTATTTTCTAGGGACATCCCTGATTTAGGGAAGCCGTCCCAGTTTCTGATTTGATCCCTGCTTTTCCTTAGGATATCCCTCTTTTCATTGGAGAAATGCTGGAGGGTAGGGAGTTATCTATCCCCCAAGTCACTGGAAGGCAATCCTGTATAAGGAAGGTTTTTTCCAATGCTTAATGTTTTATTATGTTTTTATATATGTTGGAAGCTGCCCAGAGTGGCTGGGACAACCCAGTGAGATGTGTGGGGTATAAATAGTAAAATTATCCTTATGGAATGGGACGCCTCTATTATCATTGGAGAAATGTTGGAGGGCATGATAAAGGGAACCCCTACCCTGTATTAAGTGCAGGGTTTAAAATTACTTAACTGCAGTACCGTATGTTTGATTCAGTTTAGCCAGCCATGTTTTTGTGGTGTGGTTTTATAGTTTTTCAGCTGCCTTGGGTTTCTTGTTTTATGGTAAAAGGGCAGAATAATGCCAGTATTAATAATATAGGAATGAGAACCACTAGCATTTAGGGCAAAACCCCCAGCATGTGTGGACCAGTTGTGGTTGGGAGGCATCTTAGTCTTCTACATGCACTGCCCAAATGACTAAAGCAAATGCTGGACACAGTAGCTGCTGGAGGTCAATGGATTTTGTGAGCTTTAAATGAGACTAACCAATGGTGGGTCATCCCAGACCATGAGTATCTACTTTCGCATGTACATAAGCAGAGTGTAATTCTGCAGATTTGGTTAAGCAAAAAAGTAATGCTTTCACTAGTTGGAAATGAAGTCAAGAGTTCTGACTTCCCTGCAAAATGTCGATCTCATTTCAAAAGAGTTTTGCAAGGACTGGATTTCACCGTAGAACATGAACTGTGCATATATATATATATATATATATATATATATATATAGTGTTACATATTACAGATGCCACATTTAGACCTTATAATAGAGTAATTTAAGTCACTGCAGCAAAAGAAATCCTCAACAGTCCCCTGGTTTTTACTATTTCATATCAGAAGAGAGAGCAGAAAATTTGTAGAAGATCAAATGACAAATCCACAAAGAAAGACACTAAAGCGATGGAAATTGCTCTGTAAAAATAGTAATGGTTCAAATTAGGTGTCTGAGCTTCCGCTCGGCTCCCGAGAGCTATAAATAATTCAGCTCATCCAAACGAGAGGCGTTCTGCAGGCGTGTGGTGGAGGATTCCAGCCTTTTCCCTATACACCCTGCATTGCCACACAACATTTGTCTGATGAAAGTGCAGCTTTACGCCACAAGCCAGATAAAACCGGCTTCGTCTTACTCTACCCTGTAGTTGTTATTGCTGGATCAATGAGACATTCTCACAAGAGGAAAACGTAGCAAAATTATGTGAAAAGAAAAGTTGCCGCTACCAAGCTTAACGTTCTTTAGTTTTTTGAGGGCTGGGCCAGAAGATCTTTTCCTGCCTGGGGGAAAGGAGAAGTTGGTGTCCACACCCAAATCCACATACGGAAGCTGACCTGACTGGCAGGGGGATCTGATTTCAGTACTGATGATGGGGGAGTTTCCTCTTGAGAGCAACAAGCTGGCTTAGGGCAGGGCTGGGGAACCTGCATACCCTCCAACATTTCTCTGATGTATATAGGGATATCCTATTCCATCATCAAGGGACACGGGTGGCACTGTGGGTTAAACCACAGAGCCTAGGGTTTGCCGATCAGAAGGTCAGGGGTTCGAATCCCCACAACGGGGTGAGCTTCCGTTGCTCGGTCCCTGATCCTGCCAACCTAGCAGTTCGAAAGCATGTCAAAGTGCAATTAGATAAATAGGTACCACTTCAGCGGGAAGGTAAACGGTGTTTCCGTGTGCTGCTCTGGTTCGCCAGAAGTGGCTTAGTCAGGCTGGCCACATGACCCAGAAGCTATACATCGGCTCCCTCGGCCAATAAAGCGAGCTGAGCGCCGCAACCCCAGAGTTGGCCGCAACTGGATCTAATGGTCAGGGGTCCCTTTGCCTATTCCATCAGCATCATCATCATCATCATCATCATCATCATTTTACTATTTATACCCCACCCATCTGACTGGGTTCTTCCAGCCACTTTGGGAGGCTTCCAACACAGGAGCAGAAAATAAGCTAACTCACTTGGACTTTTATTCACAAGTGAGTCCTCATGATTTTCATGGAACTCACTTTTTATAAAGAACAGCTCAGATGTGAGTGTTCATCACTTGGGGAGGCTGAATGTGGGAATGGGTCATTACAGATCAAACCTCACAGACAGAATGCTCCTATTTCCTGATGGCATCTCAAATCATTACATTTGGCAAGTCATGAATGATGGGAGTTAACGAAGTCATGAACTATGGGAGTTGTAGTCCAACAACATCCAGAGGGTGCCATAGGATGAATATAAAAATGTCCACACTGGGAATGTTCTGTGCAATTCAATACCTACTATTGCTGTGCTCTGGTAATTGTAATATTTTATCATTCTGTGGGGTTTTAACTGTTTTGTTCTTCATGGTTCTAATTTTCCCTTAGGGGCTTTCATGTGTGTGTGTGTGTGTGTGTGAGAGAGAGAGAGAGAATAGCAAAAACCTCATTGCTGGAGGATGGAGTCTACATACTCTGCAACATACTTAACCTATTCATTAATTCAGCCTCATTTCAACAAAAGCCGCAGAAAACAAAACCTTTCCCCCCTCCGATTATGTGTCAAGAAATAACTGACCTCTGGTCAGCAGACAATAAACTCTCACATCAATAAATAGCACTATGTCCTTGATATTCTCTGCCTCAAAATGGACTGAATATCTAATAATAAGGTTTCGGGACTGACTTAGAGGAAGAGAAGGGGGGGGGGGAGAGAAGGATCTCAACACGATTGAAGTTCCAGCACACCCATTAACACCCATTCCAAAATTAAGGAATGGGGTCATTTCATTCCCCTGCTCCTTCTTTAATCACTAATCTGCTGATAACCTTTATGATTGTCCATCCTCACAGGTTTGTATTGGCACAAATCAATGAGTTGACAACTTGGGAGAGGGATATTAACTCAGCTGGGGTGGCAGCATTTTTTAATTGTGGAAAAGTAAACCAAATAAGAGTGGCAAGCAACCTTAGATGGATCTCTAAGACTGTGTAATCAATGGGGAGAAAATATGCAAGTTCTGCACCTACCACCTGAAACCCCAAAGTCCCACCAAGTCTTCTGCTATGTCATTTACACAGATGCGTAGATAGGCCTTGAGGAAGTTGACATCAGGAAGATGCTGCAATCTTTGTAAATTGGTTCAAAATACTTGAAAAAAGCTGGCTTGTGCCTCTTTCTTACTGATTTTTTTTAAAAAATGAACGTTCGCTAATGACTTTTTAACTTTAGTTGATATGAACTTAAATGATTGAAATGGGCTAGGTTTTCTCCTCCTTGCAGATCCATCCAGAGATGTTGCACTGTGTTAAAGCATGGGGACCCTCAGGCTCAGGGGCCAAATGTGGCCCTCCAGACCTCTCTACCTGGCCCTTTATTCTCTCCCTAGGCCATGCCTATCTATTAGCCCCACCTCCGACAGCTGCATGTCCTCCTCAGGCAATACTGCTTGGCTGGAATGTATTATTGAACTGTGGTGGCCTGGATATAGAAGTGTGTATATGTGTATCTCAGGTCTGTAGCTCCACCCACTTTTGCCTCTGGTCACACCCACTTTTGACATCTGACAACCTTACACTGGGATGTAGTGCTTGGAAGGTTGGCCAAGAAAGAATGAAACTCTTAAGATGAAAAAAGTTCCCCACCTCCACACTACATCTTCCTGTACTATTCATCATTCAATGGATGCCCCTAACCTAGCTGTACTTCTGCCTTTCTTTTTGCTAGTACGCCACCTTGTATTGGGATGATTCAGACCTCAGATCATCTCTCCCACTGGCTCCCCCATTCATCCTGTTGCTCCTTTTACTATGAAAATCATTCAGAAAATTATCCCAGGTCTTTGGTATGGATGATGAGAGGGACCAATCACAGAGAGAACAAGGAAGGAAGGAAGCAAAGTAAGCAAAGGGGATGGAGGAAGTAAAGAAGAACAGGAGGAGAGAGAGGGAGGGAAGGAGGGAGGAAGAGAGGGAGGGAGGTGTCTAATTGTAGAGTCACAACACACCAGACAACCTTTGAGCTTATGGGTAAATGGATTTTCATTCTCAGCCTCCAACCTCTTCCACGCCATATGTGTGGAGGAGAAGTTTTCTTGCAAGGAGATATCTGGTGACATAGGGTAGCTTCTGATGACAATGAATGAAGCATCTTATTTTGATGAACATGAACATAGCAAGAGGCACCACCCCTCAACATGACCAACGCTCCTTCAGAATTCCCCACCTCTCCTCCACAACGGCTTCTTTACCCCCATTGTTTTTCATTGACAAAATGGCGGCAACAACAACAAAATCTCCGCCAGAGTTCCTCCTGCACAATCACCCCAAAGTTCAACCAACCACAAAGGCCTGTATCTCCCCTCACCCAACGCTACCCACAATGCCTTCCATCCAGCCCGTGGGTGGGAAAATCTCCTGCTGTTCCATTGGCAAGGGGGAAACACTCGCAGAACAAAATCCGGCCCATGAGACTCAGAGAACAGACACATTTTCCTCATACATCCACAAGTCTTGATGCCTTGAGTCACAAACAGAGAGAGGATGAGTTGGCAGATGATCACATTGCAATGTTTGAATTGGCTTTCCTTTTTTAAAAAATGAAAAAAACAAAAACAAAAGGAGAGGGGGAGTTATACACACATGTATCACAGCATTTTAGCGAGGTGTTCTCCTGTGTTTTCCCCGACAGCAGTTGAGCAATCTCTGTTACGCCTGGATGTAAGGCAGTTGGAAGTTGAAAGCAGCATCCATGAAGCGTTCTCAGTCGCAGTTGTGTTCCGCAAGGTTCTTGATAATTTGCCTTGTTGCTTAAAGTTTAGCAAGGAAAGGGAACCTTTTAAAAAAAGATGTTCTCGTTCACCCCCTTTTATTGGTAAGTCAGACAAAATTAACAGGCAAGATTTGTGTTGTTGTTGTTTAAAAAGAGGAGAGTGTGCAGGAAAAAGGGAGGGATTCTGAAGATGGCCTTGAGGAGGTTACATTTTAGAGAGAGGTAACACAAATGTTTGATTTCTGTTTCCCCAATTTGCAACAGGCAAGATTGTGTGTGTGTGTGTGTGTGTGTGTGTGTTTTAGCTTCCTATACAAACTCAGTTATCACATATCCCAAGAAACATCCCTTTCCCAAGGCTTACTGTAACCCACCCCTAACCAGCAGTAGTCAGATGAAACAATATGTTCACTTGACTTTTGGAACTGGGATGCTGAAGATGTGTGTTTTTGTTTGTTTTTAAAGAACTAGATGGAAGAGCAATCGTGCAGGAAAGCTATTTCCACCTCCAGGAGAAAGAACAAGAGCGATACAAAGTCTGTAGAGGAGACGTAGGCGCCATATTGGACTCCACTCTACATTGGCACTGGCATCCGTTTGAGATCTATATATGATATATGTTTATGTATATATATATATATTTATAATATGTATATTGGTAGGTTTGTTTGTGTCTGTTTTAGCACACTGTCCCATTCTCAGGTCTCGATTTGGGGCAGTTGGTCCTGGGGACAGGTTGAACAGAAGGGGCCAAGGTGCAGAAGAAGCCGGAGATCAGAGTGAGACCCAGGCCTCCCCATGCGCAAAACATGGACCAGCCGTAGCCATGGCTGATGTCGTCTGGAAGTCCATACAGGTACCGGGGGTATCGGGAGAGCTCGAAGTTGATCCCAGCCACACAGGTGCACAGCGAAATGATGCAGAAGGTTCCTGCAGAAGGAGAAGAAAAGGAGAAGAGGGAAAAGAAGGAAGGAAGGAAGGAAGGAAGGAAGGGGGAAGAGGAGGATGGAGATGGGTTAGATTATAAAAAGCAATCAGGTTAATCTGAACTGTCTTGGTTTGTTATTTTTCTTTCTTTATGTGTCTTCTACTCTCCGTTATCTTGTACCCCATTTCCTGAACCTGCAATATAGAACAGATTTCTTTGTTGTTGCTATACTTACCTGGTATGATCCCTGAAGATTACCATATGCATTTAAAAAAAATACTTGCTTAGTGATTGTTCTTTGTTTGTATTTGTTGTTTCTTCAGTCCTTATTACGACACAATGGTTTGACTTTGCTATGCCAATTACTGTTATTAAGCAATTGATTCAACTTTTAGGATGTATTAAAAATCAATAAAAATGTACCAAAAAAGTAAAGAGCAATCGGTTGTCCACCGTGTGAAAAAAGAAGGGAGTTGGGTGAAGCGGCTGGGGAAACCACACCAGTGGGGAACAACGGTTAGAGTGTTGAACAAAATGGGAGACCAGGGTCCAAATCTCCACTTGGCCATGAAGCTCACTGGGTGACCTTGGACCAGTTACAAGTCACATTCACACCATAATTTACAGCACATTCAACACAAAATGGCTCCCCCAAAGAATCCTGGGAAAACTGCAGTTTGCCCCTCACAGAGCTATAGTTGTTATCACCCTTAACAAACACAGTTCCCAGGAATCTTTGGGGGAAGCCATGCACTTTAAATATATGGACTGCACGTGACGACAATCTAAAATACTTCTTTGCGGTTGTTGTGAGGATACCATGGAGACAGGGGTGAACCATGAAGGCCACCTTGAGAGCCTTGGATGGAAATAAGATATAAATGTAATAATGAACAAACAAAGAAACAAACACAGAATTTCACTGCAGAAACCCAATAAGATCAGTGAGGTTGATGGGCAAAAGGCACAGAGCCTTCTCTGTGGTGGCCCCACGGCTCTGGTGCTCTGTACTAGTGGATCTCTGGAAGGCTGTCATACTTTGGTCATCCCAGAAGGCCATGGAGCAGTAGCAGTGGTTAGCCAGTCCCTGGCTACAGAAGCAGAGTTGGATTATGCTTTGCCCCATTCCCAGTCCCAATTTATGACAATCCTTGACTCCAGCAAGTGGCACTCTGCACTAAGCATGCCGGAGGAACTGATAATAAATATTAAGAACTGGCTGAACGGGGCAGAAGGTGGAATCCTTGAACAGGGGAGGGAGATAAACTTTGTTTCCTGGTTGCAAGTGTTTTTGCCTTTTGTGAGCTATGTAAGCCCCTAATCTATGAGGCTCTGCTTGGCTGGCTGTTATTTCCCAAATTTAATTTTCACTTGTGGTTCACCCTAGCAAATGAAATTGTAAGTCAACAAAAATATGATTCAGAGATGCTTAGACTAGTAGCTAGAAGTTCTGACTCCAGGCTCCAGAGACCTGCCTAATTCTCTGCTCCCTGTTGATAGTCTGGGTACATCAGTTTTGCTGTGATAAGGTCCGTTGCTTTGTGACTCTGCTCCTAAATGAGAATGCCAGCTCTTTTTCTATCCCCAAAGAGTGGAGGTTGGGATTCCTTTCAATTCCAATTCCCCCAAAGATTTTAGTGAAGGATTGCAGCAAGTAAAATATAAGAAGGAGATAAGGAGCTTTCTTATTAAACCAAGTCAAAATTTTCCCCCATTTGTGGTATATATTCAAGGCAGTATCATGCCACTTTAAACAGTCTTCGCTTCCCCCAATGAATCCTGGGAACTGTAGTTTGCTGAGAGTGCTGAGAGTTGTTTGGATACCCCTTTGCAGAGCTACAATTCCCAGAGTACCTTGGGAAGAGGAATTGGTTGTTAAACTACTCTGGGAACTGAAACCAATGGACAAGTCAGGTTGACTGATTTCATCAGGCCTGCTCTGAAGAGGAGTGTGTTTCACCCTAGACTTGTTTACGGAGTTTTCATTCTGGCTTCTTTATGAGGAGGTTATGTGATGTCGTGTCAAGCAATTATCTCAAGTGTTGGCTTGGCTGGTAGAGCATGAGATTCTTCATCTGAGGGTCATGGGTTTGAGCCCCACATAGGGCAAATGATTCCTGCATTGTCAAGGTTTGGATTAGATGACCCTTGTGGTCCCTTCCAACTCTACAATTCTGTGATTCTAATTGTTATACCACACTTTCCAGTGCATTTCTCCATCTCTTTCTTTACTGAAAAAGTCCAATTTTGCTGGATCTGTATGCCTGTCTATCTATCTGTCTGTCTGTCAATCTGTCTACAGTGGTACCTCAGGTTACATATGCTTCAGGTTACAGACACTTCAGGTGACAGACTCCGCTAACCCAGAAATGTTACCTCAGGTTAAGAACTTTGCTTCAGGATGAGAACAGAAATTGTGCTCCGGCAGCACGGCGGCAGCGGGAGGCCCAATTAGCTAAAGTGGTGCTTCAGGTTAAGAACAGTTTCAGGTTAAGAACGGACCTCCAGAACGAATTAAGTTCTTAACCCGAGGTACCACTGTATTTGTCTGTCTGTCTGGTTTTGGATGCTCCTGTATATATCTCAACAGGTAGACCCAATGCTCCTTCACCAACCAATTTCTATCCACACTCCCCAGCCCCCAAATATGTGCAAGGCAATCCAACATTGTGCACATGGACCTGGCCCAAGAAATTCAGCATCCTTATTAGCTACTTAAATTATTCCGCAGCCTTATCAAAATTATTGAAGAATAAAACTCCACTCCCTCCCTGCTGTGTGGTGACAAGGCCCATTCTGCCAGAGCAGCTCTGAAGCAAGCGCCTTCTGTGTGCGGATTAAACGCCTCAGCAGCACAAGGCTCTCGAGAGCGCTTCATTGTTTGGCACGCACTTGCATGGAATATAAATGATTGTTTAATTACACACTGTAGCCTCATCATCGGCTAACAGACGGGCGTGTGGCAGATAGGGTTTAGTTTAAATCTGCCCTTATTTATGAAAATGCCTTGGAAAAGGGGAAGCGGCCTGATTGGCTGATGCAGGGACTGTGCTATGTGAGATCACAAATCCTCCTGGATTAGAATATAGACACACACACACACACACACACACACAACTCTAGGAGCCAGAATCACAATAGACTGGCCGAGATTGTTTTAGTATGGTGAATTTGGGCCAGTTCAACACAGGTTCCCCAGCAACAAGAGCAGCTGTGTGCCTCCCTCAGCCAAGCACACACTGCAAAATCATGTGTGGAAACCTTTGTGTGACCAAGGCTGTGTCTGTTTCCATGTTTGTGGCAGCGGAGAGGGCGAGGGGAAAACTGAGAAGGCAAAAATGGCTGCTTGCTGTCTTGCTAAAACAGCTTGGCAGATGGTAATCTGGACCTGTACAAGGTGTGAGTCTCCAAAGCTTGCCGCTATTGTGTGGCTGTCTGTCAAGCCTTTGCTGCCTGTCTCAGTACTGAACAAACAGAGTGTGTGTGAGAAAGGAGAAGGATCGTATCACGGCGGCAGAACATCTGCTTGGCATGTAGAAGGTCCCAGGTTCAATCCTTGGCACCTCCAGCTAGGGCTGGGAAAGACTCCAGTCTGAATCCCTGGAAAACCACTGCCAGTCAGTGCAGTGGCGTAGCGTGGGGGGTGCGGGGGGGCCGGCCGCACCGGGCGCAACATCTGGGGGGGCGTGCAGGGGGGGCCCGGCCGCACCGGGCGCAACATCTGGGGGGGGGGCGCGCTCGCACTTGCGGCTCTCTGCCCCTACCTGGCTCACTCACTCTCTCTCACTGCAGTGCTGGCTGTGCGAATCCGATCCGAGCCGCCGGGTCGCCGCCCACTGTGGAGGGGAGGGTGCCAGGCGTGGGGTGCGGAGAGAGAGCGAGGGACTATCTGGGGGAGGGACAGTGCAGCGGGGGGGGGGGCGCAAATTACTTGCCTTGCCCCGGGTGCTGACAACCCACGCTCAGTGTAGACTGGGGGTGGGGAACCTAAGGCCTGGGGGCCAAATACAACCCTTGAAATCTCTATGTCTGACCTGTCTGAGACACTCGCTAGTCCATATTACCTCCCTAGCCATACATACCTCCTACTGACTCGGCTTTCATACCCTCCAATATTTCTCCAATGAAAATAGGGACGTCCTATTCCATACCTGTCAATATTTTTCTGATGAAATTTGAGACATCCCTTCCAAAGTTTCTTCAATCAAAATAGGGACATCCTAAGGAAAAGTGGGATATTCTGGGATCAAATCAGAAACCGGGACGGCTTCTGCAAATCCAGAACTGTCTCTGAAAATGGGGACACCTCGAGCGTCTGAGATTTGCACCCCTTTTGAGTGTATTTGCTTGGCTGGAAGGACACTGGCTCTTCTTTTCCTGATAGGAAGACAGAGAAGGGGGTGTGAATGTGTATAGAAACCAGCTCACCGTGCCAAGGTGAAATTGTAGACAATACTGCTCTAGATGGACTAATGAACCAATTCAGTACAAGGCAGCTTCTTAAGGCCACATTCGCTCTAAACCATTAAAATCTCTATGATACCACTTTAAACAGGCATGGCTTCCCCCAAAGAATTCTGGGAGATTTAATTTGTTAAGAGTGTTAAAAAGGTAAAGGTACCCCTGACCATTAGGTCCAGTTGCAGACGCCTCTGGGGTTGCGGTGCTCATCTAGCTCTATAGGCCGAGGGAGCCGGTGTTTGTCCACAGACAGCTTCCAGGTCATGTGGCCAGCATTAATAAACTGCTTCTGGCGAACTAGAGCAGTGCATGGAAACGCCGTTTACCTTCCCGCCGGAGCGGTACCTATTTATCTACTTGCACTTTGACGTGCTTTCGAACTGCTAGGTTGGCAGGAGCAGGGACTGAGCAACGGGAGCTCACCTCGTCGCAGGGATTCGAACCTCCGACCTTCTGATTGGCAAGTCCTAGGCTCTGTGGTTTAACCCACAGCACCACCTGCGTCCCTGTGAAGAGTTGTTAGGAGATCCCTATTCCCCTCAGACAGCTACAGTTCCCAGAGTGGTTTAACAATCAGTCCCTCTTCACCAGAAATTCTGAGAATTGTGGCTCAGTGAGTGGAACAGGGGTTGCATAACAACTCTCAGCACCCTTAACAAATTGCAGCTCCCAGAATTCTTTGGTGGTGGGGGGGGGGAGCCATGCCTCTTTAAAGATAACATATCACTGTAACTATATGGTGTGAATATGACCAGTGGCGTAGTGTGGGGGGTGTGGGGGGGGGGCGGCCGCACCGGGCGCAACATCTGGGGGTTAGGGTTAGGGGGCGCAAATCCACGGGTTAGAGGGCGCAAATTACTTGCCTTGCCCCGGGTGCTGACAACCCACGCTACGCCACTGAATATGACCTATGATCACTGAGTTTATGTGATAGCTTGATCAGAGGTTTTGAAAAGTCTGAGGTGTGTGTGTATGAGAGGGAGAGGGAGATAGGAGCACTGAACTTCTTCTGAGTCTTTGAACTGAGATCTTCCATTTCCAAGCATAATGCCCATTAGAGTTTCAACCTTGGTAGCAGCCCGTCTCCAACTTCATCAAGACCTCTGTTATAATTTGAGCTGACCTTCATTATTGGGAGAGAAGGACTCAACAGCTTCCAGAGCAATAAAGGGACTTTTAACACCCTTTCTTTTTTGACCTCACCGCAGCATAACCCATTCATCCATTCTATGGGATACGTATAATAGCCCCATTTCTAATCTTAAAAAGGAGATTGGTATCTCTGAATCTGACTTTGGCTTTTATTTTTAAAGTGATACTTGAGGGTAGCTGAAATTTGTCAGTTTGCAACCTTGGAAACGAGAGAACTCTGCCTTATCTATAGAACAGAGAGATAAGAAGACCAACTTCTACTGGTGAGGACGTGCAGGTTTAGGAGTTTGCAGACCTTTTCCTTCCTCCTTTTCCTTCTTCTTCTGAAGAATCCTGTGTTACTTGAAAGTTTACTCAAACATCTCCCCCCCCCCCCAAAAAAAATAAGATAAAGGTAAAGGGACCCCTGACCATTAGGTCCAGTCGTGACCGACTCTGGGGTTGCAGTGCTCATCTCGCTTTATTGGCCGAGGGAGCCGGCGTACAGCTTCCGGGTCATGTGGCCAGCATGACTAAGCCACTTCTGGTGAACCAGAGCAGTGCATGGAAACGCCGTTTACCTTCCTGCCAGAGCAGTACCTATTTATCTGCTTGCACTTTGATGTGCTTTCAAACTGCTAGGTTGGCAGGAGCAGGGACTGAGCAACAGGAGCTCACCCCATCGTGGGGATTTGAACCGCCGACCTTCTGATTGGCAAGTCCTAGGCTCTGAGGTTTAACCCACAGCGCCACCCATGTCCCCTCCCCCCAAAATACTAGTGTACAAAATTGGATTCAGGGAGCCAAACCATTAATACTAATACATCAAATTCTGGAGCAAGTTCAAATGTGTCAGAATTTGTTTTGGTTCAGGCCATGAAAGAATTGGTATGGTTAACTAAATTGAAAAGTTATTGTTCTGCCATAGAAATAAATAATTTTTATTTAAAAAAAAGCATTATAATATTGAACTACATTACAACTGCTGCTGCTACAATTAGGATCTGCATCAAAGCATTGCAATGTGGAGTGCTCCTTTCAGGGTGCCAACCAACCGGCCACACCCAGGATAGTAAAAGTAAAGGTAAAGGTACCCCTGCCCATACGGGCCAGTCTTGACAGACTCTAGGGTTGTGCGCCCATCTCACTCAAGAGTCCGGGGGCCAGCGCTGTCCGGAGACACTTCCGGGTCACGTGGCCAGTGTGACATTGCTGCTCTGGCGAGCCAGAGCCGCACACGGAATGCCGTTTACCTTCCCGCTAGTAAGCGGTCCCTATTTATCTACTTGCCCTTGGGGGTGCTTTCGAACTGCTAGGTTGGCAGGCGCTTGGACCGAACAACGGGAGCGCACCCCGCCGCCGGGATTCGAACCGCTGACCTTTCGATCGGCAAGCCCTAGGCGCTGAGGCTTTTACCCACAGCGCCACCCGCGTCCCCTTTCCCCTTCCTTCCTGTTTTCCATTCCTCCAATACCCATCCAGCATTCCATGCCCACTGAGCATGCTCAGTCCTCACTGGGTGCCATGACCCTGGAGTCAGCTGATACCAACAGTTTCTTCTGGACACATGGCCATTAAAAAGCTGGGCAAAGCTCCACAACTTCCACAAGGCATATCATGGTTCTTAGGCTAAAATAAGTCCTTCTCTCAGTGGCTGTCCAGAATTAAGTTTGAACCAAATTGGGCATTGGGTTTCTAGAAGGAGTTATTTTAGCCTAAGAATGCTTTTTTAAAATAAAAAATATTTATTTCTGTGGCAGGATAATAACTTTTCAACTCAGTTAACCATACCAATTCTTTCATGGCCTGAACCAAAACAAATTCTGTAATGTTACCAGAAGTAGTAGTAGTAGTAGTAGTAATAATAATAATAATAATAATAATAATGAAACACTTTTATTCTTAGATTCTACTAGTCTCATTTTAGTTCCACTGTTGCACGTTTGGTTGATGCTTCAGATTTCTCCTCCTCCTTAGCCTTAATGGTTCTATTCTTTGAAAATACTAGCTGATGCAATGCCTGGTGGCAGTATTAGCAAGGAGCATAAATTGCCAGTAGTCCCATTATTTGCTTGCCATGACTTAGTTTTTTAGTGTCCTCAGAAGAATACATTCTGCTCATTTTGGCCTGGAACTGCCACGTCCCAAGATGAAGGACCTGCATCAGAATCACCTCCCCGCAGTAAGAAATGCTATGTCGGTCTCAAGTCAAAGATCTGATACTACAGGAGAGAGCAACACAAAATAATGATTGACCTTCCTCATCCCTCCAGAGATCCGAGTGTCGCAACCATGGCCTGGGTTCACTGGTGTGGTCAAAAACTGGCCCTAGCCACATCGTGGAGGAAAATGCACTCTATCTGCCCTCACAGTTATGCAGCCATGTGGTCGTTATGCTGCTTGGCTGGATCAATTTTCAGCCTCTGCTGAAGTGTGGGGAAAATTACTCTGCTCATCCCATAGTGAAGAATTAGTCTGGCCACTCGACAAATTAATCAGGTGACCATTTCTTGTAGCCTGCAGTGCATGCAGCTCACAAATGAGTTTTGACACTGTGAACTGGAACACAGGAAGCTGCCTTATACAGAGTCCGATCATTACTCCATCTAGCTTGGCGTTTGTACATTGACTGCCAGCAAGTTCAGACAGAAGTCTTTCCTGGTCTTGGATTCCCCAAATCTAATTCCCAGGATTCTTTTTTTGGGGGGGAGGGAGCCATGACTGTTAAAGTGCTACAAGAGTGTTTTAAAATTGACGGTGTGGATCTGATCATTGACAAGAAGCCTACAATGGAGCAAGGCAAGTCAGAAGTTACAGCACCATGGAGAGCTCCAAGGAAGAAACTTGTTCCAATCAAGTCCACAACAGGACTGAAGCTTTTTAATGCTTCACCCCTCCAAGGCTCCAGTGCTTCCCGAGGAGTGGAAAGCCTTAATGGGGGCCCACCACACCATCTCATATTAGACAACACCATCCCAGCTCATTGCCTGTACTGGAGGGCTTGCATGGGGATGTGTAGGAGTCTCTGGTGCAGAGGGGAACAGCTTCTCAAGAGCTTTAGGCTACAAAGATCATGATTCAGAGACAGTTGGCTCAAGTACCCCTCAATCTGATGAGTAAGGCCAGAGCTTAGGCCTGGTTGTGATGCTGGGGCCTGGACCAGCTTCTAGCCCCTCTTCATCTAGTGCCATAGATCCAATGTATCTGGCTGCACATCCACACCCACCCTGCATCTGAATAGCAGCTTAGTGTGCTGCTCAGGGAAAGTCCTGACATAGGAACTGGTGAAGTGGGATGCCATTCAATTGCCTATGGTACATCCTCTATGCCAGTGTCTCCCAAACTTGGGTTTCCAGCTGTTGTTGGACTACAACTTCCATCATCCCTGACTAGCAGGACCAGTGGTCAGGGATGATGGGAATTGTAGTTTTTTTTAAAAAAACCAGCTGGAGACCCACGTTTGGGACACACTGCTGTATACCATAAGTTAACCTGGTGTCTTGTAGAAGTTTTGGACTACAATTTCCATTATCCATCACCATTGGCCAAACTCTGGGACTGATGGGAGCTGTAGTCCAAAACACCTGGAAAGCACTAGGTTGGAGAAGGCTGCCAAGCATTATGTAAGCACTGCAAAAAAAAAAAAAAAAAGACAGAGCTGTGGGCTGGTTCACACATGATAGATGCCCAACATGGAAGATGTACCCATGCAGGAAATCCCTGGAAACTGGTATTTAGACTGTAAGGTGTAACAATCCTACACATGAATATCCCACTATGCATACTCATAGTAAGGAACCCAGCTGTACAAACATCACACATGACTTTTCCAAATATTAATAATGACATGACAGTCCCATCGTCCGCCCCCCTCCCCCCGCAACTCCAATCTGCTCTGGACATCTTTGAAATCTTTGACTCTGTGTAAAAGGATGCAATGAAATATATGTTGGCAGAGGAAGGGCTGTTAGCTAGAAAACCCCCCCAAACAAACCTGGAATTAACAGTCATCTCAGCATAACTTGCACTATCTTTGGTCAATGACAAATTATGCTCCAGCTTCTTACATCTTTGGACCAAAGATCCTTCTGCCTTCTGTTCCTGAAAGGTAGCATTGATGCGGTTGCTATGATTTACTGGCTGTGCAGAGGGTCCAGCACTGTGTGAGATGCGCCCCCCCCCTTTGTGTGTCTGTCTGTCTAGCAACAGCAAAGAAAAACAAACAGCATTTGAAATTTTTCCTTCTGAATGTTTCTGTGACAGTAAAATGCTGAAGAACTGCCAAGGAATGCAACTGGGGAATCACCATTTTTCTCCAAATATTTTAACAGCTGCATGACAGGCAGAAATCCAACAAACATAGCTTCTTCATCCTGGCTTCTCTTTAGCTGGAAAAATCTGAACCTGTGGAATTTCTGCCTGTTCCACAGGTGTTAGAGTTGCAAAGTCTCTGTCAGATCAGATCAGTCAGATTTGCCTGGTCAAGTGCATCTTCCATTTCCTGTGAGTCAGTTCATAGCTCACATTCCATGTGGAAGCCAGAGAGATGGTGAGTGTTTTATATCCATTTACATTGAAAGGGGTCGCAGTGAAATCCATAATAATTGGGTGTGGGTGAAGAAGAAGAAAAGATTTATCATGCATTTCACCCCAAGAATAAAACAGGATATAATTTATCGAGAAAAAGGAGTTGTATGAGTGCAACTTATGTACTTTCTTGTCAATTACTATCAATTTACATATAGTCCACCCTGGAGTTTGACAACAGAAGTCAGTTTTGATCTAACCTAAGGCAGTAACAAAGGGCAGTAACACTGGGTACTTAAAGGACTCAGTGCACTGGTCTATATGTTACAGAGATCTCTGGGCAGATTAAGATGGTGAGTGGCTGGGACCTCACTACTGCTGTGTTTTGCAGTGCTCTCAGCTGCAAACTAAACTAAACTACCATGTGGTGCTTTAGTGAGAATGAAATGGAGGTAGCAGAAGCACATACACCACCACAACTGAGCTCAAACAATATCAGATTTGGATTTCCCAGAGTATTAGAGTGATCACTTCACAGTATTAGAGCATCACCTAATATGATTTGCAGAAAAATTGCATTTGATAATTAATATAGAGAGATGCAAATGAATAACTAATTACTATACAGTCGTACCTTGGAAGCCGAATGGAATCCGTTCCGGAAGTCCATTTAACTTCCAAAACGTTCAGAAAACAAAGTGCGGCTTCTGATTGGCTGCAGGAAGCTTCTGCAGCCAATGGGAAGATGCGGAAGCCATGCCGGACGTTCATCTTCTGATAATCATTCAAAAACCGGAACTCTAACTTCCAGGTTTTGATTGCTCGGGAGCTGGTTTGTTTGGGAGCCAAGGTACGACTGTAGTTTAAATAGAAACACAGAACATATCACCATAGTGGGGGAGATAGTGATTGGGTGACCTATGTGCCTGTTTAGTCTTCTGTTTGGGTGCTTTTGATGGGCTGTCTCAAGCCCACTGCTGCTCTTCACACTTTGGGTTCTTTCTCTGTAGAGTTGGACTGGGCAGTCCTTTACACAAAGCAAGGCGCTTGGACACGCTAAACACGATGTTTATGTGGAAGTAAGTCCCCCAATGTTCCAAGGGGCTTATTCTTTTGTCAAGATGTCCGGTAACAGTTGGCAGGGTGGCAGCACTCACATGATCCTTCCATCCCTTTCCACTTCCCCCTCTACCTCCTGGTAAGTAGCAGCAGTATGGGTGACAGGTCAACCAACTAACACAGGCAACAGGAGTCAACCAACCAACATAGGCAACAGGAGGTCAACCTGCCCTGCCAACTGCTGCTTGTTTAGGATTGCAGCCAATGAACCAGGAAGTCCCCTGGTTAGGATCTTGTTTTTGTCACACACTTACTAAGCGGCCCTAAGAGAGCTATCAGTTCTCAACCTTATCCCACTCAATTGCAATATGGGGACAGCAATACCCAGTGACTTTACAGGGTTGTTATAAGGCAGAGGTGGGGGCTCTGTGGCTCTCCAGATGTTGATGGACTCTAACTCACCCCATCAGCCCCAGTCAGCATGGCCACTGGTCAAGGATGGTGGGAGTTATAGTCCAGCAACCACCCAAAAGCTAAAGGGTCCCCACTCCTGTTAAAAGGTCACAACAAGGTTATTTACATGAAGCGTTCTAAACACTTGCAAGCACAAATGCAAAATATTATTATAACTTTATTTCCACCCCACTCGGTTATCTCTGCACATTGACTAACATGCACCAAATCCAGAACTCCACTCATGTTTACTATGGGGACTGGAATATCTGAAGGCTAACACCCTCCACACAGTCCATGAAGAAAATTGCAGAGCTATGGATGCCAAACAGTATACAAGACTGCAGCTTAAATCATTTCGCTGAGTCATTCAGCATTTCACAGAATTATTTTCTTTGTTGAGCTCTTCCCTGCGGCAAGGCTTCTTCCTCTTCCTTTCTTTTTGCACAAACACATGAAGGGTTCAAAGCAACTTAACTCTGAGACCCAGATGATTCAACACGAGGTACACATCCACGGGGTACTTTACATGCACACTTCATTTGCCACTTAACTGCATGCCTCCTCAGTTTACGCGTAGGGAACCTGAGCTGCACTGCCTTGCCTCTTGAAGGACAACCTCTCCATGGTAGGGTATGGCAAAGAGGGTTAGTTTATACATTACAGATCTCCAGAAGGAAAGTAATTCTCTGTAGAGAATCATAGGAAATGCACAGGTCGCTTGTAAGGTATGACATGCCTCCACGTGAATTTCTATTGTATGAAGAGGCCTTGAGATGAAACAGCGCCTATATCACATGCAACAGTCTGCATGTGAGTTTCTGCTAAATCTAAAATACAATAAAAAGCACCCTAACAAAGCTCATTGCTAGGCTTACTTCACTGGGGCTGACTTCCGAGTGCACAGGGTTTCAGCTGAGCAGCCTGTTCCTATGCAAAGCTAGGTGTGCTTAAGCACATTAATTTTGACAGGCTTAGTCACGCTCAGCTATGCTTAGGATTGGTCTGATTGTTGCTTGAATCCAACATCCTTCTTTTATCTCCGTGTTCATGTAAAAATGAGGAACTCCTAATTGATTTGAGCGTCTGATGTTTGCTGTTCCCGCCTACCACCATTCTGGCTGTTGATATTGGTCTGGTTATTAAAAAAAAAAAATCCCAGCCAGCTATACTCCTTCTCTCACGCAAGGCACTTTTCTTTTGAATGGCCTATTTTTGAAATCATCATGGCAATCAGAGGTTGTGTAGTGATTAATCTCCAAAACTTGCTTGCTCTGTTTTTAGTTGGGGGTTAGAATAACTGGCTGGGCGAGTCTGGTCTAGGCACATTTGGCCACTACCTTGCTGAAGTGAAACAACATGCCCAGCACCAGGAGTTGACCAGGTTGGCCATCAGTTGAAGGCCCCAGCAGCTCAGAAGAGCCCCTCACCAGCCTGACCTAGCTGTGTCACCTTACTGTCCTCCTAGCCAGGCCTCTGGGAGACTGTTATATACCGTATTTTTCGCTCTATAAGACACACCAGACCACAAGACGCACCTAGTTTTTGGAGGAGGAAAACATGAAAAAAAATATTCTGAATCTCAGAAGCCAGAACAGCAAGAGGGATCGCTGCGCAGTGAAAGCAGCAATCCCTCTTGCTGTTCTAGCTTCTGGGATAGCTGCGCAGCCTGCATTCGCTCCATAAGATGCACACACATTTCCCCTTACTTTTTAGGAGGGAAAAAGTGAGTCTTATAGAGCAAAAAATACGGTATTTATTACATCAAGTTTAAGGTTTTTAAAAGTAAAAAAAAAAATCCCAACAACAACAACCAGAACAACAATAGTTACAAATAAAACAAACAAAACAAACTAGTGTTCTGTGAGTTGTGGGAGGGTGAAGAATGCCCTCAGACTTGGTTATATGCAATAGATTTGTAACACATGACACAAAATTTATCTGCTTCCAGACCATTTCTTTCAGCCTTTACTTTAAAGGTAGGATTTGCCATCAGAGCAGTTTGCCACATTTCCTTATACCGCAGACTCAGCAAGTTGGAGTGTGACTGATTCCAGAATTTGGTGGTTATTAATCTAGCTGCCACAACAAGGAAAAGTATTAACTCTTTAAAAAGAATATTTTGAGACTTGTTAAAAATAGGCAACAATGCCAATTGAGGGCTCATTATATATATTTTGGCCAGTTATTTGGTTCGTTTCATTAAAAATCTCCAACCAGAATGTGAATGTTTCTTTGCATGGCCACCACATATGGAAACATGTACCAATTTCACCGCAATTTCTCCTGGGAGACTGTATTAGCACTGGGCAGATGGCAATGTCACTTTCGAATGGAAGCCAAATGGCCTCCACTTGCAGCAGCTGCCTTGGAGCGATGGTGTGTGCAGCAGTGTTGAGGGTGGGCACCCACTGGCGGCACAGTGCCAAGGAGGTCTGGAGGTCTGTTCTTAACCTGAAACTGTTCTTAACCTGAAATAACACTTTAGCTAATGGGGCCTCCTGCTGCTGCTGCGCTGCCAGAGCACGATTTCTGTTCTCATCCTGAAGCAAAGTTCTTAACCCGAGGTACTATTTCTGGGTTAGCAGAGTCTGTAACCTGAAGCATCTGTAACCTGAAGCGTCTGCAGTGGCGTAGCGTGGGTTGTCAGCACCCGGGGCAAGGCAAGTAATTTGCACCCCCTAACCTGTGGGTTTGCGCCCCCTAACCCTAACCCCCAGATGTTGCACCCGGTGCGGCCACCCCCCCCTGCACCCCCCATGCAACGCCACTGCTCCTCACGACTATGAGCTGAATAAAGAGCATGAAATCACTTTGCGACTCTGAGTATATTTCAATGCTCTTGGTTCATCTTCCAGTGGGCTGACCTTCCTGAGGGGCAGGTTCCTTCAATCCTACCTGGAGAGGCCTGAGGGTGAACTTTGGACTTCCTGCATTCAAAGCAGATACTTTCCTGGTCACCTATGACCCTTCCCCCTCAAAGAACCAGTTTTTGCAAAGCCTCCCTATCTGGTCACCTGAGGGCAATTCATACCACGAAGCTGCCTTATTCTGAGTCAGACCCTTATCTAGCTGCGCCTTACGTGCTCTGAATGGCAGCGGCTCTCCGGGGTTTTGGACAGGGCCTTACCTGGAGTGGAGATGCTGCCAGCCAGGGACTGAACCCGGGACCTTCTGCACGCAAAGCAGGTGTCCTGCGCACTGCCATCCTATGCGCCTTTGACTGGTGAAATCCCCGCCCCAAACACCCTGAAGTGGATCCCTTTTTCCGAGTTACTGCTGCAAATCCGGACGGAAGTGGCGGAGAGGCAAGTGAGGACGGGCAGAGTGCCTCTGGGCATGTGCAGTGCGCCCTTGTCACCGGCAACCTTTCGGCAGGACCACTGTACCCAACCTTCTCGGCGCTGCAGGTGAGGGTTTCTGGGGCACAGGAGGTGCCTTGCCAGGCAACCCTAAGCCCCAGCACCTCTCCTTTCCTCGACCCTTTGCCGCCTGCCGTCTAGAAAAGGACTCCATCCCTCTCGCTTGCTCCCACCCGCCCCCTTCCCACAGACAGCCGCGTTTCCTTCCCGGCTCCCCGTGGGAACAAACGGCCCCTTCTCCGCCCTCCCGGCGAGGCCAGCGCTTCCTTCTCTTAGCCCCCGCCCCGTCTGCGGGAGGCCCTCCACCCTCCTGGCCACCCTCCCCGCCCCGCGCCCCTTCATAGGCATGGCTCGTTCGGCCGCGCCGCCCCACACGCGTCCCGCCCTGCCCGCCCCGTCGAGGCGCACGCTCTCGCCCGCCGCCGGCTCCATGGACGGCGGCGGCGCTTACCGCTGCCGCGCCAACCGGCACCTGGAGGGCGGCCAGTCGGCGCTGCCGGGCTCGCTGCTCTTCGCGGCCGGCCTGCTGGGCAACGTCTTGGCGCTGGGAATCCTGTGGCAGCACCAACTCCGCGCGTGGCTGCAGCGCGCCCGCGGCTGGGGGCGCCCAAGGGCGTCCGCCTTCTACCTCCTTCCCTCTGGACTTGCGCCCCCCCAAATGTTGCGCCCGGTGCGGCTCGCACCCCTGGCACCCCCCACGCTACGCCACTGAGCGTCTGTAACCCGATGTACCACTGTACTTCTAATGCCTATTGTAAGGAATGAAACAGGATAATGCCACATATGCCTCCTTTTGCTTTTTGGGGCATTGGATCTCATCGCTTAACCCTAGGAACTCTGCATCAGTTTTGTGTGGCACTCAGGGGCGTCAACTTGTCCCCCCCCCATTGGAGGGGGTGCATAATGTGACACATCACATGTCACGTGAAGCGTCACGAGATGCGTCTGCCCAGTGGGACATGCTGGGGGGAGAAGGAGGCGGAGCGTGGTGCTGCTTTGCTCCACCTCCTCCTCCCCATGGCATGCACTGGGGCGTGCGCGCAGAGGGCAATCTTCACTCTTGCTGGTCCCAGGCCCCTCCTGGCTCCCAGGCGGGGACTTAGGTGCATGGAAGGCACCTGGCGTTGGCGGGGGATGTTGGCCCCCTCAATATTGGGGGGCTCAAGCCCCCTGATTCAAAATATTGAGGGGGCTGGAGGCCCAAGCACTCCTTATACCTGGTGCCGGTGGTGGCATTCCACAGACAGCATCATGACAAGCAGAAGTGAATTATCTACCTCGCCTTGTGTTTTTGACAATGCCAGCTTCCAGGTTTTGATTAAGTGATCAGTTACATAATCCAGTTATATCCATCTTGAATCCCCATTAAACTAGCCGTTGACAGGATCCACCTCCACTCTCTCACCTCAGTGAAAATGCGAAGTTGGTATCTTGCTATCCACCTCACTCTTCTTTTTTTAAAAAAATAGCACAGGCAGGCACTGTTCTGGAGTATTGTGGATTCTTCTCCCCACTCCTAGACCTCCTCCAAGTGCCAGGAAGCACTCGATATTAAGGAAATATCACACACGTTGCAAAATTTTGTCAGGTTTTTTTTTTAAGGTAAGAAACACTCTTGTTTTGCAAATTGGAAATAGAACACCAAATATTGCACACAACTTAAACACATTCTTTCCGCCTTTTTAAGAACAGCTTCTTTGAAACGGAGCTGATTGTTTGTGCAAAATGTCCAACTCAAATGAATCACCACTGGGTGAATCAGCAGCGGGTGACAAACAGCGCTTGTTGTTCTTTGCTGCTGTCCTGCACAACCTGTTTTACACACGTCGTAGGACAAATGTGGGTTTGCAACAAGCATATACTTTTAAAAGGGGCTGCAGCCAGTCCTAGCACTCCTCCTGACAACTTTACCTGCACAACCCCAACTGTTTTTGAACAGATTTGTTGTATTCAAATCTTAAAGTCTAAGGTGAAGTGTAACGCTTGAAAAGACCCTTGCTTGTACTCAGCTAATAGCCAGGGGCTGTATGTGCTAAAGTTTTGCATGGAAAACTGGATGACTTCTCAATCTTGTTTAAATTATAAAAATAGAAGAAATGGTTGCAATTCTTCTTTTTGTTATTTTGCATCATTTGCTTTGGTTTTGCTAGTCATGCATGTAGACACTAAAGCGCCCCCCCTCCCCAACCACTGGAAATTTTATTCAGGCATCACTCTGCTTCTAAGATTTTGGCAGGTGTTGCTCGCAGCCATAAGGATTAGAAACATGCTTTTTGATGAAAAATGGCAGGTTATCAGAAAGATGAATTCTGTGTCCAATACCACACCAGGCACCACAGGATAATAAAGCTATGCTATGTGTTATAATAATTCTTTTTTTCAAAACAGGCTCTGCATCTTAGGCAAATACTGAGGTAGCAACAGCATTGAATTTCTATAGGATAAGAGCTGCAGGAAAACTGGTCCATGATAAGGAACCTAGGAAAAGTCTCCGGTGCCACTCTTTTCTCTTTCCCTGACTGCTTGCTAGGGGAACAATCCATCACAGGTCAGATATTGACAAGGAAAGGCTGGCTGGAGACAAAGCAGTGTATTCTGGAGGATCAAGAAGTTGCTAGACGAAGTCATCCCAAAATCCCAGTAAGCTTTTCAACCACGTAAGACTGTCATTTCTAAGAAGTGAGCTTCCAGGTGACCTAAGAGCTGAGCTACCAGGTGAGACCCATGGCGATGTATTTTTGGACAAACAAAACAAATCGTGCAGTAAGAAATTGAACTAATAAGCTAGCTGAAAAGACACGGAGACTGAAATGATTTTCATAACCCGGATAGGGCATGGAGGGTTCAAGGAACTCAGCATGCCAGCAAAAAAGTGGAGGTTTTGCAAAGAAAGAATGTCAGTCTCTATCTATAGCGCTGGTAATGGCAGATCATAGAGGCAAGGGAAAGACCAGGGTCCTACTTTGTTTTCAGAAGCAAACCTTTAGATTGGCTGACATTCAGTGTTGCCCATTTAACACTATCACAGGGTATGGAATCTGTGGCCCTCCAGATGTTATTGGACTCCAACTCCCATCAGCTTCATGCTGGATGGCCAATGGTCAAGGATGATGGGAGCTGTAGTCCAACATCATCTGGAGGGCTACAGGTTTCCCATCTCTGATCCAAAGAGTCATGGCCAAGGCCAATGGACGTCTGCAGATCAAACAAGCGTTTGGGATAGAGTGCAACAGGGCAGCTTCACAGCTGGTTTTGTCACATGGTCACTATCGCCACATGGATATAATACGGTGAGCAACAACACCCGAGCAGCCACTATTTTCCAAAGCAGTGTTTTCTGTAGCATGTACAAGAAGGAGATGGGGGGAGGAGATAAGGGAGAAAGCAAGATGGGAACCTATTCACCCATATGGATTCTTCCACTTTGAAGCAGTTTAGCCGTCATAATTTAGCCATTCATAGTGATGCAACTATGCACCCCTAATATTTGTTAGTTGTTTTCATTGATAGGTTGGACTAGGTGGACTGGGCTAGATGGACTAGGTCTTTGGTCTCATCCATCAGGGCTCTCCTTATGTTCTTATGAAATATGTTTTTGCTCTTATGGATAATTATTTAAAATTACGCATGCATAATACTCCAAATTCAACCCATGGAATTGCTAGTCTAAAGGATCAGCTAGTGCAAGCTTCCTCAACCTCGGCCCTCCAGGTGTTTCTGGCCTACAACTCCCATGATCCCTAGCTAGCAGGACCAGTGATCAGGGATGATGGGAATTGTAGTCTCAACACATCTGGAGGGCCGAGGTTGAGGAAGCCTAAGCTAGTGGGTGATGCGCCAGATCAGGCAATGCTTTGACTCAGGTAAAGCCCACTTGGCTGGGTTTAATTTGTTCTCTTCTGTTGGCACAGCACATTTTTTAGGAAAGGGATTTCGTAGGAGAAAGACTTCTCCGGTGCAAAGGCTCCTATAAATAGAGAAAGCCAGTGAGATTCATGAAGCATTGCTGGATGCAGCTTTGACCTCACCTTGGGGCATGTCACTCTGGTAGCGGGTGGCTAATGGCAAAAGCCTGCAGACAACAGGTATGAGCATAAAAGCTTTTAGGGGGTTGCCGGAGACAAAAGGTCAGCAAAAGCAGAGTTTTGGGAGAAGTGAAATGGTGTCATAAAACTGCAGAGCAGAGAAATGACGCAAGGCAATAATGTACTCTGTCCCTTGTGAATTGAAATGCATAATGCTGCCAGGGAGCCAGTGTGTGCTTTTGTGTTTATGCTCCCTTTTGTCAGTAGATGACAATGGTTGCAGAAGGAGCTTAACTTGTGGGGGGAAGGGCATGGAAGAAAATGACAAGGGCTGGACCTCTTGAAGGCCTTTCTAGGCAATCATCTCCTTCCAAGGAAACTGTACAGGTGTTGCAAACCTGCCCTTCACATGTTGTTGTACTACAGCTCCCATCACCCCCGACCATTAGGCATGCTGGCTGGGCCTGATGGGAGTGAGACCCCAGCAGTATCATGAAGGCATCACGTCAGCATCACCCTGGCATTATACCAGCAAGGTTTCTGGAGAATCAAATACGAAAGTTTGTCTTTGCGCAGCACTGATTGGAGGGAACCAGTGACATCATAAACACATCCTCCCTGGGAATGATTTCTCCACCTTTTAGAATTGCTTGTTAAAAACTGAAGGGAACCCATGCACATGTAATAAAATAAATAACGAAGGCAGAACTGGGAGAGATCCCTTTGTCTGAAGGCCTGGAGAGACACTGCCATTCAAGTGTTGACAGCACTGAGGTAGATGTACCAATGGATCAATTCGAAATAAGGCCACTTCCTGTGTACCTATGTTATGAAGCTTACAAAGAGTTGCTCCTGGCCTGTCGTGTCCATGTTAAACAAGTGTGAAGCGTATGCTGTAAAAGCAAAAGAAGAACGCAAATCATCAATGGGAACCAATTGAGGGACCTGTCCACTTACTGCCCAAGGCTGTAATTTGAATGAAAGAGGAAAGATTACTTGGACAATTATTTTCAAACCTCATTGTAAACACAGTTTTGAGTTACAATACACAATGCATCCTAAAGCGCTGTTTCTTCACCATGGGATTCTAGATGTGAGAGTACAAGATAATAGTCCACAAATGATTCATTTTGACAAATCCCTTGATGTAATCAGATTCAACATTCAATTCAAATCCTTGTTATGCTGAGTAATAGGAGCTGGCAGGAAAGGGGGAAAAAACGCCGGTGATAAAGAGCTGCATTTCTTAAATAGCACAGGGATCCCTGAGGCAGACCTTTCAACTCTGCAGCTTTGAGAAATAGGCTACTAATAAGGTTGCCAACTGACCAGAAAATCCCCCAGCCCGGCCTAGTCTGCTCTTCTGCTTGGTGTGCAGAAATCAGCAAGTGACACTTTCCACAGCAGGGAGTTAAGCATGATCACCTACCAGTGCCTGAAGATCAAGCTGCTATTAAAAGCACAGCTACAGTGGTTGTCTACAAAGTTGGCACTCCTCTATGCCAATATTAAGGTTTATCTACCACGCTTTCTTACTGCATAGTGTATGTATATACATATAGGTATAGGTGTGTATGTGTGCACACACATACACAGAGGGAGGAAAAAGTAAACCAGAATTATCTAAGCTGGTTCAAAATGTTTATTTCTTTTCTGAAGTTTCCCATATCAAGATTGCTACCAAATTTAGGTAAAATGAGTTTCACAGGAGCTTGGTCTATTAGGACAAGACAAAGTCTTTTCTGAGATTTGGGCTGCTTCAGATGAAGATGAGCACAATAGATTTCTCAAAGCCTGACCAATAAGCAGTTAATATATAATTTTCACATGCACTGAAGTTAAAGGTGACATACACAGAGGACTCACCATATATTTTTTCACCCCCTCATTGCAGTTGGGAGTGAAGGAGGAGGCTTAATCGAGAGCTTCCTGGAATAGGTGGCTTTGCAAAGGGACTTGACGAAAGAGGGCATAAGCTCACCATAATGTAGGTCTGCATATTTCTCAATTCAAGGTATTCAGAGGCCCTGAGCATTGGCTGTCTGGAAAATCCCAGAGGCTTGATGGCTTGCCTGGCTAGTGGTGTCCTCACATTGCTCAGCTTGATAGGGTGACCGGATGTAACAGAGTCTCCTGTACATTCAACACTTGCATGGAAGAAGAGGGAACATTGGCAGGAGATACTGCCAGTAGAGGCTGTCACCCATTGCAACTGGTGGGGCAGAAGACAGGGAGACCAAGACTACGTAGGTGCAGCCAGAGCCAATGACAGGCAGAGGCACCCACTGAAGAAAGCAGACAGGTGGGGGCTGGTCAAGTATAGACTGAGGTCGGTGGGGCAGTTCCCTATTTGCCCTTCTGCACCAGCCTCCACCGCATGCAGAGAAGGAGGTAAATTGCACCTGCTGAACTACCCTCCACCAGGGCCAGGGCCTTTTCAGTGATGGCTCCGACCTGGTGGAATTCTCTGTCTCATGAGACTAGGGCCCTTCGGCATTTAACCTCCTTCCGTCGGGCCTGTAAGACAGAGCTATTCCGCCTGCCTTTAATTTGAATTCAGCCTGATCTTTTATTTCCCTTCCCTCCCCCTCCCCTTTTATGAAGGTCACCCGCTCTGAGACCCCACAGCTAATTCTCCCCTGGTCTCCTTGCTGGCCCAAGTAAGACTAATTCAGCCAGCTAGCCCTGGTGACTATCTAATGCTTATTAGAATGGATTTCTGAACTTTGAATTTTATTGTTATTCATGCTTTTATACTGTATTTTATGCGGCTTTTACAATTAAGTGTTTTAAATTTGTTGTTAGCCACCCTGAGCCTGGTTTTCTGAACCGGGAAGGGCGGGGTATATATATATATATATATATATATATATGCAGGTTTTGGTGTCCTCGGGTGTCTTCCCGTGTAAAAGTTGGGGTGTCTAGGCGACGTTTCGACGAGGTTTCGCCTAGACACCCCAACTTTTACACGGGAAGACACCCGAGGACACCAAAACCTGCATTCCTGTACCCGTGAAAATCTACGAAAGCATATATATATATATATATATATATAATCATCATCATCATCATCATCATCTCCACAATTACTAAAATCCACCGCTGAACTCCGTTGCCATCTAGTCATGCTATAGGTTTGCACTCATTGGGGCTGGATTCAATGAATCTGTTCTGCCAGCACCCACAAGCCCCCGCTCCCAAATCTGCTTGCAGGGTCAGGAGGACCCCCAGAACAGTGTGCAGGAGGAGGAGAGGGGAGATTGTTTTGTCAGGTGAGCAGAAATCCTTGTGCTAGATGAAACCATCTCCTTGGCACTATGCTGAATGCCACCCCTTAAATCCATTGTTCCAGTGTCAGCAACACACTTCCAGTCAAGATGGTGACAGGGCAGGCAGCTAGCTCTGAAGCTCTTTGGAAACGCAATTTTAATTGAGTTTTAATGGGTTTTAATTTCTTTTAAAACTTATGTTTTTGGTGTCGGCAACACAACTGTTCCATACCAAATATCCATGCAAGGCCACTTAACTTACATATAATTGGGAAAGAGCTCTATAAAAGAAGGTTCTGGGGTCTACCTAACACTACATTCAGAATGGCCAGCCAGTTGTCTGCAGTTGAAAGAGAGTGAAATATATTACGTTCCAAACAAGACATAGCAGCAAGTCTGTTAATGTGACCAGTCATCTGTAGCAATGCCATATGTCACAACCAACCCTGAGGGGTGCTCCTGGAGGATTGTCACGAGAGGCAAATAAACTGAATGCAAGGAAAACATTGGCTTTTGTGCCTGTTCATTTGTTTGATATAGGGCTGGCAGCGGTCTGATCTGTCCAAGAATACCCGGGATGCTGGTAACCCTGTCCCTGTTTAAGTCTTCCTCAAATGGTCAACATAGCAACTTCACCTCTGATTAAAGAGGCTCCAAATCATTGGCTTTTTCTGGCCTCTGCAGATAGAGCCAGGAAATCAACTGAACAAAATTCATCAATTTTTCAAAAGCTGTCTGCTTTGAGATTTGAAATCAATTTGGCTATGATCAGCTCACATGGAGTGTGTGTTTGTGTGTGTGTCTTATTGCACCAATCCAAAAACAAAGCAGCCTCTATGTGATCTGGAAGCCACCAAAGCCCAGAGATGGCAGCTCTTGACAGATGTTGAACATTTTAACCTTCGTTCTGAAAACGTTGGCTTGAGTGCTGAAGGAATTATCCATTCTAATTCACAGGCAGTCCTAAGACTGGGATCGCTTTTTCTGGTAGGGCATCTTTGCTTTTCAAAGCTGAGCACCAGAATTTTGAGGGCTGAGTCCTACAAAAACAAACCCTTCCTAAGCAGGAAGCAAGGGGCAGAAGGGAGGATCACACACAAAACCCTCCGCACATTGAATGAGGGTGCCGAGGGGGCACAGAGCTGGGCAGTTTGCCCCAGCCCACCGCAGCATGAGGTGCTGCCCACTGTCATAGCTACTCTAAGAACATAAGAAGATCCTGCTGGATCAGGCCAGTGACCCATCTTACAGTGGCCAACTAGATGCCTAGGGGAAGCCCATAAGCAGGGCATGAGGACAAGAGTACTCTCCTTTCCTCTGATTTCCAGCAGTGGGTATTCAGAAGCATTACTTCCTCCAACCATTGAGGTAGAGCATAGCCATCTTGGCTAATAGCCATTGACAGTCTTCTTCTCCATGAATTTGTCTAATCCTCTTTTAAAGACATTTAGGTCAGTGGCCATCACTACCTCCCATGGTAGCAAATTAACTGTATGGAGGATTTTCCTGTCCTGAATCTTCCAACATTCGCCTACATTGAATGCCCATGATTTCTAGTGTTATGAGAGGAGGAGGAGGAGAACTTCTCTCTCTCTCTCTCTCTCCACTTTCTCCATGTCACGCATCCTTTTATTAACTCCTATCATGCCTTTTCTCTAAGCTAAAAAATCTCAGCTGCTGCAAGCTTTCCTCATAGCAGAGTTGCTTTGTAGGAGAGTTACTCCAAATAAAACTCAGATATATGCAAGGAGAGCTCTTTCACGAAAGGAGGTATCCTGACCAAGGGAACACACCCACACCCAGCAGATGGAGGAACTCCACCTCTGTATGTGAGTGGAACTCCTTCCAACATCCATTGGATGTGTGCACATGGAGAGAGCATGGTGGTGTGCCCCAACAGCAGTGAGCAAGGGTAAGCCACATGGCAATGGAGCTCAATAACCCAGTCCCCCTGGTCCCTCTACATCCTTTTGGTAACATGGAAGGGTCCATGTGATGTTGTTGTTGGCTTCTGTCTATCTCCAGAGACAATGGAATGTGCCTCTGGGGGTGAAGGCAGGCTGCTGCATTGGCAGCACCGAAGTGTCCTCCCTGGGGCACAAACCATGTGGAACACACCCAGGATCAGTGCTTGGAGAGAGCTGCCTAATGGTAGGGTTGCCAAGCAGTCTTCATGTAGGCTGCAGTCAACTGCATTTCATGCTGTCAGATCCCCCCACAATGGATGCAGAGGTTTGTTCAGATGGGGAGAAGGAGGCAATGCATCTTGGCTTCTCCCTCCACCCACAACCTCTTAATGCCGTCCTTTCCCAAATCAACAGTCAGCTTACATTTGTTCGTTTTAGTTACCCTAAGGGGCAAGGTTAATGCACCTGTGTTATCTGTGGGGCAGTCTTTTGGGAGGGGGGTAAGGAGGAGTGGGAGGGATTTGGTGGGCCTAGAACATCACCTTGCCAACAAAGGTCTGTATAGTTAAAGCTATGGTTTTCCCAGTAGTGATGTATGGAAGGGAGAACTGGATCATAAAGAAGGCTGATCGCCATAGAATTGATGCTTTCAAATTATGGTGCTGGAGGAGACGCTTGAGAGTCCCATGGACTGCAAGAAGATCAAACCTATCCATTCTTAAGGAATTCAGCCCTGAGTGCTCACTGGAAGGACAGATCCTGAAGCTGAGGCTCCAATACTGTGGCCATCTCATGAGAAGAGAAGACTCCCTGAAAAAGACCCTGATGTTGGGAAAGACTGAGGGCACAAGAAGAAGGGGACGACAGAGGATGAGATGGTTGGATAATGTTCTCAAAGCTACCAGAATGAGTTTGACCAAACTGCGGGAGGTAGTGGAAGACAGGAGTGCCTGGCATGCTCTGGTCCATGGGGTCACGAAGAGTCGGACACGACTAAACAACAACAACAACAAGAACACCTTTACTAACAGTAGGGATTGTAGGGTGCCCCAAACAACCTTCCAAACGCCTGCCTCTGTCTCCGACGCAAGACAGCTAATGAGGTTATGTATATGATTCCTGATGATGTGTCTATCATCACCACCAGTTTCACATTATGCTAATTCTCTAAATGGCTGTCTGCATTCTAATAGGCCTTCATTTCCAGTGCTACAAGGGACACCAAGCAATGGATAGCCCCATCAAGATGAAGAGCCAATTCTGGTCAAAGACAAATGCTTGAAGCGGAGAATTCTGCTTCAGTGCATTTAAACCTTCAACATGAGCTGTGACCTGTAGATGGAGGCCTCAGAAAATGTGCAGAGAGAGGTTGGGAAACTGAGGCTACTTCTAGAGGTATTCATGGGGGTAGGTTTTCATTAGCATGAAGCTCAAGGGGTATGCAGGTTTGTGTGTACGCACACACAAGCCCAAGTCTTGCTCCTGCTCTTTGTCATATGTGTGTGGAATCAATCCTCTTTCCTTGGCTAATTTCTCCAAATGGTATCTCTGGGACTTTGCTTTGAGTAACTATAATATCTCAACTTCTCTTACGGGTCTGTGGTTCACATGAGACATAGCAAAATCACTGAATGGCCATTACATTCTTTGCTGCTCTTAGCCCAACTTTCGTGCTGTATTAAAATCCCCACTCCTTGAATTTGAGAAGCTCACTTAACAACTCACTTCATTTTGTAGAATTGACATTGTTGTCATTCTTTGCCATCCCACCACTCCCTGTGTTTATTATCTGCAATGATTTTCTATTTTCTTCCAGATGGCTGGCAAGGATATTGAATAGCGCTGGGTCAAGAATTGATGTCTGCGCAACATTTCCATTTAATGATAATTTCCCTGTTAACAGTTACGTTTGGGAACCTACCATTTACCCAATTTCTAATTCATTTGACTTGTGTTCTTATTGATCTTTGTGTAGTGCTAGAGTTCCCCCCCCATCACAAGTTCTAAATCAAATACATCACTGAAGTCTTAAACATATTATGTAGTTGGCACAATGGTCCAACTCCCCCATTACAGAGCAAACTATGTAACTCTCACTAAGGGGAAACTCTCCCAGTTCTTACTTCCTAGATCATCTTGGGTTGTTGAAATGTACCAATGGCCCATCTCTCTGCATATGGAAGTGATGTAGCTCAATGGGAGAGCAACTGCTTTGCATGCAAAAGGTCCCAGGTTCAATCCCCAGCATCTATAGGCATCTATAGGCATCTATAGGCATCTATAGGCATCTATAGGTCTATAGGCAACAAAACCGCTACCCTGCGAGATTTCTTTATCTCGCAGGGGGTCGACCTGGCTTGTGTGACGGAGACCTGGGTGCGCGAAGGGGATACTGTTACCCTACGAGAGATGGCGCCCCCAGGTTTCTCCGTCCTCCACCAGTCGCGGACTGTGGGCCGGGGGGGAGGGGTGGCACTATTAATCCGGGAAGATTGTTCTTTCAGGGCTCTACCATCGCCATCGATCCCCGGCATTGAATGTGTTGGCCTAGTGTGGGGCTCCGAGGTGAGCTTGGCTGTCTGGCTGGTGTACCGGCCACCTAGCGCACCAGCAGCCACCCTGTCAGGCCTGCTGGAGGCTGTGGCTGGCTGGGCCTTGGAGTTCCCTAACCTATTGGTATTGGGGGACTTCAACATCCATGCTGATGCCGCTCCCTCCTCACAGGCTCTGGACCTGGTGTCTTCCATGGCGACACTAGGGCTCTCCCAGTTTGTTTCGGGCCCCACACATCAAGCAGGCCACACGCTGGATTTGATCTTTGGTGTCGGTATAGATGTGATCATGTTTCCCTCAATGAAGGTGCCATGGTCTGATCACTGCACTCTGAAAGCCAGGATTGACGTTCCACCCCCACCCTGCTTAGGTGGCGAGCCGATTTGGGCTCGCCCGCAGAGGCTGATGGACCCTGATAGATTCCGTCAGGCCTTGCGGGACCTTGCTCCCCCTGGCGACTCATTGACTGAGCTTGTTGAGGGCTGGAATACCCAGCTCCTAGCAGCCATCGATGAGATCGCACCTAAGCGCCCTCTGCGACCCCGCAGAAACCGGGCTCCCTGGTTTACCGAGGAGCTTCGGAAAATGAAGCGGGACCTCAGACGGCTAGAGCGAGTATGGCGGGGTGCCCGTGACGGAGCCTCAAGAACATCTTATAGGGTTTTTATGAAAACCTATGAGATGGCAGTGAAGGCCGCTAAGAAGTCCTACTTCTCGGCCTCCATTGCATCCGCTAGCTCTCGCCCGGCGCAATTATTTAGTATAATTAGGTCTTTAACGTCCCTTGAAGGACAGCCAAATTTAAATAACAATTCGACACACAGCTGTGAGGCATTTGCGAGCTTTTTTGCGGAGAAGGTCCTGTTGCTCCGCCATGACCTCCCTGCCAATTTGGACACAATAAGGGAACTGGAGGCCCCTCGACTGTCCTCGGGTCCAGTATTGGACCACTTTGACCAGATATCCCCAGCCGATGTGGACAGACTCCTCCGAGCTGGAAAGCCCACCACCTGTCCTCTTGACCCGTGCCCGTCTTGGCTGATTAGAGCGTGTCCAGACGAGGTGCGGGCCCCCCTGGGTGATATCATCAATTTGTCCCTTGGCACCGGGACATTCCCAGGGGAACTGAAGGAGGCAGTGGTGCGCCCGCTCTTAAAGAAAACATCATTAGATCCTTTAGATCTATCCAATTACCGCCCGGTTTCGAATCTTCCATTCCTGGGTAAGGTGATTGAGAGAGCGGTTGCTGAACAGCTTGGTAGGTTTCTGGATGAGACATCGGCTCTCGATCCATTCCAGTCCGGCTTCCGCGCTGGTCATGGGACCGAGACGGCTCTGGTCGCCCTAACAGATGATCTCCGCAGGCAGCTGGATCGAGGCGGGTCGGGGCTGCTGATTCTTCTAGACCTGTCAGCAGCCTTCGACATGGTCGATCACGAACTCCTGGACCACCGCCTTGCCGACGTGGGGATCCAGGGCACAGTCCTTCAATGGCTGCGCTCGTTTCTCTCTGGTCGGGGACAGAGGGTGGCGCTTGGGGGGGAATTGTCATCGCGCCACTCCCTGGTGTGTGGAGTGCCTCAGGGTGCAATTCTCTCTCCGATGCTTTTTAACATCTTTATGCGCCCCCTCGCCCAGCTTGTCCGGAGTTTTGGGCTGGGCTGCCATCAGTATGCTGATGACACCCAACTCTATCTGTTGATGGATGGCCATCCTGACTCGGCCCCAGACACACTGACCAGATGCCTGGAAGCTGTGGCTGGATGGTTTCGTGGGAGCCGGTTGAAGTTAAATCCTTCGAAGACAGAGGTCCTCTGGCTGGGACGGGGCGATATGGGATTGAGGGGGCAACTCCCATCTCTTGCGGGGGTGCAACTAGTGCCAGCATCGTCCGTTAAGAGTTTGGGTGTAATCTTCGATACCTCCCTCTCTATGGAGGCGCAGATTACAGCTATAACAAAGGCGGCTTTTTTTCATCTCCGCCAAGCTAAGCAGTTGGCTCCTTATCTCTCTCGCCCTGACCTAGCCACTGTGATCCACGCGACGGTCACCTCCAGACTGGATTATTGTAACTCGCTCTACGTGGGGCTGCCCTTGAGACTGACCCAGAAACTCCAACGGGTGCAGAATGCCGCAGCGAGACTCCTTATGGGGTCGTCACTGCGAGATCACATTCATCCAGTACTATATCAGCTGCACTGGCTCCCGGTGGAGTACAGGATCAGGTTTAAGGTGCTGGTTTTAACCTTTAAAGCCCTATACGGCCTAGGACCCTCGTACCTGCGGGACCGCCTCTCCTGGTATGCCCCACAGAGAAACCTACGGTCTGCAAATAAAAACACCCTGAAGGTCCCAGGCCTCAGAGAGGTTAGGCTGGCCTCAACTAGAGCCAGAGCTTTCTCGGCTGTGGCACCAATCTGGTGGAACGCTCTGTCACAAGAGACTAGGGCCCTGCGGGACTTGACATCTTTCCGCAGGGCCTGTAAGACAGAGCTGTTCCACCAGGCCTTTGGTCAGGGCGCAGCCTGACCCCCTCCTCTGGCAATCTGCACAGGGTCCTGCTTGCTGGTTGCCATCAATTTGTTTCTGATTGATTTTATGGTGAAAAGTTTTTAGAATGTCGGATTGTTTTTATTGTTGTTAGCCGCCCTGAGCCCGGCTTTGGCTGGGGAGGGCGGGGTATAAATAAAATTTATTATTATTATTATTATTATTATTATTATTATTATTATTATCTCTAGGTAGGGTTGGCAGTGACTCCTGCCTGAAACTCTGGAGAAGTGGTATCAGTCAGTGCAGTCAATGGTATAAGGCCACTTCCTGCATTCCTATGTGTTGGGCATGCCATGTCTCAAATATCAAAACTTTGAGCCTAGAGGTGTGGCCAGGCCCACAAGGTCATGCCTGATTACAGGATCCACTTTCCCCATCAAGCCCCTCGTCTGATTCCAGCGTTTACTTCCTATAAACATTTGTCTTTTTACATGAGAGACTGTGATGATACTTGCGAACTGGAGATTGTTAAGTACTATTGTTTAATTGCATACTGAACTGGAGAATGCCTGCATATGTATTGCTGAAGGTTTAACACTGGAAAATTCAATTGGGCTATACTGAAGCCCTCTCTGAGCTCTACCAGGTTGATAGTTAACTGTTGGTGCTGTCTGCCAGCTCTCATGTGGTGTTTAACTTTAGATCACATGAGGGAATTCTATTGCAAATCTCCATCCTGAAGGGAGTTGCCTTTGAGTCTTTCTCTGGAAGCAGAAGAAAACAAAGGATGTGATATGGATGCCTGTCCAGGAGCAAATAGCCTTAATATGGAAGGCAGGCTATGGGAGATACAGAGTTTTGGTTTTATTTTATTTTATTGCTCTGATCGTAATTATGTTACATATTTAAGAAGAAGAACCTATGCTTGAATATGCATGTATCATTGATTGTTTTGTACCTGTTGTGTGAGACGAAGTTCTGGTTAGTAAAGCTTTGAATCATAATTATGGGTCTGGTCAATTTCTATTTCCAAAAGGAGTCAGTTTTCCATGCAACCAATTGCTTCAAGCTGCACAATATTAATAGCTGCAATAGAGATGTCTCAGTTATTGCCTGGTTTGGCATTATTTTTAAAATCATTATTTGACCCCTGCGCTTCGGGCTCTAGAGTTAGAGTGAACTGAGAGGTGGTGAAAATAAAAGTTGGTGTCAGAGGTTAGTGACAGTTCTGCAACAGGAGGCAATTTTCAGAGTTGCCTTTCAAACTAAGGGGCTGCATAGTTTATGAAGATCTCTGGGCGAGATTGGGTCCCACATTTCTTTATTTAGATTTCATAGTGGAATCATAGAATTGTAGAGTTTGAATGGACCCTGAGGATCATCTAGTCCAGGGGTCAGCAAACTTTTTCAACAGGGGGCCGGTCCACTGTCCCTCAGACCTTGTGGGGGGCCGGGCTATATTTTGGAAAAAATATATGAATGAATTCCTATGCCCCGCAAATAACCCAGAGATGCATTTTAAATAGAAGGACACATTCTACTCATGTAAAAACACGCTGATTCCTGGACCGTCCACGGGCCGGATTTAGAAGGCGATTGGGCCAGATCCAGCCCCCGGGCCTTAGTTTGCCTACCTATGATCTAGTCCAACCCCCTGCAATCCAGGAATATGCAGCTGCCCCATATGGGGATTGAACCTGCAACCTTGGCATCACACTCACACACTCACAGCAGTGCTTCCAAAGCAAGTTGTGTAAATCAGCAGTAAAGAAGGCAGAGTCTGAGCAAATAGTTTACAAAGCACAAAGAGGACAAGAGTGATTAAGCTGTGAAATAGTTCTGGTGGCCTGTTTGCTGCCCCATTTGTACGAATAAATGCTCAGGTTAGCAGTTTGCTCATGCGAGCAAGGAAACATGCTCAAGGAACCAGAGGAGAGCATTACTTCCAGAAATGCAGGAGCAGCATCCACGATGAAGGTGGAAGCTCCTTCTTGTGGGTGTATGCTGATACTCATCTGATATCTCTCTCAGGACTGTGTCTGCTCATATATATATATATAGAAAGAGATGCATAATGCAGATTCTGTACAAAGAATCAGTCACAGCTGAATATTGTGGCTTGAGCATTATTCAACTTGAGCCAATTTGCATAATCCAGTCCACTTCCCCCCCCCCTTCTATTTTATGCCATTTATTCTGTTCCTTTCCTACTCGTCAAGGCGGGTAAGAAACTATACAAAGCACCAAAGCCCTATCTCCAACTCCAAGCACGAGAAATTTTGCACAGTCGTGCCTGCGGAGCCTGAGATTTTGCCAGGCGTTGCCCACACATTTTCAAGCATATCTTGGCAACCGCAGGAGCCGGAAGCCTGCTTATAAAATTAATATTAAGAATAGAGGCTTAGATTCTCACGAAGCTGGATTCTGCTACCAGGGCCACATCCTGACGGCTCATGGGGTCAGGGCAAGCAGGAAATGATGCTCGCTGAAGTGCCCAGCCTGTGTGTGCAACTTTTCATACTGATGAGGGGAAAGTTTGAATTGGAGGAGTTCAGAACGCAAACTTCCCTCATTTAAAAAGCCTCAACCCCACCCCCTGCAAATTGGGTCTAGATCCCTTTGCATTTAGATCAAGTTCACAGTGAAATCAACTCCTATTTAGGGAATGGGCTAATCTGCCAATTTCATTTTCTCATCTCTCCCCCCCCCCCCGCCTTAAATTCATTTCCATAGCAGTTTGCAATTTTTTAAAAAAAATAATTAATGAAAACTTATTATTTATCTTCATGAAATTCATCAGTGTGACTTCATCCTTGTTTGTATGCAATTTTGCCCAATGCGCAAATGTACTGCATCTTTATATGTTTACCTTGGCACATGTGTTCTTATACACATTGCTTGGCTGGATAACAGAATTGCAAAATTCAGAGACGTGCAAATTTTGAAATCTTCGCTTACACTCTCTTTGTTTCATAAAGTGCAGATTAGCTAAAGGTAAAGGTAAAGGGACCCCTGACCATTAGGTCCAGTCGTGACCGACTCTGGGGTTGCGGCGCTCATCTCGCTTTATTGGCCGAGGGAGTCAGTGTACAGCTTCCAGATCATGTGGCCAGCATGACTAAGCCGCTTCTGGTGAACCAGAGCAGTGCACGGAAACGCCATTTACCTTCCCGCCGAAGTGGTACCTATTTATCTACTTGCACTTTGACGTGCTTTCGAACTGCTAGGTTGGCAGGAGCAGGGACTGAGCAACGGGAGCTCACCCCGTCACGGGGATTCAAACCGCAGACCTTCTGATCGGCAAGTCCTAGGCTCTGTGGTTTAACCCACAGCGCCGCCAGTTCCCTGACGATTAGCTAGGTTTGCCTTTAACTGCAAACTGAATAAAAATTCTCCCCCATCCCTACCCCTAGTACTACCTACCCATTCTTCTAAACTAGAAATCAGACCTTTCCTAATCTGGAAATTATAGGTGCATTATTACCTTCTGGGGAGAATGGGGTTTGTAGTTTCCTCTGGCTTCTAATTCAGTTCAGGAGGCAGAAGGAACAACAGATCCCATGCTCCCCAGCATGAAATGACAGTGAGAGCTATCATGTCCCCAGTGAGCCCTCTCTGCCACCATTCACTGACCCCCCCCCTTTGTCTCAAGGGTAAGAGTTTTGAGCTTGGGAAAGATGGAGAAGTGGTGGACGGGACATTCATCCTCTTTTCTCCCTAATTCTCCTTATGAATACTTTAAAAAGACTTCACAGGGTTTTTCTGAGCACTCACAAGGAAAGCTTGCAGAAACTGAGATAAGCTAAGGAGAGTTCACTCCTCATTAGCTATTTATGCAAATGAAGTGTCAAAACTGCCCAATCAGGACTGCAAGCTTTAATACAAGAATTAAAAAGGATAGCGGTTATTTAAATTACTGCACTTTGGAGCAAGCTCCCTTTGGTTCTCCAAAAAGTAATTTTGTTCAGACCAAGAAAACTTTGTGGATTCTATTTCCTGCCAAATGTTTCTGCAGAGGTACTACGGCAGTGAAAAAGCACTATTGATAATTGTGAACAAGGTGCCGTGTGCATCTTTGGACTGGTGGGTTTAAAAATCTCATTGGGCAACTTACGATAGTTGGGGGGAAAGAATTATAGCACTGTCACTTTTACTTGTTTCTTTAAGACATCTTAGAGAAACGCAGCACTCCCTGTTTCACAAGTTAAGAAAATAAAGATTAGCAATGAGGAGAAGATTGTTTGCTTCAAGACAAGTCCCAATAAGAAACTGTCACCTTCAGTCAAGATCCTCAGAAAAAGCATGATTACTGCGGCACAGCAATATGTGATTAGTTGATTAAGCAGTAAAAAGCCAGACAGTTAATCGATTAAAAGATCTTTATCTAGTTGCTGGCCGTTGTTTAAACATAAAAGTGCAGCTTAAATTTGGTCTTATTATAAAACTACTCAGAGCTACAAAGGAAGGATCACTTTCAACTTTCTTTCACGACATTCATGTTTTGAAGGCCTCGTTTCTCACAATACCTTTTTGTGGCACGCCAGCTTCTTTCACAACACCAAAAAATGAATGACAGCCCATTTTATTTAAAACACACAGACAACCCCCCCTCCTCAAAATGTCTCGTTTCAACCTAGTTCAGTTATAGATGATTTAGACTGCCATCCTATGGGCTTACGTGAGACTGTGTTCCATTGAAACCAACCAACTTAAACCAGTTTTAAATCAGTTTGTCGTGGCTTTTCTTGAGCAGTCAAGGAAATGGTAGTTTTGTGAGGGTGCTAAACAGAAGTGCATCCTCTTCCTTAAAGGATTAAAAAAAAAACAAAAAAAATCCATTTCAACATAATGTCAACATGCCCTTGTTTAAATCTAAAGCCTTCATCTCTAAGTCACAACCCCACCCACCCATCTGTCCCCTGGAGATGATAATACAAATATACTGAGTAGAATCCAGTGTATGGCATGCCCAACTGGATTCTATCTGAAGCCCAAGATAGCAATTTGCAACAGCCCTGGTTTAACCAAGGATGAGCCAGGGCCAGCTTAACCTGGATCTAGGCCCCAAACTGAATTTGGGTGTTGAATTTGGGTTTTAAACATGTGGCCAGGAGCAGAAGAGGGGGAGAGAAGGAGACACACAGAGACTTGACTGGTAGCGCTTTAAGTAACTTGTAGTAGATTGAAAAAGGTCTCTGAATCCCAGTTGTTTAGCAATACTGTCAAGATAAAGCTTTATTTGTTTTCCAAATCAGACTGGTGGCAGGAAGGAAACTTACGAGCGTTCACCACCAAAACCAGCACAATCGCTTTTGTGACTTTTGTGATTTGTCCCCACAAAACACCCCATCACAGTTTCTTCCTATATATTCACAGGGCCTTTGCTGCACGATACCAAATGTAACAATTCGCTGATAAATGTATCTATGTACTGGCTCACTGGGAAAACTTCAGAAATTCATATGGACATGTGAGCTCAGCTACTCAGCAGCCCCTCTGCCTGAGTGATAATTCCTGGCATCCTGATACCTGAGTGCCAGACAGGTAGCCATTCCAGAAATAACAAACCCAGATGAAGACAAAAGGGTGTGATTAACTTGGCTGGGAAACAGGGAAATGTAAATATCTCTTTTGTTACACTTGATGGGTGTTTGGTGGAGGGCAAGGAGAACCATGGGGCAGGGTCCAGGATGCTCAGATTACTGCCACCAGACCTCCCCTTTCATGATGCAACTGTGATGTTACCGTGATGTAGTTTGGGGGGGGGGTGTAACATGGGGATTAGCAGCTAATAAAAGTTTGGGGGCTCTTTTGTTCAGGACTTCCATCTTGTCCCACCTTGTGGCAGGTGGGAGTCCTGTCACGACAGTGTTCAATAAAGACCAAGTCCACTGGCTGCTGTTTTGCTCCGGTATTCCTGGCTGGTGTCCTTGTTTTTTGTCCAAGGGCGCCCTTAGACACCTCCGTTAACAAGATGAAAATAAGGTGTGGATTTGGGGTGTACTGAGTTAGCCCTCATCCTACAAACTCCTGTATAGAGGATATGCCCAGAGGTGTCTTGTTCCTTAATTCTGGCATGCCCGCACCCTTACCCCAAACATCTGAGTCACTATATTGCAACTGCCTGTGGTTGATGGATCTTGTAAACAACAACCACAACATGGATCCCACAGGATTGAAGTCTACCTAGCCCTGCTTCAGACGACCTTGTCAGGATTACTGACATAATGCAAGTGAATCGAGCCCTTAGGAAAAGTGCCATATAAATTCAGGAATTGCTTGTGGTACCAGATTTTTAACAAGTTGCTGCTGATTGGCATTAATGCAATGGCAGAACTGGGACACAGTCCCCCTGGTACTTTGAAAGGAAGCGGCTCCTACAAAATGGAGACATGGAGAAGCAAAATGGCATTTCATGGCAACCTCTTTCCCCCTTACCTCCCATGAGGAAGAGAAGTCCTGCCACATACTGCATAAGGCCTCGATCCCAGCAGCAGCCCAGCACCCCGATAATCCATCCGAAGAGGATGATGGCCACAGCCATGCCCATGAAGCCTGCTGTCATTCTGCGCAAGTCTGCAACATGAAAAAGAGACATCTTGTTAATAGCGCTCATGGTTTGTCTCATTGCTGTTAAGGGAACTAAAGATCCCAGTCTCACTCTGAGCAGCTGCAACATACAAAAGTCAAGTGGCCCCCAACCCACCGGCGTACAGTTTTGCATAGAGATCGGTTGTTTGGTTGGTTTTAAAGAAGGAGAGATGCAAAATCTCTTCTTTTCAAGTTAGACAGAGTTCTTTTGCATACAGGAAGGGGGGGGGGATGAGGAGGGTATTTCTTATTTAGCACCACAGACAAAAGTTGATTACTTCTGCAAAAGAAAACCATTTGAGAGAGATAACTGACCACAAGAAAATGACTTTATCACTATCATTGCTTGCTCATATACCCCAAGTCTTTGAGCAGTGAAAATTCCAGGAGTGTAGAATGTACACATTTCCTTTGCAATGGAGGATACTGGAAACTGGCTGGAACTTTGCGATATATGATTTACTCACATGTTGAGCATAGGTGGAGGTTTTGCCTCTTAAAGCCACTCCAACACATGCTGCTTCCCTATCAGATTTTTAGGGTGGAATGAGGACGTCTTCAGATTGTTGCAGGGAGCTCTCTGTGACTGATGCTTTCAGTCCCACCCTAAGAAGCTAAAGGCTTGTACTTGTGGTTGCTGATTCCAGACAGACCTCACTTGCCCCCTGTCGTGTGTGTGTGTGTGTGTGTGTGTGTGTGTGTGTGTGTGTGTGTATTGGGGAGAATGAGTAATTTCCACCTATTGTATTTAAACAAATCTCTAAATAGTTTGCAATATAGGTTGCGGCATCTTGAATAAAAGGCATACGCCATGAGCAACACCCCCCCCCCCCCGGATTATTTCAGTATCCTATAAAATGCAATAAACAACTAAACTATGAACCGCCCTGAGACCTTGGGGCATAGGGCGGTATATAAATTCAATAAATAAAAATAATAAAATAAATAGACAGAGCATCCTTCTTAACATCAAAATAAAACACCACACATAAAAATCTCCTACCAAATCACAAGGGAAATTTCACATTGTAAAATATAGTAAGCTGCTAAACAAAATGCCCTCTGAACAACAGGAAATAAAATACATGACAACTGAAAAGCAACTAAAATGTATAAAAGCCAGTTTTTAAAACAACAACAACAATTTGATTGACAATTGCTCAAAAGAAAAACCAAGTCTTCTTGTAAGACTTCTTGGATCATCTCAGCTCCCAGTGAGACACATCATCTGGCTATTATAGGCTATCCATCTTTCGACAGGTCTTAAGAGGTATTTATTGCTCCATTTACAAAAAGATTGGGGGGTGGGGGTGGCAAGTAACAACATATTGCCTCCCTATGCCAAATGCTTTATTTATGAGTATTCATTTTAAATAAACAAATTAATGATCAGACATGCCAGAAAGAGAATCTTTCTGTTTGTTGCCATTTCCTGGCCTGACATAGCCGCTGCCGAGGGCAGTGCTTGCAAATGGCAGTGGTGTGAAAGAGGGGTTGTGAGCTGGTTGTCTGAATTGCTCTTACTTGTCGGATGCAATCTGGCCAGCCTTCCTCCCATGTCATAACAGCCCGCTCAGAAATGTCAGCACTGAGGATGAGTCTATTCAGAGCAATTCCTCCAATGGGAAATGAATGTGTATGTACAGCAGCGCAGCGCTGAATCAGCACCCTACAGCTATTTAGGAAGAAGGAGGTCAGTAACATGGCATTGCAGGACTTGGAGAAATCCCGTGGGCCTCTCAGCTGAGAAGTCCCAATAAAGTTTATTCAGCACTTCCTCTTTCCAGCTGAACACAGCAGTTCGAGTGGTGACTGGGGCAAGGAAAACAAGGAGACGCCCCATTAGGATGCAGAGTTAGAGCAGCTTCCCTTAGCTGTTTGAAGGTCTCCCCTCCATCACTAACCTGTGGCTTCTGCTCCCCTCATAATTTAATCCAGGGTTTCCCAGACATCTGAGTCCCTTGGCTCCTTGATGAGCTGTTGCCATAGACTCCAGACCAAATGAAATAAAGTCAAGAAATAACACCTGCCTCCTGCCTGGCGTTCCTAGGGAATTCTAAGAACCAAAACATCGGTGCAGTTTTGAAATCAGTGCTTAAAATCAGTGCAGTTTTGAAAAGTCCAGTCCGCCATCTTAATTCAAAATGGCATCGAGTTGTACCCAACCATAGATGTAAACCTTGATCTCACAAACCACTGTGTAGAATGCGGTTATGGTATCTTGAGAGTTGTCCAAATGCATAGCTAGTCTTCTACCCACTTTGGAGCTCCTCAGGGGCAGCTCCCCACATTGGTGCATCAGAAGAGCACATCCTCTACAAGCAGATGTATCCTAGTGTATCCAGATTACAAATCAGATAGCAGCCAATGTGAGAGAGCACTCTGCCTGAGGACAAGTGGGAGGTGGAAATCCTTGCCAGCCTACTATAAATCATCTCATTCTGCCCAATTCAGCTAGTCGGTACATTTGGAAGTATGAGTGAGCATGGTAGGCACCAGCCACAAAATGGTTGCCAGGGGGAGCCTGTTCCCTAACACAAAATGGCCACCATATTGTGCGTGGCATAATACAACATGGCTGCCACGGGGTGTGGCATAATGGCTTCCAAGTTTAAAAGAGTAGAAAAAGGGATAAGACCATAAAATTGCTTGGGCACCTCCCAAACAGAAACTGAGCAGGAGGAGCAAACAGTCTTTTATGCACTGAAGATTTTTGAAGAGATGCCTACTGAGACCATTCCTGGGCACCGTAGGAGGTATTGGTGGGCAAACTGGCACCCATGGGTGCCACATTGGTCAGCCATGAGCTAGTGATTGATCCGTAGATCTCAATTCACATTCTTCCCTCACTTTGCCCTACATCTATACCCACTTAAACCTCTCTGCTTGCCAGAAACAGCCCAAGACATTTTGCTGCCTGAGGCCAAGGCCAAGATTGCACCTTCCTCACCATATGATATACAGAAGCAGACTGGACTAGCAGATGGGTCTTACTTTGGCACAGCTGATGGGATGGCATCCTCTATTATACCTGAGGCCAGCCAGGGGTGACACAGGGCAGACGCTCTGTCTTCCAACATCTTGCTGCCACTGCCAGGCCCCTCAGGATTTGCCTCCAAGGCAGCCACCTCCCTCTGCCTAATGGTACGGCCTGCGCTGTGGAGTTGCCTTTAATCAAGGGAAGGTTCGGCAAGCCTGTGTGAGCAAATATTCTCTTATCTCCCTCCTACCAGAACATTATGCTGCATCAACCTCAAAATAATCATATAGAGCTTTAGGAACAGCTATTTTTGATGAATGGGCTGTTAAGGAACAAGCTAGAGATTGAAGGATGAGATCTCTGTGTTATCAGCCCCTCAGGTCTCTGCTCGGGCCTCCTGCAAACTCTGGCATTAAACACTTTAATTTAGGCATTTCCAAAGGTACATTCTTATTTTAATTTGTGTGTGCGTGTGAAGACCATTTAATACAGGGCCGGTTGCCAGTGGGAGTACAAGGAAAGAAGGGCCAGCATAGAAATATATTAACTACAGCAAGGAAGTGATCTTTCTCACAAAGATCTTTTTTATTATTATTTTCAAGTTTACTCTTCTATTAACATTTAAATTGAAAGCCCCTGCTTCCAAGCTCCATGCACGAAATCTGCATTTAAATCGATGCCATTTAAAAGTGAGAAGAAATGTATAGCAGTGTGAAATGCATCTCCATTTGCTTTGTCCTGCAAATGATTGAATGTATTTTTCTTCAAAAAGAGAGAGAGTGATGAAATTAGAAGTGTATTAAAATCGACATGGAAAAGAGAAGAGCGACACAGGAAATTACACAATTGGCAAGAGTTTTAAGCTGCAGTCCTGTTCACATTAACTAGGGTTGCCATGTGTCCAGACATATTCGGAATACTGTAGCTGGAAGCAGTGCCCTGGAGGAAACCAGCAAAATATATGGGGAAATCTGGACGTATGGCAAGCCATACTGGCAGTGTCATTTTTGCCATTTTTTAAAAAATAGCTGAAAAATGGCACTTTTTGAAATATGGCAACCCTACATGAACTGCAATCCTAAACATATGGGCTATTTTTTGAGCATTCATCCTGATTTGTTTGCAGGGATATCAGATTACATCAGCTACACAATGACCATTAATTTGGGTTGTTGTTGTTTGCAGGTAGGCTAAATGATGTTGCATCAAAGCAAGTGTATCTCCCCTTTACTTTCCTTATTGCAGATGAGTCCGGTATTTTGGGGAACGGCTGTGCAAGAACGTCTTATCAACTATAACTGTGCAACCTGAATTTTCCAATATGGACTGAATTCCACGCAAAAATAGCAACCATCTATGAACAGCCCTATCTCCCAGGTAAGTGAGGTAAGACAGCCTTAGTTCCACTGAACTCTATGGAACTTATGAGTTATGAGTAAACATGCATAGGATTGCACTATCTGGGGAGGCTATAAAGAAAGGAACATTATTCAGTAAATGGCAGTAAAAGATTGAAATCTTTGGCTTCTCTGTGGTTGCCCCAACTACAGAATGACCTTCCAAGGGAGATACATTTGGAACCTACTCTGTATTTTTCTTGGCACCAGGTTAAGACTTTCTTTCTTTTCCCAGGCATTTTAGATTATGCTATTTTGAGCCGCTCGGATGGTTTCATTCCTCTTAACACAACTGCATTGTTGGTCTGGGTTTGCAATGTTTTTGTAATTTTAAACTTCTCGGTATACTGCTGCCCCGAAATCCATTTTGCGATGAAGGGTGATTTATACATTTTCAATCGATAAATCCATAAATCAAGAGAACGAGCCGTTGGCTTCAATATTTGGGCACTTTCCCTCTGGCCTGTGCCCGCGGCAATAAGCATTGTTCTTTGTTGAAAAAAACATTATTGCTTTATTGCTGTTGGGAAAGCGTCACAGCTCAACAGTAGCACTAATGCTTTACGTGCAGGAAATTATCTCCGGTTAAGTGGATCAGAGAGGTGATGAGAAAGGCCTCTGCCCGAAACTCCAGAGAACTGCTGCAAGTCAGAGTAGTGGACTAAATGAATAGTTGCTCTGACCTGGCAAAAAGCTGCTTCATATCTATCTACAACCTACCTGTTGTGAAGAACAAAGGGAAGCAATCCTAACCCTCAAACGGAGGTGGCGGTGATAGGGAATGGCATACCCTCCAATGTGACATTATGGGAAACTGAGATGCCACCTTCCAGGGCTGCACTTCTGTATGAGTCACGTGATCTGCCTGAGATCACTGTCTCCCAAAAGTGCTTTTGGGGGGCATGGTGCCCAAGAAACACACATTTTGGGACACTGTGTGAAATTGCAGCCCCCCCCCCAAAAAAAACTGGCTGCCATGCTCTCATGAGGAAAAATGGGATGTGCCCCCCATTTTCCTGGGACAGTTCTGAGGTTTGAAATGGGCAGAGGTGTCCCTGCTTGTGGTGGGCTCCATGCCATGAAAGCCTCTCTTGTGCCCACCAAAAGGCATAGGCTGTTGGGGAGCTGCTACTGATTGTGTTCCTACCAGTGGTAGCTGGAACAAGACTCCCAAATGGTATACTTTGGGAGCAGAATATGGGAGGAGCAGGGCTGCCCAAGGATCTTAAGTTGGCCCATTGATGGTTGGGTGGGCACATGCTAGGACCCTATGCATTGCCAGCCTAGAGCTGGGGAGAGAAGGAGCAGGAGAGAGAGAGAGCACCTCTCCATCTTCTGATCTGGCAACAGCCATCCAGCCATTGGATGCGTTGATGACTCAGTCACTCAGATTCTCCCCAGGGCTGAGTGGCCCTGGATTCAGATTCCCTTGCCTGCTAGGTCCTGCCTGCTATGAGCACAAATCCTTTAGTTTATAAAGTAGTGGGGAGAGGGGACTTTCATACATTGATAAAAAAGGTAAAGGTACCCCTGCCCGTACAGGCCAGTCTTGACAGACTCTAGGGTTGTGCGCCCATCTCACTTAAGAGGCCGGGGGCCAGCGCTGTCCAGAGACACTTCCGGGTCACGTGGCCAGCGTGACATCGCTGCTCTGGCGAGCCAGAGCCGCACACGGAAACGCCGTTTACCTTCCCGCTAGTAAGCGGTCCCTATTTATCTACTTGCACCCGAGAGTGCTTTCGAACTGCTAGGTTGGCAGGCGCTGGGACAGAGCAACAAGAGCGCACCCCGCCGTGGGGATTCGAACCGCCAACCTTTCGATCGGCAAGCCCTAGGCGCTGAGGCTTTAACCCACAGCGCCACCCGCATCCCTTCATACATTGATACCAATAAGGTATTTCAAGAAGTAAAAATCTGGAAATGTAAGTTGTTGACCTTTTCGGAGGGTAAATCGCCCAAAAAGTTGTTGAGCTTTTCTGGGTGAATTCCCAAACAACACACACACACACACACACACACACACACACACTTCCTTGTTCTGTTGGCAAAAACCTGGACATTTTGCCAATTTTTTGAAATCCTCACCTCCACCGCCCGTCCCGGACGCTAATTTCACTGTTGAAATCCCAGGCATGTCCAGGAAATTATAGACGTATGGCAATCCTACAATATGGTTCCTGCAAAGTATATATATGAAAAACACAAATGCAGCAACATGCAATTGCCCATTTTGAAATGCAAAAATAAAAATGGACAGATGGATTTTTTAAATGGACCTGGCCCTCACAAAACTAAGGCGTCATTGCTGGCACACACATACAATCCTCAAGAGCTTCTTTAACTCTCTTTTAGATAGCATCCCTATAGCGGGAGGCAGTGGAAGACAGGAGTGCCTGGCGTGCTCTGGTCCATGGGGTCACGAAGAGTCGGACACGACTAAACGACTAAACTACAACAACAGATAGCATCCCTAATGAATGATCATTCAGCCTCTTTTCTGATACTTGTAGCCTAATCAGGATTGAGGAAGACTATGAGAGCCGAGGTTTCAAATACACACAAACCCTAGTCTGCATACACAACTATACATTTAAAGCACACAACATCCGCCAAAGAATCCTGAGAACTGTAGTTTAAGGGTGCTGGGAACTGCGGCTCTTTGAGGGGTAATCTACAGCTCCCAGGTTGCTTGGGAGAACTAATGTGCTTTAAATAGATGGTATGAACACACCCCTGGTCTCATGAAACTCACAAGAAGGAGAAAGGTGTCTGTATTAACAGGCAAGGCTTGTTTCTGGACTGAATTGTCCTCCATCTCATGTGCGTCTCCTGGCATTTGACACTTTCTTGCCTGCTTGACTGAACACCTGATCTGCCTGCCATTTCTCCACCAGTGACACAAACCTGCACACATCTATATTTTCATTTTCCCCCTCCTCACACCTGGCTTAAAAAAAAAAGAGAGAGAGAAGGTGAAATGGAGGGGTTTCTGACCACTTTCGAAGGGGATCATTCCCCACTTATTTTCTTGGAATTCTTCTGCAGAATCTCCTGCTGGTTTTTGTTTCGGACAGCATAATTAAGTGACTCTGATGGGGGGGGGGGCAACCACACAGGGTTAACCAAAGGCCACCTGTCTGCCTGGTGTTTGCTCTAATTCTGCCACACAAGAGATTCCATCTCCACTGAAGGAACCCCTGGGGGAAATCCAATCATTAATTGTCTTCGTCTTCCCCCACCCCCACCTTATTTTCCATTCCTATAGAGCAGGAAAAGGGATACACACATTTTGTCCCCGAGCAGTGAATTAACCAGGAGCCTCAATGGCCTTGGCTGCCATTTCGGAAAATAAAGGGGGTTGGGGGGTTGGGAATAGGATGCCCCAGGGGAACAAGTAATGGGCTCTGGTGTCTCCCACCTCTAGGTCAGTGCTTAGAATGTAGGTCAGATTGAATGCTGCAAGCTGACAGCAATACATTTGGTGGCCTTTACCTCCGGGTTCACTGTCGAGCTCTTAATTGAACAAGAGTCTCCATCAGACTTGGGCAGGCTCCGCAGGGACAAAAGCACACAAGATTAACTCTTGGGTAACCTTAGAGCAGATCAAGTTGCAGAGGTGCAGTCATGTGATGCCAGCATGCTATGGCTTTCCCCGTTCCTTGCCTGTTTGGGGGTTCAATTCAATTTATTAGTTCTCACTTTGAAAGTCCTCCATGGGTTGAGACCGGGGTACTGATTTTATTTAGTATGGGTGGTGGGTCTCAACTTTGCTTGAGTCAGACCCACTGCAATTAACAGACCTAACTTAGTCATTCTTGTCCATTTCAGTGGGTGGATGTCATTTTTAGGGTAGAGCGACCGGTTCGGACGCACAGGGCCAGGCTGACCCAAAGGACTGCCTTTCTTTACAAGTACCTATTCAGATCAGTAGCAGGCAGAGTGGTGAGGCAAATGCACTCACCTGACCTCCTGACAACTGAGTCACTGCTCCTTACAGGGAAGGGGGGAGAGAGGTAATGGGGAGGTCATTGCTGTGCAGACAAGCCGGTGGAGCAAATCAGGCACTCCTGCTGGTGCATTTGGACTGACCTCCCCACTGCTTTGTCCCTCTCCCTCTGCTTCTTGGTTGGGAGCAGTTACTCAGCTGTCTGGAGGTGAGGGAAACGCCACTGTCCCACCACACTGTCCACTACCGCAGAAGATCTATATTGCAGATCATTTTCGAAGAGCCCCAGCTAGATAAGGTAACAGCATGTGGTCACTGGGAACAAAAGCCTTTTCAATGGTGGCACACCAGTTCTTGAATGCTCTGCCCAGTGAGGTTTGTCTGACACCTACTTTAAGGTGATTTTAGTGCCTAGAAAAATATATTCTCATTCCCCCCCCCCCCGAGATTTGAATCTGTTTTCACTTCCGTCCGATGTTTTATTGCCACCAGGTGATTTGGGTTGCTTCCACATGAAGCGTATCTTGAGCAATCCTCCTGGTTCCGTTTTCATACCATTTGCAGAAAGGTTATACGGCATTTGCACTTTGCTGAAAAATGAGGTCTGAAATCCTCAAGCATCTTGGCTTGTGATTCGCTTTTCTAAAAGGTCACGCTTACATGGGACATACCTTCCACTTGGAGGATATGAGTGTTTTTCTAATGCGGAAACTCCAAGCCAAGTTGAAGACCAAGGCGCCATGGTCAAATGGGAAACTTACACACCCACTTCTAAAAGTTCAAGTTAGCTTCAACCATCAGCAAGCACATGCCAACCAAACACCAGCACAGCAGCTCTTTCCTGCTATGGTTGGAAGCAGTACCGCGTCTGAGTTCCAGCTGGTGGAAACCACTGGAAGGGGAGAGTGCCCTTGTGCTTGTGTCCTGCTTGCAGGTTTCTCACAAGCATCTGATTGGCCACTGTGAGAACAGGATGCTGGTCTAGAAGGGCCACTGGCCTGATCCAGCAGGCTCTCCTTGCTTATGTTCTGGGTGCTGAGAATGCAAATCTGTGCAGGTGCAGAATAGTCACACAATTAAAGTGAAGAGCAACAAAAGTTTTCAGGAGCAGAGGAGCTCATCTGGAAATGCATTTCTCCATTTGCACAAATTTATCTAGCTGGATCAATTCATATTCCGAACCCAGTGTTTTCAAACTTCAGCTAGACTGGTGACTGGGAGTGGCTGCTGAGACCATATAACACCAGTCCTGAAAGACCTACATTGGCTCCCAGTACGTTTCTGAGCACAATTCAAAGGGTTGGTGCTGACCTTTAAAGCCCTAAATGGCCTCGGCCCAGTATACCTGAAGGAGCATCTCCACCCCCATCGTTCTGCCCGGACACTGAGGTCCAGCTCCGAGGGCCTTCTGGCGGTTCCCTCACTACGAGAAGTAAGGTTATAGGGAACCAGGCAGAGGGCCTTCTCGGCAGTAGCACCTGCCCTGATGGAATGCCCTTCCATCAGATGTCAAGGAAATAAACAACTATCTGACTTTTAGAAGACATCTGAAGGCAATCCTGTTTAGGGAAGTATTTAATGTTTGGTGTTTTCTCGTGCTTTTAATTTTCTGTTGTGAGCCACCCAGAGTGGCTGGGGAAATCCAGCCAGATGAATGGGGTATTTTATTATTATTATTGGCTTCCTGAAAGCAATGGTAAGTGCCCAGTGGAAATGCCCAGTGTATATGCCCAGTGGAAAACTGTTTACCTGCCATCAGTGGCTGGCCATAACAGTACAGTACTGATGAACACCTTTAAAAGTAAATAAAAGTAAGAGTGCTGGGAACTGTAGCTCTGTGAGGGATCATCTACAGTTCCCAAGATTCTTTGGGGGGAGCCAGGATTGTTAAAGTGGTCCAATGTGCTTTAAATGTATGATGATGATGATGATGATGATGATAATAAATTTTATTTATATCCCGCCCTCCCCAGCTGAAGCCGGGCTCAGGGCGGCTAAGAACAATCAAACAATCAAACAATCAAATAATCCAACATTCTAAAAACATTTCATTATAAAAATTAATTAAAATCAAATTAATGGCAACCGTTAAGCAAAATTCTGTGCAGGTTGCCAGAGGAGGGAGTCAGGCTGGGCCCTGACCAAAGGCCTGGTGGAACAACTCTGTCTTGCAGGCCTTGCGGAAAGATGTCAGGTCCCGCAAGGTATGGTTGTGCCTGTGCACATTTCATGCACATTTCTGTGCACATTCCGAAAGCACATCCAATGCACTTTCGATGCCTTTGGAAAAATTGTGGACATGCCTTCAGACTTCTGGAAATGATGCTCTATTCCGGAGCAGACTGAAAGGCCATCTACATATGCACCTGGAATTTCAAGGTGAAATCAGGTGCCCCCATGCTACACTTGTTTGAATCTAGACTTCTCTAGAGCAAGACGTATCTTCCTGCCCCACAGCAAGCTTAATTCAGCCTTCTTTCCTTGCTTATCCAGCTAGCCAACTTCAACCCACAGGAACTCCTGCGCTGTGCTCCTCCCTGCTTGAGCTGGGTAAGCAGCTATATACAAAGGGAGCTATTCCATCAGCATAAGGGTATCCCTGGAGAACCAGAATGAGACAGATGATGATGAGATATAAACAAAAGCAGCAAGAGCCTTTTTATTTTTATGCATCCCCAGAACAGCCAGAACTTCAAGGGGAGCTTCATTATTATGGATTTATTGCATCATCAGAAAGAAAGAACAAGAGGAATTCTGGGCATTTCACCCCTGCTTTCTCAGCCTGGATTCTCCCCCTGCCATCCTACTTGTTTCTCTCCTTCTTCTAAGTCAATCTGGACATTGTGTGATGTCCTGTCATTGTGTGATGTGCTGTCCTGCCTCCCAGTACCAATCTTTCCTACTTGCTAGATCAGAACTGGGGAACCTGTGGCTCCCCCTTCCAGATGTTGTTGGAGTCCAACTCCCATCTACCCCATCCAGCATGGCCAAGGATCAAGGACAATTGGAACTGTGGTCCACCAAAGGCCCAGAGATCATCCTTGTGCTAGTCAGCCTTTCTCAACCTGTGGGTCCCCAGATGTTGTTGAACTACAACTCCCATCACCCCTAGCCAGCAAGGCCAGAGCTCAGGGATGATGGGAGTTGTAGTCCAACAGCATCTGGGGACCCACAGGTTGAGATCCACTGTGCTACATGGTTTAAATAGATTGGAATTGTTTTAAAAATAGTTTTATTGACTGTTGTTCGCTAGCTTAGGCTCCTTTGAGAGGAAGGGCAGAATATAAATTCAACTAATCAATTAATCAACAGATTGAATGCCATTGGCATAAGCCATTCCTGAAACCACAGTGGGAAGAGCAGGGGGGTTACATGACCCAGTTATGCAACTCCAGGCCAACTACATCCCAAATCTGTTGATTTTCCTCTTCTTCTTTTGGATGGGCACAAGTTTCTCATCTTGTTCCTAGCTTTGATACATGAAAAGGCTTCAACCCATTCACTGTTCCCTTGCCAGTAGTTCCTTAATTGCCTAAGGCTGGAAAAGAGAGTCATTATTACTGAGCCCACATGCAATGAGCAGGCCAGTCCTACCATTAGGCAGGTTGAGGCAACTGCCTCAGGTGGCATATGCTGGGAGGTGGTGTTGCCCCTCAGCTCTTCCTCCTGAGCTCCTTGTCCATACCCTTCTGTTGGAGAAGAGAGCTGTGGGTCATGCACCTTGCCCTCCACTTTTATAACTACCCCACTGATCTATAACTACCCCATTGCTACTATTGAAGTAGGATTTGCTACTATATATGGAATGGGTATGGACCATTTTGTCCTTTGCCTCAGGCAGCAAAATGTCTTGAGCTGGCCTTGGCAAAGAATTATTCCATCAGCATAAGAACTAGAATGAGATAGATGAAGATGAGATATCAACAAAAGCAGCAAGAGCCTTTCTTATGCATCCCCAGAACAGTCAGAACTTCCAAGTGGAGCTTTCACCAGCCACCCTCTTTCCCCTTGAATGTGGGCTAAACAGAGAGAGCAGCTCTTCTTCCCAGATCCTGAGCAAGACCAGCTTGGTCCTCTTTCTGCTTTCTGTACATGAATGCCCTTTATAGAAATATCTGCTCCCATTTAGGAGGAAAGGCTGTAACTCAGTGGTACAGCATCTTCTTTATTTCCAGAAGGTCCTAGGCAGGACTAGGAATGCCCCCTTCCGGAAATTTGAGAGAGCCACTTCCAGTCAGTGTAGACTACACAAACCAGCTTCCTGTGCTCTTATTTTCTCTCCCTTTTCAAATGCATGAAAGCAAGATTGCAGCATTGTGTTTCATTCTGGTCCAGATTGTCACCAGGCAAATGTCAGTTTCCTCTGAATTTATAGGTGTCAAGGAAAGATGTACAATGTGAGTCCCAGACGTGTGGGAAATGGGCTTGCCATTGCCCTCCACCACTCCCCATCTCCCAAACTCAATCATTTCCCTGATAATAAACTTTCTGGCGACAGCGCAGCTCTAACCTTTTGTGATCGATGCTAGTGGCATTTTGATAGTCCCAAACATGGGTCTGCCAGAAGCGGACAGAATGTAGAATCATAAGTGCCAGGCCAAGAGACAAATCCATTATAACTGGGGAAAGGTGGAGGAGGGCAGGAGGGAACCCCACTATCAAAAACCACCACCACCAATAGTAAAAATATCCCAGCATAGCAGTTTTATACAGCAGGAATGAAAAAGGAATCGAGAAAGACAACCTCATTGTGATGGTCCTCTGCAAATACAGGCTTGGAAAGGAAGTCCTGGGCTACCAACAAACCTAGCCTGAGATGTCTTCTTAGCAGCTGTAGCTGTAGGGTGGTCAGCAACTCTTGACCAAAAGAAAGGGAGCGAGTGTTCACACAAGCTCCTGCAAGAGCCTTGCTCTGGATTCACATCTGATCAAGTCAAGACAGGTACCTCTTGAAACTATCGCTGTTGTATCGTAGGATAGTAGTAGTAACTCATCAGGTTCTGCATGGCCTAACACTATCACTAGGAGGAGATCTCTCCAAGGACTTGCAAGTCAATGCTTGTTGTGTACACTATACCCACCAATGGATGCCAACTAGCAGCAAGTCATTTAAGAGAAGGGAGGTTTTCCAAAGGGTTTGCTAGGGGGCCATATGCAGCAGGGGCCGACTATGTTCATAAACCATGCAATTCCAGGATCACAGGAAGGGAAATCTTGGGGCCTTAGACTTGTGATCTAGGATTAAGACATTTTAATTTAAAAAAAGAGAACCCACCCCCAAACAGGCCATGGAAAGCCTGTTGACAAATATCTGACATGTTGCATTCAAAGCAACATTTGAGCACCTTCATCTCTTCAGCTCCTAGTCCTGCAGACATCTCCCCATTTTCTCTCCCAGGCTTCCCCTCAGAATTCTGCCTTTGACCATTCTCTCCTTCCATTCTCCTGTACCATGCCCTGCGCTGGCCAAATCCGCACATTTCACTTTCTCCCTGTCTCTCATTTTTGTTAAGTTCAGTTCTCCATATCCGTTTGTGTGTGTTTCTGTTGTTGTTTGTTTTTTTAAATTCTCTGTGAAAGATCACCAGCATTCTACTGCGAATTTCTCCTAAGTTTTGTATGCAATTTTCACCAATACATTCATTTATATGCCCACTTTACTCTTGCACATGCATTTCTGTACACCTTACTTGGCTGAAGAACTGCATTGCATAATTTGGAAAGCATATTTTGAAGGATGGCTGTGTTTCACTTCTCATATTGTTTTGGAAGGTGTGAATTACACAGATTCCCCTTTAAATGCGAACTAAATTGAGTTTCTCTTCCATCCCTAAGTAGGGTAGCATGAGGACCTACGAAAGGAGTGTGAACACTTGCTCCCTTTCTTTTGGTCAAGAGTTGCTGACCACCCTACAGCTACAGCTGCTAAGAAGACATCAGGCTAGGTTTGTTGGTAGCCCAGGACTTCCTTTCCTAGGTCCTCATGCTACCCTGGGTCTGATGGCTCCCTCCTTATTCCTTTCCTAGATATTAAAAAAGCTTTCCTTCTCCTGCCTTCTACACCAACTGCCCATCTCTAGGATATCTAACCAGCTCAACCAGCAGCAGTCAGAGCTCTTTCTGCCTGCCACAGTCCTCTGTGACATTCGGGCAGCTCAATCGCTGCTGGAGGTATCAGCAGCATCACCCCTAAAGAACCTCTTTGTGCAGCAGTCACTAACCTGGAGCCCCCTGGAAGTTTTGGAGTACCATTCCCGTCAGCCCCATCCAGCATGGGAGCTTGGTAGATTGATAGATGTATTTATCATCCAGACTGCCATAACGGTATATCAAGGTGGCATGAGACTTAGACAATTAAAATAACACCAGCAAAGCATCCATAAAGACTTCGTTAAAAACATCCACAAAACGCCAGCAAATACTAGTTGGTTAAAAAGAGAGAGATTAATGTTGGAAAGGGCCATTCCTGCTACCTTTCTATTGGCAGGGAGTTCCACAGGGTAGGGCCTGCCACACTAAAGGCTCGGTCACTAGAGAAGACCAACAGAAGACCACAGTCTCCCCTCAGAGGACACCAGTGGTTGTGGTGGATTATAAGCAATATCAATTACTTTGGGCCCAAATGAGCTGAGATTCCTGCCTTGGGGTCCCTTCCAACTCCACAATTCTATGGTTCTAAGTTGTTTAGGGTTTTGTGAGTTGACAGAAGTACCTTGAACCTGGCCTGGCAGCAGAGGGACAGATGAACCCCCCAACTCTGCTTTATGGAGTTGGGGAAATGGACAGTGCTTTCAAAATCCGGTGTTTCCCATCCTACACACACTGGATTTATTCTTACACGGAATATCATACATAACGATTTATGGCTGTCCTTCCCCATCACAGCAAGGGGACAACAGTCCATGTTTGTGTTCAGTTCCATCTGCATCTATCTAGCTTGGGCTGATGCAGTCAGACACTTGCTTCCTTCAAAAACAAAATGACGGGATCCAACTTGGCATGTGGGTTTAGCAGATCTCCTGGGCTAAGCAAGGTGGCTCTAAGCAGGTAGCATCCTTATGCAGATCCAAGCACATCCCAAATCTGATGTTTACTCTTTAAGGACACACTGCACTGCCTGTGGGAATGTTGTGGACAGTAGGAGAGGATATATTGATTAAATATAATTATCCTTCCTAGTAAGCTGGTAGCAGAGTACATTCCCCTGTATATAGCAGAAAACTAGTTGGTAGATTCGTTAGACTTTCTAGAGTTAAGCAATCCAGTCTGGCTTGTCCAGATTGGATTTGTTCCCTCTTAGAAAAGAATAAAGACACAACAGTCTTCTCTTAAAAGTAATAAGAAGTTTACTCACATTCAGTTCACAGTATGATCCTGAAGGCAGGCTTTAGCTTGTAGTTACAGAAGGGAGTGTGGATTCATCCCATATGGGGATTGAGCCCACCATGTGCTGAGAGCCAGCCCACAGCAAAAGCATCAAGATGGCATAGAGCGAAGAAGGGTCACGAAAGAAGGGAAGATGGCTGTGTGACCAGCCCTTTTATGGGGTCTCATAGGGTCACGCCCATCCACCTGGTCACATGCAGTGGGAGGATGCTCCAGACCAGGTGTGACAGGATGTCCTCCTGGCTGGACCAACATTCACCTGCATGTCCACTCTGGGCAAACAGGAAATGTTGTACTTGACTGCTTATGTTACATGCCACATTGCCTTCTAGGCATAGCATTATGGGTGGCCAATAATGATGAAATGCAATGTCACGGCCCTTGTTTAGAAGATAAGATCACACACTTATCTCTAGATCTCAAACCCATGTCCAAAGATTCATGGAATATAAAGCTGACAGGTTAGCACACAGCTCTGTTTTGGACAGGATTCGGGGTTCCTCTCCCAAAAATTTATTCTCTCTTTAATAAATATGTGGTTTGAGAAGTGCAGTTAATATATGCCAATTTGGGGTAAGGGAAGGACAATGTTTTCAGTTCTTTTGATGGCACTTAGAGGAAAAACATCGAGAAGTAATTAGACATGTATCTAATTACATGTTTTGGTCCCCCATGGCTCAGATGCATGACTTATAACAACTTAAATCTCAGCATAGTGGGCCCAAATCTGCGGCCCTTCCTCCCAACTGAGATTGGATGAGCACCCTCCTTGCTCAGCTTCAGGCATGTGACTGAGACTTCCTTGTTCCAGGAGGCATTTTAAAGTAGTGTTCGGTTTTATGATTTTTAAAAAGTGTTTTATTGTCCCATTTTCTGTGGATTGTTTTTCCACACACCCGCCACTTGAAAATGCAAATAATGAAGCAGTATGTCTTGAATAAATTAAATTAAATAAACACAGGATAAAATGGGGCCATACAGATGAAAAATGTGGCCATCCTCTTTAAGGAAAGCAAAGGGGCCCAGAGAATAGCTCAGACTTTTAATCTCAGGGTGGTATGTTTGACCCCCACATCGGGTGAGATTCTTGCATTGCAGGGGGTTGGACTAGGTGATCCTTGAAATATTCATACAATTTTAACCTTTTCTCACATCTGGGTAATGTGTGAACTGGTCCTTAGACCAGTGAAGGCGGGTCCATTTGGGCAAATGGGGTACTGTTTGACCAACCTCTGTCTGCCTCCAGGCAGTCCCCTCCCACCTTCTTACTTACAACCAATCAGCAGCATGGCTCTGCCTCTCCTTGACTCCACCTACTGCTGGTCTCTGTTCCTTCTGCCTTACTGGTCCCACTACTGCCTTCATCAATCCCTCGCCCGGCCCTCCTCCTCCTTCTGTTGAGCCTCACAGATCTGGACCTCTCACATGACCTCTGTTCACCTAACACTGAGCACCAGCACTTTTTATTACAGCTGCAATCTCACTGCAGGAGTGGGTGCTCCAACTTGGCTTCAGCGCAGCAGGCCTCCCAAAGTCAAGAGACAAACAACTTGAGTTTCTCCAAGGGCAACCAAGACAAAACACACCGGAGTCAGTAAGCAGAGTTCAATCTTTTCCCAGGCACAGGGCCAGGCTAATTAAAGATTTAGATAAATCCATGGAGGGCAAGGCAGCTCTATCAATGCCCATTGGATGGGATAGCTAAATTGAACCTCCAGGTCTGAAGGAAGCACACCTTGGCCTAGCAGATGGATGCATAGCTTCCAACCACCCCACTGGCATGCTTTTGAACTGCTAGGTTGGCAAAAGCTGGGACAGAACAACTGGGAGCTCAGCCGGTCGTGCGGATCTGAACTGCCAATCTTCTGATTGGCAAGCCCAAGAGTCTCAGTGGTTTAGATGGTACAGTGGTACCCCGGGTTAAGTACTTAATTCATTCCGGAGGTCTGTTCTTAACCTGAAACTGTTCTTGACCTGAAGCACCACTTTAGCTAATGGGGCCTCCTGCTGCTGCTGCACCACCGCTGCACGATTTCTGTTCTCATATTGAAGCAAAGTTCTTAACCTGAAGCACTATTTCTAGGTTAGCGGAGTCTGTAACCTGAAGCATATGTAACCTGAAGTGTATGTAACCCGAGGTACCACTGTATTTCAAAGACATTGCAGACCCTCTCACTCCTCCAAAGGAGCACAGACCCTGGCTGAGTGGCAAGACCCCTTGGAATCTCGTGTCCCGCTTGGCAGAGATTGGGGTGGCCAGTGGCAACAGATTTGCTGCAGTTTCCAACCTTTTTCTCTTTGCAAAAAGGGTCATACACTGAGTGACAAATTGCCCCCTCTCCCGAATGGGTGCTTGGGTAAATTCTGAGGAGGAGGAGTTGCTGCTGCTGTAGGCCTGGGTGGGAAGGGCACCCTAGTGACGGATGCCAATGTGCCCTTTAGGTGGCGAAGGCTTCAGAACCTGGAAAAATCGGTGGATGTAAAATGAGCCAGGGGCCCAGTTTAGCGACTAAAGACGCAGAGTGTTAATTAAGGGACTTGTGATTTGCCAATGAAAGCACAGCAGGGCATCTCTCTGCCTGATCAAAGGCTCAACTTTCTGATGGGATCTTAAGTGCATGAGCCATGAAATTGCTTTTCACAAAAAAGATGGGGGAGGAAGAGGAGGGGAGGGGGAGAGGAGCAGACAGCAGAGGGAGAGAAAGGGAAAGCAAGTCTTGGAGGAGGAATGGTCTCCTCGGGAATTCAGCTGCAGTGGGATAAGACTGGAGGAGGGGACTCACCAGAATCAGTGGAGCCGAGACAGAAGTAATCAACAACCTGCCTCATGAATATGGAGCATCCTTAAGGCTGTCCTTGAGAATATAGGGAGAGGAAGTGACTAAATCTGCCCTCCTACGGGTGGGCGGAAGCTTCCTCAGAAATAAGACCTGGGCTACCCATAGGAGGGATATGATACAGTTCACATTTAAAGGGCGACTTAACCTAATTTGCACTTTCCAGGACAATAGGCGAACTGAAATGCAGCTGGCCTTTGAAATTTGCACCTTTCTGAATTTGGCAACACAATTCTCCAGCTGAGTGATAGGTACAAAAATGCACATAGTAGGGTAAAGCATGTGTATAAATGCCTATCTTTGGGGAAACGCTTTTGCAAAAATTTGTATATTGGGAGACATTTGCATTAAAATGATGATAAGAAGGATCACAAGCTGATATGGAAGTTGGGAGACCTTTATTTAAGACGGTGGAGTAAATGACAAATACAAAAATGGGCATATTTGCCCATCCTCAGCTAGGCACGCAACGGAATGACGGGAAACGGCGCTGTCAATTCTCTTGTAGGAGAGTCTTCTACTACAGTCTCAACATTTTCAGGATTTGTTCCTGTGAAGCTCTCGTATGGATACAGTCTTGATTTTTAATTGTTGCCGGGGTGGGGTGGGGAGGGAGATTGGGGAAGAAGCAGGCCACCCCCCAAAAAAACCTAACTCTGCTGCTTACAACCTGTTTTCACAGCCAAAGTGTAGAAGGCAATGACGCTGGGAGGAACAACTCTGTTTATTTATTTCAACATCTTCCCCACTCATCACTGCAATTGAAGTGGCTTTGAAAAATAATGTGATTAAAACCTGTCAGCCCGCCCCCTAGAAAAACCATCCCACCTCTTCATACCTTCCTCTCTTGAGCTCTAAGTGTTTTTCCAGTCAGCTTGATTTCCTTTCTCAGAAAAGTGAGGGGAAAGTAATGTGTTTATCTTCCGGGGGTGGGTGGGGGGAGAGACAAGGCCACAGGGCAACTCAAACGCTTGGCATGATCCAACTCGGGAACATGAAACCTTGACCCAAATCACCCCAGTTTGCCCCATTGCACATACAGAGACAATGCAATACATAGCTTGTTTACATTTATATAATGTTACATAGGGTCTGAAAAGAAACCCCCCAATGTAGTGGGTCTTCCTCCAGTAGCTTAGCAAGAGTGCATACCCAGCAAGTCAGAATCTGTTTTATCGACACCATGCACCCTGGAAGGATGCTGCAGCATGAAATAGAAAATGAACACAACCATTTCAATTCCAAGCTCCGTTCACGGAAAACAATGCACTCAATGGAAAAGGGGGGGGGGGTAGGACTCAAACTGTAAAGAAATTGACACTGCTCTCAAGCATCTCTAACAGCATGCAGAGCGCAAGGCCCCAGAGAGTTTTAAAAGTCAACATGCCAAACATGGAAAACCCTCCACAAATCTGGTCCAAGCCTGTGGCAGAATCGGCATTATATTTACAATCTCTCAACTCGGCATTTGGTTGCTTTGTAGCAATGCATCCACTCCTTACCAAAAATATAGTAGAAATAAGTAGTGGTTGAGTTAGTGGTGATACGGTCCACACATCACTGTAAACCATGGTTAAATATAATTTTCCATGAACGTAGAATCGTAGGTGCAATTATAACATGTCCAAAGGGTTTCTTTCATTCCTCCTCAACACAGAGGACACAGAAGGCTGGAGGGAACCTGTTCTGTTACCTTTCTGCATGGTAAGAAGCTTTCTACATGGGGAGAATTTAAAAATGGTGCCTTCATCTGGAATCCGAAGTGGTGTAAAAGCCACTTGGTCACCTCCAGACTCTGTGCCTCATTTTGCTACATATGTAGACAATTCCAGCACAGTCGGGGCTTCCTCCCACCCCCTCTTCCTCCCACCAAGTTTTACTCTTCCAGCTTAACACGCTTGATATTTCTCGGAAGAGCTGCATTTTGGTTTTAACACACAGTTTGGCTTCACAAAGGAGCAGCTTGATTCACGATACACCTCCTTATTTCTAATTCTGCTCTCCGTTTACACAATGGGGGCCAACATTTAAATGAGATGAGGCAGTTGCATCTAAGCAGAACAGCCAGATGAAAGTGTCTAAAAGAAATGTGAGGCTCACAGATCCACCATCTTCTTTTCATCAGAACCAGCTGTAGCAAAGGAAGGTGATTGATGGTGTTCTGTGAAACTGTGAGCGCTTCCACAACATTGCTATGTTGCAGATAAGATTGAATGGTTTGCCAATAAATTCAGGTTACACCATTGCAGTTGGTTGGGAGGTCTTGCACAACAAACCTTCTTCCCCCACCATGTCCCACAAACAAACAAACACACTTTTTGTGGTAAGGTAAATGATTAGGAATGCGCTCGAAAGTGTGGGACAACAATTTTTGGATGCCAGGTCATATACACTTCCCTCAAATAAATCAGAATGAATGCTCACTAAACAGTGGATATTATGTAACCTTCCCTGCAAAGAAATTGGGATAAATGCTCAGCCATCTAGAAGAGAACTTAGGATAATAGAGTTCAATGCCATACCACTTATGCTGTTCAAAACTATTGATAAAAATACAAAGTGGAAAAAAGCAGATTATATTATATTTCAAAATAAACTGGTTTACTTTATTCTTTTATTGTTCACAGCAGACCTCCTAAAACCCAGTTCATAATTAGAAAGTCTTTCTGATTATATTTTAAAAGACGAGGAAGCAGGAATAAAGGTAGGACTAAGCTACTTCAGCAAGGAGGGTCCAACAGCAAAAGTCCAATTGCTCACTAATTTGAGGTGTAATGGCAAGATCCAAAGATATTATTTATGTATGCACATTCCTAGGAAATTTATTCCTTGCCTTTCAATCAAAGGATGCTCAAGGCACTCCATAAGCAACAGGTTGTAAGAATGAAAAGCCAGTGATATTGCAGTACAGTTTTAAGAGCAGGAAGCAGGTGCAGGAAAAGTCGATAGATGTGCAAGCCATTCTGGGATGCACTCAGGGTTAGTGGCTAGTGAATCCACCTGCTTCCAGCCCACCTCATGTGTTCACTCATCATCCCACTGCCACATTAATCTGGAGATTTCATTTTTAAAATCTGCAGGCCAATCTGCACATTTAAAAATGTATCTCCTCTCAAAATAGGCATTTCAAAACAGAGGGCAGGGTAAGAATCCTGATCAGAAACTTTGCAGAGCTAGATGGATCAGTGACATAAGGCGGTTTAATATGTTTCTCCAGAAGCCAGCAAGAAAGGTTCCCCATTCCTTTTCTAGGGTGTGGAGGCAGGGGGAGAGTCACTGTAGACCAGAGGTTTTCAACCTTTTTGAGTCCACAGCTCCCTTGACCAAGTACATTCTTTCTGCGACACCCCTGTGGAGCTCAGGAGCCCAGTTACGTCACCCTTTGCTTGCAGAGCTGGCAGCTTCTCACCCTTTTTTTAACACCCTCCCTTGTGTAGTGTAACCTCAGCCTCCTCTCCTCTTCCCTCTCATTGGGAGTCCTCCAGGCAGCTACTGCTGCCGTCCCCAGTCTCTGAGCTGTCCCCCCTGCCCCAAAGAGAGGTGCTTCTCAGAGGCACCATTTGCCTGTGGAGCTTATAGCCAGGGATGCTGCAATAAACAGCTGTGCAAGCCTTTGGGAGGCAGAGACACAAGAAGGAACCAGAGGAGGGAGGGAAGGAAAGAGGGACAGAGGCCAGTGTTGCCTGTGGCACCCCTGACCATCATTCAAGGCACCCCAGGGTGCCACGGCACCCTGGTGGAAAACCACTTCTGCAGACAATATGAGCTAGATGGGTTTCCTAGTTTCCTAACTGGCAAATCGGGTTTCCTTCAGGAATGTTTTAAAAAAAATTCACCTCCAAGCTGTTCTGACCTTAATAACTATGCAAGGTTTCCCAGAGTTTCCTCTGGATTTTAACAGCTGGCAGGAGTGCAACGTTGGGGGTAGCTTATTTAACATACAATGGTGAATTCTGCCCTAATGAGCAGCACTGGAGATCCAGCCGTCCCACCTTACCTTGAGGAGAAGTAGACAGTTGGTGGTTTCGCCTGAGGGTGCCCTGTGAAGCCACTTAATGGAACAGCTTTCCCCATTCCACCCTGCGAACACGCTGCAAAAAGCCTTTTAACCTAAGGCACTCTATCAGGTTCATGCAGTGCAATCTACAATGCAGTTGGGGGGCAGGGGCCGCACATGACTGCACTGTGCCTCCTCAGAAGGCTTTGCATCTCCGTGTCAAAAGGTTTTACCTTCGTTTGGGGCTATTTTCTTAACCGCTTCAGGCAGTCTCTCTGTGTGCCTAAGGCATCACTCGGAAAAGAGGGTGTGCTATTAATTATGACTGAAATAATTAACGTGATGAAGCAGCGGCTTGAATTCAGACTAGCGAGTCTGTGGGTATTATTTATTAGTTTACTAAACTTCTATACAGCCCTTCATCACAGGGCAATTTATAATATAAAACTCCCAAAATACCTAAGATAGTAACAAATAAAAAGAGTTTAAAAGGCTATAATTAGCCAAAGGGTAGCATAAGTCTTGTCACCCCAGTTTTTGCCACATTGACTTAGGCTACATTCATTCCATATATTTAAAATATGATGATACCATTTTAAACAGTTGTGACTTTCTCCCAAAGGATTCTGGGAACTGTAGTTTGTTAAGGGCAATGAGAGTTTTTAGGAGGCCTCGCTTCTCCACACAGAGAGACAATTCCCAGAGTTTTCTGGGAAGAGGGATTAATTATTAAATCGCCTAACATCTGCTGCCTGAGGCAGTCCCCTCACTCTGCCAAATGGTAGGGCCAGCCCTAAGAGCAGACATAGGCAAACTCGGGCCTCCAGATGTTTTTGGGACTACAACTCCCATGATCCCTAGCTAACAGGACCAGTGGTCAGGGATGATGGGAACTGTAGTCCCAAAACATCTGAAGGGCCGAGTTTGCCTATGTCTGCCTAAGAGCATAGGTCTCTGGTGAAAGAAGGAGCCCATAGGGTTTCATCCGGTATAATAAAGTTTGTGACATTGGCCTGGCTTCTCAGTCCACATAACTTGTCATCAGGGCTTGAACTGATCTGCTTTTGGCCTGCCCATCCTCACCTTATTGGCTCAATAGCCTGCCTGTCTTTCCAGCTTCCTGCACATTACCCAACTTGACCACCTTGCAGGGCCTGGCCCTGCTTGCCTGCACACTTCCAGCAGTGACGCACTGAGCAACGCATTTGCAACCATTGCTTGGCTCTCAGACTATTTTAACTGTGGACATATATAAATGGCAGGCCCAGACCAGGAAGGAAGTGAAGCAAGCGTTCTCAACCACACACAGAAATCTTTTCAGATCAGTCTTCACTGCAGCTCATTCCCAGATCTCAAAGAACATTAATCTTTGCTAAACCACAGAGCCATTACATGCCGCTAAGAACTAGCTTAGCTTGGCCTTGCTGCCAGAACCATCATTAGGAAGTCTTTCCAACACAACTTGTCGATTCGTCAGGTTTACTAGTCATGTGTCCACCTATCTTTGGGCAAATTCCATTTTTGTTCATTTCTCTCCTTTTAATCCCCTTTCTCCCCTTTCTCTCTTTCTCCTTCTTTCATTCTTGCTTGTTCCTCTGAAGTCCTGACATATTTAATCTCATGTCAACAGAGAACTGTGTGCCAACCTCACATTCAGGGCTCCAAACATTTCACTGCCCCCCGCCTTGGAAAGAGACCACAATGTGACAGGTGAAATGTCAGAAACAATTACCGGCCGAGGGAAGCTGCTTAGCTCAAAGGGGAGCTTTCCAGTCTGAGTTCTGTGGTGATGCTTCCAAGCATGCATAAATTAGTGGGAGATCCAACGCAGAGACCTGTAATCTAAACAGATGGCATGGACAGTCCTGTGTGGCGGATGATGAGCAGGAATAAACTGAAGGAGCTTCTTCTGAATTCATTGTTCCTAAGGTGCTTTCTTCTAAAGCTGTACCAAATATCCCTGTCCCCTCATCCACTTTCTCAGGGCCCTTCATCCCCTGTGAACGTGGAGAGGTGGTATTCAAAAGCTTTCATGGGGCAGCAGAAAATTTAAAGAGCTTTTCAGTGCTAGTAGTCTTCCTTTTAAATATGATCTCATGTAGTGCTTCTTCTTTTTCTCTGTTTTGAAAAGAAAATTTGCCCCTTGGGACAGAATGCCCATTTGGAACAATGTCAAAGCAGGCAGCCATCAGCCTAATTTGCACATGACACTAAACCATGGCTTTTTATCTGTGAACCCTGCTCAGAAGCTTAATTGCGGTTGTGGCATTATGTATGAGCCCAGCACCTTTCTTTAACCATGGTTTGCTTGACCACACCACCTCAGGCACTCCAAAAACTACAAAGGCATGGGCAGATGGGAAATGGAAATGACTGTGGAGAAACAAGCAATGGTTTGATAATCTGTGGGACAATTTGTGGTTAACTCATGGTTTGCTAAAACACATCATGGCTAGAGCAAACCATAAAGGTAAAGGTAAAGGTAAAGGTAAAGGTACCCCTGCCTGTACGGGCCAGTCTTGACAGACTCTAGGGTTGTGCGCCCATCTCACTCAAAGAGGCCAGGGGCCAGCGCTGTCCGAAGACACTTCCGGGTCACGTGGCCAGCGTGACATCGCTGCTCTGGCGAGCCAGAGCCGCACACGGAAACGCCGTTTACCTTCCCGCTAGTAAGCGGTCCCTATTTATCTACTTGCACCCAGGGGTGCTTTCGAACTGCTAGGTTGGCAGGCGCTGGGACCGAACAGCGGGAGCGCACCCCGCCGCGGGGATTCGAACCGCCGACCTTTCGATCAGCAAGCCCTAGGCACTGAGGCTTTAACCCACAGCGCCACCCCTAGGTGTTATATGTGAACTGGGGCATCTTAGTGAATGCCCTGGGGAACGATGCTACATAATGATGTACCATAGGCCACTTAAGGTACAGGCAAGCTGTGTGTGTGTGTGTGTGTGTGTGTGTGTAAATTTAGAAAGGCCTAATTCAGGCATGTCCAAAGTCCATTTCAGGGGCCTAATCCGGCCCACCGGTTGGTTTAATCTGGCCCCTCTGGCAGTTTATTTCTTGGGGTAAAATCTTTAAAAAACCTCAACAACCTTGGGGGTAAAATCACAAAAAAGCTCAACAACTTCAGTCCTAAAAGAATGGTCAACAACTTTGGTTGGCCCTTTGGTCGGCACTCATGGCCCTTCACTTCATCAAATCTGGCCCTCTTTGAAAAAATTTTGGACATCACTGGCCTAATTTAACAGGCTCTTCTTTGAGTACACAGTACTCGACTAGACAAACAGCCTGACCTGGGAGAAGTCAGCTTCCTGTATTCCTAAATCTAATTTGTCCCTCCTGTTGAGACTAGTGAAATGTGGAGGGAAAGACTATGTAGGCTAGCTGCACTGGGGCATCTTAATCTAACCATCACAGCGGCCTTTCTTAGCTGGCCACTATTTCCAACCATGATTTGCCCATGCTATATTGTTTAGGTTATCCTCAAGGACAGAGTGGCCACCTGAACTCTCTGCCATCCTCTTTGGTCGATGAACAGGCACCCGAGTGAAGCCTTCATAGCTGGCGCTTTCAAATGTAAGCTCTCTCCTTCTGCCATGTTAAATGCTCTCATTCAGCAGATTTCATGGCCTCTTTTTGCTAAACCATTTCAAGCAAATTATCTGTTCACTTCCTGCTAAACAGCATAATTTGCTCCCCCCACTCATGGCAGATGGCAGGGTGAAAAACACGGTTTCCTGAACACAAGAGAGCACTCTGGTGCACTCTTTCTCTCTCTCCACACAAGAGAAGCAAATGGGGGGAAAGGCGCTTTCAGATGCTGCTCCTTCTTTGCAGCAGAGACAAATTGCTGGGGATTCTGACCAAGACCACCATCCTCTCAAACCCCTTTGCAGGTGTCAGTAATGCAAGACTGTGAAGCCATGGGAGCTGTGCAGTTCCCTGCAGAGGAACTGGTGAGAAGGAAGAGAAGAGACCATGAGCCCTGGTGGGTGTGGCCCCAGGCAGTAGAGATGGAGGTGGTGTGTGGAGGTTTCATGGAGGTGAAAGGAAAGGTAGTGGGATGGGACTCCTGGAGCCAATAAATAAAAGAGTTAGCTTGGGATCAGGAGGCCCAGGAAATGGGGTGACTACAACTCCCATCAGCCCCACCCAGCATGGCCAATGTCAGGGCTGATGGGAGTTGTGGTCCAAAAAACTCTGGAGGGGCACAAGTTCCCCACATCAGCTCTAGGTTGATATTAACCACTTGGGGCCAAAACTGTAACTGCAGAAGAATATAACCTCTTGTTTATTCGCCACCATCGTATAAAGTGTGGTATTATTCTGGTTCAGGCTATGGAACCTTATGGTACTGAACACCTTCCATCAAGCCCCAATGTGGAAAAACATACACACCAGTTTCCTTGCGACTTGAGGTTGGATGCTTGGCCATGATTGCTCCTCGAATCACAGAAGCCAGTTGTTTAACAAATTTGCTGTTGGCATCCATCTGTCTGTCTCAGGAGACAAATACCGTATTTTTCGCTCTATAACACGCACCCGACCATAACACGCACATAGTTTTTAGAGGAGGAAAACAAGAAAAAAAATATTCTATACGAAACAGTGGATGTATGATTTTTGTGGTTCATGCTGTGGCCACAGACATGTGATTTGACGGTGAGTTTGGGGTAGCCCAATGCAAAAATCCTGAAGATCCATGTGGATCCATGCTTTGTAACCATGTTTTTGCACCACTGCGACCCCAGGCAACAGTGGGTGCGTGATTTTTTTGGTGCAAGATGTAGCCATGGACATGCTATGTGATCTGATGGTGAATTTGGGTGACTCAGTGCAAAAATCCTGAGGATCCATGTGGATCTGTGCTTTGTAACCATGTTTCCATGAAGGAAAAGCACTCAAGGGACAAGGAACATGTGTGGGGTGGGTGGAGAAGGATGCTGCTAATAATGAAGAAGAGGGGTATAAGGGGAGAAGGCTCGTCTCCTCTCCCACTTTGCTCCTTTAAAGCAAGCAGGCTCTGCTTTTCTCCCTCCTCCCCGCTCATCCCCGGCTTAGCTAGCTGAAAAACTTTGCTGTTATGTAGCGAGCTGAGTGGGGAGGAGAGAGGGACAGAGAGCCTGCTTGCTGTAAAGGAACCAACCGGACAGGAGCCGCTTACACTCGTGTAAGCGGCTCCTCGCCTCTCCCGCTTTGCTCCTTTAAAGAAGCAGGCTTTCTGTCCCTCTCTCCTCCCCACTCAGCGGCTCTTCTCCCGCTTTGCTGTTTCAAAGCGAGCCACGGAGGAGGGAAGAAAGGGGAACCATGGATCCTCTGCTCACGACTGCAGCAGATCCCCCCCCCCCCCGTAGGCATTCCCTCCATAACACGCACAGACATTTCCGCTTACTTTCTAGGAGGAAAAAAGTGAGTGTTATTGTGCAAAAAAGTCGGTAATCTGACACCACGACCTTCCTGAGTATCTTAGGGCTAATTCACATACTGTATTCACACCAACTGCTTTCTCTGCACTCAGACTGGGCCTCTCTTCGCAATAAAATGAGGAGGAAATCGAGTGGTAGAAACCTGTAGGTGGGCATTTTTTTAAAGCATTCCCACATTTTGTTTAAAAAAAAAATCCTGCAAACAGAAAATTAACACCCAGCTTTCTGTTTACAGTGGGGGGGGGCATGTAGCCCTCCTGAAGACCACTCCCCAAGGTTGGAACTGCAATGATGCCAAACACACCAGCCCTGAAGCCTCTTTGCATCAATAGGCTAAAGTAGATCAGCTGATACTCCCTTAGCCCTCTAGAAGGCTGTGGGATTCTTTGTTCTTCTGAGCAATGATGCCACCTAGCCAAGCTAGCTACAGATTCCCTTTCTCTGCCTTTGACTCTCTCCAGGGCTCCTTGCAAGATTATACGAGGCTGCAATATCCCTGCTGTCTCGGAACAGCATTGCGTGGCAGCCTGAATCAGTAAACCAGGGTCTGTTACCTGAAGACCTCCTATCAGGAAGGCAAGCAGTAAATGTGCATTTGGCTGCAGAGTCGCTGAAAGGCTATGTGACACAGGCTCATTGCTGTCTTAGGTACCTTGGGCTTCCTGGAGCATGAAAAGTGCTAAAATGTATTCCCAGCCCAGCATCACCATCCTTCACTGCTTTAGTTAACTCTAATGGCCTGGCTCATCTTGCTTAGAATTTGGAACAAGCAATATTGTCTACCCCAATAGGCTGGACACAAGACATTGGGGATTTGGTTATAGCTGTGTGCATAGCCTGCAGCAACAATGAGATCAATAAATTGAATCTAGAGCACCTTGCCATAAAAAGCAATCAGCAAACTCGACTTTATCAATAAAAAGCGGAGACCCAGATTTATAAAAATGTAACATTCATGGCTGGGGAGATTCAAATGTAGCTTTTTCACTGATCAAAAAGATAGCTTTTCTACACCGCAAAAGCTCTACAGCCCAAGGCATTTCAGCGTAGTCCTACACAAATTGTTGTCCTAAGCCAAGACATTGCCACAGAATCAGTCCATTGACACACTCACACCAACTACTCCCCTTACAGATTTGCCCATGCTACATTGTTTAGGTTACCTTCAGGGACAGAGCACAGGTTACACGATTGTATCTGGGAAAGGGGCTCAATTGTATTGAATAAACACATCTAATAGTATCATTAGTTTTCTGCATGTTGGTCCAAAATGGCCCCATCAGCACGTTTGAGGGATCCTGGAAGTTGCAGTGGTGGGGGATAGGAGGGAGAAAGTGCACACACATATGAAAACAGATCACATTGAATGGGGTGGATGAACACATGAGCAGAATTGCCCCATGCTGCAACACTTCATTGCAGTTCCCACTTGTTCAGCCAATGATGACCTTAAGGTAGGATTCTCTGTCCAGGCAGGATGGTCTGAACATGAACCTGCCAGAAACAAAGGGCTGTATGCAGTCCTAGTCCTGTTCATAGGGGACTCATTGAAATTACTGGACCAAAATTAGCCACACCCATTAATGAGCCTCCTCTGGGTTGGATACAATCCATAATCACAAGTGAGGAAGAGGAGGAATTATTGCTGAACTCTCTGGAAAGATGGAGTTGCGCAATTAACCCAGGCCTGGTTGCTCACGCCTTGTTCATCCATTTATTTATTTGAAACATTTATGCCTTATGTTTCCTCGTAAATATCTCAAGGTGGCCAACCACAAAATTGCACCATTTAACAATGCATAATATCTATTCTGAAAACACACAAAACCAATAAAGAAGAACAGCAAAGCAACACCCGCAGATTCAAACCAATACAACAAGAGAGTCATCAACAAACTAAAAGCCTTCTTAAAAAGGAATGTGTTTACCAACTTATGGCAGGATATTAAAGAGGAGGCAAGGTGCCTTTCACCAAGAGGAAGTTCCAGAGCTGAGACACAACCCTGGATCCAACCAAATATATTTTAGGAGGTGATAAGTTCCAGATAAAGTATCTGAATAGGCCCACTTGCCACCCAAGGCTTTTTACCCTCCCATGAATCCCTGTTGGAAAAGGCAGAAAGAGGCCATTCAGCAGTGCATGGTTCCAAGCATTCCTTGCATGCACAGCCTCCACTTGAAAATAAGGGTCAGGCAGTCATCAGACCCTGTTTGGGGTTATAATAAGGATTCCATTGGGTTTTGGAGCTGGATGGAGCAACATCCATGTCTCTGGGACCTCTCCAAGGTCCTGAATCTCCAGATTCCGAACAGCTGCCTGGTAGCTTACCTACTTGTTATCAAACACCTGCTGCCTGCTCCTTGCCAACACATCCCTTCTACTGATTGCTCTCTGTCTGAGGTCAGATCTTCCCAGACCTTTCCCACCACTCTCTAGAATTCCACCCCCCCCCCGCCTGTAGCCTGGGCAGATGGGGACTCTTAGCTCAGTGGTAGAGCATATGCTTTGCACACAGAAGGTTCTTGGTTCAATCCCTGGTATCTCCAATAAAAAAGGATGATGTAGGTGCTGGGGAGAAATCTCTATTTGACACCCCAGAATGCCACTGCCAGTCAAAATAGGCAATTCAAATAAGTCTGACTTGGCATAAGTCAGACTATGCAAGAGCTAAACATCTTGTAACTATCCTGAAATGGTCTTGGAAAGAGCTAGAGAGAAAGGAGCAGATTCAGTTTAAGCATTCTATGCAACCCAGCTTCTTTCAGGGGCAGTAAATGCAAAATAAAACCAAATAGAGACAGAGCCCAAAGCCATTTTGTTCAATAATGTGCCACGGCTTATTAGGAAGGGGTTACAAGCTACTTTCCAGCACACTTGTTCTGGAAGAGATAAGCTGACTAGTGGGAAATCAATCACTATGAATTTTGATAGCAGTGCCTCCTGAAGTAATTACTTCAAACATCAATAATTCTGTTCACCTGCTAGTGGAATTTTCAGTCACGCTGAAGGTTAAATGAATGCCACGGGGCTCTTGTGTATTTATTTGTGGGGAAATTATATATATTTATTTCCCCATGTTTTGTTTTCTCTTCCCTTTTCTGCTTTTTTTTTTAAATCCACCTAAAAAATGAATAGATTTCAACTGTTGCAATGTCTAGGTCCCTCTCTCTCCTTTCTCAAGTTGTCAGGCAGGCTTTGCACAGAATTAGTGGAAATGGCCTCCACCGGAACAGGAAAACAGGAAAGAAAAAAATCACCTTGTACACATAATTATTTCAATTATTCATCCTGTCAAAAATGTGAAGTACCTTAGAAGCCCAAGTCATTGGAATGGGTCAATCAAGGAGGGAAGGGAAGGGGAGCATAGAAAAAGGTAAATAGCTGGGGGAGGGCAATAATCAAATACAGTGGTGCCTCGCAAGATGAAAAGAATCCGTTCTGGGAGTCTTTTCATCTTGCTGTTTTTTCGTCTTGCGAAGCAAGCCCATTGACAGAGTAGCGCTATTAGCGCTATTGGCACTTTAAGGGCTAAAAACGGCTTTTTTAGGGGTGGGGGATTAGCGGTTTTGCTGCTAAAATGCTTTTAGCAGCTTAGCGATTCAGAATAAGGGGTTTTGGAGTAAAAAAAAAATTCATTTTTTTTCGTCATTTTTCGTCTTGCGAAGCAAGCCCATAGGGAAATTCGTCTTGCGAAGCGCCTCTGCAGATGGAAAACCCTTTCATCTTGCGGGTTTTCCGTCTTGCGAGGCATTCGTCTTGCGGGGCACCACTGTATTTATCATTGCATTTATATCCCACCTTTTTGACCAAGGAGCTCAAGGTAGCTTTACATGCCCCCCCCCCATTTCATCCTCACAACAGCCTTGTGAGGTAGGTTAGGCCGAGAAGCAATGAGTGGTCCCAAGATCACCCAGCAAGCGTCAAGGCCCAGTGGGGAGTTGAAACTTGGTATCCCAGGAGCTAGTCCAAGACGCTATAACTGCTATACCACACTGGCTCTGTAATATTACTGTTAATACTGTAAATAATTGTGCAAGCCTGAAAAAGCCGCTACATCCAACAGCAGTGCCAGATGGATACTGCCAGTTTGAATAAAGCAGCCACAGGAATTTGATTCTTAAATCTTCCCTTCAGTTGCTGCTGTTGTTTATTACATTTGTCAGTTGCTTTATAGAAGGAAAAAAGTCTCAAAGATAAGATACAATAAACACAATTTAAAACTGGGAAAATGTAAAACAATAAGCAATGCAAAATACATAGAATGCTCGCTCAATAACAGATTAATAAGGACAAGCTGTACGCTGTGGTCTAAACCACAGAGCCTAGGGCTTGCCGATCGGAAGGTCGGCGATTCAAATCCCCACGATGGGGTGAGCTCCCGTTGCTTGGTCCCAGCTCCTGCCAACCTAGCAGTTCAAAAGCATGTCAAAGTGTAAGTAGATAAATCGGTACCGCTCTGGCAGGAAGATAAACGGTGTTTCCGTGCGCTGCTCTTGTTCGCCAGAAGCGGCTTAGTCATGCTGGCCACATGACCCGGAAGCTCCCTCGGCCAATAAAGTGAGGTGAGCGCCGCAACCCCAGAGTTGTCCGCGACTGGACCTAACAGTCAGTGGTCCCTTTACCTTTACTACTGTAGGAGGGAACTTATTTACCAGCTACCTGAGGGGACAAAATGGTCTTAGCCTGGTGCCTAAAGACTAACAAGGATGGTGCTAGGCATGTCTGTCTGGGGGGAGCATTCCACACATGAGGGACCACCACTGAAAAGGCCTCTTCTCGATGCTGTTAGACTACATCCTAATGACCTCAGTTTGCATGGCTAGTGGCCAGGGATGCCATCATAATTTCCTTAGCCTTTAAGGTACCACAAACCTCTTTGTTGTTTTGGGCTACAAGAAACTAGCACCCCCTAAATTTCTATTAGGGATGATGGGAATTGTTGAACAGCAACATCTAGAGGGCACCAGGTTGGGGAAAACTGTTCTAGCCATACATTAATTATCTCGTCAAGAACTAGATTTCTTCAAGGAACACTGTGTGAACAGAGCCAGGGATAGAGGGCTGAGTTTTCACCAATGACCTCCCAAACTGGTCTTCTGAAAAGACCCGTTGTCACCATTCTTTTCAGACCCCTCTTTTTGTGATTTTCAGGGTACACTATCTCGAGAAAACAGATTTGGCTTGGGGACCCCCCGGTTCCCAGTCTCCAGTGTAGCTCACACACATACACACAGATCGGCAATGTAGCTACACAGTAATTTGCAGCCGGTGGGACGTAGTTCCCCCTCGCCTTTCTCTTCCGCATCCATTAGGGATAAGAGGAGCCGTTTGTGTGCCACATGGGGGCAACTGTGAATTTTAAGGACCATAATCCCATGGAGACCCACTGAGAATATGAGTGTCTCATCTAGTTATGAAAATCGTGGGATGAAAAAAACAACAACAACACCGTAACCTTGTTATCCAAAAACCAGTGTGATTTTAAAAATAAAAAAAAGCATGCAGTGCCTGATCTGAGTACAGAATCTGCACTCTTCCAAGGTTTGCTCTTGCTCCCTGTTGTCTCCGCTTGCCATTCTCCCAGACCATCCCCCTGCTGCAGGCTTCTAAGTGCTACCCAAATCTCCTGCAGCTCCTTCCTCCTCCTTCCCCATCATTCTTCTGATCTCCCACCGCTGCCTCCTCCTACCGCCAGACGGTTTATAGGCCTGGAAGCTTTGGCTTTCACTGCTGGAGTGACAGCGTATTTATTACTGTGTTATTATTGTGCCGCCGCTCTCAGCTACGGCAAATTCCACTCTGCCTCTCTCTGCTATCGGGAAACCTGAAATTCCGGCAGACCCGGCAAAAGACTTGATGGATATGTTTATTAGCTCCCCAACCTCTTCAAGATGGATGGAAGCTTAACTTCATGGGCTGGGCTGGCTGTGATCAAAAAACAAAAGGCAGGCTACTCCATGGAAACGTTTCCTTTCCTCTCCCCTCATGCGCTAAATCCAATAGTTTATAGACTGTATTCTGGGAAGCGCTGGGATCCCTCAGGTGCTTCTGAGGAGTTCTGTGCTTCAAGAGACCCAGCTGTGTTTCAAGACACCCTCAGCTTGTGAGGAGCACAATGTCTATCCTCTGCCTCCACACCCTAGAAAAAGGACCTCTCCAGCTGGTCCTCCAGATCAACACAGGAGTCTTATACTGTCTGAGACTACTGGTCCATCTAGCTCAGCAGTGTCTACACTGATTGGCAGCAGCTCTCCAGAGTCTCAGCCAGAGTTTTCTCCTAGTCCTATCTTGAGATTCCGGGAATTAAACCTGGGCTCTTCTGTTCGCACAACCCTATACAGCGTAGGTGGGAGACTTCAGGCCTAGGAGCAGAATGTGCTCTCCAGTCCTCTCTTATCTGGCCCCCAGGACTCTCTCAATGGTGCATCCCTCATCAGCCCTGCTTTGCACCCCTCCGCATGAGTGTTTTTGCCTGGCTGGACTGTATCCATGAGCTCTGAAAACAATGATTACTTTCCTGGATGGAGGACAGAGAAGGATGTGGGAGTGTGTGTAGAAACCAAACTACTGTACAAAGGTGAAACATATTCCTTGCCCAGCCCACTTTTGCTTTGCTCACCTCTGGTATGTGGTGAAGAAGAAGAAGAAGAAGAAGAAGAAGAAGAAGAAGAAGAAGAAGAAGGGGAGTTTGGATTTGATATCCCGCTTTATCACTCCCTGAAGGAGTCTCAAAGCGGCTAACATTCTCCTTTCCCTTCCTCCCCCACAACAAACACTCTGTGAGGTGAGTGAGGCTGAGATACTTCAAGGAAGTGTGACTGGCCCAAGGTCACCCAGCAGCTGCATGTGGAGGAGCGGAGACACGAACCCGGTTCACCAGATTATGAGTCTACCGCTCTTAACCACTACACCACACTGAACAGGTTTCCCACAAGGAATGTGGCCCTTGAGCTGAAAATTGTTCTCCATACCTGCTCTACAAAGTTCACCACAGAAAGCTTTTTCTTTTCCCATCAAGCTCTGGCTTGAGTCTGTTCTGATTCTGAGACTAAGGTATTACCTCACTGTAGTTGCTCTGTTATCTTGTTTTATATTGGAGTTTTATTGGTTTTTAATGTTTTGCTCATCACTCTGAGCTTTGGGGAAAGCCTTTTGTAAAATGAATAGATGCCTAAATAAGTCTGGCTCAGAATCATCAGTGGCAAGTCAAGGCTCTTTGGTGGACAAATTAATGTGGATGGAGTTTCTGGAGAGCAGGAAGTTTGAAAACCACAACTCTCACTCCAGTGACAGGCTTGGCAGGCCGGGACATAGATTGGATTATCCCTGAACTAAGGCGGATGGCCCCCAGTTGTCCAATTAAACATTTATTTATTTTTTAACAAGCGGAAGAGAGACAGAGAAGAGAGAATGAGGAGGGAAAGGGGAAAAGGTAGGAGGAAGCCTTCTGGGTTATGTTAAACTGTATGCCAGACCTTTCTAATCCCTGGATCTAGCAAGTGTTAAAAGTGAATCAAGCCTTCTAATTCCTGGAAATAGTCAAGACGAGGGATTAAAGGGCTTCATGGAAGGTGGCAAATGAGTGGTGCCCTCTCCCTCAACAGACATAGCCAGGGTTGAGAGCAGAGTTTGCAGTGATGTGAGCTAGAGGAAAAGCAGCAAGCTGGAGAGAGAGAGAGAGAGAGAGAGAGAGAGAGAGAGAGAGAGTGTCAGAGTGACGGTTCATTTCTGTTTGAATGCTGTATGGAAGTGAAAGCTGGACCATAAAGAAGGCTGATCGCTGAAGAATTGATGCTTTTGAATTATGGTGCTGGAGGAGACTCTTGAGAGTCCCATGGACTGCAAGAAGATCAAGCCTATCCATTCTGAAGGAAATCAGCCCTTAGTGCTCACTGGAAGGACAGATCCTGAAGCTGAGGCTCCAATACTTTGGCCACCTCATGAGAAGAGAAGACTCCCTGGAAAAGACCCTGATGTTGGGAAAGATGGAGGGCACAAGGAGAAGGGGACGACAGAGGACAAGACGGTTGGACAGTGTTCTCGAAGCTACCAGCATGAGTTTGACCAAACGGTGGGAGGCAGTGGAAGACAGGAGTGCCTGGCGTGCTCTGGTCCATGGGGTCACAAAGAGTCGGACACAACTAAACAACAACAACAACAAAACACAGCTGTGGGAGAAACAAGACCCCTTTGGGGTGTTAATGCTATGAACCTCCCCATTGAAGACTCAGATTGTATATATGTGTAAATAAACCATATATCATAAGGACACCACAGTCTGTACTGTGCCTCATTCCAAAAGGAAACATGAACTCTGAGCAATGCCTGGAGCCCCTGGAATCTTGCGCTGTTCAGAGATTGGGGTGCTGCACAACACTTATATGCAGTATAAAAACTAAGCAAGTTTCATCTTTCAGGTTGGGCTACAGCTGAGGGTCTGAGAGGGTTAAAGACAGTGTATCTGGGATAAGCAAGACCACTTACAAGATATTTAATACACTCAGACTTGAATTGTGCACATGAGAAGTGTTAAAGGCCCCATCAATTATACTTATGTAAGTGATTCAACCCCTGTTCTCTCACCAGGACAGCCTTCCAGAAATCTTTGTACACAGCAAGTGGGCTGCATTCATGCTGCTACCTGCGAGGATCTTCCTTCCTGAACAGATGGTCGGTTCTGTCAGTTGAGGGCAGCAGATGCTTGCAATCAGTCTTCCTTACATCATATATGTCCACCAGGTAGGCCAAGTCAAGGAAGGCTGAGCTTCCCTTGCTGTAGCCTCTGGAGGGGCTAGGGGGAAATCAATTTCCCTGGGCCCCAGAATAAGCAAGGGAACCTTTCTTCCATATTTCTCAGGAAGATTGCTAGCTTCTGAGCCCCAGAGCTCATGTGAATAACAGTCTTTGGTAAAGGATACAAAAAACTTGAGAGGTGAGGCATGCAGAGAATTATCTTCTCCAACCTCCTGCTTAAAGCTTCCATATCCTGGCTGGATTGGGTTGACTTTGTAGAGTGTGCATGAGTGTATTGAATGTGCACCTAGTAATAGCTCTTGCCTTACTATTGTACCTGTTTGGTGGGACCAGGACTATTTTATTTGTGAGCTCAAATTTATAAGTGTGGAACAGATTATTAAATCCTGAAATGCCAAAACCTGCTGGAAGCCACAGGATGCATCTGACAACGACAACAACAGAGATTCAGTCCATTATCTTAATCATACATTGATCCATCATGGGTTTCAGCATGCTAAGAGTGTGCCTAGTTGTGTTGTGTTGGAGAAGCAGATGCAGTTGATAAGACTATAGGTTCCTACTCTGTTATTGAATCCCTGCTTAACTCAAGACGAAAACTTTTTCTCTTTTTAGTAGAGTGTTTGGAATAATGTCTGTATGTGGAGGCTTCCCATTACAGACCCTGATGTTGCAGAGACCTGAACCACATGGGCAGGGCTAGCTCAACACATTTTGCTGCCTGAGGCAAAGGACAAGATAGAACCTTCTCTTTCCACAAATATAATTCAACTAGACTGGTGTGGAACCTTACTTTACCATTAGCAGTGGAACAGCATTGCTGAAATCCACCATACCAGAAGGTAGGCAACTACTTTCAGGGGTGCACGGCAGGCTTGCTTAGGGGACTCAGGACTGGTGGCAGGTTGTCACCCTCCCATGCAGCATTTGTCACCTGAGGGAGTAGCCTCACTCTGCCTAATGATAGGGCTGGCCATCTATTCAGGGAGACTTCACAAGTAAATAAAGGGCTGTTGATCCCTATTCCTATGGCCCTCCAGATGCTGCTGCACTGCAACTCCCATTTGGCCAGAGATGATGGGTGGTGTGGTTCCAACAACATGTGGAAGGCTGCAGGTTTCCCAAAGCTGTCTTAGCCAGTCATTATTTGCATGAATGGGCAACACGAGTACAAAGGGGAGGGGCTAATCATCATCATCATCATCTGGGTGGCTTCCAACTAAGGATTAAAATACAGTAGTCTGTTAAACATTAAAAGCTTCCCTAAAGAGGGCTGTCATCTGAAGAAGTCTTCTAAAAGTCTGGTAGTTGTTCTTCTCTTTGACATCTGGTGGGAGGGCATTCTTACTTTATACTTGCCCCCATTGATGCACAGCACTGCTTCTGGCTTCCCATGTACTTAGGACAAACATCTGCAGCAGAAAGCTTTCTGCAATCTTATTGGTTGCTAGCATGATCTAGAATCTTGTGCTAATTGGATGATCTGGAACCACACAGAACCACTGTGATCTAGAACTCAGCACAGTCAGGGTTCTAAATTTCTCAGGGAGCCTGCAGCAGGCTCCCCGCTGTCAATATTTGCCCCAAATACGTTGGAAGCGGCAAGAAGCCTCACAACAACAAGGGCTGAGCTAAAGGTGCAACAAACCCACAGCCTCTCCGTACTCAAGTTGCTCATTGACAAAAGAAATTCCTGAAAAGGGCATAAGGACAGAGCAAATTCATCCTCAGAGACAGAGAGGGAGGAAGGGAAAATGTCTTAACTGTGACAAAGTCAAAGCTGATTTTCACCATGAAATATCCCCCAGGAATAGAAATTTAGCAGCTCACACACATTGTAATATTAATGTGCACACATTGCTTCAAGCTGACATACTGCCTGTTAAATGAGTGGTTTCTCTTAATGGTCTGTTTTCTTTGAGGGAGGGAGGAAAGTTAACTCTTCACAAAACTCTTGTTTTGTTTCACTCTCCTCCTATCAAAGCACCATTCTGAAATCCCTAGCTGCCTGTATTGAACAGGGTGGTACAGCTCAGTGGCAGGAAATTGCAGACCAAACCTTTCCTGCTGTTATATCTGTGGGTGTTTCTGTCTCCCCAATATATATATCCACAAATACAGATATGCAGTATTCATAGAAGCACAGAACTGTAGAGTTGGAAGAGACTTGAAGGGGCACCTAGTCCAGCTCCCTGCAGATCAGGAATCACAGCTAAGTTTGGATGGCTTGGGTTTTTCTAAACCTTTTGCATGTCAGTTCACATCTGGCATCATTCTCCATTCACAGGGCTAAGCAGTTCGATATATCTTATGCTTGTTTCCACAGGTGGCAATCCTTTTCTTATGGTGCTAGGCTGTTGTGCAAAAGACAAGATTATTGCATATCCTTTCCTATTCTGTGCAATTCACTGTGCAATGAGGTACTCAAGAAGAGCGTCCTTCTTTCCCAATCAGAATGCATAGATATACATACACATACACATACATATACATATACATATACATATACATATACATATACATATACATATACAGTGGTACCTCTGGTTACGTACTTAATTCATTCCGCAGGTCCATTCTTAACCTGAAACTGTTCTTAACCTGAAGCACCACTTTAGCTAATGGGGCCTCCTGCTGCCGCCGCGCCGCCGGAGCACGATTTCTGTTCTCACCCTGAAGCAAAGTTCTTAACCTGAAGCACTATTTCTGGGTTAGCGGAGTCTGTAACCTGAAGCGTATGTAACCTGAAGCGTATGTAACCCGAGGTACCACTACACATATACATACATACAGTGGCATCTCTGGATGCGAACGGGATCCATTACAGAGCCCCATTCACATCCTGAAGCGAACGCACCCCGCGTCTGCTCGTGCGCGGGTCGCGATTCTCCACATCTGCGCATGCGCGTTACATCATTTTGAGCGTCTGCGCATGTGCAAGCGGCGAAACCTGGAAGTAATGTGCTCTGTTACTTCTGGGTCACCGTGGAGCATAACCTGGAAACGCTCAACCTGAAGCGTTTCTGAGGTATGACTGTATGCACACACACACACACTTACCCATAGCTGCAAATGCCTCCCAAATAAAAACCCTGAGCATTTTTTACATCATTATCCTTCACCTTTAATACAGACTTGGGCAGTTTGGTGAAGATTATCATATGATTATCCTCTGATGCCTTTGTTGCTTGTGCTTGTGGAGTAATGAGTCGATTTTGTCACATTAAAAACTTGAAACACGGAAACAAGCAAAATGAGATAGAAAATACTGAACAAAGCAAACATGTTTGCCCTTTAATAGCATTTCATATGCGGGTGGGGTGGGGGCTGTTTACTGAGTTTTGCATCAGGGTCAAGAGTTAACCAGCTGTTGTGTTTTGAGGTGGGAACAAATGGTCGTCTGGTTAGACTGGCTGGCAATAGGGAGGGAGGGAGCCATGTGTTTTAGACTGGTAAACCTTAGGGTGGGGACTTAGTGATATTTGTAGGCTTCTGTGGATGAGCTTTTTTCCTGCTGAAGAATGGGGTAACATTGTTTTAAATCAATGTATTGATAATTATTAATTACTTGCAATGGCTAATAAGAAGTAATCCCTTTGTAGAAGATGGTGGTGGAGATGGTGTTGTTTTTAATCTAGCAAAAATGGTTGATGTAAACTACTTTTCTTCTAGGGAAAAGGAACCCACAGTGCAAGTCCTGTCCTACCATTAGTCGGAGTCTGGAGACCTCAGGCGGCAGATGTTGAGGGGCACAGAATGGACAGAACTGTCTGAGCAACACACGCTGCCCTGGATTCCCAAAGCTAGTCTGCTGCCCACAGGTGCTGTGGAGTGTGCCACCCCATTGCCAGTGCTTCAGCTGCCAGTCTTTGTACATAGAATGGGAAGGAGGGTACTATACTGCCTTTTGCCTCAGGTGGCAAAATGTCTTAGGCCAGCCCTCCCACTGTGTCTCCCCCCCCCCAGCAAATCTGGCAGAAAGCAAGGTGGAGAGAGAAAAGAGAGCGAGATTATTTTCCAAGAGGCGGTTGCTAAACAGGCAGCATTGCCTCAGCAATCTACATTTCCTGCCCCCAAAAAGCATTTTTGCTCATGAGCCACATTTGTCGACTGCTGTGTTCTCTTGCTGCCTCAAGAAAAGAAGAGGAGAGGGAGAGAGGGAGAGGGAGAGAGAAGCAAGGGCACTGATGCACTTCTTGTAGTCATGGCAACAGTATCAGACCTGCTGGTTGCCCAGAGGAATGCAAGGCCCGCTGGGCTTCGGCACCTCAGCCATTATGTATGCCACTTCCTTTCTTCCACATAGGCCTAACTGGCAAGGGGCACATTCTGTGAAATAAAGAAGGGTGTCTCTGGGTAACGGGGGAGCATTTGGAAAGCAATTCCTCCTTCCATATTCACGCATATGCATGTCTGTGGTGAACAGATGTTTTCATATGAATACGTTTAATTATATGAGTGTTTTCCTCTGGCTTTCTTACTGTTCAGGACTCCCTGAGTGTTACACAGTTATCCACCCCCCCTCCTGTAAAATGTGAGAGATGAAACTGCTGAAGCTTGGGGGGGGGAGAGGAGGGAGACTACTGCATGGCCAACTGCATTCTTAATACTGTAGAACCAAGCCGAGTGGTGTGAGAGGACAGGCTGAGGGAAGTGGGTCTGGATAGAAGCAGCAGACAGAATTTGCAGTTTCCGAAACAGGTCAAACCCTGTGCGAGGCTTCAACCTTTATCTTGGGTCAAAAAACTCACAGCAAGGTGGTTAGCTGAGCTGCAAATCTTTGAGCAGCACCCCTAGTCTTTAGCAGGGAGGCCATTGGTGAATTTTGCAGTATAGTTTTCGAACAACAACAAAAATGGGTATAAAGGTGTGTAAAAAGTGTGCAGTGAAAAAATAACGTACAAAATGCATTATATTAGGGGAAATGGCTTGCAAAAAAAATATATTTAAGGGAAAATTGTATACAAAGATGTGTATGTGAAGGACTGAGAAATATATGAGGAGAAATGTGCACTAAAATTCTGATGATTTTCCATGAGGACTGTTCACACACACACACACACACACACACACACACACACACATTATGAGGGAAAGTGGTGAACTAAAATTGGAAAAATGAGAAACTTAGATTGATAAATTTGTCCTTCTCTACCCGTGACAGGAAATCCCATGTGAGATTGTTAACTTACACAGCAGCTTTTTAAAGACCACATCTTTGTCTTCTAAACTCTTTGAAGGCAGACCTTATTTTTAACTATGCAGATGGCTAATGTGATGAGGGCTCCTCCACAGTACTTAGATGTTTTCATAAGAAAAAGAGGATAGTGTATAAAATGGTTGCTGTTGGCCAGTTGATCTTTTGGAAACAGTAGTATGTCCCTTTGAGAGGAGCTTTCTTGACCTCACACTGTTAGACCACGGACTGGCCTGGGTTCCTCTCCCCCCCCCCCCCGCTCCTCTTTCCCCATAAAGCCTGGGGACTGACACTGAGGCTATTAATCAGCACCAGCTCCCTAGAGGACCTCCTGCAGTAGAATGCCACTGATGATGAGCAGATGGGATTTTTTGGCAAGATGTGAACTGACATGAAATTGAAAATAGCCAGAGAGAGCTAAACAAGGAGGAAAGAAGAGGAGGAGCAGAATCCATGAAGCTCTCGATTTAGTGTGGGGGGAGGGGACCCTCTTTTCTCCTTCATGCCAGCTGGGCTACCGGCCTAAATTGTAATTGAAAACAATTGTGCTAACTCCATTTTTACCCTTTTACAAATGGAGCAAAGCAAATTCACTGGCTGTCCTCTGAGGAATAGGACAAGGAAGAGAGAGAAGAGCTTTATAACAGGTCGGTACAAAGGGAATCTGTATCCACTGTGAAGCAGACACAGAGTAAACACATTGGGGGAAATTCAACATGGCGCTCTTCCATATGGAAGAATACCCCCCTCCCCCCCACACACCTGTGCATTGGGTGGGGGAACAGTGGCGTAGAGTGGGGGACCATGGCCCTGGGCACAAATTTCAGAGGGGACGCAACTAGGCACCCCCATGACTGGCTCACTCATCAAGGCCGGAGCTGCAGGGAGGCAAGCCATGCCCAGGCTGGGCCTTCAGGGCTGGGGTGGCAGTGGTGCCTCCTTCTCCTTGTGGCCGACAAAGGGATGCCCAGGTGCACCCTGCCACTAGGTTGGCCAAGAAGGGTGTATCCTGGAGATGGGGTTTGGCCTGGGGAAAGAAAGGAAAGCCTTGCTGGATCAGGCGAGGGGTCCATCTAATGCACTGTTCTGTTCTCACAGTGGCCACCCAGATGCCTTCAGGAAAACCCTCAAGCAGGGTTCGAGCCCAAGAACCCTCTCGCTTCCTGCAGTTCCCAGCAGCTGATATGCAGAAGCATCACTGCCTCTGACTGTGTGGCAGAACATAGCCATTTTGTCTAGCAAGTAGCCCTTGAGGTCTTTCTCCTCCAAGATGCCCTCGGCGGATCCCCCTCTCGGAACAGGCTCCTTTCCTTGCTACTGTTACTGCTGCCCATTTGCTTGCTAATCTTTGTTCGGGGTGTTCCGTTGTTTTACAAGGCAACCAGAGTGCCCCCACTTTCACCCATTAAACCTCTGCTGGTATGTTTAACAGGATACAAGCTTAACGGGATACAAGATGAGCAGACAGACTCAACAACAGGGATGGGGAACCTGTGGTCCCTCCAGATGCTATTTGACTATAGCTCCCCTAGTCCCTGACCCATTGGCTATGCTGGGGTAGGCAACCTAAGGCCCGGGGGCCAGATGCGGCCCAATCACCTTCTAAATCCAGACCACAGATGGTCTGGGAATCAGTGTGTTTTACATGAGTAGAATGTGTCCTTTTATTTAAAATGCATCTCAGGGTTATTTGTGGGGCATAGGATTCCATTCATTTTTTTTCTCTTTCTAAAATATAGTCCGGCCCACCGGTCTGAGGGACAGTGGACCAGCCCACAGATGAAAAAGGTTGACAACCCCTGGGGCTGATGGGAATTGGAGTCCAACAATGTATAGAAGACCTCAGCTTCCCCATCCCTGCTCTGCAAATTGAAATCTTCACAGAAGCACTTCAGATGCTACTGAAATTCTCTCCCACACCCTTAAGCTATCTCTCCTCCTGATTTATTTCCCGACGCAAAATTCATATTGCCCCCACCCAGAAAAGGGAGAGTTGTGTAATTAAAAACAACGTAGCAGCTTTCGGATTTTGGTGTGATGATTAAAAAAAACGTGCAAGGCGCCCCGAGAGGTGAGCACCTGTTCAAGTATCATTAGTGATTGCATTGGCAACACTTGGTTGCCCCCCTGTGTTTGCTCTTCAAACAACTGACGGTCCCCATTTGCTGACTGCACAGCCTGGAAATGGCGCCCTTTGGCATTCTGCCCCTCCTTCCCTCTTGAGCTCTCCAAAGACTTTGACAAACAATAATAAATTGCCTCCTAATCAGGAGTGAAGTTTGCAAACATGCTCAAATCCTTAGGAGCCGAAAGTTGCTTTTGATGGAGAAAGAAATTTTAGCTCCTATAAGGAGTGCAGACCTTGCTGCAAAAGGGGGAGTGAGTTGCAGCTTCTATAAGATGGATTTCAGTTATCCCTGCAACTTATGGTTGATTCTTAAGGCCTCCTACTCAGACCTGTGATAAAACTGAGAAAGGGATAAGATTTAGAGCTGAGCTGAAACGACTCAGTTTTTTGCAAACGTTTTCAGGGTTTTCTGGGGATTTCTCATGAAAACGTACACATTGTGCCATGCCCAACTTTGTCACTGGGATGTTTCCTCCAGAAGGTTGCCCATAAGCAAACGTGTGAAAAAAGGCCCATATCCCTGATATAATAACTTATCCGTGGCATAAAAGTTGATGTAATTGTAGGCATGTGTAGTACACCTTCAAAGTCAAGCAACTGCTGTGGGCATTATATGTACACCACAACTGTGCATGCATGCCAACAACACACGTAGATTTTCACATTCCACCCTCCACCCCACAGCAGCGATTAGGCTTGAAAAAAAGTGTTTTCACTTTTCTTCAAGCTTAATTTTGTGTGTGTGTGTGAGAGAGAGATCTTCCTGGACAGTGCAACTGAGGAAGCAAGAGTAAACCTTGCTTCCCCACCTGCAGCAAACAGTTGTATGCTGTACAACAATTAGGCTTGGAAAAGACTTCTATTGGCTTCTTTCAAGTCTAATTTCAGATGGGGGGGGCAATGTGCTGCCAGGGGAGGCCTTAGGGCGCATGTGTACCCACCGGTACTGCATTGGCAACCCACACCTTATCCCACATAAACAGATTCTAAACTGTCACAGAAGAGCAACACCCTATATTTTGGGACGTGATTCTTAAAAGAGACCTTCAAAATGAAACAAAAACCAAAGTGATTCTGGGCCTCCAAATAAGTGCCCCTATTTTCCAGGGATGTCCCTGATTTAGAAACACCGTCCCTGTTTCTGATTTGATCCCAGAATGTCCCGCTTTTCCTTAGGATGCCCCTATTTTCACTGGAGAAATGTTGGAGGGTATGGATTTATCCAACCCCTGCAGCATTTGAAGGCAATCCTGTATAGAGAAGTTTTTTTAATGTCTGATGTTTTGTTATGTTTTTATGTATGTTGGAAGCTGCCCAGAGTGCTGGGGCAACCCAATAAGATGTGTGGGGTATAAACAGTAAAATTATCTTCACAGAATTTTCATCAGAGAAATGTTGGAGGGTATGTGTGTATCAGTGAGAAATCAGACACATGCAAGGTCAGGTGTGAAGAGAACAAATATCCATGTCTAGAACATTAAGAGTTAATGGGAATAGAGTTTGAGAAAATAGAACCACTACATTGTTAAATGCAAGACTTTTTTTAACCGGGCGGAGGGGGGGGGGACAAACACATCCAAAATCCTAACAACTCTGGGGCAAAAGGTAATCAAGGCAAAGAATAAACAGAGATTTGAAATGCAAATTGCCTTGAGTCAAATTAGATGGGAGGAAATTATGATGGGGTTATTTTGGCAGTGCGGGGGAGCGGGGGGTGGGGAGCTGGAAAGAAGGATGTCAGGGAAACAAAACATTCATACAGCCGCTGTAGGTAGTGTGGTGTAACTCAAAGCTCTTTGAACTAGGATATGCCTGCTCTGCATCACACACCACTGCCCACCATTGCCTAATAAAACCATAGAATTATAGAGTTGGAAGGGACTTCAACCCCCTCCAAATTTGTGCCCATCTTATTTTTTTAGGGAGTGTGTTGTGTTGATTTTCATTATATGCAGTGAGGGCGTGTGCATCCTTCTGCAACATACAAGAATCTGTGGGGTTCCGTAGCAACAAACATTCTAAAGCATCTGCATTACAATCTTAGCTATAAATATCAGTCTACCAGGATTTCTACCCTTGTACATTCACACACACACACACCGATTACCTCCCCACCACCCACCCAAGCCTGGCAACGATGGCTGCTCTGTGCATTGACCTGGGAATACATAACAGTTTGCTCTGCAAACAACTGCTTCTACCCAGCCTCATTGGAAGGGAGAGATGTTTTCCCCAGCACTCCTGACCCACTTTTCAAGTGTTTAGTAACTTGCCCATGCCCAAGGGTTCCTTCAGATCTGAAAGTGGAGAATCTAGGAGATCTGGGGCAACCTCCGATGACGCGTACCTGCTTGCGCAATGGGACTTCTTGGCCCTTGTCCAGCTCCCTGCATTTCCCCCAAAATCTGCTTCAGAGGTTCCCCAAATGCTCTAGAACAGATTGTGGGGCTGCAGGGGGGACAAAAGAAATCAGAAGTCCTCCTGTACAAGCAGATGCCAGCAGGTATTATGTTAAGAACATTAGAAGATCCCTGATGGATTCCATCAAAGGCTTGTCTAGCCTGGTAATCTGTTGTAACTGTGGCCACCCAGATGCCTCTGGATAGCTCACAAAAGGGTCCTGAGTACAGGAACCCTCTCCCCATTTGTGACTTCCAGCCACTGGTATTGAGGCAGCCTACATCCAACAATGGAGACAGAACATATCCCTCATGGCTAGAAGCCATCATCAACATTTGGGTATTGCTAACTGTCTAACTAGGGACGCAGGTGGCGCTGTGGGTAAAAGCCTCAGCGCCTAGGGCTTGCCGATCGAAAGGTCGGTGGTTCGAATCCCCGCGGCGGGGTGCGCTCCCGTCGTTCGGTCCCAGCGCCTGCCAACCTAGCAGTTCGAAAGCACTCCCGGGTGCAAGTAGATAAATAGGGACCGCTTACCAGCGGGAAGGTAAACGGCGTTCCGTGTGCGGCTCTGGCTCGCCAGAGCAGCGATGTCACGCTGGCCACGTGACCCGGAAGTGTTTTCGGACAGCGCTGGCCCCCGGCCTCTTTGAGTGAGATGGGCGCACAACCCTAGAGTCTGTCAAGACTGGCCCGTATGGGCAGGGGTACCTTTACCTTTACCTTTTTAACTGTCTAACTGGGCACTGCTGAAATGTCTATTCACTTTGACTCCTGCCTCTTTGATTCACTAGGGAAATAAATATGCTATCCATTAAACACCATTAACATTCATTGTTTTATTGTTAACCTTTATAGTTAACATTTCTCTCACTTCTTTTGCCCCTTGTGTGACTTAGCCGATTGCACACAGAAAGCAAAGTCATTGCCTTAGGTCTTAATATAAATCTATGTTTTTATTTGCGGAACTTAAAAAATGGGTTCTCCATATCAGGCCTGAACTTGAGCAGGCTTAGAATAGTAGTCCTTGAGTGAAATTAGAGAAATTCATGGAAGAGAAGGCAAATGTTGAGGATGAAGGCAGCTGACCAAAATTGTATCGAACATAAATAAAGGGGGGAAACACACCAATATGGGGGGAATCTACAGAAAGTTGCTACAAGGAAGATTGCTTCACAAAGAGAGCAAGCAAGGGGGCTAGGGGCCAGTTTGATGCTCAGCCCATGCCGTCACCCCTATTTGTGGGAAATAGCCTTAGGGCTGCTCTGTTATCACTATCCTCTTTCTGCACACCAAGGCCATCCAAAACTGCCTGAAGTCACTGGAAGCAATAGCTAATTGCTGTGCTCCAAAAATTACAGGAATTCCAATGGCTGAACTGAAAGAAGACTTGCATGGCTCATGAAACGGAACAGCTCGGATGCAATGCTGCTGCCACTATCGCTTACTGGAAGTTTTAAGGCTGAGGTATCAGCCCAAATCCCCTTGGACAGCCAGGGATTTCTCTACCACTGCCCAGAATAAGGGAACAAAGCAACTCTTGCCTTTCGTCTGGACAGCAAGAGAATGAGCCTTCTCTAGAGTATGTGGAGGACACGTGTGGTCAGAAGGCATGTACAGTGTCGGAGCCCGGCTATTCTTTGACCTAAGCAAGGCTAGCTATTTGCACCGAAAAGGCTAAGGAGCAAACATAAAGCACAATTCTAACGTATGAAATACTCCAGAAATGATAAATTTCTTCCAAATATAAAATCAAATTAATATATCATCAGACATGTATAAGACATAATAAATTAGTTTCCAGTTAGTTTCCAGGCCCAATTCAAAGTGCTGGTTTTGACCTATAAAGCCTTAAACAACTCAGAACAGGAATACCTCAAGGACTGCCTCTTTCCATATGAACCTAACCAGACCCTGAGATCATCTTCTGAGCCCCTCCTTCATATGCCCCCTTCTCCAGAGGTCCAGAGGGTGGCAACACAAGAACGGACCATCTCTGCAGTGGCTCCCCATCTGTGGAATGCTCTCCCCAGGGAAGTTCACCTGGTGCCTTCATTATACACCTTTAGGCGCCAGGCAAAAATGTTCCTTTTTAACCAGGCCTTTGGTTGACCTAATTGACATCCCATACCCTTTTAAAATATGGCTATTTTGGGAGGGGGTGTTCCTGGGTTATTGTCCTTATTTACATTTTATATATTGTTATCTTTTCTGTGAACTGCCCTGAGACCTCCGGGTATAGGGTGGTTTATAAATTAAATAAATAAATAAATAAAACGGTATAAAACTGCACCCCTCAAAGGTCAGTACTGCACCCCTCTGAGGTCTGTGCCCAAGGCGCTGCCTAGTTAGCCTAAAGATATGTCATGGACTGGTTGGACACAGACGAGTGGTGGGAAAAACCAGCTAGGGAACCACCAAGGAAAGAAGACTCAGAACCTGGGGGGTGGTAGTGGGACAATGATGAGTGGTCAGAGGGAGAAGACTGGGAAGAGGAGGTATTGGGAGGTGAAGAGGTAATGGGTTTGTGAGCTGGGAGAGTCTGTGGCAGAAAGAAGTCCGGAATCAGAGGCAGAAGCTAAAGCAGGCGAGTGGGAGATGACTCAGGCTGCTGAAGAGTCACAGGTGTCTCCCCCTCTTGCTGCAACAGGCTCCCCTCCCCACAGACTCCTAGAACCAGACAAGGTATGAAGAGGGAGGAGCAAACACATGCTGAGCACAGGCACAGCCCTGGGGAGGAGGAGAAATAGATTGCTGTGGGAGAGGGGGGATTTTACAGTATCCAAATTTGTCTAGTGTACTGAAAAAATATGAAATAAATCCTCTCTTTGACGGTGATCTCAAAAATCCACTGGGGCTTACTTCTGAGTAGAGCTGCATGCAAGTGGGAATTTAATCTAAGGTAAACATGTTGAAATTTGAAGCAGGGCACTCCTTATTATAGATTCATCTGGAATACTTTTGTCTCAGGCTCCACCCACCTTTGACTCTGTCTCCACCTACTTCTGGCATACTTTCCCCATGGGAATACAGCCCTCAACAGGAAAAGAAAAGTTGGTCCAGAAGAACAGCCATCTTTTCTATGAATCGGAGCCTTAGAATCAATTTCCAGTGCCAACACTTAAGCCTAGAGATATGAGATCACTTTTGAGCTTTGGTTTAGACTACTTTGGCTTTAATCCAAAAAAGGATTTGGCACAGGGGCTTTGAACTTTGTCTATAAACTCAAGACAAAAGATGTGCAAGATCTCAGGCCACGGGCAATTGAGGAACAACATTTACTGAAACTTTTATGGACCAGCAAGAGGCCTCCTACAAATGTGGGAGGTCTACAGCTGAATTCATAGCCAGATATTTGGTTCTTCCAAAACTTGCAGGCCTCCCACAGACATCTGTTCAGCCACTGTGAGAACAGGACACTGGACTAGGTGGGTCATTGTGCTGTCCAGCAGGGCTCATCTTATGTTCTTCAGTTGGCAAGAATTCTATTGACTACTAAATAATGAAAAACTAGACCCCAGACTTTGAAGCAGACATGAGACTTGGCTCATTATTATTAAATACAGTGTTATTTTTACTTCTCTGTGTCTTTAAAAAAGTACCATTGGAAGCAGATAGTTATGATAAACAATCTTTGAATATCTAAAGGACCGGCACATGGAAGATGGAAAAACTTGTTTTCTCCTGATCCGGAGGGTAGGACCTGAACCCATCGATTTAAGCTACAAGAAAGGAGATTACGAATAAGCATCAGGAAAAACTTTCTGATGGCAAGAGCTGTTCAGCAGTGGAATAGATTCCCTCAGAAGGTGGTGGACTCTCCCTCCTTGGGAGTTTTTTTTTGCAGAGGTTCGATGGTCATCTGTCTTGAATGGTTTAGTTGAGATTCCTGCATTGCAGGGCATTGAACTAGATGACTCTTAATTCCCTTCCAACTCTGCAACTCTATGATTCTATGATTAAACAGCCTTTATCTAGCCAGCAGACGTTAACATTCATAGCCATCCCCAAACATATAGAACTGCCTGGAATTTGGCAGTGAACACTTCACCTCAGTTCACCTTAACTATCAAGCAGTTGCCGACTGTTCAGTGATAATTGGAGCTCTGCTGAATTTTGACCCGCGTCTTCTAGGCCTTCCTCATGAAGGTCATTGTTGTCAACCACGAGGCATTCTTTTTAACTTAACAAGAACTCAACCTTACTTCTAATGCATTTCTCACAGTCTTTGACAGCAGAATTAAAGACAGCAAGATTACTGATGAATAAGCTGCCACATAATAGAAAGTATGCATAATGCAAGGACAAATTGCTCCCTGTTATCCCAGGCAGGAAAGTGGAGGCTAATGGAAGAAAGCCAAGCTGGGATGGAGTTTGGGAAGGGTGGGTGGAAGGTGGCCTCCGATCGTGTTGTACACGCACGGTTGCAGGCGAGATGCTTCTGAATCCCAGTTGCTGGAACCTGCAGAAGGGGAAAGTGCTCTTGCTTGCATTCATGTCCTGCTTGTGGACTGTTTGGTTGTTTCCTGTAAGAACAAAATGCTGGACTAGAAGGGCCACTGACTGACCCTGCAGGCTCTTCTTATGCCTTTCTGTGTTTCAGATTCCATGTGATAATTCCTCACAAAGTCCTATGCTTCTAGATTCTCCACAGTAGTGACTGGTGTCATGGGGCATTGCTAAAGAACTCACTGCCTGACACCAGCATCACTGCTGCTCACCTGAATGGGCTGGGGCAAGGCAGGGCAATAACACAGTCAGGGTTGTACAGTGGTACCTCAGGTTACAGACCAGAAATAGTACCTCGGGTTAAGAACTTTGCTTCAGGATGGGAACAGAAATCATGTGATGATATCACAGAGTCGCCTCTACACAGGTTCTTAAACTCAATATCTTATTTGTAACAAAATACCTGGGCAACTAAACAAGTTTTCAGCTGGTGCTGAAAGGAACGCAAAGATGGTGCCAACTGAGCTTCATGGGGGAGCAGGTTCAAGAGACTGGGTGCCACAGCAGAGAAGGCCTGGCCTCCTGTCGTGACCTGCCCCAGTTCAGAAGCATTAGGGATTCAGAGCAGGTTCTCTGAGACTGATATTAACATCCGGGCAGGTTCAGGGGAGAGGGTGGTAGTGCAGCGGGGGAGCAACTGAGCATATAGAATGCCCCACGTTCAATCTCTAAAAGACTATGATAGTTAAGTGGCATATAAATTGTTTAAATAAATAAGAAATATGTGTCTGAAACTAGCTAAATTATAAATTTGTGATAAACCACATGCATAGTACTGGGAACCTGAGGTAATCGTTAACCAGTGAGATGTCTGGGTTTTGAAGCTGTCAGTAATACTATATTTTAGAGAAGAACAAACTGAAGTATTTGTGTGCTTGTGCTTTATTTGAATAGGGTAGAGTGGGACAACACCAACAACCCTTCAGAGAAAAGGTTCACACACACACACACACACACACACACACACACACACACGTCCCTGAAGACCTTTCGTGATGCAGTTAAAAGCAATTGGTTTTAACGCACCCACACTGGGTTATGTCATTATGCTAATTCCTGCCACTTTGCCAGAAACAGGGTCTGTATAATAATGGCAGTGTTACAACAGGCCAAGCTGCTGCATAAGAGCATTCAGAGGCATTGTGAGCAGAAGATCAAATGTAGCATCCAGAGAAGAGGTGCTGTGTTGTTTCAGAGCTGGGAGTAAGCGGCCCCAAAATTCTCCTCTGCAAATGTTTGCTATCAAAATTCTCTGAATGTTCTCCAGCTCGGTGAGTATTTGATAGTCATCATCAGCGTTTACCATCCGACAATTTTTCAATAGCAGTCAACATCTGACAGTATCTGACAGCTGGTGAGCATTAGCAATCAGTATTTGACAGTATCTGATTACTGACTTGCAATTACTTTCATCAATTTTATGCTCACTTCATTCATTCAACCAATCAGGAAATACCCCCTTGAATTAATGGGGGTGTAGGGAAACAGCACACCAAAGAAAATCAAACCAAAGCATTATAAACATCTGAAATCCTGGAGATCAGGGACACCATTTTCAGATTTGAGTTGGGGGGAGATTTTGGTAGTACAGAGGGTAAGATTCTCAGCAATGCTGAAAAGCCCACTTCCAAAAGCGGTATATGAAAGGCATTCATTGTGATTAATTTTTTGTATATACTTCATATGTAATTAACCATAACAATGTTTGATCAAATAATCATCAGGCCAGTCACAGAATTGCCTGTTCCCATATGGAAGATGGTCCTTGTATCGAGTGAGACCAATACAATACCTAGCTCAATATTGTCTACACTGACAATGATTGACTTTACATTTTATTGGCTTGGATGCATGTGCTTGGAAACACTGAAAGGAGCAACTATTGCTTCAGCTCCAGAGTTATGGCATACATTGGGTCTGATTTGAAAGATCAGCTGTTCCACTCTTCTCAATAATGGTGTTACTTGGTTGGCCTTAACATTTTCAGAAATGCTAAAGTCATCAATCCAACCAACATATTCTGGCACAGCCTATTAATAACCTATAATTCTGCCTCATTAAAATATGGCTTTGTATGTTTGGGACACTTGTGTGCGATAGCAAACGTGCAATTTTCATAAGGGAAGGCTTTTCCATATTATTTATTATTTAATTGTTGGTCGACCTGTTCTTTCGCATGTTAGTTTGGACAGCAGGAATCATTGTACATTGTTCCCTAGCAGATCACAGCCATTGCATATGGCTCACATCGTAAATGGTGTTCCATCTCCATTCTATTACCAGGCTTTGCTGAACAAGTTGCTACTTGTTCGTTTCCCCCCATTGAAACGCAAAACATATTTAGAAACCTATTGCTTGATGCTGGACATTTCTCTCCAACAGCTAATGTGAGGATGGGCAGTAGATCAGCGGTAGAGCACCTGATCTGTAGACAGACAGTCCCAGCTTCAGTTCCTGGCATCTCCACATAGGGCTAGGAGTGTCGCTGCCTGAAACTTTTGAGGGCTACTTCTGGTCAGTTTAGGCAATACTGAGGTAGATGGACCAATCATCTGACTCAGTACAAGACAGCTTCCTATCCTCCTATCTAAATGTGTATTTTCACTTTGGGGGAAAAAGATAATGTTCTCTACATTCCTAATAATAAACCATCCTTGGCATCATAACCTTAGTACTGTGTAGCCTTGGATATGAGTTTTACATGATCCAAGCAATTGCTTCTGTAAGAAGAAAACCTATGATTAAATATCTAAATCAGATCATCATCTTCCTTTGCCATTTTTGTGGTCACAAGGGAGAGGAAGCAGGGAGACCAAACTGAGGAGGCTCACTCTACAGCTGTGATAGCATTGTCACTTCATTAAAACTCAACAAGGAACTGCAAAATAAAATCATTAGCAGCACATGGATCAAATCCACACCAGTTTTAAAACTTCTGATAATAGCTGGAATGGAAGAGTAAAGGTAAAAACTGGGAGGTAAAGATAAGACACATTTGTCTGTAAATCTGGAGTGCCTCTTTTGCTTTCAGAAGGTAGTAGAGTTTCATCCAAGAAATTTAATTTTTTAATCAATAAATCTAATGTTTTCCAAGTATAACATTTCTCTTGTCCAAAGAGGGGCAAAAAACACTGCAGGAGCCATTTCCCTCTTTTCAATGATACTTTTCTGTTCTAGGGAATGAAACAAGGAATTCCACACACACACACACACCCAAAAAATTGTAGCAAAAATTGTATCTAGCGAATAAATTATTTTGCATGGCACAGAATAATCACCAAACAACAACATGAAGCAATTTTCCATTCAATACAGGTTATTTACTTGACATTTTACTTGTTTCCATATATGTTAGAAATGAATTGCAGCAAGAAATCCAGGTACACAATCTGCCTCTGTGTACAACTGAGCCCAAATAAGGACATGTGGGGATTTGTGAACGTTTGTATATTCCCATAGCTAGAACCTAAATGGGATGCAAGCTTGAGAACTCTTTAAGCTCTATGTCAGGTGTGGGCATGGCTCCCCCCAAATGGCTTGGTGGGTCAAAAGGTTTCGCCCATGGTTTCAGAGGTTCCCCATGCCATAGGGGAAATGTTCATCTTCATTTTACACAAGTTCCAGCTCTTCAAGAGTCAACGATTGTGTATATATATATATTCCTGCACAATAAACCCATGAATTAAAGGCATTGATGCATACATTTCATAAAGTATCTCTTTCTCTCACCACATGGGAGTGCATATACAGTCATTCATTAACCTTGGAACAAATGCTACATGTTCCTTAATAACTGCCCATGCTGTGTGGTCCATACTTTACCCCACCTTCTACTAAGTCTAAAAGCACCAAAGAAGCATTCATATACTCTTCTCGTTCACTCCACAATACAAGGTTTGCCTGACTTCACCTTGCATCATCCTGTTTTTGTGCCTGACCTTCTTTTGAAAATGGAGGGGAGTCAGCCAAAGGTGAAATTTATCTCTTTGGAGGAACCAGGACTGCTTGTTCCTTGCTGTCAGTCCCTTCAGTGGCAGCACAGGTACCTGCTCTTGGGATACTCCCTGAGGGCATTTGTCTCAATGTGGAAAGCAAGAGACACCGGGCTCTGCATTTCTGATATCCCACTGCACAATACATGCTCATCCTCGCAAGAAAACTGGGGCAGGAGGCAGCGAATTGTCTAACAAAGCTCTGTGAGATCATGGCAGGGGGCACCTAAAGTTGTTTTGAAGGTCTAAAGCATCTATGTTTACATGTGCTGGGAATTCCAAACTGAAAACCTGACCAGTAAGTGTGATTTAGGTTAAGCACTGGACTCCTAGCACCTTCTTTGTTTCCCAGATACCTCTCTTGTCTTTCCAGGCAATCCTAGGGCCTTTATTTATCCACAGGATCCTTTGACTAGGCTCTTGGCTTGTTTCCCACTCTGCCCGTCTCATGCAGTTGACCAGATTATCTGTAACTGCTCGCCTCTCTAGAGCAGCAGATGTGGACCCATTTTCCCCAAAGACAGCTTGCCCACCACTGCCAATTTGTGTCTACATCTGCAGCTTTGTATGAGTTGCGAGTGTGTTCTAGGGCAGGGGTGGGGAAGTCAAACCTGAGGGCCAAATGCAACCCCCCAGATCTCTATCTCTGGTCATCAGAACGCTCCACAAAGTACCACCACCTCTCTCCAGAGGCCACACTCCTCCTTCTGAATATCTTTACCTAGCAGGAATATGTCATTGAACTCCAATAATATCTCTTGCTGATCTGGATGGAGGACAGAAAGGGGTAGGTGTAGAAACCATCATTTGTTCATTCATTCGTTGCCTCCGTTTAATCCCCATAAGAACCCTGAGAAGTAGATTTGGCTTAGAGGTTGTGACCAGCCCAAGGTCACCCAATGAGCATCATGACCATGTGGAGATTTGAACCCCAGTCTCCAAGGTCTTAGTCCAATTCTCTAACCACTACACCACACTGGCTCTCAGTGGATTATACAAAAGTAAAATGTATACTTATGTGGGATGTGAAACACAAGAGCAGTCAAGTACAACATTCCTGGAGTGAACATGTTTACACATGGGGAGAAATGTTTGTCCAGCCAGCAGGTAAACTTCCTGTTTCCTTCTGGGCTGGGACAGACTTCCTCTGCATGTGACTAGAGGTGGGTGTGGCCTCACCTGTGCAGGTGATGACAAAAGCACAAGGCAGGGCAGCCGTCTCTCTCTTTTTGACTGCATGCATCAAAGAAGCAACATCTGCTTAGCCAAATACACTCAGGACAGAGGGACTGTCTCCTTATGAGATAGTTTCCAGGTGTATGTTACTTTTCTAAGCTAAGTGTGCCTTCTGGGATCCAATTGTGAACAGAATGGAGTAAACTCTTTTTATACTTTTATAGAAGACTGTCGTGTCTTATCTTTTATGAGGGAATAAGGGGAAAATACCAGAACAGTTATTATGAGGGAATAAGGGGAAAATACCAGAACAGTTATTATAGAGCCTTTAGCGAGCCAGAGCAAATGCATCTGCTGTAAGTTTAAAAGGGGGAATGTTACTCTGCTAAATTGTGAGCTTGTTAACACAAGTTGGAAAGGCTATAATCAAACAATATATCCTCTCCTGCATTCCTGAACTTTCCCACAACTTAGTCGTTCTGTCCACTTTTGGCTCTGGTCCTGCCCACCACTACCATGTCGCCACAGGCATACCAAGAGGTTGGTGGAACTAGCCCCTGCTGGGGAGTGCAGGACTCCCCATCTGCAAAAATCACCCATCAGACTGTGGATTATATGATGCATATTTGTGTAGTGACATCCCACCACTGTTGAAGCAAGAACTAACGCAGGAGAAGCTTTCCATTCCATTTCCACAAAGTCATGGAAGTTTTCTTCGCCCTTCCTCCTCGTCTTGTCCTAACTCCAGACTTTTTGAGTACTTGTGTCATTTAAAATGTAATTTCTAATGTGGCTATTGCTGTAAAGTGATTTTTTTCCCTGAAGGAGTGGGGGCCCACACAGCTCCTTGCCAAGGGTGCAAGAGACCCTAAGTTCGCCTCTACATGTTGCCTTCGGGAAGCTCCCCAGAAGTGACTACAACCCTCAGACTGAAGGATTCCTCATCTGCTTTAGGGTATGGTCTCATTTCATGTGAGGCCACAGTAAGGCCCAAGAGATCTTGTAAGGCCCAGGAACAGTCATGGTGTCCCCCCAAAGAACTATGGGAGCTGTGGTTTGTTAAGGGTGCTGAGAGTTGTTAGGAAGCCCCTATTCCCCTCACAGAGCTACAGAACACAGTGTGGTTTAACAATCAATCCCACTCTCCAGGGAACACTAAATGCTGACAAATTTCATATATCCTCCATGATCAGCTCCCGCCTGGAAACCTATGTCCCCACTGTGGAAGGACGTGTGGATCCAGAATTGGCCTCCGCAGTCACTTACAGACTCACTGTCAAAACCGTGTTCATGGAAGACAATCTTACTCGGCTACAATTACCAAAGAATATATATATATCACAAACTGCTGTGGATACATGGAGAACTGAATTTACGGTTGGAAAAATAATAAACTGAAATGGACAGAATTGCCCTCCCCTAACAACTAGTTTTACTTTCTGGAAATACAATAGAAATGCTGGCTAGTGGACCCAGCATCATCCACCTGCCAAACCAATAGGGCTGCCAACATTTTCTTATGAGGTGCTCCCCTGTGCCTTGGCATGCAGATGCTAGGAGATGATAATACAGTGCTACCTCAGGTTACAGACGCTTCAGGTTACAAATGCTTCAGGTTACAGGCTCTGCTAACCCAGAAATAGTACCTTGGGTTAAGAACTTTACCTCAAGATGAGAACAGAAATCGTACGACGACGGCGCAGCGGCAGCGGAAGGCCCCATTAGCTAAAGTGGTGCTTCAGGTTAAGAACACTTTCAGGTTAAGAACGGAACTCCAGAACGAATTAAGTTCTTAACCCGAGGTACCACTGTACTTCTCTCCGTGCTGTGCAAAGCTCAACTGCCTGATTTCTCCATAGCAAACTGCTGTTAGCAGCACAGGAGCAGGCCAGGCTGGGTTCCTTTCTGACCAGTTGGCAACTGTGCATGCTGACCTCCAGATGCAGAGGTTATTTATGGGCTAATGGAAAGAGTGATTGCTCAGAGCTGCAGAGTCCCTTTCCAGTTAGAGGTGCATCTGGAGGCATCAAGGAGTAATTTAATAGATCATCAAAAGCCAGCAATTGAATTATCGCATCAGTCATCAATCTCTCTCCCTGGCCATTGTTTGTTTTATTACAGATGACGAAACAGTTATCAAAAGACCCTCCTTGAAGCCATTAAAAGACTTTTACTTCAGAGAAATGGATGAGCCAAGATGGGGAAATTACAGCTGTGATTCATAGGGGAAGAAAACTGCTTATTTCATTGGAGAGGCTTATTGATCAACCTGAACACAAAGGGGGTGCTAGGAGAGGAGGGGGCAGTAGGGTTAATTGCTCTTTTGATTTTTTTTTTTACTGGTGTGTAAATGTTTTGTCTTTGTTGTTGTTGTTTTAAAAAAAGAGCTAGCGGTGCTTTTTTGGAAAACTTTTGGAGAGATTCTATTTAGAAGAAAACCTTCTCAGTCTCATTTCCCCCTCCTCTCTTCTTCTTCTTCTTCTTCCAATTGCAGCAGGATACTTGTACACACATTCAAAAGCTGTTTGTCTTCATAAGCACAACACACTCCTGTCACACCTGCCATTTCAGTCTGATGATCACATCATATGCTGGACGTTGTCAGCTGCCATTTAAATCCGCGTACCAAACCTTTCACAAGAGGTGCATTTGGGTATTTGGGACCTATCGTCCTTTGTTTGTGACCTAATGGCTTGTTGCTGTGGAGATGTCATGGAGGATCGTGACTGCAGGTGATGATGACTAAGGCTCTGTTGAAAGGCAAACATGAGGGAAAAGTCATTCCTTTCATGCATATATGCAAATGCCCCTTGTACTAGGGAGATGGGAGGGAAACACTCACGTACCCCCCATCTTAAATTATGATAAACTATCATAATTCAGAACTGGTTCTTAACAGTTCTCCATCAAACTTCTGCTGTGACTCAGGCACAAGTAAAAATGTTCAATCTGTGGCATGGTTGTGACACTGAAAAACGTTATTGTGTTGTTAGCTTTGGTACATCTGCAGTAACAGATGTGCTAAGAAGCCATTTTTTAATAAGAACATTCAGAAGAACCTGAATCAGGCCAATGGCCCAACTTGTCTAGCATTCTATTCTCACAGTGGCCAACCAGAAGTTTGTAGGAAACTTGCAAACAGGACCCAAGCAAAAGAGTACTCATCCCAGCCTCACTTCTCCAGTTTCCAGCAACTGGTACTCTGAAGTATTTCTGCCTCCAACCTTGCAGGCTGAGCATAGCCATTGAAAGTCCTATCCTCCACGAATTAGTTCAATCCTCTTTTTAAGTCATCAAAGTTTGTGCCCATCACTGCCTCCTGTGGTGGCCTCCTGCATATGTAAGTGATATATACATCAATAAAATAAAAACAGCAATTTGTGAATGCCATTCCTCCAGTGGTCTGCCATTTGCCCTGAGAAATGCCCAGGTTATGCGGTAAGTCCACAGGGAGTTCTGAAAGAGCAGCTCTCGTGCAACTTGGGGGACCAGCTTGGGAAGATGGTTCAAACATTCTCATGACTCCATTGAACTCCAACCACACAGCAGGTGTTTGGCGGAATGACCAGATTGAAGTTTTCAGCAGAGGTCTTAGCCTCTTGGATGGTTTCCCACTGCTTTCAGAGAAGATACAGCCAACCCAAAACTTCATTTGGAAGAAGAGGGTCAAGGGCTGAAGCTTAAAGGAGTTTCTTTGGAAAGGTAAAGTTGGAGAAGTCAGGAAAAGAGTTGCAACACCGGCAATCATCCTAAGCTAAATCAGGAGATAGGAGGACTATTTTTGCCTGGTCCATGTACTTTATGTGAGTTTCAGATACATAGCTTGTCAACGTGCCCCCTTTTTAAAGGGAAATTCCTTATTCCGAATAGGATTCCTCGCAAGAAAAGGAAAAAGTTGACGGCTATGTTCAGATAGACCAATCTGACACCAACCATCCTCTACCTAATTGATGCCTTATTATACATTTGCCCCCAGAGGCACATGCCATACAATGTGCTCCAAATCAGCATCATCAGTGGTTCAAGTGAGACTTGTTTGGACATGTGAAGTCTCCTCCTCTAACTTTTCCTTGCCTCATCTGTCCACCTCTGGGAGCAGATTTCATTTCCCCTTGCTGCTCAGGCTTTTGGGTAGCTAAGAAGAACATACGGAAAGCCCTGTTGATCAGGCTAAATGCCCATCTGCTCCAGGGTCCTGTTCTCACAGTGGTCAACCAGATACCTATGGGAAGCCCACAAACAAGAACTGCATGCAAGGGCACTCTGTTCACTTGCAAATCCCAGGAACTATTCTTCAGAATCACATTGCCTCTAACAGTGGAGGTAGAATGCAACCACTGTAGCCACTGGTAGCTGAATTTGTCTAATCCTCTTCTAAAGCCATCCAAGCTGGATCTCCATCATTGCACTGTGTGGAAGTGGATTCCACAGTTAACTATGTGCTGTGTGAAGCGGGACTTCCTTTTGCTGGTCTTGAATCTCAAACTGCCTGGTGGCTTCCTTCTTTCTACTAGGAAAAAATGGCTGCAAATTGTGAATTCCAGCCGATTACCACAACAGCAGCTGTGAACAATTGCTGGTCATTGCTCAGGAGTGACCCAGAAATGGATTAGCATGGGGACTGAAATGCATTGGCAGAGAACTCTGCCAGTACACGTCTGCTTACCTTATTCCATCACACTGCATTCACATTTCCTCTTTCTGCTGCATCAATGATTGTGCTCCATCACCATGTAAGAAGTTAAATAAAAGGCACATTTCATGCTTAAGTGATGGTGGTGCCACTACCTTCACATTTTTATTTTCTGGAGACAGAACAGATATATGTTCTGCATGGGAGACTCCGGCTGATTTCTTTGTCTAAGGGCAGCAGGAGCTCCAGCTTCAAAAACCAGTCCTTAAGCAGGGTTGCCAACTTTTCTGTTGCCATACCTGGAGCTTTAGCAACAGTTTTATTTTCAGGCATTGTCTCCATGCTGTGAAAACATTTGCTGTCTGATTACAGTGGCTCAGAGTTCTATTGAGGGCACAAGAGCATGCTACGGCAGTTTTTTCTGATCAGTTGGCAACTCTGTCCTTAGAAGGCCTTGCCATTGCAAGGGCATAAGCTGAGAGGAGTTCAAGTATTTTGCAGCAGTGTACTTGAAAGGGGTTGGAAGCAAGCTTGCTGGAAGCCCGACAATGCCAAACACAGCTCTTAGCTGCAGAAGGAACAGCACCTGGAAGGCTAGAAATCCTGAATACAAATTCTTCCTAAGATGAGGCTGCATATTAATGAGATAATTACTAACCATAGCTTTTTGGGATGCATCTAATCACAACCCTCTACACTGAGTCAGTCTACCCCTTCCACCCCCAAGCTGGAATTCGACAATTAAAGACCAACTGGGAGCAGTCTCTTTCACAAAAGGAGGTGAATTAACACACTGAGAGTGTTTTTGTGTTTCAAAGAAAGAGAAGGAGAAAACAATGCTTGAGCCTCCTGCAATAGCAGTTTTCTCTGGTTATAAGCACACCGAATTAATTTACATTGGGTGTGGGGGATAAAGTGGGAACAGTCTCCACCCTTGACTAGGGATGTGTGTATGTGTCAATTTTGGTTACTCTCAGTTTCTCATTGTTCCAATCTTAAATTTTGTTGGTCACATTTTTGTGTCAGTTCTAGATTTTAGTGTGTGTGGGTTTTTTTAGGTCATCACCAGAACAATAATAATAATTCAGCATTTAATTCACATTTGTCTCAATATACATATTTTTGTGTTCAATTTCCCCCACCACAATGCTATTTGCATTTTTCTTCACACATTCCCCAAATGCATGTGTTTTTTGGTCAGAAAACTGCATCACAACATTCAGAGAAGTGTGAATTTCAAAGGACAGCTGGGTTTTGGCTCATGTATTGCTTTGGGAAATGTGAAATATTACACAATTCTTACAAAATGGCAGCTGAACTGAATTTCAACCCCATTCCTATTCTGACCTGCACACATACCTTAGGATATGCATTGAGAGCTCCAGTGTACATAGCTGTGCAGAGCTCACCACACCTCTTCTGCTTCTGCTGACATGTACGCAAAGACCACACCCTGGCTACCCATGTGAGAAGGTGCCCTGGAGCAATTAGGATCCTCACTTTGTGAAGGAGCCCTATCCACATACATCAGTACACATTCTGGACCCCCTTCAAATTATTGCTTAATGTAAAAGGTAAAGGTAAAAGGTAAAGGTAAAGGACCCCTAAACGGTTAAGTCCAGTCAAAGGCAACTATGGGGTTGTGGCGCTCATCTCGCTTTCAGGGGAGACGGCATTTGTCCACAGACAGCTTTCCGGGTCATGTGGCCAGCATAACTAAACCACTTCTGGCACAACGGGACACCGTGATGGAGACAAGAGCTCACAGAAATGCCGTTTACCTTCCCACTGGAGTGGTACCTATCTATCTACTTGCACTGGTGCGCTTTCGAACTGCTAGGTTGGCAGAAGCTGGGACAGAGCAACGGGAGCTCACCCCGTCGCAAGGATTTGAACTGCCGACCTTCTGATCAGCAAGTCCAAGAGGCTCAGTGGTTTAGACGACAGCGTCACTCGCCACATTGCTTAATGTGGTAGAAGGGGGGTAAGGATAACCCCACATGACCCCTGCACCCATGTACTTTCCTCACACAATGTTCTTGTGGGTTGCATTGCCACCTTCCAACTTTCCATGCCACAAATGGATGCGCCCAAAGAGCAGGGCCAGGCCACCCTAGAGCTGGCATGCACACACGCATCATGTACACACCAAAGTAGCACACTGTGGCAGCAGTGGGGAGCCTGTGGCCCTCCAAATGTTTGTTGGATTCCAACTCCCATTGGCTCTAGCTACCCTAGCCAGTGATCAGGGATGATGGGAGCTGTAGTCTATCAACATCTGGAGAGCCACTATTTCCCTGGTGGCTCGGGACCCATTAGTAGGTTGCAGCCTGATCCAAGGTAGGTTGCAGCAGGAGCCCTACCACCATGCAAACATATGGTAAATTGAGACGTATGTAAGGACATTAAGAAGTACCATATGTTTGCATTAGCAGTAGGTCCAGGAAGGTTGAAGATACCCCACAATATGGGATCTCCTTCCTGCCCCATGACCTAGCCTTGAGGCACAGGTAGAATTCCTCAGAAACACCTCCTGATATTTTTGCTTCCAGTTGATCCAGTTGACCCATCAAACATCTTTTTTATAAAAAAGGAAAGGAAAGATGAGCCTCTAGAATGTATTTGTCAAATCTAAACATTCCAGACTGCGAGTCTGCAGAGAAAGGAGGGGAAAGAGTAAAAAGCCAATGAATGCATTATATTGTATTCCAATCAGCTTACAACCGGCAGTTTTTATCCCCCCCCCCCCAGAAGCTAGATAAGTGCAAAATTTATTTCCCACCCTCCATCCTCACGGCCTCTCCCCACCGAAGGCTGAAAGGGAGAGTTCAAATTAAAAAGGATTAGGCTTCCTCTCGGCCCCCAGAGGGAAGGGAGGCTGGTGAGCAGAGAGAGAAATTTATAATGCAGTCAATTTCTCTCTCCCCCTTGACCAAATTCGCCCCACAAATGTCTATACTTTGCTTGCGAAGGGAGGTGGAGCATCCGAGGGGGCGAGGAAGAGCAGATTGAACAGAAAAGGAAGCTTGGCTGCTGCCACTCTCTCGCTGGAAATAAAGAAATGTATATTTAGTCCCTGAAATATATATACTGGCAAATACAAGTTGGGGGAGGAGGCAGAACAGAGACCCTGATTTTTATTCACAAATTGTCCTCTTCTCTCAGGTTTTTTTCCCCCCTTTCCCTTTTTTCCCCTTCCTCAGTCTCTCCCCTAGTTTCCATAGCAACAGCAGCTAGCATTGCAGCCTGCCTCTCTATCTCTCTCTCTCTCTCCAATCTCTCTCTGGTTTGAATGTAGATGATTCGACAAAGGGTCAAAGGAACGGCTAGGGCTTTGGGGAGGGGTATATTGGAAGGAGAATGCAATTCCCCCCCCCATCCAAGCCCCTCCCATTCCCCATTTAACTGCACATTTTTGGTGCATGTTCATCACCCCACTGAGCATTCAGGACACCACCACCCCATCACACACAATTGGTCACCCCACGTTGGTTTTCCAGCCAGCTGTCCCTGGGTGCCTGAGCTGGCATACCATTGCCACCCATCACTGCATTTATCATCATGATTTCTTGGAAGGATGCAAAATGGTTTTGGTGGTTGTGGGGCAGCCTGCCTGTCTGAATCAAGCAAGTGACTCTTAAAAGGCTGACTTCTTGTTAGAGCTGGATGAAGCAGTGTAAGGGGTTTATTTTATTCGTAACTAAGCAACTAAGCTGACAAATCATTCCAGAAAGAGATAATACATTTATTTGGCCTTACACACAGGTCCCAATACTAATACTATTTTTATTTCTAACCTGCCTTAAGGTTCCAAGACAGGCACATAATTTACAATCACAAGAATAGGGTGGGTCCTGAAATATTTCTCTCTCATATCTATATAGCCATATCTCTATAGATACATACGTAGTCCTGATGCGAAAAGTTGAAATCATGCTGGACTGAAGCTCAATGTAGTGATGGTGTTTATCATAGCAACAGCCCACTCAGTGCCATTGCCCTGTTCACCATCTAGCCTGATTAAGTGTTCTGGAGAACTCAAAGGCTCGCATATTATTTTGTGATATTTTGGTTGCCCCAATGAAGGTTTTGCCTGAATATAGACTTGGGAATGTAAAACATTTTACAGTGCAGTCCTTTACTCAGAAGTAAGCCCCACTGAGTTCGATGGTTCATACCACAGTGAGCATGGATAGGGTTGCTACAGCCTGGTTAATTAAAAGACTCTCCCATTTGATCCAGGTTTGGCTCATCCTGTGGCCAAACGGCTCAGCCAGATGACATCACTGCCAGGCGCCCACAGCTGAGACACCAGACACACCCATACTTTCTCAATGGGAATGAAAGTGGTGGCCACCAACTTGTATGGCTTTAAAAGAGAATTAGATCCAGGAACCAAACGCACCAACTCAAGGAGGCTAATGTGTCTTCGGGCCTCTCAATCTTTGTTGGAAAGGGGCTGGGCCAGCTCCATGTTGAGGGGCCCCAGCGCACATCAAGCATGTGGGACCTCATGCACACCACGCATCGCAGCTTCAGCTGCCGACTCCTCCAGAGTGCTCAGTCTTCTCCAGACAATGTGACATCGTTTACATAACATCACACACACACACACACACACACACAACGCGTGTCGGGGCCCTCAATCTTGGGGACAGCCTGACGCTTTTGCCAGGAGCATATTCTTATATTCTGTCATTGTGAAGCGGGTATGTCTGCCAGCTGAATATCGCTCCCATACAAATGTGTGGCGGTCGCAGCTTCTAAAGCAGTACAAAAATAAAGGAACACACAGCAAGACAAAACACTCTTCTGTCCACCCTTAAGCAAGAACCTGTAAACCATGAACTTTTTAACACACACCCATTCTCAACACACACGTTCTTGGAACGCATTGTTCCCAAGTGGTGTGATATTTTATGACATCTTCATTCCTACTGCATGCCTAGAACTGCTATATTTAAATGCTAGTTTGCATTAATATTGCCCTTGCCACATACAGTTGATTGCTGCCCTTCATTCCATTCTTTTCTTCAAGGAAATTATACCCCTGGGCTGTTCCATAGGACACTAATCCTAACCAAGGGCAGAAAGATGAATGGCCTCAGAACTGGTTATCCAAACAGCTTCCAGGGTAGGTTCAACAACAAGATCCTCAATACTTCCTGTATTCCTCTTGAAGGTCAGCACCTCAAAAAAGAGATGTATGCCTCTCACTGCTGCGGTAGGAATGGCTTTCTCGGATGGCACAGCCACATTTATTTAAGCATGTTTAATTATATATAGCAAAGATGGGTACCCTGCAGCTCTCAACATATTGTTGGACTCTAACACCCATCAGCCCCGGCTAACACTGCCAGTGGTCAGGAATGAGGGGAGTTGTAGTCCAGATTTATAGCCACTGGCTTGATTCATACATCACAGTAAGCCAAACTAGGGTTTATTGGGACCGTGCAAGTGTGTGGGGTCCCGGAGACAAACTCACACCCGCTTCACTCCTCCCTGGTCTTTCCAGCTTCTGCACTGTGCTTGTTGTCCACACCCAAAGTCACCATTAAGCTCTCTCTTTGCTCCGAGCTCTTGCAGGAGCAAGTTGATTCGTGCAAGAGTGTGAGACCAAAAACCGAACATCTTTGGGTCTGGCTCTCTGGTGCTTGCCAGCTGACTCACACCAGAGTGCCAAACCAAGCCTTGGGGCATTCTGGGATGCAATCAGAAGCCATGGTGGCTTCTGTAATTCTGGGGTGTCCCACTCTATTCTGTACAGTTGAGTGGTGTGATATTTGTTGCCAGATGAACACTTGCAGCTTTGAATGGTGACTACAGTTGGATGATAGATTCAATTGCGTAGACAATTCTGCAACTATTTCAGTGAACAGACAAATCAGACCACTCTGCCACTGACTGCCATCCGGCTTCAAGGCAGTGGTGAAGCTTGAACTAACCACAACATAGGATACCATAACACAGTTACATTATCTAGTAGCATGTCTATTAAAGGTATATCCCTGAACAGCTGCAGCTTCCTGGCATTTTGGAGCTTGAGTGAGCATGGAAAGCCCTTAACACAACATGCTAAACTGAAAGGATTTTTGTTAATTGAATGTATAATCCACAAATGTTCAGTCCATCAGGCTTAAACGTTGGTGAGTGAAATATCCAAGCAATTGGTTTGTGAAAGGCAATAGCTGTATAATAGAATACCCACCTATGGCAGTGTATGCAGCTGACAAATGAACAACCCATTCAACTGATATGTTGGGGATGCCTTAAACAAAAACAATGATTGTCTTTTTCAACTGCTGAAACATCCCTGGCTATGCTATTATCCAAGTGGGGCACGGGAGAGTGGAGCTATCCATGGCTGATGAGACCATGGTTGATGATGTCTCCAGCTGCAAGCCACGTGCAAGAAGAGAGGCAGCCTTACCCTGAGGGAGGAACAAGGTCTTTGGAGCGCCTTCGATGGGACACTGAGACCCATTAGGCTGCCATAAAAACAGCCACTGGAATCCGGCTTCCAGCCACCAGAAAGAGTGAGTAGGTTTCTCACCACTGCCACCACTGGGCAGCCCTGCCTTGAGGGAAGCACTTGAGCCTCACTGCACTGGCAGAGGAGTCATCCTCTTTCAAACAGCTCTTTGCTTTCAGAATCCTGAAGCACTCCCGATTTGCTCTGCTGGCACCAAGTCGCTCAGTGCAGAGACAGGTTATCAAGCTCCCATGGCTGGAGTGCTGGCAATACCCAACATGTATCAGCATAGGTCACAGCAGTAGAAGCCCCATGGGCAGCAGCCCAAGGACATGGAGAGGGTTGTATTTTGCTCTATTTGTGTTGTTAGAAACTGCCTTGAACATCACTTTTCAGAAGGGTGGGCCACAGGTTTAACTTAATAACTAATAAAGACCAGCTCTGTTGTGGGTATTTCTGTTAGATCAGGGTCCTCCTGTATGGCGGATGTGTCTGTGTATTTTAATGAATTGAACAGAGTGAAAGATTATGGGTCATAGCGGGGAGGGGAGTTTGTGTGCATATGAACCTAACAGTGTTTAGCTTATTTCTTAGTTGCTGTTTTGTTAATATTGTTTTATAGATTATAAATGCCTTATTGATTTGTTAATCATATAATATGGCAAGCTGCAAACTGTGATGTTTAGCTTATTTTTTTGTTTCTGGTCTGTTAATATTGTAATTTTTAACTTATACTTTCTGTTATAATTTACTTTAATTATATTAAGTGATTTACACTGTACTTGTGATGTTCTATTATGTTATTGTTATTTATTGTTTGTAAGCCACTTTGTAAGCCACTTTGGGATTCATTTGAATGGAAAGCGGCAGGGAAATACAAGAAATCAAATCAAATGTCTCTCTCCTTAAGATGGCCAAAGGAAGACGGGTGGTCTTAATCTAGCCCCCTACTTTGTAGCACAGGCACTACAGCCAAACTGTTGAAAAGGGGGGCTTTGGGAGTGAGCGGAGACTAAAGTGGGAGAGCAAAAAATGAATGTGTGTTCTTGCAAGTGATAGCTCGATTATACCATCCTCAAGCATGTGAAAAACTATCATCAGTACACAGCGTATATATCTTTGTTTCCTTTTTGGCTGGGGTAATTGCTACTCAGGAACCGAGGAGGGCTCTTTTCCAGTCAGAGAGAGGCAATGTGCACTTTAAAATTAAATCTTTGTGGGTAAGAGATGGTGTTTCATCATTCAGACAAGAAATGACCTTACACTGCAAAATGAAGAGCCTGTCTTTAAATAACAAAGTGATGACTCCCTGCAGAGAACATAATACCATGCTTTGCACCAGGCCTGATCTTTACTCTTCTGTTCAGGAGGCCTTAGTAAAACTGTTAACTCCCCCAGAGAAAGAAAGAAAGAAAGAAAGAAAGAAAGAAAGAAAGAGAAGGAAGGAGGGAGGGAGGGAGGGAAGGAAGGAGAAAGAGGATTGCTTTAGTACTGTAAAATCCTGTATCATAAATGCACGTCCAACAGGCTTCCAAGAATGACAGGGGGAATAATGTATATTTAGAACACATATGTATTCAAAGTATCTTCAGTACAATATATTGTGCTTTTGTGAGTTGCAGAGGGTCTGTAGCTCAGCTTTGCACACAGAAGGTTCCAGATTCAATCCTTGGCATCTGTAGATGGGGCTAGGAAATGACTTTTCCTAAAACCCTAGACAGCTGCTGGTGGTCAAGTGTTGACAATAGATGAAGCAATGGACTAACTAGGCAACTTCCTATATTTATAGGCTGCTATCACTGTCAAACTGAGGAGATAACCTCTACTCTTCTATTTATCAAATAGCTAAAGATGTTTCTTCTGGACTGGGAATTAGGTGGGCAGCTGGGACCTGGACTAGACTACGGTGTGAGAAATGGGCTAAACCATCTATCCTTTCATCCTGTCACCCCACCCTGCTTTGGAGTGGCTAAATCAGAGGGGCTGCTGATTTACCAAACAAATAGAACTGCCATCTTTTGATCACTGGCCATGACAACTGGGGCTGATGGCCTCTGTAGGACAACTGGAGGGCAGATGTTGGCTATCCCTAATCTAAGGTCTCATAAAACACAACTAGAATGAAAGAGGAAGGCCTTCAGGAGGAGAAAACAAAGCGTCTGGAGACTTCCTTTGCCTGTGCAAACAACATTGGCAGGTAGAAAACTTCCTGCTTTGATAATAGCTTAGTGACCAAGCATCAAACTCATTCACAAAGCCTTGGGAAATTTCAACAATCCGTTTCCAGTGTTATAAAAAAGTAGTTATAATGACCTTTAGCATATTGGTGGAAGCCTTGGCAGTGTGTGCTATATATTCTGCCGAAGGAGAGCACTTGAGCCAGGTAATTAAATGTGTCAGCTCTTTATCCGGGAGAGTATGATATTAAATTATGTACAGTAAATATTTTTGGAAGGTAGAACTCTGAAGAGAACATATTGATTGATGGCAGGCTGCCAGGTAGCCCCCGTTAGAGGCTGTGGCTCAGTCATGCTCAGAATCTAGTACAAACCTGGGTGGAATACATTTATTTAAAAGGGAGGCAGGATATATTGGAGGAAGGGAATGATAGAGCGCCCATAACTCTGCAGTCACCGGCCTCATTTGTAATTGAGCACAGCACAGGGGGAAAAGTTGAGTGTGCACCCAACTAGACATACAAGCATGCTGCTTTCTTTCAGATCAATTGTGGGCATTGTAGAAATATTTGCTCTGCATTACCTTCTTGGCTGTATCTGAAATTGACAGGAATAGCAATGGCTGCTGAGGTCTAGCTAGCAAAACTGGCGGTGAAGCCATGATGGACAAGTCTGTCACCAATATGGCTAGCCAGTGGAGCTGCCCAAACCTGAAATCAGTCGTGGGAAACTAGAAGCCATCTTTCAGTTCTGCAAGAGGACTGGGGTGGGCAGAGGCAGATTTAGGACAGTGTGACCAGTTCTGTTGCACTAGGCATCTTGCCTTGGGGGCTGCAGGGCGTCATAACTATGATGTAATGAAGTGAGCAGAATGGAAGGCAAGAGGCAGGGAGGTGTCAGACTTTGGCCACACACAGGGCACTGCTGAGATTCGAAAGACCAAAGTCCACCCCCCCCCCCGGGGTGTGAAGTATCAATCCTGTTCTTCCCATTCTTAATGGGATGGGATGCTTAGGAGATTAGAAGGATCGTCTGAGTGTACATTTCCACTTAACACCTGCCACATTTGATGGAAGTGTTTAGTGTGGTGTAGTGGTTAAGAGCGGTAGACTCCTAATCTGGGGTACCGGGTTTGCATCTCCGCTCCTCCACATGCAGCTGCTGGGTGACCTTGGGCCAGTCACACTTCTCTGAAGTCTCTCAGCCTCACTCACCTCACAGAGTGTTTGTTGTGGGGGAGGAAGGGAAAGGAGAATGTTAGCCACTTTAAGACTCCTTAAAGGGAGTGAAAGGCGGGATATCAAATCCAAACTCTTCTTCTTCTTCTTCTTCTTTGATTGTGAGCCTTGAACTTGGAATCCATATACTGCATCCCTGCATAGCCATTTGGGCTCTAAGTCAGACTGTTCTCCAGGCAGTAAAGGATTCTTGGACTTCAAAGTGTTTCTGCTCTACTAGTCTAGCCATTGACTCTCTCCCTGGTCAAAGTTGGAGCTGAAACCTCCAATGGAATGTGTCTTCCTCTTATGGTAGGAAATTCCCTCAAGGAAGACTACTTCCACTGAATTAAAGCTTTGGATCATTCCCATCTCTCTCTCTCTCTCTCTCTCTCTCTCTCTCTCTGGCTCTACCCTGCCTGTTGTTTTTTAAAAAACAAAAATCTGTGCATTAAAAAAAAAAATCCACAATCAAATTCTGTGTAACAAAAGGATTAATCCTGTGGCCTGTTTAAACTGTTCCACTTGAACAGCTTTTCATAAATATTATTTGGCTTGCATAATTTATGTCACAACTATTTTGGATGAATTATTTTGTTTCTACACTCCTGTGGAAGGATTAAGGAACTATACAAGACATGGGCGGGAGGGAAATGTATATTATATGACCATTTATTAAATTTCTACACCACCCTCCATCCAAGGATCACAGGGCAGTTAACAATATAAAAACACAAAAATACCCACTATAGTAACAAACAAAGCAATACCCTCCCCCACAGTTTAAAAGGCCATAGATTAATTAGCCAAAGGCTGTGTATTGGAAATTTCAGTCAGTAACCCCTTCTTGCTGCTGAGATTTCAGTAGGTGTTGCCCACACACATTCAAGCATAATTTTTGCAATCATAAGTGCATGAGCAAGGGCCCTATGTGCAGGTCAACATATGCACATAGAATTCTTCTAGGTGAAGAGAAATCCTGGACCAATCAGCATTTCCCCCTGCATGGAGAAGCTCTAGGGACATGCAAATCATGGCTGTGCATCCTCACAAGAATTCTTAATGCAGCAACAAGGTATAGGAGAACCTGTCAGTTTTGGTTTCTCTCAGTTTCTCATTTTTCCAATCTTAAATTATCCACATTTCCAAATCAATTTGCAAGTCCTTATGAAAATTCATCAAAAGTTTGTGCAGTTCTCCATATATATATATATATATATGCTTTCGTAGATTTTCACGGGTACAGGAATGCAGGTTTTGGTGTCCTCGGGTGTCTTCCCGTGTAAAAGTTGGGGTGTCTAGGCGACGTTTCGACGAGGTCTCACTCGTCATCTTCAGGCTGGTGCTTTCGGCTTCTTGTTACTGGAACAGAGCTCTGTTCCAGTAACAAGAAGCCGAAAGCACCAGCCTGAAGATGACGAGTGAGACCTCGTCGAAACGTCGCCTAGACACCCCAACTTTTACACGGGAAGACACCCGAGGACACCAAAACCTGCATATATATATATATATATATATATATAACATTTCGCCTAATACTGTGTACACATTTTTGCCAAAACATTTCCCCCTAATATTTATATTTCCCCCTAAAACAATGTATTTTTCTTCATTATTTTCATGAATACATGCATTTTTATGAACTTGTTGTCTTATCGCATGCATTTTGATGCATGTTACTTGGCTGCAGACACATTACTTAGCATTGCAAAATTTGGAGAAGTGCAAATTTCATAAGCTGGCTGTGTTTCAAGTTCCCATATTGATTCAGAAAATGCAAAATGCAGGACGATGCAAATTAATTGTGAACTGAATCAAATTTCTCCCCCATCCCTCACATCAGCACTCTGCATTTCAACACATTCTCCCTAGCGTCACAGTTCCTCAAATTAAATGATAACAGGTCTCTCCTTTAGTTCATTTCTGGATCTCACAAGAAGCTAAGTACTATTTCAGTTCTCAATATTTCTTTGAACAACAATCTTACTAAAATTTGCCATAGATAGGAATTTTTCCACCCATTTCAGATAGTTTTGGACAGGGGTCAGTAATGTTAGATATAAATAATCCTGGAAAATTTGGACTAACAAGGCCTGAGAGCTTCTCCTTGTCCCTATTTTGAAACTGGCCACAGATTCACTCTAGTGGGAAGGAACACTGTGTCAAGAATGGGCACACGTTAAGAATGCCTTGACATATTTTTGAGCAGGCCCCTAAAATGTGCCAGCCATATAATACTGTATGCTTGTGCTTCTCTCATTCATCCCCAGGGACTAACTCTTACTGACCCTCAAGAATAGCTCTGAGTCTCCTGCTTTGTCTAGCTACTGGCTGCAAAGCAGCTGTCAACTTCCATTTCCATGGCAACCAGTGCTTTGTCATCTTTTCCTCAAAGCTTCCTAATTAGACATCCTGCAATTTACAATGTCGTCTCCCTCCCCTCCCCCCTCCACAGCACTATAAGGAATGAAAAAACAATAATATTTATTACGAGTGCTGGTGAATCAGCGGTCTTTAAATAACATCTCTCTCCCAAATAAGAACATAAATAAGAAGTACAAAATAAATGTGTGCCCGCATATGGGTTTTGATATGCAGCTGGTCTGTTTTTACAATTTTAATACCTAAAAATGACTGGTTTTCCTTATTAAAGAATGCCATGATTTTAGAGTTTTAGATCGTTCTCCAGTGTGGCGATTTAAAACCATGACCCTCCATCTTTTCTATTAGCAAAAAAGCAAAAATATTTTGGACACATCCTTTAGGAAGTCAGATAATGCCTGATCAATACCAAAAAGGAAAAGGAAAAAGGAGTCACGTGAAACCAAGCCATATAAATGATGGTCTGCACTGAGCATCGTTTACCATGTAGGACCAACAACCTGGTCTCCAACTGGTGACCAGAAGAATGACAGACACCAATTCAACTTCAGTGCCCCCACCCACCTCTGGCCAAATAAGGAAGTGCAGGGGGGTCTAGCCAGACCAGGCAATGAAGTTTACTCACACCAAAAAAGGCCAAGTGACTAATCCCTGGCAGTCCTGGTGCCAGCACCCAACATTGTGGGGCAAATTCTGGGGCCCTTGGAGGATAGACTGCTGCTCATCATTGGTTGTGCAGGTTGAGGCTTCAGTGTGTTGGAGTCCAACAAAATCTGGAAGTTTGCAAGTTCCCATATCTGCTGTCTACTACATGGCTGAGACTCCAAATGTGTTTGCAGTTGGAGGTAGTCAACAAAAGTCTTCTTTGTTGTAACTGGGTGGTCTGCTATCAAAAGTACAAGAGCTCATGCTTTCAGAACGTTAGCAGAAGCAGGCTTTATATCTACTAAAAATGCATTCATTCATTTATCTATAATGCTCAAGGTTTTTCTAACTGCAAGGATGTCCAGCCTCTTAACTTAGAAGGAGTATGATATACTTTATCCTGAAGTTATTTAGGGACTTCGCTCCTCCTTGGTGACTTGTGTCCTTGGTCACATAGGGTAGAAGGGGGAAACTCACAAGATAGGAGGCAAGAGGCTACTATTTGAACTCTGCATAGGGTGGAATGAAGTTGAGAAACAGTGGGTTGGTTCAGAAATAATAGGGAGCCATGCCCTCTCACAATGTGAACAAGCCACAGCAAGCCTGAGATGCATGACCTCTCCATTTCCCTCCCTTCCTCTTTCATGCCCATAAGAAGAAGAAAAAGAAACTGTTTCTCCTGATTTTAAATAAACCAATTCTTGACAATTGAATGCAGGAAACGGGGGGTTGTTTAAACTATAATTTGTGAGGAAAGGGCATAATTATAGTGGTTTCAGATGCTAACTTGTTCTCACTAACCATAGTTTCAACAAACCACAGTTCCTTGGGTTTGCACATCACAAGGAACTGTGATTAGCTTAAAACTGGAAGCAGATCATTCTGGCCTGCTTCTCACTGCATGAGAGAGAATGGAGAGAGGAGAGGAAGAGCGTGAGCTTCAGGCTCACCATAGTCCGTTCACCTCATGAGAAACCATGGTATCCTGTCTTCAGGATTAAACTACTGAGTTGCTGAATGTTGTTGTTGTTTAGTCGTTTAGTCGAGTCCGACTCTTCGTGACCCCATGGACCAGAGCACGTCAGGCACTTCTGTCTTCCACTGCCTCCCGCAGTTTGGTCAGACTCATGTTTGTAGCTTCGAAGACACTATCCAACCAACTTGCTGAATAGTACACAATTAAACCATGGCTGAAGAAGATAACACCTGGATTCAGATTTCTGTGACAGAAAATCTAGCTTCCCTAAGCCTGTGGCTCTCCAGATGTTGTAGGACTACAATTCCTATCATCCCTGACCATTGACCATGCTGGTTAGGGTTGAGGGGAATTAGAATTGAAAACAACTGGAGGGCAATAGGCTGGAGAAGGCTGCTACAGCCACTGGATTCACCGACTGGCTTTCTAGTACTAGACAATATATTTCAACTATAATCAATTCTAGCTTTCGGGTGCTTTTTTTGTTTTTGTTTCAATATTCAGAAGGAAATAAATCCTTGGCTGAAAAGAAAATTAATATACCATTGCAATTCATTCTCTTATTAAAATGTCATAATCTTCTCTTTGTGACATCATCATGATCACCATAGCAATTTACTCTGTGTTCACAAAGGCTTAGGATTTCAAATGGAAAAGAACAGAAAGTGGGGAAAGTTGGTTGTTTTCATGGAAATTTCCCTTTGGAAAAGGGAGGTGGAAAATGAACACCCCTGACAAATATAATGTATGATCTAATTAGCCTTCATTTTGCAATGAGGCATTAGTGGGTCGTTAACATTTGCTCCTTCCGTCCTCACACCTCACCTTGTGAAGTATTTCAAAAGCCCCCCAAGCAAAACCCAGACTTCACCCAGACTTGAAAAGCAATGCTGACCAGAGGCCCCCAACAGCCTGAAGAAGAATAAGCCCTTTTAATTTGGCAGAGGCAGATTTTTTATAGCTGCCTTTAGTGCCTGCACAAGCAACAAGTACCTTGCCTGAGATTAAAACACCTGCTTTAGTATACAAAAGTGCGAGATGATTTTTCCCTCCATCTGAAATTGACTACAGCAACAAATGATGTAATTGGAGCTGCAAGGTTCAGATTCTTCTGAAAGAGCTCTATGACATGCCTTTGAGGAATTGCATAGAATAATGAATTCACCTGCTTCAGGTTCCTGGTGTAGTTGAGATGGACAAACAATCCACTGCTACCTCACTGACCATCTAGCTTGTTTGTGATTGTCCCCTGCATATACTAAAGGGATGTTCCAGATGTGGCTGGGGTGCAGCTCCCATCACTCCCTGACCATTGGCCATGCTAGCTGAGGCTGATGGGAATTCTAGTCCAACAACATCTGGAGGCTCCTCTGCCATGCTCTAAAGCAGTCTTTGGGTCCTCAGATATTGTTGAACCACAACTCCCATCACCCCTAGCTAGCAAGGCCAGAGCTCAGGGTGATGGGAGTTGTAGTCCAACAACATCAGGGGACCCACAGGTTGAGAACCGCTGCTCTAAAGGATCACTTGAAAAACCTAAATGGAATATTCAGACCTGCCTCAGCTTGCACCAGTTCTACCTCCTTCAGATTAAAAATGCCTCTTAGGCCACACTATGCATTTAATGCACTGTCATATCACTTTAAGCAATCATGGCTTCCCCCAAAGAAGTCTGGGGGAAACCAAGTCTTCTGACAAGCTGTTAAAAGAGCTAGGTATACTCTGGAGAAGAGAAGGTTAAGGGCAAATATAGCATGTACCTTCAAAGTTCTGGAGATCACATAGACCAGGGACGTCCATCTCCCAAGAGACTGCAATCTACTCACAGTTTTTAAAACTGACTGTGATCTACCCATTGTCATTGCCAGGAGCTGTTGAGGTTTTTTTTGGGGGGGGGCAGTTGGCCAAAGTTGGAACACAAACGCGATCACTAACTTGATACTGCGATCGACCTAAGACACCCCCAGGATCGACCGGTCGATCACGAACGACCTGTTGGACATGACTGACATAGACAATAGAACAGAACTGTCTGTTCCTTCAGTGGACAGGACTAGATCACCACCCACTGAATATCTGAAGGTCCAGGGAAGGTGGGAATCCTAGCAACAGGTCAGGTTTATATGATGCTATCTACCATGACTCCTGTTTTACCACTGCCACTCTGGATCCAACCATCTAGCAACACCATTGCTGGTGGAGGACCCATCCATGACTGTGGAATGGTCCCCCCATGGGCATTCACCTGGTGCTTACCCTATTGGATTTTAAGTGGATACACTATTTTCACATGGCACTGTTTTAACTGCTGGTTTAGTTTTATCCATCAGTCTTTTTACTGCTATTTTAGCCCTTTGTTGTTGTTTTTTAATTGTGGTGTATGGTTTAAAAGTGCTGCTCTTTCCTTTGTCGGCTTCTACTGCAATCTGGAAATAAATACAAATAAACATAAAGAGTGTAGTATGAACTCTGAAAACACCATGGATTTAATTCCATTGCCTTCAACAGATGTATGCCACTTTGCAAAGGGGAAAGATCCAGCCTTGTTTTACCAGACAACTGTGGGTTCTTTTTGTTTGTGGATTTTTCCTCCCCACCTTTCCCCTTATTCCCAGGACAGCTGTTTAAAACAGCTCTATCTGTGTTAGGAATCATTTCAGCATGATGCTTAAGTCAGCAGTGTCCATGCCTCCAGCTACTGCTAGAAAAGTCCCAGGTATGAACCAAATAGGACCCTTTTTATTTTTTCCTCTCTCTTTTTTTTAATGCTCTGGCCTCGATCTGCAGCTAATGGTTCCCTGTTAATAGAACCAGCCCAAGGGCAAGAAGATGGGAGGGAGAGCTTATGAATATTTATGAGGCAAAACAAGTTTGGCAGTGCTACTAGCCCCCTTTTAACAGCCTTCATTATCTCCTTTCTCCATTCTCCTGATGAAGCAATTGTATGGGAAAGAAGGCATCTTGTTAGTCTTCTCAGCTGCCACTCACACACAATCAGGCTCACAAGCATAATTTAAGCACAAATACATCCACAAATGGAAACAGGAAGGAAAGCGCGCGCACACACACACATCTTCTTTTGAAAATGAATTGGCAAGCCAGCTAATGGAGCAAATTGGAAGCTCTCCCATTCCTAATCCAGGGAGCTTCTAAGCATCTCCTTGGAATTTGTAGGCAGCAACTCATGGGCAAGATCTCCTTGCTGGTCCACTGAATGCAGGAAACTCAGCTAAAGCATCCATGACAGATGGCCATCCCACCTCTGCTTACAAACCTCCAAGGAATGAGAGTCCATAACCTCCCGAGGGAGACCAGTACATAGTAAATAGGCCGTTGCCTTATACCAAGTCAGAACGTTGGTCCATCTAGTTGCTCAATATTTCCCAGTACCTAAGAGGAAGGTGATGTTTGGACAGCAGCCCCATCCAATCAAGACCTCTTCATAAGAACATCAAGGCCTTTAAAAGTGTCTGGCTGCAGTCTTGTGTATGCTGAGCTAGGGAGTAAAGCCCACTGAATTTAGTGGGGCTTGCTTCTGGGTATATGTGCTTAGCAGAAACAGCTTGCTGGGTGCGGTGGAGTTGCTAGGCTAACTTCCTGGCTGGTGCCTATCTGTTGCCTATTGGGAGGGAGAAGGGACTGGGCAAGGCAGTGGGGAGCTCGGTGTGGTTCAGACGAACTGGTGGAGCCAATATGGCAATCCTGCCGATGCATTTGCACCACGCTGACCACCTTTCAGCCTCCCCGCTTTCACTACTGGTAGGTAACAGTGACCCACCTGTTCGGAAGCTAACACAACAGCTCTGCCCCCACCTTGCCATGCTGCTTCCAGTGTTTAGGATTGTGGTGGCACAGGAGGAGAAATTCCATCAGGTATAATTGCTCTCATCTCTACTTAAGGGCTTCTGCTGTGGTCTATGGATGAGCACAATAAATGCCAGTCTACTTCAACATGGTGTTGGGCAAAGCTATGCCTAGTGAACTGGTCCCGTCCCCACCCTCCCAACACACACACACAATTTCTGTGCAATTCTTACTAGTACAGAGCAAAGAGCTTTTTTAGAAGGACCTGGACTTGGCAGTCCTAATTACGACAATTGTTGCTATAGTCAATTTGAGATGGGTGGGAATTGCAGTCTATTGTATCTCAAAGGGGATATTAATCTCAGCTGAGGACATTGTTCCTTGCATACAGACATAAAGAGAACGATAAAAACTTCTACCACATTGAAAGCCTTTATGTTTCTTTTGCCTGTTGGGGTGCTCTGGTCTCTCTCTGTTTTGCAAAGACAGAGGATGTAAGGATTGTAGAACGTTTTGCATATTATGAAAGTTCTAGAGAAAGAGCGCTGAATAAAATGTATCATCAGAAAAAAACACCTATTTTGTGAGATTCTCAAAAGAAAGATGGGCAGTGGGTGGGTGGGGGAGTTTAGCTTTTGGTCCCACAAGGCAATTCTTCTTCAGCCTAATATCACAGCACCATGCCTGTGCTGAAACTCTGGTGGGAATTGGATCCTCGTTCTGTGGGTTCATTTATATTCATTTCCCCAGCAACCTCTCTCTAGGATACACAAAGTCAGCGATGCAGAAGGGTTTTCAGAATTGCTGCTACTGTAAAGATACAAGTTTTTCCAATAGCTTAGCTGCGCAGATCTGCTGATAGAGGGAGGGAGGCCTTGCTCATATTCCTTGAAGTTCACAATCACTAGGGTGATTGCACTAGGGTGCAAAGGGGACTGCTCTGGCTGGTGCTTATTGGGGGGTACGTGGGGCAGAAGACAGGGAGCCCAAACAGTAGGTGAAACTGGAGCCAATGAGAGGCAGTGCCAAGTAATCCTAATGTCGTTCTGATCCTCCTCTCTGCTGTGGATAAAACACTGAGTGGGAAGAAAAGGAAGATGGCCGGCACTAGTGGTCACTGCCTCCGCCCTCCGCTGAACTGGTTGAAAATAAGAAGGCAGGCATTTGGGGGCTGGGTGAGGGTAGACCAAGGTTTGTGGGTGTTATGTACTGAGTTGAATAGGATCCAAAATGCAGCAGTCTGATTGGTCCTAGAACAATAGGATCCAGAATGCAGCAGCCAGATTGGTCCACAGGAGCCACCCAATCCAACTCTGGGTGGAAGTGAATCTGCAACCTGATTGGCCTACAGGAGAATCCCAGAATTAGCCAATCACGTGGGGCCCATTGTTTAAATAATGTATATAAAGCAGACATTTCAGGGGAACTTCCATTCCACACTACTCTGAGCTGAATAAAGAGCATGAAATCCACACTCGACTCAGAGTTTATTTCAGTGGGGCAGCATACGGTTTTGCCCTCTGGCTTTTCAAGATTTTGCCAAATGCAGATATGGAAAGAAACTGGGAGGGAAAGAGTAAGGGACAAGTTGGTGGGGAGCTGGAGAGACAGAGTAACTAAAGGAAGTGGTGTCAACGAGTCACAGTAGGCATGAGCAGTGGCCATAAAGTATCTACCTGTCTATATAATTTTGAACTGCAGGGCAAATAGCAGCTTCATGGGATGCAATTTTAATTGGGAAAACAACATAGGAGAGAAGGATTAGGTACTGTCATCTCAACTCACCCCCAACCCACATCATGGTCCAGATCAGGAATATTGCTAGGTTCATAAAATGACTTGGGCACAGACCCGCTAGGCAAATTCAAGTGGGATCTCATGACCCAGGCACCCTGTAAGCAGTTATTTAAGAAAAGGTTAAAAGGGAGTTGGGGGAAAATGGTTAAGGATGTCCCTGTCCCAGATATAAATGCCTCTCCCATCTGCTACCAACATCTCTAACTTGGAAGTTCCCCTGTGCTACACTCACATCCAGTGTGGCTCATAACCTACAGCAGCCTTCCTCAACATCGTGGCCTTCAGGTATTATGGACTACAAGTCCCATCAGCCCCAGCCAACATGGCTGCACTAGTGGGGTCTTATGGGAGTTGTGGTCCAAAACATCTGGAGGCTGCCAGGTTGTGAGAGGTTGATTGACCTACTGTCTACAAGAGAAATGCTGCTGTTTGTTGGGTTTTTTTACACTAAAGTATCTTGACCTTGTTACCCTAAGGAGGGACAAGAGGAAGCATGTTAGGGGAAGGGGGAAGATGTTGAATTTCACACACTGATTGGAGTCAACCAGCCACTTCTGAGTCCCAGATTAAACACTGCAAAGGGTGCATCACCTCTTCAATTCAAACTTTGATATATTTAACAAAAAACTTTCAGTATGGGAAAACTTTCTGCAAGGATAAGGCCGACAGAGATGTTTCAAGGAAATTACAAAACCACAAAGAAGCAACTGGGGAGAAATACAACATCAGAAACATTTTAAAAACAAATTAGCAATTGGCGGCAGCAACTGCTATCCCTGCATTAGGGAGGACTTGAAAGTGAAATTGACTGGAAAATGACTCTGAAACTGACTAGGTACCCCCCCCCTTTGCCTGGGCTGAACCTAGAGACGTACAAAGCAGTCAGCTGCATAAACAGCAAAGAGTAAACTAGAAGTAAATTGTTTAAAATATTCATTTACAAGCACCTAGGGTGTCCTTATTAGTAACAGGCATCAAGAAATATCCTCTTGCTGCTTTAAGGATGAATTCCTTTCTGCCACCAATCCATCGACTTCAATGGGGCTGTGCTGTCAGGAAATATATAACCTGTGTCCCTTGAACATCTCACATGTTGGAAGTCTGTCTGCATTCCTTCATTCCCCAGCCTCTCCTTAGGATTAAATTGTTTGTCAATGCACCTGCTTTTGACAGGTGCTCAGTAAGAGAAGTGGCTTCTCTTCTGCCTTCCTCCCACTATCCTACCAAGACTATTCCTTATTTAAATCTCTTAAGTTTGGTGTTGAGAAGATGTAACTCGCCACCCCAGACTGGTTTTCCTTCCCTCCCGCAGCTGGTTTTCTGGAGGTCATTTGAAAACCACAGTGATCTGTGTGGGCAGAGAAAGCTGCGTTTTGTGAGTTGGGGCACTTTTGTTTGTGTATAAGAAATCTCTCCGCAGCAGCAACCCAGAAAGGATTGTGAAAGCATCATTAATTCCACTCTTTCTTGACCCGGTGGCTGGAGGCACAGCTTTTATAAAGAAACTCTGGGATTTGAGAAATGCATAAACGTAGCTTTGGGGTGGGGGAGAATGGTGGTCCCAGAGGCCGCTTTCGAAACCGACATTAAAATGCCTTTTTGCTTCCAAGACATTTTTAGTGGTTGTTGTGTTTTTTTCAAAAAAGGGAAATATAGGTAATCTATATTGCAATGCGCAAGGGGTTTTGTGTGGTTGTAGTAAGGCATCCTGCAGCAGCAGTTGGATGAGCTTTCTAATGTTTTAGAAAGGCAAAGCGGGCAGAAGTGAATCTTCTTTTTACTGATTCAGTTGCCATAGGCATGTGTCATCCAAACAGAATGTCCCAGGTTTATCTCCTGGTAGGGATGGGAAAGAACCTTGTCTGAAATCCTGGGGAGCTGCTGACATTCAGTGAAGATAATACCGAGAAAGACAATAGGGGAAGGGAGAAAGAGGGGTACATTTTGCAAGCAAAGGCAATGAAGGGGACATCTCCAGCACTCTGCCTTTGCTGGCAAAAGGCTCTCTCTTTCTGCTTGACTTGACTGTCCACTCCTAGAGAACAAGGGCAAGCAGTCAAACTGAGCAGGATTTTGCCCCTGATCTTCAGCCAACAGGTATGTGCAGGGAGCTAAATCCCCTGAGCCAGTGTGGTGTAGTGGTTAGGAGCGGTAGTCTCGTAATCTGGTGAACTGGGTTCGATTCCCCGCTCCTCCACATGCAGCTGCTGGGTGACCTTGGGCTAGTCACACTTCTCTGAAGTCTCTCAGCCCCACTCACCTCACAGTGTGTTTGTTGTGGGGGAGGAAGGGAAAGGAGAATGTTAGCCACTTTGAGACTCCTGAAGGGGAGTGAAAGGCGGGATATCAAATCCAAACTCCTCCTCTTCTTCTTCTTCTTCTTCTTCTTCTTCTTCTTCTTCTTCTTCTTCTAAATCTTGCTTTGGCTGCAGGTGCCTGTTTGCACAGCCAAGGCAGGACTGAAACCCAATGATGTCAGCAGGTATGGTTTGTGGGAAATAGCCTCTCAGGCAATATTGCACCCCCTGGCAGAAGATAGACTGGAGTTTCTGAACCTCTGAGCTAGATGCACCAGTGGTCTGGCTCAATTTATGTCAGCTTCCTATATTTCTATATTCTTCTGATGCTGCGGAGATGCAGTGCTGGAAATAAATAGAAGGAGCCTAGGAAAGTCTGAGAAAGCAAGGAACTAGGAGGTGGGGAGATCAGAGCTGGTCAAAGACAATTTGCTGCTTGAGGCAAAATACAAGGTGGTGCCTCCCCATTCCCTATACAGTAACTAACTGGACTGAATTTGATTTCAGCACTGGTGACAGGACAGCACCCTCTTTAAGGCCACAGGCTATCTTAATGAGTAGAGGGCAGACCACATGGTCTACACAGCTCTGTCCTTCACCCCATCACTGGTACTCACCCCCACCCCAAAACTGCCGACTAAGGCAGCTGCCTCACTCTACCTAATGGTAGGGCCAACTCTGGAGGAGATCAAGATGCTCAAATAAGGAGCTATGTTGAGGGCTCAAATGGCTTCAGAATGAGATTAGACCCATTTATGAAGACTATGTATATCAATACCTACAAGTCATGATGAGTATTTGGATTCTCCAGGTCTTGAAGCAGCACAAGGAAGCTGTGGCCTTCCTGATGTCATTGGACTCAGCCATCAAACCATAGAATTGTAGAGTTGGAAAGGATCTTGAAGGTCATCTGGTCTAACCCCCTGCAATGCAGGAATCTCAGTACATTGTCCCCCATCCAATTTGGAACTGTACTGGACCCTGCTTAGCTTTGCAGATGTGCTAGCAGTTTTATTGCAATCCCAGCAAGTCTCGCAAGTGGAGGGCCACAGCTTCCCCATTCCTAATCTAGTGGAACTACATATCCTGTCTGAAAGACACTGCTGTCTTTCCCCCTTTGTATCACCAGTTGCAATGTTTTTCCCATTGAGAAGCAGCATCTGGCTCCCCCCCCCCCCATGAGAGTGAGGGTGTCTGATATGCAAGAAAATTGTAGGTGTGGTGTCTCTAAGAACATGAATACATTAACATTTGAACATGCATATTGATGTGTGTGATGTCACCCCACAGGAGCAGGAAATGCAAAGGACCCTCTTAGGTGCGATCTTATGAAATCAGACTGAAATGTTGTTTTAGTGAGACCCCTCCCCGACATCAAGGAATGTCAAGTTAATAGCAACAGAAATGGTGCTGGTACTAGTGCTGGCGCAGGATGAAGCATCCCACAAGAGAACACACTGATTCAATGAGAAAAATATGGAGCACAAGAACTCAAAACTGATCTCATTCTCTGACTCATCACTGATAATGATACCACTGATAGAATCCATGAACACACCTGTCTCCCGGGCAGAACACATAGATCAGTGGCATATCCACTGAAGATTAGGAGAGATAGACTAAATATGTACGGAAGTGTGCTCTATTGAACATCAGTAAAGATTATTCTCTCTTCTCAGGGGTTTGAAAGTGAGGAACTAATCCAGCGTGTTGATCTGACTCCACTGTTCTTAATTGTTGAAATTGTAAAAATGCATTTCCATCTTGTATTTTACAGCATACCATGTTGGTTTATGACAGAAGGTGATTTCAGGGCCCTGTCAAGATTGAAAAGCAGGGTAAAAAAAAGGTAAAGGTAAAGGACCCCTGACAGTTAAGTCCAGTTGTGAATGACTCTGGGGTTGCGGCCCTCATCTCACTCTATAGGCCGAGGGAGCCTGCATTTGTCTGCAGACAGCTTCTGGGTCATGTGGCCAGCATGACCAAGCCACTTCTGGTGAACCGGAGCAGCGCATGGAAATGCTGTTTACCTTCCCGCTGGAGCAGTACCTATTTATCTACTTGCACTTTGATGTGCTTTTGAACTGCTAGGTTGGCAGGAGCTTGGACCGAGCAACAGGAGCTCACCCCGTTGCAGGGATTCAAACCGCTGACCTTCCAATCGGCAAGCCCAAGGCTCAGTAGTTTAGACCACAGTGCCACCCACATCCCAAAAAGCAGGGTACACGTGTTCAAATATGAATAAAGAGGACTTTCTTTTTCTAGAGCCTGGCCAGCTCCATTTAAGGGAACACGAGAACCACAAAGTACCTGTCTGTCTTCTCCTCACACCATCATGTTAGGCTGCCTTCCCCAACCTGGTGCCCTCCAGATGTTTTGGACTACAATTCCCATCACCCCAGTCAGCATAGCCATGATAGCTGAGACTGATGGGAGTTGTAATTCAGAACATCTGGAGAGCACAAGGTTAAGTACAGTGTAAGGGTCTGGATTTTGTGAGTTCAAATTCAGAAGAAAGCTCATTGAGCATGTGAGGTAGTTAAAAATTAGTGGCATTGAGGTTTTTAGGCTGCAAAACTGCCAGTGGTAGTATGTGTCTCAGTCCTGCTTGTGGACTTCCTATATTCATCTGGTTGGCTATTGTGAGAGCAGAATGCTGGAGTAGAGGGGTCCCAGCCTTATTCAGCAGCAATCTTCATCCTAGAATGGTTGCAGGGGCAGGAGACACCATTTTGTGATTCTCCTCAGGTGCCAAAGTGTATTGGACTGGCCTTATCTGTTTTGAACTCGTAGCACCATAGGGGGAATTTACATCCTATAGACATGATCCACCCTACATGCAGGGCTTTTTTTTCAGCTAGAACTCACCAGAACTCAGTTCTGGTACCTCTCAGGTGGGTGCCATTGTCATTCTAAGAGAACAAGGGAGATGTTCCAGCACCTCTTTTTCTAGAAAAACAGTACTGCCAACATGCACTCTTGGGTGTCCATATACAAGCGGTATACCAATGGGAAGGGGGTCACACTGGTGGAAGCAATACAGTGGTACCTCAGGTTAAGTACTTAATTCATTCTGGAGGTCCGTTCTTAACCTGAAACTGTTCTTAACCTGAAGCACCACTTTAGCTAATGGGACCTCCTGCAGCCGCTGTGCCATCGGAGCTCGATTTCTGTTCTCATCCTGAAGCAAAGTTCTTAACCTGAGGTACTATTTCTGGGTTAGCGGAGTCTGTAACCTGAAGCGTATGTAACCTGAAGCATATGTAACCCGAGGTACCACTGTATTTGTGAGAATCAGAAGGGAGGACCCAGCACCAGACTGACTAAGTATGAGGCCCTTTAAGGACAATATGACATGTTTAGCATAAAACCACTAGGCTTAGGCTGACTTGGTGAAACTCAAATTCCTCACCTTTTTTGTTTGTTCTTGCCTGTCATAACAAAACCAAACAGCTTCATCGGTGTTAAGAATTTATTAATACACAGGGAGAGAAAGACTTGTACAAATATGCTTTTGCCACTGATATCATCATCGATGGAAACCCCAATAGGAGCCAAATTTCCAGCCTTGCACAGAAAAAGGCAGTGGCAATCTTATTTGCCAGGCTATCGGGGATGTTGTGTAAAGCTTAATGCACTCAAGGATTTTCATTAAATTACCACCTGAGGGTACTAACATGGCCCCACAATTGCAATATGAAACATATTGACATAGGCATTAAAAGCAGCTAATTAACTGCATTCCTTCTGCAAATTCCACACCAGGCCTATCCAAAGGGCTTCAAGAGCACACACACACAGGCAAGGCTCTCTGTGAGGCATAAAAGGTCTTTTCATTTTATTTTATTTTTAAAAAGTAGATGACTGCAGGATTATAGGCAAAGGGGAATGGATGGGGAGGAGAAATCCAGAAATGAAAGGATAGACAGTTCAAAGTACATCCCTCTACTTCATACAAAGTAAAGCCTTCCTTGTGGACGCAACATTTCTGCAAAATCAGACTTCAATTTATTATGTTTTGCTTCCTGAGTACAAAGAGCTCTTGAAATGTTTGAGTCCCTGGCAGCATGTTCTGGGCTGATAAGAGTAGCTGCATGCAAAGGATTTGGGCGCTCTCTCTCTCTCTTTATCTCACCGAGAGGAACAGAGAGAGAGAATACTTTCACCCAAAAAAAAAAAAAAGGAGGACTTAAAACCCCCAAGCAGGATTTGAACTCGCAACCTCTGAAAGAGACGAAAGCAGAAACTTTATCCCTTGATGAACCACCCAATCTGGCTAGGAGCAATGGTCGTTTCAAGGAATTAAACGAAGAAGCTGTGTGACTTCTACCCCCAGCATCTGTTCAGAGCTGCTGACAAATGCCATCTTGCAATGTTTGGCTGTTCTGCTGCAGTGGTCGCATTTTGGTTTGTATTTCCACGGTGCAATTAGTAAAGAGTTTTCGAGCAGTTGAACAAAAAGAACTCTAGCAAATGATGCAGTATTTTCCCAGTATAATTTATATGGCTGAGTCCTGAAACCGCCAGAGGGGAGGTAAGGATTTTTCTCTAATCTAGCTCGAAAGCACTAGCAAATGCTAGCATTTATTTTGCTTTATTTTCAAAAGCACACCTTACAACAGCATTAGCAGAAAGGAGTGTTTGGTCAGGGAAAGACTGGTCAAAAGTCAAATACCACAGTCTTGGACCTCTGAGATGACTATAGCGCCCTCTCTATGCAAGGGCAAGGTATTACGGAGTGTTTCGGATTCAGCGAATTTTGCTAAGCCTTGTGTTATTTATTGGTTTCTGAACAGAAGCACAAGCATATGAGTATTGTGTGGGTAGTGTTATTATCTTGTCTAGTCACTAGGTGGCTAGGTTGAACTTGTTTGTATCTGGGTGGACTTGAGAAAATAACTGTGTCCATGATAGGATTAGCCACACTTTCTTTCTTAACTAACCCTCTTGATTTGTTCACATAGAACCATTTGAGCCAAAAATCTGTTTGGGGGAAGTATGGTAAGATGCAGTGGCCATGTTGGAGAATGAAGAGTTAATATTTAGAGGAGGACCACCTGTGTCCCAGTGCGGTGCAGGAAGAAACAGCTCAGGGAGGGTTTTGCTGGGATGACTGCTGCGTAGTTAGAGGCTGTGGGCCTCTGTGGTGTTGCACCCTGAGTAAAGAGTTGGTTTTCTTCATAAAAATCTGGTGCCTGTCCTTTTGGGAAGCCAGAAAACATCTCGTAAACAGTAGCCCTGAGTGGAACAGTGAACTATATTCAGAGAGAACAATAATTCTGTTTGAGGATCACTGAGAAGCAAATCAAAGGCTACTGAGACTGTCACAGGATGGCAAGGTGACTCAACTCATGTCCACACTTCCCCTTGAGGGGGTACATAAATCAAAGAACAGAGTGATTTGCTGTGTTGCTATTGCAGGTGATTGATAAGATAAACAGGCCCTTTGCCACTGTTGAACATGCATGATTGGATTTTACTGAGGGCACCTTGCTCCAGTGATATACTTTACTTAGTCTGTTGTGGGGATTAATCCACTGGGTTATCTTCCACAGCTGGGGGCCAAAATCTGCATTCTCCATCTCCACAACTTCAGCATCAGCAGCCAGTAATGTGGAGCAGGGAAACCCAGACTGCCACCATGTCATGATATGAAGTGGGGCCAGCCCTTCCATTAGGCAAGTTGAAGCAGCTCCCTCAGGTGGCGCATGCTGAAGGAGCGGGGTAGGGAGTGGTTGCAAGGTGTGGGAAGACATAGTTTTGTGGACCATACTGTCTGCCCTGTGGCCTCTTCTCCACCCCTCTGCCCTTAGCGCAGAGGTTGACCGTGTGCTCACCAGTACCACCTATGGCACCCACAAAAGGTCTCAGTAAATATCTCCTCAAAAATTGACAATGCACACAGATGGTTTACTCTTCCTGCACACTTCCTGTTCGTGCTGGCTCAGTATCTCCTGCACAGAACATGCCCCCTTAAACATGTCCACATTTCCTTGTTTGTCTCCCCACATCCATTCTGCACAGAGGAAACATGCAGAGTCCTTCTCTCTGTAAGGAAGCACAGTGGTGGCTCATGTAAGTGTGTTCAGCCTATTGACTGGGGTGGGTGGGTAAGCTTATGGGAGACATACCTGCACCATTCTGATGCCCTCTCTCCTTTTCTGCCCTTTTAGATGTGGTGGCCATTTTGTCTCAGGTCACCCCAAGACAGCTATTGTGTGACCAGCACAGGGCTTTCTTAAAATTCCAAGCGTACTCACCTGCCTCAAATGGTGGCCTTTGCAGGACGCTGCCCTGCCGCCAGTGCTGAAATAAGATTCAGCTGCCCATCACATTCACAGTTGTATGTGGAATCAGTGGCGTAGCGTGGGTTGTCAGCACCCGGGGCAAGGCAAGTAATTTGCGCCCCCCGCTGCACTGTCCCTCCCCCAGATAGTCCCTTGCTCTCTCTCCGCACCGCACCGCACGCCTGGCACCCTCCCCTCCACAGTGGGTGGCGACCCGGTGGCTCAGATCGGATTCACACAGCCAGCACTGCAGTGAGAGAGAGTGAGTGAGCTAGGTAGGGGCAGAGAGCTGCGAGTGCGAGCGCCCCCCCCCCCCGATGTTGCGGCCGGTGCGGCCGGCCCCCCCTGCACCCCCCATGCTACGCTACTGTGTGGAATGTCCCTTGCCTCAAGCAGCAACTGGGCCGGCCCTGACATTAGGTAAATTATAAACAGTGTTATGGAAGGTGGTGAACTGGGCCCATAGCTGTTGGCGTTAAGCAGTAACTGTACATTTAAGGCAGTAATGGGGAAAATGTTGCCCTCTAGAGGTTGCTGAACTACAACTCCTATCACCCTTAGCCATTGGCCATGATTGCAGGGCTGATGGGAGTTGTAGTTCTGCAACATCTGAAGAGCCAAAGATTCCCCACATCTGATGCAGCAATGCCTACTTTGGCCTTTGACAAAGATGGCACAAGAGGAGTCATGAAGGTAGCTTGTGCCATACCCAAATCCCTCTCCTCCCTTTTGTTCAGGAATCTAACATGTGACAGAAAGTTCCCAGTTCCCAAAATGCACTTTACCTGCTCTGTGCTCAGCCCTGGTCCTTGCTTTCTTGTGACAGTTGCATAGTGTTACTTTTCTCAGAGATATTACATTTGGATTCTGATCATTCTCCCAGCCTGACAGTACTGAGGTCCAGATCCACTGAGACTCAGATGTAGATCTGTGTCCTGGGTGAGGGGAGGGGAAGCCAAAGAGGGCAGCCATGATGAGCAAGCCACAAAGAGCACCAAGGACAGTGCAGAATGCCCTGAAGGAGGCCGTTCCCTCTCATGCCCTTCCTCCATTGCTGCAGTCTGAGAAACGCTATATGCAGCCATGTGCATGTATTCCATCTCCCTGTTCTTGAAAGGAGAGCTCAAAAAGGAAGACAAATGCTCTTGTCGATTTCAAGCTCTGAGTGTTAAGGATTAAGGAAAATGTGTGCTGGGGAGAGAAGGTAAGGTTAAGAGCAGCATTTCATCTGCCAGAAGAACTAATTCCAGCTCCTGCAGAGGGGGGAAATGTAGGTTAGCCGTTTGACTAACCTTGCTCGCTTTTATTATTTTCCCCCCTTCCTCTCCTTCTGTCCTGCAGAAGGCCTTGAGGGGAAAATTATTGCCTCTGTCGCCTGTCATTGCTTTCTGTGCTGGGCACTCAGCGCAAAGCTCCTTCATTCAGAGGACAGGAAGCAGCTAATGACTACAAGCTAGCCCTCCCTGTTGAAAGTTGCTTGGCTTGCTTTGAGCCATCCAGCATCCAACAACCCCCAGCTATGATGGAGGCCTTTCACTGTGGCCATACAAGCTTTTAGAGCGTGCTGAGTCGAAGGCCACGCTTTTCATTTTCCATCAGAAGTCAACAGATTTATAGAAGAAGGTGAGGCATGCTATACTTCAATGTCCCTTAAAATGAAGTCAGACCTGGCACAGAAGGAAATGAGGCTATTCTCTCTTTTTTTAACACCCTCTTTCCCAGTGGGCTTTAGTGCAGCCTCGCAAATAAGCCCACTAGCCTGCAAAAAGGAAAAAGAAGAAGAAAAGGTTGTACTAGTCTGCCAGGGACTGGCAAAATGGCAAGCTCTGTCTTTCCTTTTGCAGCTCTCTTCATTACCATGCTGGGTGCAAGGGAGGGAAAGCACATTTTGTCTCTGTTGATCTGTCATCGCACTCACTCACCTGCATGGAATTCCACTCAGTCGCCTGCATGCCTTCCTTGCTTGTTGCCTGTGGTTACCAGGCTGGTGCTTAAATGCAAGGCTGATATATGCCAATAGATCCAACAAACTAAGCATTGATTAGTTTCAACAGTTGAAGCCCTTCTGGGCATTGCATCCTCAAAGCTCTATAACAGCCACATTGGGAACAAGATTGTTTCATTTATATCAGAGCAGCTGATAAAGTTGGAAGGCAAAAAGTTATGCCACATAGATTTTAAAAGCTATGTTTTGTTAGTGAGGGGGGTGTGCTGGTTATCTACCTTTTGGACACCCCTGAGCTACCCCAGCCAGCTTAGCTCAGGTTTACCACCACAGCGAAGCCCTCTCTTCCAGCAGAGGCACTCCTCACAGTAGGGGCACGGGAGGACAGCAGAAATAAATCTATATGGCATCCTAACCACACTCCCTGTCACTGGCATGAGGACGCTGGTGGTGGTGTTAGGACTGTGTTCTAGGTGCTCTTTTAAAAATCCACACAGCCCCAGTGCATGGTGGCTTATCACATGACAGGAAGGAAGAGGAATGTTCCTAAATGAAGTCCTTGTCGCCTGAGCAGCCTTAGAACAACTCCCCGTTGTTGGAATTGCTCCTTGGGAATTGGATTCAGAAAATGTTAAAACAACTTGCTAAGGGCTAATGAGACTAAATAAACTGGAATATCCAAACAAACAACAACAACAACAACAAAATTCTTCATAATGGCTGCCTTAGCAATAGGAATGCGTTTGTCGTGCATATACAGTGGTACCTCAGGTTATAGATGCTTCAGGTTACAGACTCTGCTAACCCAGAAATAGTACCTCGGGTTAAGAACTTTGCTTCAGGATGAGAACAGAAATCGTTAGGTGGCAGTGTGGCGGCAGCAGGAGGTCCCATTAGCTAAAGTGTTACTTCAGGTTAATAACAGTTTCACGTTAAGAATGTACCTCCAGAATGAATTGCCATATTTTTTGCTCTATAAGACGCACCAAACCACAAGATGCACCTAGTTTTTGGAGGAGGAAAACAAGAAAAAAAATATTCTAAATCTCAGAAGCCAGAACAGTAAGAGGGATCGCTGAGCAGTGAAAGCAGCAATCCCTTTTGCTGTTCTGGCTTCTGGGATAGCTGCGCAGCCTGCATTCACTCCATAAGACGCGCACACATTTCCCCTTACTTTTTAGGAGGGAAAAAGTGAGTCTTATAGAGCAAAAAATACGGTAAGTTCTTAACCTGAGGTACCACTGTACATGTACATGCACAGGTGCACACACATATGCGCACATACACACATAGACATACTACTTTACCACCTGACCTCTAATAATCATTACAACACTTTTCACAAGAGCTTGGGTATCAACAAACAAAACGTAATCACCTCCTGCAGCTGGTCCTTTTAGAGCAGCCCTCCCCAGTAACTGAGACTTTATAACTCTTAAACTACTCTTCAGAGAGTGACAAGGTTTCTGTTAATTCAAAGAAAGCTTTCCCAAGATCCTCTCTGGTTTCAAATCCCTTTGGACTCCTTAAGTGCAGGTGGATGCAACCTTGTGCAGTAAGAAGCATCAATTTCACATTATTTTGTGGCACAAGTTTGCCATTCTGCCAAAATAAGGCACCACAGCTCATTTCCATATGCCTATGAATATGTGCCAAATAAAAAAAGGAAAGTGAGCACTGTGCAACAACATCTTCACCCCATAACCATTCCTCTCACAGAGCTACAATTCCCAGAGTTCTGCGGGCAGAGAGATTGGCTGTTAAATGACTCTGGCAATTGTAGCTTTGTGAGGGAAAATAAGTCTCCTGAAAACTTTCAGCATCCTTAACAAACTACACTTCCAAGGATTCTTTCAGGGAAGCCATGACTCTCTAAAGTAATATGATACTGCTTTAAATGTATAGTGAAAAAGGGGGCTGGTTGTTTCAGATTCTGCTCAGAGTAGACCCAGTGAAGTTAATGGACATGACTAATTTAGGCTTATTTATTTCAAGGCATACCCTCCAACATGTCCCAGAGGAAAACCAGGATGCACGTTTTTCGGGGATGAGTCATGTAACCCACACAAGAGCACAGCCTCCCAAAATGTGCATCTTTTGGGGCCGCAATCTCACAGGAGCCAAGCGACTAGCGCAAGAGCATGGCCCCTCAAAACAGGATGTCCCGATTAAATTGGGACAGTTGAGGGGTATGCTTGATGGGTTTGCTCCTAGTAGAACTAAGTTGGAGACAACCCTTGTTGGATAAAACCCTTGTGTGTCTTTCCTGATAAAATGTGGCAGAAAATATTCATTGTACAAATCACAGTGGACATTAAAAAACAACAACTCAAGCACCCTAGGCATTCAAGTCCATTTTTGCACTGGTGCAAGGATTACTGCTAGTATAGGGGGACTTCCTCCATTTCCTCCCATCATGCCACATCCCCAAATCTGCTCTGGAGGGTTGGCTGAAACCCCAAAACAGATTTACAAGGGAGCTCAAGGAGAGGAGAGGGGGAGATGGTTCTGTTGCACAAGGAGAAACCCCTGTGCTGATGAAACAATCTACTGGAAATATGTTCAATACAGCCCCCTCTGTTTGCATTTGCTGGGTCCCAATGTAATTCCATATCAGTGTAATTCTACAGAATGAGCTTATCAGAACCTCTAATTATCCAGATGTCTGGGTTGCCCCACTCAGTTTTCGTACCCGCCACTGCACGTAGCACAAGGAGGTTTCCATTTTACACAGCCTCTTGTTGCGGCGTGGAGTTGTGGTGGGGAACAGAAACTTTAAAAGGTATCTGTCGTCAGAAAGAAGCATATCAGAATCAAGCAGAAGTGAGGAGACGGATTCTGACAGGAAAGATAAATAACGGCTCTGAGTGTGAGTGGGGGGAAAGCAACACTGAGAAGCCATAGAGAACCTGTCAGTGCCAGGTCAAGAAATGATGTCTGTGAGGGAAGAAGTTGTGAAAGAGCTAAAAAGCACCAGCTTGCAGGCAAAGTGGGGGATATGTTTATGTTATCCACACTTTCCAGCAGCCCAGCAGCATCAGGGTCTAAAACTGTGAGGGAAAGGAGGGAGAGCCATCAAGGCCCAGCCCTCAGTCCCGTCCCCCATTGCATTTGTTAGTGTTACTCACTGGTGGCTTATTAATAGTTTCCTCATCGGAGCATCTGGCTTACCAGTGGTGTTCCTCTACAGGGCCTTTGGCCTACTTCAAGTACGCCGAGAGAACAATGTTACAATTACAGCCAAGCCAAAATTTCTCAGAAGAGACTTTTTCCTTCCCACCTAAGTCTGGGAGTTTTCTTTCTCTCAGCAGCTTGGAAAAAGAAAGCCACTATGCATAATTTTCTCATAATATTCTCCACTATTTTGTGTGTGTGGCAGCTAGAAATGAGGGAGAAATCAGCACCAAAACAACAGCTATGTTTCAAAATTCACACTTCTCCAAACATTGTGATTCAGTTCTCCAACAATCACAAAAATGGGTATATGAGGGGACAGTGTGCATTAAAAATGTATATATTTATTATTTACCATTACATTTATATCCCACTTTCCCTCTAACAAGATGGCATACCTAGTTTTCCTGGCTCCCTCCTGTTTATGCTTGCAACAACTCTGTGAGCTAGGTTAGACTGAGAGACTATGACTGGCCCAAGATCACCCAGTGAGATTCATTCTCAAGTGCAGACTAGAACCCTGGTCTCTCAGGTCCTATTCTGAAACATGTGTATTAGGCAAAATTGCATACAAAAATGTGCATGTCAAGAGAAATGGACGGTAAAGAGGTGATGGATTTGCATAAGGACATTTTAAAAAAATAAAAACATTGCAGATTGATGTAGAAATGCAGCAGACCATACTTAACACTGGGGAAATGAGAAATTCATATATCTATCCATCCCTGGATGCAGACCCTCCAAGTGTTCCCTGGTTTAGAGAAGCCACATTGGTTTCTGATTTGATCCTGGAATGTCCTGCTTTTCCATAGGATGTCCCTATTTTCATTAGAGAAATGTTGGAGGGTATGGAGCCCCTGAGCCATCCGAAGGCAATCCTGTATAGGGAAGCTTTTTAAAATGTGTAATGTTTTATTGTGTTTTTAGATATGTCGGAAGCTGCCCAGAGTGACGGGGGCAACCTAATAAGATGTGTGGGGTATAAATAGCAAAATTATCATTATGGAATGGGCGTCCCTATTTTCATCGAAGAAATGTTGGAGGGTATGTAGATGCAGGCAACATTTTCATGCCCTCCAACTTACAAGCATAATAATGATAACGGACTATGACAGCAATGCATAATAAAAAGTGAGGAACCACTATCAAAAGGGTCTCTGAGGAAGCGAAGAGTGCTGTTCCTCCTCTACTTTGGAAACACCACCTGGTTCCCCACACATCTAGAGGAATGGAAGGACAAGGCTGCCAGGCTGGGATGCTCCCCATCTCCTTTCTGGAGTGTTTCCACCAACACAACATCCTCTACATACACACAAACACAGTTGTCTACTGCCCCTCCCACAAGCTTGATCTTGCCCATCCAAGGGATCTGTCCCCCAACAACCATTTTCCCATTCTTACCCTTTTGCCTGAAGGAGGAGGAGAAGTATATCCACAGCTTATCTCACACACCTTCCCAGTGTAGCTTCTACTCCCTTCCCCTTTCCCTGTACCCACCCTGCTACCTTAAGTTAAACCACCATAGTTTGTACCTCAACAGCTATGCTTTACTTCACTGATGTGTGAGAAATTCTGGCAAGTGCCCTCAGAATGGGACCAGATTTGGGATAGGGAGTGGTTCCATGCCATGATTTGAGAGACACGTTTATGTGTGAAAAGACTGAATAAAGTGAAAAGCAAAGATGAATAGATGTGCAAGAAGAATGGAAGGTGCTAGAAAGGGACAAAAACTGGGGACGTAACATCTCCCTTTGGAGATAGTTTCCCCATTCACTATATGTTAGAAGTATGTAATCATTCCTCAAGGGTACCTATATGTCAGGTGTTAAAACATAATAACTGATGCTAAGGCTATAGGAAGAGAACAATTAAGAGAAGGGATAGAAGCATATAAATACCGTACAAGTGTAGTGGCAAACATTTTCGTAGTAGTTGAAGTTGATACCCTGCATGATGAATAAGGGGGCTAAGAGGAATACCACAGGTTCCAGGAAAAAAAGTGGCAGGAAAAGAGAACAGCAGATTTTATTTTTTATTTTATTTTTAAATTATATTTATTGAGTTTAGAAACAAAAAAAATAAGAAGAAAGAAATAGCAAATAATTTCCCATAAAGGAAAAAGGTAGCATTTAAGTTTACAAACTGCTCAAATCTATATTCCAGTTCAATTAATCATAGCAACCTACATATAATTTAATATGCCTACATACAATGTAACAAACAGAAATAAAAAGAAATGTGAACACTTCCGATTAAGTCCATAATACTCTTCCTGCTGTAACCATTAGATCCAAACATCATCTTCCTACTTATATCCATTATTTAATTTCGCCATTATTGTTTTTTGCATTAATACCATATGTTGTTACTCATTCTTCTAACGTCAGAAAGGGGAATGGCAGATTTTGAGACAGGATGTCTTGGTGAGGAGCTACTCCTTCACAGTTGTTACCCCCAAAAGAGCAGGATCCTCAATATGGTTACCTTGTTCCAGAGGAGATAGGCCTGCCCAAAGATGGGCAACCCAAAATGACAGTCCTCCCCCACTAGCAGGTCCATGGACTACAATAGACCTTCTGCTTCCCAGCTGACTCCAAGCAGGGAGGTGAACTTTAGAATCACAGAATTGGAAGGGACCTAAGAGATTGTCCAGTTTAATTCTGTACTCAGTGCAGGATCTGCAATGCAGGAGGCAACTACAGCCTTCCTGACAGATGGCTGTTCAGCCTCTGTTTAAACACTTCGAGTGAAGAAGAGTCCGCCACCAGTCTGTCCACTATTAAACATCTCCTACCATTAAGAGATTTTCCCTAATATTTAGCCAAAATATACTTCTCTGCAATTTCCACCATAAGTGCAAGCCCTGCGGAGCAACAGAAGAGCAAGACTGTTCCATCTTCTGCATAAGAGCCATTCAGATACAGTGGTACCTCGGGTTAAGAACTTAATTCGTTCTGGAGGTCCGATCTTAACCTGAAACCGTTCTTAACCTGAGGTACCACTTTAGCTAATGGGGCCTCCTGCTGCCGCTGTGCTGCCGCTGCGCAATTTCTGTTCTCATCCTGAAGCAAAGTTCTTAACCTGAGGTACAATTTCTGGGTTAGTGGAGTCTGTAACCTGAAGCGTCTATAACCTGAGGTACCACTGTATTTGAAAGCCACAATCCTGTCTTTCCATAATCTTTTCTTATTCAGCTTCATCCAGAGAGACCTCTCTGTACCTGTCAATATAAACCATTGGTCAGCTCCAGATCTGTGCTGGAACAATATTTCCACCTTCTCAAGGCTGATCCAAACCTCCTTTTCTGCCACATTTCTAGACATAGGTCTGTCCTTTAAAGTGCTATATCTGAAAGGTCCCCCCCCCCCCGGTGCTTTCCCTGTGAAAACCCATTCTTTACTGCTGAATTGGAGCGAATGGCAACACTGGTTTTCTGTGGCTTGCCATTTGCTCCAATTCAGCAGTAAAGAATGGGCTTTCACAGGGAAAGCACTGGGGGGTGGGGAGGCTCTCAGACATAGCACTTTAAAGGAAAGACCTGTGTCTCTAAATGCGGCAGAAAATGAGGTTTGGATGAGCCCTCAATGTGTCTGCAGCCTGGTCTGATTCCACGTACAGTATTGCTCGATAGGGAGCTCTCCATGGTGCTGATTTTCAGCTGCTTGAACTGCACCTTACTACAGCTGATGGAAATATCCTCATAGACTCCAGGCAGGAATATAAGAAGCTTTTGCATACGTTAAGGTGGTAACATGGATGCTGATGCAGCACAGGCCCTTCCAATGCTGCCAAGGCAATGCAAGAAATCCCACGCCTTGTAGGAACTGTGTGTCAGCTTCTCCAGTTTCCACAGCCCAGTGTTTGCCCATACAGCCTGGGTTTTCACATTACCACAGTTGTCTGGGAACGAGCCATATTGCTGTAACTCCAAAGCCATCAATGTAAGCTTTTAAAAACAGAGTCCAAAGGCCGCTCCACTTGGTCTAGTCTTTTAGTCCAGTTCTTAGTTCATACAGGAGCTGTCAGCCCTGATTTCTTTAATTTCTGCAGGATCAGAATTATCAGCATCAATTATCAGGAGTTGTTTATGAGTCACAACAACGTATCCACCGGAACGATCCTGCAAACCTGCCTTGTGCATTCCTAAAGCACTGTGTACAGTTGCCTTACTTGACAAGCCCTACATAAGTGAATGAATTAAATAAGCTGCCAGTAATGCTCCTTGATTATGTTGTCTTCAAATGTAAAGGTCACCTTGGAAACTGCTGTTTGGTGAAGCAGCAAAGGCTTCAAGCTCAAGCACCCCAATTCTGCCTGCAGCTGCAGCATCAAAGGAGCTGAATATATTATGGAAGATGCCTTTTTCTCAGTGAACTGGACCAAACAACGCAAGCAAGGTGCTTCAGCTGATGGCCTCTGTGGGCCTTTGATATCCCTTGGCACCGTTTTGAAGTCAGAAATGAACAGGGGCACTGTAGCATGAGACCAGGGTGGTGCATCCCATTTTGCCACCTGAGGCAAAACAGGAATGTGCTGCTGTGCTTCTCTTACCTGGGAATTCAAAGAGGCAGCTGCTACACCCCACCTCATGAGCAATTCTATTGCTCTGTCACACTTGGAGAGCAGTATTGGAATAATACGATTTTCCTAGGGAAGCACAAAACTTCAGGATTCAGAAATGTACCATAGCTATAGGATACTATTGAGTAATACAATTTTTTTATGTGCAGACTATAGAATCACAGAGTATAATGGAACTTCACAGGTGGCCATCTAATCTTTGTTTAAGTACCTCCAGTGAAGTAGAAAATGATTGACCATTCTACAAAAACACACACCAATTCTTAGATAGTCTCTGTTTTGTTGTGATGTCACTCTCACTAGATTTGGCTTGACAGCCGCAGCAACCCACTTCTTGTTTCACTCTCAAATTGCAAATGCGGGACTTTAAAGCGTTCATTTTTCACCTCCCCCACCCGCAACCCCACATAGAACAATGCTATAAACTAACCTCTGCATTTGCTATTTAAATTAGGTTCATATGTATAAAATTCACCAACTTTGCTCCGTTGCTCTCATTAAATCAGCAACTGAAATTTTGCTTGCGGGGCAGAAATTTCCTCTATCGATGTATATATTTTAAGGCCTTTAGTGGACAAGACAGCATCTCGCCTGTTTATAATGAATTCTAGCTTTTGTTTAAATATTGATGATTGTAATAATTAGCATTATGTTCCTGCTGCTTATGTTACAACTGCTGTTTTGCTTTTCTGTTTTGTTTTAAAGCTGTAAATGAAACTCTCCCTCCCCACTCCCATCACTGCCTTCGCCTTTCTCTCCATTAGCATGGTGAGGAAATGTGACTAACAGTGTTGTATAGTTTCATTAGCACTACAAAAGAAAAATATAATGGGTATGCAACAAATGATTTAGAGGAAGGGAGCAGAAGTGCCCTCGGAAGGAGAACTCTGCACCATTAAAAGTCTACTTTATCCAGAGGTGATCTAATGTCTCAAAGGCCTAAACAAGCATTGAGGATGCATTTTATTAGGCAGCAAAAGAAGTTATGGAGTCACTCCCCTTCCAATATATTCTAAACCAGTGAATGTATATTCTAAACCATTGGTGGGGAACATGTGGTCTAGTCTTTTGGTCCAGTTCTTAGTTCACACAGGAGCTGTCAGCCCTGCAACTGTTGGACTCTAGAACCCAACAGTCCCAGCCAGCACAGCCAATGGTCAAAAATGATGGGAGAATTCATCCAAAAACAACTATGGGGTCAAAGGGTTTCCCATCATTGCCTGAAGCCTTTGATTCTCAGTGTATGTGAAGCAGGACTCCATAAGAGGACAGGGAGGCGCATGCCTGGCTTTCAGGGTTGTTTGAATAGCTTGACTTTACCCCTTCCAACAGAACACAATGTAGAGATGGAGGAGAAATCCACCCTTCTTGGATTCCAAAGTGAGCTCACTTGATGGGAGATGATCCAGATTGGATAATCATCCACTTCAGAATCTGCAGTCTGGTGGGATGCTCTGCTCAGGCTCAGTCAGCTTTCATCCCCACCCAGGCTCCACCCCTCATCTTGCCCTGATAGGGCAACCTGAACTTCAGGATGGCGGCTGGCCAGGAAGACATTCCAACAGCTGGCTGCCATGGTGAAGTCCTTTCACCTTCTGGGGTATGAGGGACTGCCACACCATGCTGCGACCACCACCCACCTTCTGACCAGATATGGGGCTGTTATGATATGGTCTGAGGGTTGCATGATGCCCCAGCTCCAACTCCATTTCACCCTTCAATACACACACACACACACCCCGTTTTTCCTTCAAAAATAGTGTTTCGAGCCACTTACAACCTAAGCAGCTAGTGTGAATGGCTGCTTGGACCACTGCTGTCTTTGAATGCACATAAAGAAAATTGCCCTGGGATGGAATAATTATATTCTCTTGCTCCCAGGGGGAATTATTCAGGGGAAAAACACCCATGACTGATCCCATGTAAACACTCCAGGCTGCTCTATCTGGCTCTCAGGACTCTCCCTGGGCCATGCCTCTCAGTAGGCCTGCTCCTAGTGCCTCTGCCTGTCAGGACTGTGTCCTTGAACTGTGAATCATGCCTTTTGCTTAACCAGATGGAGGACAGAGCCTTAATACAGGGCACCATCCAGCTTGCATGACAACTCATGAGAGTCAGTGTGGTGAAGTGGTTAGAGTACTGGACTACAACCTGGCAGACCAGGGTTCAAATCCATGCTCATCCGCAAAGCCTTGGGCCACTGACATTTTCTCAGCCTCCAGGCATTGTTGTTAGGGTAAAATGAGGAGGAAAAGAACCATGCAACCTTGAGCTCTTTGGGGTGGGGGAATGTGGGATAGTAATGTGATAAATAAAAATGAACTTCTGAGGCATGCCAGAAATAAATATGTCAGCCATCTGGAGCCACTACACATATATTAAAAATGCTGTGAAAATGCTTTTTTTTTTAAAAAATAAAATTAAAAATACAGTGGTACCTTGGGTTACAGACGTTTCAGGTTACAGACTCCGCTAACCCAGAAATAGTACCTCAGGTTAAGAACTTTGCTTCAGGATGAGAACAGAAATCGCGTGGCAGTGGTGCAGCAGCAGCGGGAGGACCCATTAGCTAAAGTGGTACCTCAGGTTAAGAACAGTTTCAGGTTAAGAACGGACCTCCAGAACAAATTAAGTTCTTAACCCGAGGTACCACTGTATATATTGAGTTTGCCATTAGCTCACCATTGCCATCTAATGTCACATTTGTGTAATTCACTTAAAATGCACTTAAAACATCTGTATAACTGAGTCCTAAGGGACGCGGGTGGCGCTGTGGGTTAAACCACAGAGCCTAGCGCTTGCCAATCAGAAGGTCAGCAGTTCGAATCCCCGCAATGGGGTGAGCTCCCGTTGCTCCTGCTCCTGCCAACCTAGCAGTTCAAAAACACATCAAAGTGCAAGTAGATAAATAGGTACCACTCCAGCGGGAAGGTAAACGGCGTTTCCGTGTGCTGCTCTGGTTCGCCAGAAGCAGCTTAGTCATGCTGGCCACATGACCCGGAAGCTGTACGCCAGCTCCCTCGGCCAATAAAGCGAGATGAGCGCTGCAACCCCAAAGTCATCCGCGACTGGACCTAATGGTCAGGGGTCTCTTTACCTTTACCTAACTGAGTCCCGGGTCTCTTTTTGCCCATGGCAACACCTGCTGGGTTGCCAGCCCTGATCCTACCCAACCCCTCTTACAGCAATTAGCAACACATTGCTTTTTCAATAACGTTTCCTACAGAATAGCCAGTCTGCATTGTGCTTTCTCTTCTCCCACTCCCTATCCACTGAATAAAACAACTCTGTAAAGTTCACTTGGACAAGGCACTGCCCTTGAATTGGAAAGTGCATAACCTTGAGGAGACACTGAAAGATGTGCATAGCAGGGGTTATCAAACGCCTTGAGGGAGCGTCTGCCCTGAGAGATAAATGGCTGGAGCTTGTTAGGCTAGCCCTTGCGCAGGTCAGTGCTAGTACAGAGACCTTCAGCTTGGGCCCTTTAGCTTTGTCCACTCCTCTCCCTGTCTGGCAAGCAAGTGCATTTTACCATTTCTTTACTGAAGCCCTTTGCATTAACTTGGTTAAAATGGAACAAAAGGAAATCTCTTTGGACTCCAGCTCCCATCAGCCTCAGCTGGCCATCAGAAATTATGGGAACTGAAGTCTAACATGTTCCTCACTTCTCAATAAAAGAGAGAAGAGAAACCTGCCTGTTTTCCAGTTGAGGGGAAGATATCTAGGTAGACTGGAACCCTGGGATCTTTCTCTTTGGAAATTTAAGTGCCCAGCATCCACATTGATCAGCTTGTCTGCCATTTGAAGCATTTATTTATTTAGTTTAAAAGCAGGACGTAAAGCACTGTGGAAACAGTTCCAGCAGGGGCCCCCATTCAGAGTCCTAAGCACACAGCTTAAGAATTAATAGGACTCTACAGGTCTTATAGCAGCCCCTTTTGCCACTGGCTATTGATTTAGCAATATTTTAAAGATTTATTCCCTTTTATTTTCACCAGGGGAAATTATACTGCCAAGATCTATTAGTCCAAAAGAAGCCATTATCCCCCTCATCATTACCGCCTCCTGTAGCTCCCAAGCAGAGTCTCCTGAGCTTTGGTCAGAGGCCACTGGGTTTCTGCCTTTGATTATAGACATTGTCTCCTCAAAATTCAGTCGAGACAATGAAGGATTGCCATGGTGGGGATGGGAAATGAACCTTAAGGCCCTTCCCCAAAGTTCTCTCCAGGATTTCCCACCTTATAGTGCAGGGATGGGATGTTTTTTGTCCCAGTGGACCAGGTCACACTACCTGTCCTCACAACCTCTGTGAGTGTTTTATCCCGCCTGAAATGTGCCCGTGAACCCCAGTAATGTGCTTTGGGTGGAGGATAGAGAGGGACGTGTGAGTGTTTGTAGAATCTAGCTGGTTTTACAAATGTAAAATTTAAATTCGGTGCTCTTCCTGCTTTTGCCTCTGGCCCCACCCACCAGAGGCATGTCTCCTTCCCCACTAACATGGGGAAAATGTGAGAAGTTTCCCCAGCCTAGTTTTAAGGGGAGTGCATTCCACAAATGAGGTGTCAACACAAAGAAGGCTCTTTCTCTACCTAACCAAACAGTGGTAGGTAGAGGAGCATCTCCTCTGAATATTTTTAGGGGCGGGCAGGATAATGTAGGAGAGTAAGTAAATCTTAAAGCAACTTTTTTAAACCCACATATTTTTTTACAGTTTATTCTGTGAATGTTTGTCTTAAAACAATAAGGAAGCACTGAATGATCTTTGTCCAGGTGCAGCCTGGATGTATTTTGCTAAATGCTACCCAGACATTGGGACGCGGGTGATGCTGTGGGTTAAACCACAGAGCCTAGGACTTGTCGATCAGAAGGTTGGCAGTTCGAATCCCCTCAATGGGGTGAGCTCCCACTGCTCGGTCCCTGCTCCTGCCCACCTAGCACTTTGAAAGCACATCAAAGAGCAAGTAGATAAATAGGTACCACTCCGGCGGGAAGGTAAATGGCATTTCCATGTGCTGCTCTGGTTCGCCAGAAGCGGCTTAGTCATGCTGGCCACATGACCCAGAAGCTGCACGTCGGCTCCCTCTGCCAATAAAGCAAGATGAGCGCCGCAACCCCAGAGTCGTCTGCGACTGGACCTAATGGTCAGGGGTCCCTTTACCTTTACCTTTTACCCAGACATTAACACTCTGGAAGAAAATAATCTAAGCCTCATGCATACCTACCTACCTATGTGTGTGTGCGTGCTCACACACACACACTCCCCCACCTCTGTATCCAGGCTAGAGAACAGCAAAATAATTTAGGATGCATTTATATTTACAGTACAGAGGCACGTTTGTGCTGCAAGCCCTCTCCTAGAGAGTCAATTAATGAGCCAACCACAATCTTGACAGTGTTCAGGTATATGTATTCAAAACTGCTTGCATGAAAAGGCAGTTTCCTCTGGAAGTCGGCCAAAGGCGGCTCCGGAGCCAAGACGATTTCCATATAGAATTGGATCGCTCAAATTCCCGCTGGTTCAGCAAGAAGACAGACTTGCAAAATAAGGTCTGTGAAACACAGAAAATTATGAAGGCCATGCTGTGGAACGAACAGAATAGAATTTAGGCCCCTTAGTACTGCAGCTGGCTGATTCCACATACAGGAGAACAAGGGGTAAAGGGAATACTCTGTTCCCTTCACACACTAGTGGGCTCTCTCCAGCCATTTTGTATATTGCTGGAGCTGACCTGAAACTCTTCTCCGTCAAAATGTGATGGGACACTGCAACTTGAAACAACAAGAAAAGTGCTTCCCGCTGCAATTTCTTTCCACCTTTTAATTTGGCATAAGGGCAGGAGTTGGCACCTGGCAAACTTGGGCAACTGTCAGGCCCCCAGGAGATGCTTGCTCTGAGACCCTTTATTTTTGCTGACCCATCAGTCAAAGCAGCACCAGACAGCTGGGGTCTATCCAACATCCCATGAAGCACCCATATACGATATATCTGCTACCACAGGTTATCACCAGAATTCAGTGTTCTGCTTAGAAGGAAGGAATGCCAGCAAAACATTGATATCTGTTCTGCACAAATGTATAACTCGGGTTGCGACTTCCTGCCAAGAGACGGTGGGAGATGGGGGTTCCGGCATGCCTAGAATCCACCAAATAGGTCCTTTCAAAAGCCTGATATTAACTAAATTAGTAATATTACAGAGAGATTAGAGAAATGGATAGATTTGAGAGATCAAGCAGGGAGATTAGATAGAAGAGAGGGGAGGCTAAATCTAAATTAAGAGGAAAAAATATAGCAATGGCAGAAAATAGGTTAGGAAGATTAGATTGAAGGATTAGGTATCTTTTGATCAAACAGAGAGATTAGCTGTAAGGATTTTGAATAGATAGGTAGATTTGCCACTTCATGCAGCCTGGATGAGAGGAAGTGCTGGATTCAGGAAGAAATCCCATTCATCAATACAGCCCTTTCCCATGCAAGTATTTGTGAGATCATATTTCAACCAAAGCAAGACTGAAGAACCAGGCATGAACTGAGAAAAACTGTGTTTAACTCTCCTCATTGTGTATGCGCCTGTTTTGATTTCTCTCAGTTACTCATTTTTTCCAGTCTCAAATTCCGGTTCTCCACATTTCCACATCATGAATATTCAGCACATTTTCAAACAGAAACTGACCCGATCCGCAATGAACAAAAAGGAAGAAAGTCCCACTTCTTTTGGCTTTATTAAAATAATTGTGTAGGGCCAAGCCATACAGTCCTTAGATCTAAGGGACTCAATGTTGGAAGCTCATATATTTCCATTGTCTGCCCCCCCTTACTTGGGGATAAAGTTTCTCTTCATTTGTTAATGACAGTGATGATGGTTCTTAATGCCACTGTTGACTGCTGTTCACTTTACAGTGGTACCTCAGGTTACAGAAGCTTCAGGTTACAGACGCTTCAGGTTATAGACTCTGCTAACCCAGAAATAGTACCTCGGGTTAAGAACTTTGCTTTAGGATGGGAACAGAAATCGCACAGTGGCAACAGAGGGAGGCCCCATTAGCTAAAGTGGTACCTCAGGTTAAGAACAGTTTCAGGTTAAGAACGGACCTCCAGAACAAATTAAGTTCTTAACCTGACATACCACTGTACATGGCTGAAATATTATTCAGATATGCCAGTAGTTTATTAAATAGTTTAGTACAGCATTTGATTCAGTATATTTTTTTTCTTGTTTTCCTCCTCTAAAAACTAGGTGCGTCTTATGGTCAGCTGCGTCTTAAGGAGCGAAAAATACAGCCGTTATCCTGTGGATTTTACACATCTCTGAATGTAGCAATGCAAATCTCAGTCATTTAAACACATCAAAATACATTTCTAAAAATTGCAGTCTGAGGAAAGAAATGGCATTCAGTCGCACATTTAAGCACATGTATTTTTGCGCAGATTTCAAAACAAACAAACCCAAGGGTTGTAGCTCCATGGTAAAGCATTCACACTACATGCAGAAGGTCCCCTGTTCAGTTCCCCAGCACCTTCTATTAGGGCTTGGATTATCTCCGGCCTGAAACCCTGGAGAGAGACTATGTCAGTGCAGATAGCGCAGAATTAGATGGCTCAATTAGTCTGAGTCAGTATAAGGCAGCTTTCCCATGATTCTCAGTTTTCAATCAAGATCAATGCCGAAATAAGATAGAATGGACTTAGGGGCGAACACATGTGAAACAGACACACCAGAAATCCACCCATCCCTACAAAATATTGCTTTCCGTGGACTCTATCCAATTTCAGTCCCAGTAGCCCAGCATATAATACAACCGGGGATTTCACTAAGATATATATTTTCATGCTGGGTTCAGGCTGTGCAGGAAAAGAGGCCATGCATCTGAAGTGTGCAGGGGTTCATCCATCATTCCACAGAAATGTGAAAAGGGAAAGTAGGGGGTTTGTACAGTACCATCAAAATAAGCTCGCCACTGCCCCCCCCGCCCCCCCCCCCAGCTGCACCATGTACAGCACTGGATTTGTTCCTTGGATCTCTGCATGGTATATTTATCCCGAAGCCACAAAGCAACATCAGCAGTTATTACTGTTCTCATATACAAATGACATCAGGCATTGTTTACGCTATGAGCTTTCACAAAATGTCTCTCCCCTGCCATCCGCCCATTAAGGTACACCAGGGGCTCACAGACACCGTGACACTGAGCCTCTTTAAGCCAGGGGACGGCACGGTGCGGAAAGGGAAGAAACTGGAAATGGTCCAACAACAAACTCCCCTCCCTCCAAGAAAAACAACAAACAAGGATAGATATGTAGAGCAACCTCGGGTTGGTTGGTTTGTTTTTCATCTCAAGATCCTGGGATGGACAGATCAGAGGGAGCAGAATGCTGTGGGCTGATTCACACATTACGTGGCTCAAACCTGCATGTGTCATCAATGGACACTCTTCATGAGGTTACAGCTAATGTATCCGCTGGCAAATGTATGAGCATAAAAACATTGTGGGTGTAGTGGTCAGAGCATCAGATTAGACCAGGGAGTCTTAGGTTCAGATGCCCACTGAGGCATAAAGTTCATGCGGTGATATTGAGTCAGTCACTGGCTGCATTCCCACAGCAGTTAATTTCGTTTCCGTGACGTTTTCCTAACTATTAATTTCCACATTGTATCTGAGCTTTCACATGATGTAAATTTCACTTCCAGAAAACCAGTGGAGTACAGTGCATATTTAGCGCTCATTTCCTTGTTCTGGAAAAAATCTGTTTGCAGCCCCCTGGCCCCAGAAGATCATGGGGATAGAAGTGGCAACATTTGGGGCATTATACAGGGATTCCTGCCGCTTTCATGGGGGAACAGAAGCAAGCATGTTCAGAAAGAGTGGGAAAGCAGCAGCATTCTCCAATGGCATTTGCTGTTGTGTCGCACCACACCCACTGGTGTGAATAAAATTTAGCTTGACATTCCGTTATATAGGTCAAAAAGCCACAGTTCCATAAACACAAGAAATGTGGCAGCGTGAGAGGATCATTAGAAAACGGGACAAAAGCTCTAGCATTAGAATCAGGAAAACCAATTAAATATTCCCCATGGCCGAATGCACCCAGCATCTCCCTAACCTAATGCACAGGGTTGTTATTTTTTCTGAGGATAAGAGGAAAGTGTATCAGTTGTGAGTTCCATGGAAGAAGGATGGGATAAAAGTACATTAAATAAATACATAGAGTTATAGAATCGAAAGGTTAGAAGTGACCACAAGAGTCATCTACTTCAACCCCCTGCAATGCAGGAATCTTTTGCCCAACAGGGGGCTTGAACAAACAACACTGAGATTAAGAGTCTCGTGCTCTACCAACTGAGCTATCCCAGTTCTGCAGCTGCAGAAATGTTTGTGCCATTCATACAGTGCATTTTTGCATGTGCACTTAAAATATTGGTTTCAGCAGAGCTTGAGTGCAATGAACCTTGGTTGGATTGAGGCTATTACCTCTTGTACTAGCCTCAGTGGGTGGAATGGAGATCTATTCCTACCCTGCTCTGAGAAGCAGGGATGACATGGAGAGCCAGTGCTATGGGAAAGCAGGTACTGAGGATTCTTTCGCAGGTGCACAGTGGCGGAGGAAGACGCTCAGGCACCTGGGGCGGTGCACCCAGGGGTGGGGCAAGCCACCCATAGGGGCGGGTCGCACTGCGGGGCCTCTGGAGTCTGCCTGCCTCTTTCCACTCAGCTGCCCTACAGCTGGGGGAGAGGCAGTGGGTGGACCGTTTGGGCAGCGCAAAGCCTGCATGCACCAAGCCACCCAGGAGAGACACATGGCTTGGGCACGTTGCAGGCCCCATAGTGAATGCCGCCTGGCATTTTGTCATCCCCCTCAGTGGTGACACCCAGGGCAGACCGCACCCACCACACCCCCTTCCACCACCCCTGCAGGGGCATAGAGCTGTGATGTCACATTTGAGGCACTGTCAGAAAGTTATATGTCAACCAAAGCAGAAAGAGAAAAGGCACTGGAAATGTTTCCGCGTGAATTTCTCCAGCTCCCTTTCTGTCTATGCTGTCTCTGAGTGGCTCTTTCAGGTGATATGAAAAGCTGCAATCTTTATTTGTGTTCCTGGGAGAAACCACTCACCCAGCACAGAGAAAAAAGTATAAATCCTATTTACCACTCACAGATATTGACTACCAGTCCACAATCTCAAAATCACTTTTGCGAGTCCTAATGAGGTACTGCGGAAGAGACTGAGGCATGGGTTTATATTAGTTTTAGAAGTTTTGACACAAAGAATAAGATGTAATCAAGAGATTAAGGGAATAAGGATAGGACAGAGATAATACAAATTAAAAGCATTTGCAGATGATGTGGTGATATCTGTAGAAGAACCAATAGAGTCAATTCTGAAAGCACTAGAAGAGATAATTTTTTGGAGAAATAGCAGGTCTTAAAATTAATAATGATAAAACCAAGCTCCTGGTAAAAAATATGAATGATAAGAGTGAAAATAAACTACAAAATATATCAGATCTAAAGACTGAAAAGAAGGTTAAATATTTAGCTGTATGGTTAACAGATTACAGCTGTATAAAGATAACTATCTGAAAACATGGGAGGATATTAAAAGAAATTTGCAAATATGAGGTAGAGTTGTTGGGTAGAGTGTCGATCATAAAAATGAATGTATTACCAAGAATGTTATTTTTGTTTCAATCAGTACCGGTGAGTGGCAAGACAGATTGTTTCAATAAATGGCAAAAAATATATTTCTAAATATATCTGGCAAGGGAAAAAACCGAGAATAAAATATAAAATACTGATAGATACGAAAGAGAGAGGAGGTTTCTCTCTGCCAGATATGAGATTATATTATGAAGCATCTTGTCTGTGCTGGTTGAAGGAATGGTTGCTACTGAAGAATCCACATATTTTAGATTTGGAAGGTAATGATAATATTTTTGGTTTGCATGCTTATTTGTGGTATGAAAAGGTAAAAGTACAAAAAGCCTTCAGAAACCATATAATTAGGGGGAAATTGTATAGAATATGGGATAAATATAAAAACTTCTTGGAGAATAAAACACCACTTTGGCTTTCACCTTTGGAAGCCATAGTGGTGAAAAAGAAAAATATGATGGAAAGTTGGGCGACATAGAAATTTGCTAAGAGAGGAGCGTGGAGAACTTAAATTTAAAAAGTTTAAGGATTTGTCTGGGATGTTAACAACATGGTTGCAATATTATCATTTGAAAAAATATTTTAAAAGGATATGAAGTGGGGGTTTGGGGAACATCACAACTAGAGAGAGACCTGTTAAACTGTAATGTTAAAGTGATGTCTAAAATGTGTAAGATGCCATTGGAATGGTAGACAAAAGACGAACAAGTGAAATCTTCAATGATACACTGGGCAATTGATATTGGTCATAATATAGAAATGGAAGCATGGGAACGATTATGGAATATGGATATAAAATTTACAGCATGTTATGGTTTAAGAGAAAATTATATGTTATATAGATGGTACCTAACACCTAACACCTAGTAGATTGGCACAAATGTATAAATCAAAATCAAATAAGTGTTGGAAATGTAAAGAGAAAAAAGGTGCATTTTTCCATATGTGGTGGTCTTGTAATAAGGTCAAAGCTTACTGGGAAATGATATATAATGAATTGAAAAAGATGTTTAAGATTTGTAAAAAAAAAACCAACCAGAAGCTTTTCTCTTGGGAATTATGGGAGCTGAACTACCTAAACAGTATAGAAATTTATTTATGTATGCAACCACAGCTGCAAGAATGTTATTTGTCCAAAAATGGAAGGAATAAGATGTCCCAATGAGAGAAGAATAGATACAGAAACTAATGGAGTATGCAGAAATGGCAAAACTTACCGGAAGAATAAGAAATCAAGATAACAAACTTCTTAGAAAGGAATGGAAATGGTTTATTGAGTACTTACAAACAAACTGTAAACAAATCTAGACACTGGCAGGTTTATTGCAAAAACTTGCAGTTTCAAAAATATATATGAGAATAGATAAATAAAAGAATAAGTTAAGATAATTTGAAGTATGCGGGAAAGATAAAAAATAAATGTAAAGAACCGCAGAAAGAGAGGGAAGGGAGTCAAAGTCGGAAATGTTAAAATTAAGGTTGAATAATTGTTGTAACGTATATAAATGAAAATTATATTTTTTTAAAAAATTAAACCCTGAGGCATAAGAAATAGATTCAATGGTAACACAAGAAATAGGTTGCAATGGGCTAGGTGTCCTAATGATCTGCCTAGAAGCCTAGCAGCTCATGCACTACTTGATTTTTGTCCCTTGTACCATTTGTGCTGCTGGACAGAAATGGGAACTACACACACCTCAAGCTGGGACGCTCATGCAGTTCCCCAAATACTCCTAGGCTGGGGAATTAGATGACATCCATGGGTCAATCCCATGCCTCTCTCTGATATAAAACTCCCATGTCTGGGCAAAGGGATGCCACTAACTAGATGATTTGCTCTGTGCTGCCAAACTACCCATCTTTAGATTGCCCTTCCCCGCCTATCTGCTGTTTAGGAGTTTACTGCCTGCCCACCAACCTCAAGATACTTGTGTCTCCTTGGCACACTGTCAGCAACTGAACTCAACTATCCTTGCATGCTCTGCCATCCAGGTGACTGATTGCTCTTCACTATCCAACATCCCCATCATCAGCATTATATTCAAACTCATCCCAGTCATAATCTCTCTTTCAATTGTTCTGCAGAGACAGGATTTCACCCCTTTGCTGGTTAGAGTCGCAAGCTACCTTTATCCCTGGCCCATTTATAATCCACTTGTTCTTGCACTTGCGTTCCCTTTTAATGCAGCACTCTCATTTCTCAACCAGATTAACCTCTCTGAGGTCCATCTCATGTTCTAACCTTTGTTCATGTAACTTCTTAATTCTTTTGATCCCCTGCTTTGCACCTGTCCCAATTTAAATTCACCCTTTTGGAATGTGTGAGGCCAAAATCATGCACGGCATTCCATTTGGCGACTCACTACTCCCTCATATTGTATATTCGCACCCTCTGAGACAGCACACGAACCAAAACACAGCCAATGCAGTTCTCCAGCCAAGGAATGTGTACAAAAATGCACAGACCACAGTAAACTGTGTGTAAAAATGCACATATTAGCAAACTTGATATACAAACATGGATTACATGGAAATTGCTTTGCAAAAATTATATTAGGCAAAGTTGTATATTAAAAGGTGTGAATTAGGAGAAATTCATACTGAAAGGTTGATGAATTTTCACAAGGACTTAAAAAATAATACTCACAAGCTGGTGTGGAAGGATAGAAATTCCAAACTGAAGATTGGGGAGAATGAGGAACTGAAAGGAACCAAAATTGACAGATTCACCCATCCCCAACATGATTACATTTAGCTTGAATTTTGGGCTATTCTTATTATTAACCCAACCTTCAACCCAATGTCTTTTCTCTTCCTCATGACCTCCTGGCTTTCATCAGCTGTAACCTTTATGGTTTACTTGTCTGCAACATGCTAGAAACTTGTGCTATTGAAAAACATACCTTTGAGGCTGGGCTCTATTATGTGGGTGTGGTTTGGGGAGAGAGGGATAAAATAAAGGCAAAATGTTGCAAACACATCCCTGTGTTGTTGCACAATACAAGCAGCTCAAGCAGAAACTGGGGTGGGGTGGTTTTAGGCCATGTTGAAGGAATTTTATTATTATTAGCTTTTACATTACCGTATTTTGTATTTTTATTGGAAACAGCTTCAATTGCCTTTAGGAAAAGAGGGCATAAATCATGGGTGGCTCTTCTCAATGCAGCTGGACTGCAATTCCCATCATCCTCAACCACTGGTCATGCTGCCTGGGGCTGATAGAAGTTGGAATCCAACAGCATCTTGAGGGTGACAGATTAGCTGCCTCTAGTAGATGTATTTAAACAAATATTTTTAAAAGATGAATGCATGGGAACTAAAATTCCTACTTATGCACTCTTAAGACTACAAAACCCATGATCCACTGCCACTCTAAATTAAATAACTGTGTACAAAAAATATGCACAACATGTGCATTGCCCTGTTTAGGGAAGCTTTTAATGGTTGATGTATTTTAATATTTGGTTGGAAGCCACCCAGAGTGGCTGGGGAAGCCCAGCCAGATGGACGGGGTATAAATAATAAATTATTATTATTATTATTATTATTAACCCAGCATGACAGGCCCATTTGAAATCCCCAAGGGTTACTGCATTTCCTACAGCATTTCAGTGCTTGGGCAAATTAGAAATTCCTCCTAAGGAACTGATATATCCCTGGCGTAAACAAACAAACAAATATGATACTGCTACTCCAAATGCACGCACACATACACACACGCACAGTCTCTTTGTCTTTAAAGCCCACAACACACACAGAGCTCTCTTTGCTCTGACAGCTTTTATGATCTTTCAAATTGCTTGTGCAATTGCAATTGTTCATCTTCTGTCAAAACACTAGGAAATAAGTTCTCTCTGCAGTGGCAGATTCTTAATGGGAAAGAGGGATTAGCAGCAGCTTAATATGAATCCAGAGTCCACTTCATCATTTAAGTCAATGCCATGTGGGAACCTGGGATTCAGGTGGCCGTCTGCCCTCCCTTCCATTGATCCTCTTCTAACGTCTTAATGAGAAGCAGTAGAACCAGAAGAGGGAGGGGAGGTCAGCTTAGAAGCAGTGCGATCCGCAAAGCATTTAAACCAGAAAACTTGCCCATCACAGAGCTTAGTTCCGCTGAAGTTAGAGCAAACAAGCTTTCTGGGTGTCCATCAAGCCTTTCCATTCACAGAATGTCTACAGCTCTTGTCACAATAACACTGAAACATTAATATAAAATAACATGCCAATCTCTCCCACAGGTCTCGGTAATAACTTGCTATTTATAGACTTCACATTTGTGTTGCAAAGTGATCCAAAATGAATGGTGTTTTTTTTTTTCCAAATCTCCAGCACTGAAGACATTTTTATTTAAAGGTATTTTTAAAAAATGATCTCCTCCTCCTTTGGGAATGTTGGTGATTTGAAATTACTTTTATTAATGTGACCGGCTTCAAGTAATTCACAAAGCACATCCAATTTGCATGAATCGCACCTATAATGTATAATTAAATAGTCTATAAATTTGCCATTCGGAAAACCACAATATAACAAAATAATCAATGTTTGAAAGCTAAAATCAGATTGCATTCTCAATCCCCACCCGACAAGATTCCCAGACGCAATTTTCACAGAGCCCCTTTTTGAAAGAAGTGGCAAAGAGGCAGTCATTATGGTGGATCATTATGGAAGATGCTCCCTAGATTCAAATCTTGGGTTAGGCAGGCACTATATCTTGTCTTTACGAGGTTTATTTTGAACATGATGAAATCAGTGTAGCAGCAATTCAGCCTAGCAGAGCAATTGATGCTCCAGAAAGGAAGTGGGGGTGGGGGGGTGTTTCATGATAAGAGGGCATGAGCAATCCTGCAGCCAGCTCCAAACTCCTTCAGTGCGGTTCCAAGGACAGGAAGAACAAAAAAATTTAACAAAACCCACAACAATCCTACTGAAACAGAAAATTGAAAGGAATGAGATGAAGAAGCAGCAGGGGCAGTGGGGGGGGCAGCGGTAATGACATGGAATAAATTGCCAGGCAGACCCTTCATCAGCAAATTCTCACACTGACCACAGCAAAAAAAAACACCACTGGGCTAATGAAACATTTGTAAGTTGTGCATCATCAGTCACAGGGTTGGGTGGGTTCCTTGCCTCCCCCCCCCCCCATAAAAATTGCTAAGCTAGTGCTACAGGAATATTGATGTTGGTTTCCAACGGTTATTGGTTTAACTAGAAAGCGACGAGTCTTAAATTCAATTATCTCCTGTGAGCTATTCTATTCTGTATTATAGCACAGACCTGGGTCAGCTGCTGACAAGGAAAATTGTGCAGTCACAAAGTAGCGGAAGACTGGAGAAGGCAGGAGCAGCCAATGTATTGGCGCCCCCCCATATGTGGTCAGACTCCGGCTCCCATCATCCCTGACCATTGACTGAGCTAATCTGCACTGATCTCTCAGCCGCCTCACCTGTCTCTCCCTCCCAGCAAACAACAGCAACCCACCTGCAGGAAGTTAGCAAGCCACTCCTGGCTCACATCCCTATTGAAGCAACATCCACAGTGCCTAGGAAAACCTCCCAGGTCTTGCAGAGCTTGTCCTCTTTCAGCTTTCTCTGACTGGCTCCCTGGAACCCAAGATCTGTTGCCGTTTATGCATTTATACTTATGGGCCACTCGTCGCCAAATTTCTCTGCGACGGGTTATAAAAACATCACATACAAAGTAAGTACAAGGTATATAACTGAAATAATAAAATTAAAGCCTCAGAAACAGTCAATATCAGAATATCAAAACAGCAACACAGAACTCCAGAGCAATGCAGCAAGGCAGGAAGAGAGAAGAATCACCCACTCAACCGAAGATGTGTATCTTGCCCAATTGTCAAAAAGCAGCAATGATGCAAGATGCACCTCAGAAAGGAGGTCATTCGACAACCTGGGGGCCACCACAGAGAAGGCCCTCTAATGTACCATCACTGCTTGAACCCCAAAGGATGGTCTCACTGTGATCTGGGCCTCCCCTGCTGATCTTAATGCCAGTCCATTTTTAGTCAATGCTGGACAGCTCCAGATAAAAGGAGAGATAAAAGAAAGTACAGTCATTCCTCATGTTACGTTTGCTTCATGTTACGTTCTTTCAGGTTATGTCCCGTGGCGACCCGGAAGTACCGGAAAGGGTTACTTCCTGGTTTCGCCACTCACACATGCGCAGAAGTGCAAAATGACATCACGCGCATGCGCAGAAGTGGCAAATCGAAACCCACGCATGCGCAGACAGGCCGCTGTGGGTTGCGCTCTTTTCATGTTGCGAACAGGCCTCCAGAATGGATCCCATTCGCAACCAGAGGTACCACTGTACTCCTTCACACAGCACATACCAGTAGTTCAAACTGCAGAACTTGGTAGTTTGCAGTGATGGTCACCAGCCTAGAAAGCTTTAAAAGTGGTTTAGACAAATTCAGGGAGGAGAGGGCTATTGAAGGCTACTAGACATGATGGCTATGGTCTGCTTCTACAGTTGGAGGCAGTAATGCTTCAGAACACCAGGGGCTGGAATATCCAGGAGGGGAGATTGCTCCTGTGCTCAGGTACTATTTGTTAGTTTCCCACTGCCATCTTGTTGGCAGGATACTTGACTTGGTCAGCCACTGGTCTGATCCAGCAGGCTCTTCTTATGCTCCAAGTCCAGCAAAAGCATCAAGCTCTATTCAAGCCTTTCTCCACATCCCAGCGATTACATAGAATGACATATATAAGTATCACTACAGTGTTATCTCATGGGGTCCAATTATGGCCTGTTTTGCTACTTGTCAGTTGGGATCTCATTATCATTCAGTGTGTGAGGCACCAAGAGCTGTTCAGATGAGTTGGCTTCACGGTGGATGAAAAGCCTTAAGTTATCCCAGTTCTGCTCTCTGTCTCGACACGGTCACACTACCTGCTCTGTCCACTTCTCTGATGGCATGTAACCACTTTGCATCCCACTGCTTTGTCAAATGTGGCTCCATCACCTGTCACTCTAGGTTGGCTGTTAATGCTATAAAAATTGCAATGTCATGCCAGATCATCCGTTCCTGTTCCCAATCCCAACGTATATTAGTTCCTAGGAATGGGCCAGCAGTACACTGCGATGCAGTTAAGGGCTTTCGAAGTCTTACATAAAACTTCACTTAATCAATGCATATACTTGGTTCTTATCAGGCACAAAGGAACGCATTCAATCATAGCAAGGCAGCCCTGAAGGTGACTTGCAAAAGGGTAATTGAATTGAGCTTGTGACCTCTCTCCCTTTCCGTGGTATTTCTTCATCATGTAAATAGAGCTGCTGCCAATCTCAGAAAGGGAGGCTAGCAGGTTTGGACCAAGCCAACATTTTCCTGATATGCCCATTGCAAAGAAGACCCAGACAATTCACATGGCAGCACTGAGGGTAGTAGGGGCCATGAGAAATGCATTCTCCATGACTCCTAGTGGTTCTGGATGCTGTTGAAAATGCCCAGAAGAATTTAATGCTTAGCTAATAGATGTCTCAATAGAAATCCTTGCCGAAGTGACCAAAACGATTTGGAGATTGTAGGAAGAGAACTCCAGACCCTGTTGCACTCCTGAATATGTATCGAGAGAATGTTAAAGCCCAGACTTTGGAAGTTTTGAAAAGAAACCATGTTCTCCAAGACCATTCCCAACTAACTGAGATAAAGTGGGAGAACTTGCCCGTTACTAGTTGCAAAGGCTTACAAATATGTCCCCCAGTTTGCTATTTTCACATGGTTATTAGGAATTCAGACAGACATCTCAGAGGCCAAATTGGACCACTGGTTGGCCAAGATAGGCCCATAGCCAGAAAGCTCCCCTCTCATGACTTACAGGAATGCATCAGAATGCTAGTTCTGAACATTTTGAGGAAACCATGGGGTTTTCAAGAAATATGAAAAAGCCCCTCCCTCAGATCAGGAATCATGTAGTGAGCACTATCTATTGCTGGACTTGGAAGGTGGTAGACTCTTCTTCATTGGAGGTTTTTACAGAGGTCAGGGTTTTTTTAGTGGGGATTCCTTCATTTCAGGGGGTTGGACTAGATGACCCTCAGAGCCCCTTCCAACTCAGCAATTCTATGATTCTATAACTGATTTATTGGATTTCTTACATACCCTTCACATCCTAGGGTGGGTTATAATAATATGCAAATACAGTATTAACGTCAGTTAAAAACAACTTAAAATCAGAAGAATAGTGTGGGCCTTAAAATATAATATATATCAGATGTCAAAGGCCAGGGTATAAAGAGGTGCATCTTCAGCCTATGATGGAAACAAACTATGATGTCGCAGTGCCCGTCGGATCTAGCTACATGACAACATCACTGTAGGCTCTGTCCATTTACTAGTACATGCGAGGGAGTAGCAGGGAGAACTCAGGGACAGAAACTGGATTGAGAGCTGCCCCTGCTCTATGCCCCAGGTGAGCCACTGAGAATCAAACACCACTTTTTCATTTGCACAGCTCCATCCTGGATTCCATTTCTAAGTCGTGCTGGAGTGTGATGAAATGTCAGGGACCGGCTTAGAGAGAAAGAGAGAGAAGAGACTATTAATTTGTTTCCTGAGCTGTTTTTTAAGGTGCTATAAAATGTGCTTTACAGTAAGTACAAGTGGGACCTGTGACAAAATGTTGCGATGTACTCTTACCTGCTAATAGGAGTGCTTCTGTTCAGGGTTCAAGTCAGCAAGCCGTGCACTTTTCCAGGCTATTCCATCCTTTCCACCCTACATAGGCCAGTTTCCCTCCCCACCCACATTCCTTGGTTGCTGAGCATTCTCAGTCCTCACTGGGCTCTTCTGCAAGGGGGCTGACCCCTGGCAGGGTGCAAATGCACACACATGTACACAAATTGCACTCCTGAAAACCTCACGACTCACCCGAGGGTCTGATTGCTCCCCCTCGTTTCTCAGTGGCCCCTTTTGGGCACCATTTCCAACAACCCTCTCCTCCCGAATTCCCTTTTAGAACTGAGCAAGGGCAGCCTCCTCAGCCCTGATGGGTCATTTGTATTCTCAATATCAAAGATAGGGAACCGAGGCCGAGAGAACGAATAATGGAAGGGAACAGATGGATTAAACATGAAGCTCACCGGATACTGCGAGGGGAAGCGCTGCTTTCTGATCAATTGCGATGGCTCGTGAATTCAAAGGAGACCACAGAGCTCATCATATAAGCGGCGCTTCAAAAAGCTGCTTTTGCTAAGCTGATAATAGAAGCAGTGGCCTCTTGTTCTGGCATTTTAATGACTGGCTGGATGAAAGGTCTCCAGGATCTCCTCTAAGGCAATAATTAACCTCAGGGGGGGAAATGGCCTCCCTGCAGATGACTGCTATTTATGTGTAGGGGTTCTATTTACGGGCAGAAGAATTACTTGATTCCCTGACACTGTGCATAGAAGTGGAAGTTGTTTGCATATATGCCATTGGACATCAGGCCTTTGGGCAGGGAGGCTGTTTTTCCTTCCATCATAATTTCCCTGTATCTGTGATAATGATGGCACAGTGGGGGAGAGAACATTCAAAACACTATTATACCATGGTCCCGTCCCCCCATTCTTCTTGCAATGGTAGTTTGCTAAGGGTACTGAGAGTTGTCAGGAGACCCTGTATTCCACTCACGGAACTACAATTCCCAGAATTCCCTGGGAAGAGGGTTGTCCATTGAACCCTTTAGGGAGTCAGTAGATAAACAGGCAGTGGCAGCAAGAAGGAAAGGGAAAAGAGCCAGGAGGTTTTGAGAGTCCACAGTGGGGACCTGAAATGGTGTGGGCCTTGGCAGGTGCCCAACAATGTTGACTTTTGAAGTTGGCTCTGATATTGCCTTTGACTAAAAGCACCCAATGATACACCCAATTCAATACTGTCTATGAAAGGGATGGGGAACATGAGGCCTTACCAATGTCATTGGATTTCAACTCCAATCAGCCCCAGACAGTATGGCCAAGAGTCAAAGATGTTGAGAGCTGTAGTACAGTGATATCTGGAAGACCACATGTTCCCCATTCCTTGTCTATACTAACCAGTTCTTTAGGGCTTCGTGCTTGGTTTCTATCAGTCCTGCCTAGAGATGCTAAGAATTGAACCTGCGATCTTCCATACATACAAAGCATATGCTCTACCACCCTGTGTGGCTGGCCAGTACAGTGGTACCTCTGGTTAAGAACTTAATTCGTTCTGGAGGTCCGTTCTTTACCTGAAACCATTCTTAACCTGAGGTACCACTTTAGCTAATGGGGCCTCCCGCTGCTGCCGTGATTTCTGTTCTCACCCTGAGGTAAAGTTCTTAACCTGAGGTACAACTTCCGGGTTAGAGGAGTCTGTAACCTGAAGCGTTTGTAACCCAAAGCGTTTGTAACCCGAGGTACCACGGTACATCATGCTGAATATTTGTCAATGTATGTAGCAGTAGAGGCACAGATGATTGGCTCACTGTGGGCAGAGAACAGACACACAAAGGCTCTTTCAGATCTTTCCCTGCAATTAGGGAAATAAGACGGCATCATTTTCTGTTCCTCCCCATATTTGTCTCGTGCAGCACTATTTCCATTCTGCTTCAGTTCATCTTCCACCAAAAACTACATCATTCATCATGCTGTCCACATAACTTACATAAATCAGATGCATAAATTAGATGGTTATGTTGTCACAATGTAGTCTACCCCATTCATTTCAATGGAAAGGCGGCACAATGTAAAAATGTAATCAATTGCATATCGTTTGGGGACTGAAAGCAACAACAGCAGCAAATCCTAATGTATTTTTAGACATGGAATGAATAAGTGAACACCAGTGATTTTCGCTCCCATTTCCACTTTTGTCAGAATTCTCCAGCATACCTACCTTCAACCAAGGATCATAAGAATAGGCCCTCTCAGAGGAAGCTTCATCCCATGGGAAATTCCACATTCCCTTGGGACTTGCGGAAAACCCATTTCCACAACATCCCCATGTTTCATCTAGCATGTGTGGATATTTGTGATACACTCCTACCCACCCCCCAGCCCCGTTCCTCCTTCTCAAAAGGGGCAAGAGGCAAGGAATGAAAGCCGTCAAACACTCTGGGCAGCATGCCTGACACAGATCAATGCATGAATACCACACAGGCTCAGTGGCACTTACCCCATTTAGATGCAAGCAAATTAAAAGAGAAGAAGAATTCAGCCTTCCTTGCTTCTCTATCACCTACAGCTGACTTATGCCTCCTATAAAGAGACTTTGAAGTCTTGCAGAAGGAACTGGTCAGGCAGCTCCCAACAGAATGTAGAAGATGGCCTCTTAATATTTAGAATGCAGAAAGCACTGGCATATAGGCAGGGGAACAGCAGGGCTAGAACAATAAACCCAGTTGTCTATGAGGCCAAGTTTCTCATATGCATGGGGAAAGGCCATAGCTCACTGGTAGAGCAGCTGCTTGCATGCAAGGTCCCCCGTGTCTCCAGGTAGGGCTTGGAATGTCTCTGCCAGAAACCACGGCTAGTCAGGGTAGACAATTCTGAGTTAGATGAAGTGTTGGTGTGATGGTGACTCAGTATAAAGCAGATTCCTATGTTTTATAGTTTATCAAAATGTCATGCCAACCAGTCTTGGGGATCTGAACAGCATAAGCCTATAGATGTAAGCCCCACTATGTTCAGTTGGTCTTATTCTCAGGTTGTAAACTATTATCAGGACCAGCATCTAGAGCCGGCACATTTTAGGCATCTGCCAAGGACTCATACAGCCATAGGGGGAGGCACTGACAAGAGACCCCCGGACCCGATTCAGGAAGGAGGGAGGCTTACTTGGGGGGCATGGATGACCCTCCAAAACCAGGAACCAACATAGATTATTGTGCAGGTCTGATGTTGATGGTTTTGCCATGAAGTGCGTCTCAACGCAGCTCTGGATATGTGAAAGAATACAGAGTTATCTGTAAGGACTGAGGGAACCATGGCCAACATGGTCAAGGAAACTGAAGGACTCTGTGAGAGATGTGGCCCCAATGAGCTCTTGACAACCAAAGTGGATGCTCCTTGAAAAACCTCTTCACCAGTCTTGTGCTTTCTTATAAATCACTGAACATTCAAGGTTCCAGGAAAAACAATTCTGCATTCATGCCAACCTAGAAGATACCTGGTAGGCAATATAAACTGATGGTCCCTGACATTCAAAACAAATGTATCTCATAGACGATTCCACTGTTGAACTGCCTGGTCAGTGGGCAGCTATTCATCATAGCCACATATCACAAGGAAGATGTGCACTTCCGATGCAGACCAAGGATGAGCCACAGTGCAATTGCAGAGGCAACTGGAGGAGACCATCAATCACAATGCAACCATGTATCTTCAGATCAATGGCAGCGCCCTGGGCACTCACATGGCTCCACAGGATGCCAACACATTTGTGAATGACTTAGGACAGTGCTTTCAACTCCTGCCTCCAAAAGTCTCTCCTTGGCCTGAGATAAAAATGTCATCAATGTATCCACTGGGACTTCAACCATTGTCATCCAGCCATCAACCTGGACCGTTTCACAAAACAGGTGCACCATGCAACAGCACAATGGACACATCCATTATCATCTTATATCAGAAGTCTATGAACCATTACATACACTCAGTTTCCAACCAGGTCACACTATGAATTCCATCATCTACATGGGATGTGCACAGGTCCCCAGGTTTGCCTTGTATCTGAGCATTTAAAAAAAAAAAAATCTGAACTGCTTCTCTGTGTCTTCTCTGCTTCAAGCTCTGTTTTGGGTCCCTCTCAAAAGTCTTGGGCAGTAACAGTTAGCAGGGGCAGGGCAGGGCAGCACGGCTTACAAGGCTTCCCAGTGTTGAGGCAGTAGCCAGTTAATGAGAGAGAGAAAGGCAAAGTAGTGTGGAAATCAGCACAGTGTAGTTTCAGCATCAGAAGCATCAGATTGGCTCTGCCACCGCACCTGCACTGCACCAAACTTCCCATCACCTCGCACTCCCCCCCCCACCCGCCGGTAACCCACAGCAGCCCCAGTATTGGCAGTGCAGTCACAACCCACTGTGCAATTGCCATCACTACTGACCTTGAGTAATAGGCCACTTTTCACTTCCAGACAAGTCTCCAAATGGAAAACAGCGAGTCATCAGCAACAACAGGCCACAGAAGAGACCCCAAAATACTGAGGCCTGCTCCTGCAACAGACTCTGTCCACATTTCTACTTGGGCAACAGTATTAGGCAACACCAGAGGTTTGTTCAGCCATGTGATATATATCAGCTATCATCTCTGCCAGAAATAATGTTCCGTATTTTACATAGGCAAATTGGTCGGTCCCATCAGAAAAGAATCAATAGATACAAATCTGACTTCAAAAAGGCAATATTCAGAAACTGGTAAGAGATCATTTCAACCTACCAGGACACTCTGCTTCTGAACTTAAGTCAATCATAGTCAAACAAAGGAATTTTAGAGGAAGACTTGAGGATGAAACTGATGAATGACAATTCATTAAGAAGTTCTGTTCTGTTCATTTGGGTCTGAATATAGATAGTGTTTTCCTGTCCCAGTACAGGTATCAATTAACTCAGCATTGTAATCATTTATGTTGAAAAGAATCACTGTGGCTATTTTTATACATTTAAACTTTAATTGAATTCCTGCTAACTGTAGTTCCCAATCCTCTGATCTATCAAATATGAATTTGCCTTATCCTTTTTTTTTAAAAAAGAGTTATTTCTATCCATCTATAATGCTGGTGATTGTGAGACCAGTGCAGACCATGATATCTACATAGCAGAAATTCCCTTCTCAGATCTCTTTTTAGAGCAGCATAACAAAAAAGTAGTACACTCTTCTCTTTCCCATTTCTAGTGCCCTTTAACTATTATTGGACTCCAACTCCCATTAGTCTCCACCAGCACTACAAATGGTCCGAAAGATGGGAGTTGGAACTAAGGACATCTGAAGGACACCAGGTTAAAGGATTTTGCATAACAACTGGCCAATAGGATGCATCACAAAAATGTCTGGATCCTTGGAAAGACCTCTGGGAGTCACTCTTTTGGGATCTGTTAGAAATATATTTCCAAATATGTTTCTTCTATAAAATCTACCTAGGTTCCAAAACTCAACTATCAATATCTAGGTTACATTGATAGCTGTTGTGGAGTAAATAAATTTGCAAATCTTACATCGGTAGGAGTGTCTGTGTGTGTAGAGGGGAATTATGCCTTTCGCTATTTGTGTGTGATTGATCAGTCTGAAAGAGCCTCTTATTGAAGAAGAGTTACCTCTCCACAGCAAAAAAAAGGGGGGGGAAGCAATTGACTGCTTTGTCTTCTTCTAACTAACTAGATCATAAGAACATAAGAGAAGCCCTTGTGTATCAGGCCAATGGCCCATCTAATTCCGAATCCTGTTCTCACAGTGGCCAACTAGATGTCTATGGGAAGTTCACAAGCAGGAGATGAGTGCAGCAGCAATATCCCCACTTGTGTGATATTTCCCTCCTGTTTTGGCATCCTGCAAAGATAGAAAGTTATGGACTGAAAAATGCCTCAGGTAAATACATCCTCTCATATTTAACAGATGCAATGGAAAGTGGGGATGACACACTGAACTTGAAGGAGAGAACAAAATGAATTTACTGTCTGTGCCTGGTGGATAGCAGGCACGAGACTCAACTGATGTACTATTCACCTCCAAGCTGGTTTGAAGGAAAAGCAAGGGCACTAGTTTATTGGGAATGAGAGGGTGATTAAAAGGGCTCTGTCAAGAAATACAAACATAATGCAAGATTGATTGCAAATCTGTTAAACGACATCTAATTTCTTCACCACTACCCTCCACATGCCACTTCCTCTTCATTACAAACTTGTCCCTCCAGGATTGTCTTCACACAGCAGATGGACTGTTTTTATCAGGGGTGTATTTTCCCCCCAATCACAAGATTTGGTTCAGTCCCCACTTGAACACTTAGAAAAAAAATCAAGATTTAGTTCAAAGTGCTTCGGAGGCTGCCCAGTACAGCTTGAGGTCTGCATCTGAATCCAGATTCAGAAAAATGAAGCTTCATACCTCCCCTGCTCACTGTTATGGGAAAATTTTCAAAATGGCTATAACTTTCCCTCTGTTTTAACAGAAGTAGATGAAATTTGCAAGCAAAGTAGCCCTTCCTAAGTGGGTGGTTTTTATCAAGTTATAGACAAATGGTCCATCTTGCATGCATGTCAGTCACATCCGGATGCAACCCAATCTGTTTCTGTTCTGCTCAGGGTCTTTCCAGTTTGACTTGTTAATCAGGTCTGAAATTCTGTCATCCCCCACCCACCCACCATTGACTATAATGGGGAATCTAAAATTGCTTTTGTTCACTTTCATAGAAATGGGTGGAATTTGAAGGCAAATAATACCTTTCACAGTGGGTGATGACAAATTAAAGGCAGATTTTTAAGTGAAGAACCTTTCAGGTTTTATGTTTGTTTGCTTTTTTAATAATAAAAAAAACCCAGAAAGTCTGTAATAGTTGGATGCAGTTTGCAGGCAGGGTTACCCCCTCTGAGTAGAAGGAGCTGACAAATGGGATCCTCCTTATTGAGGGTTCTGGTTGCACGTGGGCCCCTAGGACACCCCTGCAAGGGTTAAATTTTGTTAGGGGCGTAACTAAGCCTTAGCTCCCGGCCCAGGGATCACACCAGGCTGTTTGGGCCAATTGCATGAGGTGGCATGATTCCCGGGGTCTGTAAATGTGGCAATGCAACTTAATTTGGGGCACTTGCCTCGTGCTGTGGGACACCCACCCTCCCTCCCTGATGTTAGGCAGTGTTGCTTCAGCCTTGCTCTAGATTGGGTCACCTGTTTGGAACAGGGGATAGGAATTTTTCCATTTGGCAGATTGGCTAAAGCCACTTGGTTTTCACCTACCCCCTCAGCAATTGTCACAACTTGTAAGGTTTGGCAGTTAGGCATTGGCTTATGGGAATGTGGGGGAGGGGAGGTGCGGCCATGACCTGCCCCTCCAGGAATAGGGTATTCCGGTAAAGGAATCTGGGGATCCTGGATGTAGTCCAAAGTCCGCTTGAGGGGCTAGGGCCATGCCAGGACCAGAGGAGCAAACTAAAACCCCAAGGGAAAAAAAACATTGAGAAATGAATTTAAAAACAGCAAACAGACACACACAGAAGCAGTGGGTGGGAAACTCAAGAGAAGTTTGCACAAAGCAAAAGAAAATGAAGATAAAGCAAATCATTAAAGTAGGTGTTGTTTGTTGGAAGACAGGGGGATTAGAATAAAGAGAAACAAATAAATCGCACAAAAAGCTGTGCAACTGAATAGAGGGAGAGAGAAATGGAATGGCCCTACACTGAGCTCTCACAAATGCTTGCAAAACAACAAGCAAACCAACGCAAACCGGGCAGGAAGAAAAGAGAGAGAAATAGTGGAATGGAAAGCAAATCAACTGAAGCAGTGATTTGTTTAAGCATTCACAAGGAAGCAGAAAGTGATTGGGAGGGAGGCCAATAGTCCATTACTCTTCTGCATGCCATCGTACCCCAGGCTGGAGTCACAGAAGACCAATGAGCACATGAAAAGCAAATGTCTTCATATTCCTCCTCCCCAAAATCCCTGTGATTGGAGTGCAGTGGGAAAGCAATTCTATGTCATTAAAACTTGGACCAGACCATCAAAGTGAAACTCCCCCACACCAGAAATAGTGACCTGCTTTGAGAACTTTACCTTGGTCTAAGAACGGAATCCGAATGGTGGAAGGGCACCAGCAGTGGGAGGCCTCATTAGGGAAAGCGCACCTCAGTTTAAGAACTGTTTCGGTTGAAGAACGGACTTCCGGAATGGATTAAGTTCATAAACCAAGGTACCACTGTATCTGTACTTCATTTGAATTGATTTTATTATGTGCTGTTATTTTTAAACAGTATGTGTGCTTTTTTTGCGATGGTAATCACTGTTGTGGCATCACCTCTTTCTCGCTGCCATTGGCAGACATTTGGTGCTGGCCCCTCTGGCATTTTGACTTAGGTCTTGGCGCCTCGTATTTTACTGCCAAAAGACAGATAGATAGTTTTTTTAAACATTTTTTAATATCTGTAACTGTTTCATATGTGTTTTTGTTATATTGTGAATAACATTGGGATACTTCATGAAAAGTGATACATTAATACAATAAAATAGTAATAGTAATAGGCACCACTTGCATGCACCTCCAATAGTTATAGCCAATTCCTTTATTGACGTGAAGTTTTGCTCCTTTGTTCAAACAAGTGAAATCCATCTATTGAAGAGCCAGCTGAATTGTGCTTGGCCTCATTCATCACCAGTGAAATTGTCAGCAAAGCTATAAATGAAGGCTCTTTCTTCCCAGAGATGATGCATGAAGCAGAGAGGACTCAAATTTGCATTTGAAGAGCTGGCAATTAGAAAGATTACTTTTTTTGGACTAAGTACATTCAATATGGAAGCTAGGGAAGGAGAATATGGAATTTTCTGTAGGGTCTTTTTATAGAGTTATTTTGGTATTTTCTCCCCATGGGACAAAGCTGCTCATTGCTTCTTCCCACACCTCATCCATGAATACTGGTGTTGCAGAGTGAGGAGGCAAACACCTGAGAATCATGGAATTATAAAACTGGAAGGGTCCTTGAAGATCATCTAGTTGAATCCCTTCCTCGGTGCTGGGTCTGCAATGCAAGATGAAACTTAGGCCAGTCTTCTCACACACACACACACACACACACACACACACACGTCAGTCAGACAGTGAAGACTCAGCACTGTTTATTAACTACTCATTATTTTCTTAACCTTAATCTTAAAAAGATTAATATCCTTAATCTTAAAAAGATTAATATCCTTAATCTTAAAAAGCAGAGACATCACCTTGCCAACAAAGGTCCATATAGTAAAAGCTATGGTTTTCCCAGTAGTGATGTATGGAAGTGAGAGCTGAACCATAAAAAAGGCTGATCGCCGAAGAATTGATGCTTTTGAATTATGGTGCCTGGAGGAGACTCTTGAGAGTCCCATGGATTGCAAGAAGATCAAACCTCTCCATTCTTAAGGAAATCAGCCCTGAGTGCTCACTGGAAGGACAGATCCTGAAGCTGAGGCTCCAATACTTTGGCCACCTCATGAGAAGAGAAGACTCCCTGGAAAAGACCCTGATGTTGGGAAAGATAGAGGGCACAAGGAGAAGGGGACGACAGAGGACGAGATGGTTGGATAGTGTCTTCGAAGCTACCAGCATGAGATTGACCAAACTGCGGGAGGCAGTGGAAGACAGAAGTGCCTGGCGTGCTCTTGTCCATGGGGTCACGAAGAGTTGGACACGGCTAAACGACTAAACAACAACAACATTTTCTTAACCACTTGTTAAGAAAGAGCCAGTGAGACATGTCACGTTGAGAGGGCTGAAGGCAGAAAATTATCCACAGATAATTGCAACACATATCCTTTATGAGGAATCTGTCTCTGGAAGTTTGCCAGGCTCCCCTCAGTAGGAGCTCTGAACACTGGTCACGCAACTGGGCAGCGGTTTAATGAAGTGAGCGCTTCAGGTTGCCAACCGACTGGTGCCAATCCAGGAAACCTTGTTGCAATGCACAGAGTTGGAAATGAAGCCCCTTTGTTTCCTATGAACATGGGGGTTCCTTTTCCTAATGGGCATCTCTAGAGAGATGCTGAAAGATAATCAGCAAGTTGATGTACTTCCCTGGAACAAAGAAAGGAAGAAACAGGCCAGTGGCGGGGAAGAAAAGCAGTCTTCCCGACTGCTGTGCTGTTGCTTTGTACAGAAATAAGGGGGTTAATTGCAATCCGTTCACTGCTGACATGTGCACTAAACATACTTGGTTCAACACGAAAATTTGCCCTATAAAACAATCCAGGTTTGCTCTCATTTTCACCATCGCACTCTTTGATAAAAGAGCTACTGCTGACAACTCAACAACGGAGCATTAGCTTTGGCTGAGAAAATCACAAAAGGAAGTATTAAAGTCCTAATGGGAGGAATCCCAGTTGTGTGCTAGAACATGATATCAGTTCTGTTATGGGGAAAGCACAAACACAAATATCTAGGACAACCAGTGAAGTACAGCATAGCAGATAGAAGCCTAGGCTAGGAAGCCTGGAAACACATCCTAGGTCAGGGTAAGTCCCCATAAGCAGTCATGCTCTATTATCGCTGACCACTGGCTAAGCCGCCTGTGGATGATGGGAGTTGTAGTCCAAGAATATGTGGGCGCCAAGGGTTGAAGGACACTGCAATAGCTCATGCATAAAATAATGTGCCTTGGTCAAATGATCTCTCAAGCTTAACCCACCCGAAACTGTTGCTGTGATAGCACCACGGAAGCCTGGAGTGACTGAGCTAGACCACTGGTTGATATAACCCACCCCTGGCCTTGTCCAGGGGTGGACACCATCATGCCCTCCTAGATTTTGTTGGGTTGCAGCAGTGTGGTGTTCTCCTAGATGGGCTACTGTCCCACACTGATGAAGCCCATCCACCCCTCACTTCCCTCTATAGCACATGCAGAATCCACCTTCTTGACATTTGGACCCACTATTGGTCTTGTCCACTTAATCCACCAGAGCCTGTCTTTGCATGCAGGAGAAGTCCCTAACTCAAAGAGTGTTTGAGACCCATCAGCTACCCTCGCCTGGTTTAGCCGGCCAGTCAAAGCTGTCCTGGGGTATAGCCACTGTTGCATGCTGACAACTTCTAGGAGCCACAGGTGAGAGCTGAGTGCATGGTGGGGACCAAAGGTGGACAATCTACCCCAGAAGGAGCACAACGTGTCCCCCACCAGAGGTACTACACATCCCCTAACATCCCATAAACCCCATAGACTACTGTACAAAGGTAAAATTCACATTTGTTTCTCCATCCACCTTTGCCCCACCCAGCACCTGGGTGTGGCCCTCAGCAGGCTGCTTGGAATGGAATGCAGCTCTCAGACTGAAAAAGGTCCCACCTCTGCCTTTCATTTCCCCCCATTTCTGTGAAACCGAGGCAGTTGCTTAATGTATCCCCAGCTGATTCGCTACATCACCAAAGACAATGCCTTCGAAACTGTGTGCGAGCAAGCGGCCTGAATATTCAAACCAAAAATCCTCAGGAAGCTCCTAAAAATACAAATTAATCCTCTGGGGGCTCTCTTGGCCGAGACATATTGCTTCTCGCAGCTCATGAATTTATTAGTCCAAAAGAGGAGACGTGTCTCCTGGCACCAAGGGGTTAACAGGGAAGCTCCAGTAATTAAATTAACGGTAATAAGGAGCTCCCCAGTGCACAGTCTGGTAAATATCAAACCTATTTCTCTTCCAGGGTAAAATACGATCCAGAGATACACTGGAATGCTCTCCTCCTGCGGGGCTACACCTCCACGGTCTCAAATGTGTACACAGAAGGGGCAGGCATTTGCCTCCCGATTCCACAATTACTACTGTGAAAAATATATAGCAAAGCCTCAATATGGACCCATCAAGTCAAATGTAGAGTACAGTAAGATTGTCTTATGCAGGAGTTCACTTCCAAGTGTTCCACATATAGGGGGAAATGCATTTTCTGAAGCCCTTGGAACTAAACCCATGCAGAAACATCCGGAACCAGCGCACCAGCTCCAGAAACCCAGGATGCTCTCATGAGATCTCACAGCGGCATCCGAGTTCCCATGCGATCTCGCAGGAGGATCCCAGCCAGAGCCCATGAGAGGAAAGAGCCAAAAGCTTAAAAGCTTTTTTTACACCTGCAAAATCTGGTGCAAAAAGAGCTCTGCGCCTTGCTTCCTGAGCAAGGTCGCCTCCTCATGCTGGCTCTATATTTAACTTGTGGGATTTCAACCAGCCGGCCTTCAACCGTTAAACGTGCAAGTTAAATGTGCAAAAGATTCCATTGTACTGCATTGGAGCCTGCCACTTGCCACACACATGCAACCACATGTCTGTTCACTTGCAGGAGGCAACTTAAATACGATCAGGGGGTTTATCAGTTTCTTAATGGACTAGTTTGCATACCTGGTGTACTAGGAACATGGGAAGCTGCTTTATACCTAGTCAAATCATTAATCCATCTTGATCAGTGTTGTCTATACCAGCCGTCCACAACTTAATGGTCACCAGATCTTCTTGGGGCTACAACTCCCATAGTTTCTGAGCATTTTGTTGGCAGTCATGCCCATTTTCTGGGGCTACAGCAGGAGTGGGGAACCTATTATCCACTGGTTGTTATTGAACTACAGCTCCCATCATCCCTGACAATTGGCTATGCTAGCTGCTGCTGCTGGGGAGTGAAGTCCCACAACACCTGGAGGACTGCAGAGGGAAATCAGGGTGCCTTTCAGGACTGCCTTCTCACAGGAGGCAGGTGACTCGTGCGAGAGCACAGCCTCCGCAAAATGGGTGTCTTTGGGGGCCGCACTCTTGTGGGAACCAAAAGAGGTCATCTCATGATCCACTCAGAAGGCAGGATGGTTTTTGTAATTCCAGGATGTCCCGCTTGAAGTGGGACAGTTGAGGGATATGTAGCAAGCCAGACTGGTCTTAGACAAAAGCCCTACAACGTGTAACAAACCAAGACAGAAATGTAGCCCAACATCCAGGCATGGTAGCCCAACAGGAGCTTCATAACCTGCCTGGTTTTGATGCCTTTCCTGGGAGCTGTCAAGCTTGTGATGGGCCACCGTAGATCGCTTGTGGCCATCGCTCAGCCTGGAGGGTCACAAGTCTTTTTACAATGATGGTCACATATTATATCATTGAATTCTCCTATCTGCTCCCTGTAAACCTCTAAGGGTGAGAGGAGTGTGCTGTGTGGTTGTTGCAAAACAATTTTTTAATTGTCACAGCTTTGCTACCTTCTCACTGAGGGAGATCTCTTGAGTTGTGAATATGCACAAACAGGGTACAGGGCCCAGGTCATTTCCCGTCGGCCCAAAACATTTGACAACCCTGAACCTAAGCAAAATATTGCCCTCACAACATTAGAAACCACGCACTGGGCTCAAAATAATGCAGAGCTGCCCAACTTATGACCCACCTTGTCAAATGAAGCCCATTAGCCACCTATTAAGGCCTGTTGGGATCTTGCCTTGTTTTTGCAGTCCGAAGCAGGCAATAAAAAAGGAAAAGGCAAGAAGGTTTAACGAGTCCCCAGTGGCCACCCAAACATGGCTGGTGGGCTTCCTTTTCAGTTGGGTGGGTGACTAGTTGCGCAGGCCTGAAATCACAAAGTATGCCTACCTTTCTCATCTCTTTCCTTTCAAAGGAAAATCTTTGCAACATCTGATATTCCTGAGTGAGAGTTAAAAGTTCCTTACAACCAAAGAAAAGTACAAATTGTTCTCTTCGCTGGCAGGAGATAGTCTGTTTAGATGGGAGGCTAATTACCATGGAAATTAAATCAGCCATGGAAACCTCTCGCCTTCTGTACTCGTCAGACAAGATACAATCTGGCCCACTAAGATTCTCCAGAAAGGAGGAGGGTGGCCTCCTTCACAGTCATGTCAGGTTACGGAGGGCATTCTCTGGGACCTGGTGCAGTATCTGTGTGTCCTTCTTGTTCACTCTCAATTCAATATCCCTGGAACTTAAATAAGAGATTCTTTGGAAAGATTCACACCAACTTATTTTTCGCTTGGTGACTGGAGGATTGCAGGCAAAGACTGGGCTGTTTACCAGTATGTAAAATGAAGGATTCCTGGTCTGCTTCTTCCTGCCTCCCACCCCACCTTCCTCAGCCCCATAGCCTTCATAGACACAGGCATGCACACCAACAGCCTCAGCCAGCACACCCAGTGGTCGGGGATGCCAATCCTCTTAAGCCAGTAAGCCCATCAGGATTTTGAAACAGTGCACCAGTGAAAAAATGACTACCATTTGTGTGCCATAACACACAATTGCTCTAATCATAAACACGGATGAACATAAAAAGCCAGAGCTACTAACCAGAATAGTCCAAATATCAAATAATCCACGACCAACAGATTGCCACAAAGTTATGATAACCCCATGACACTCTCGCATGCGCTGCTCTTAATAACAGATGTCACATTTTACAGTAATTATAAATTTTATAAATAAACCTCACCATTTGAAAAAGCCACATGAAAATGACTCATGGACGCCCTTCACTGTTGAAATGTAAGATGAGGGCATGATTTGACAGGCATTCATTCATAACCTTTTACTTCCAGCGAGCAAAGTACCCCATTCAGAGCAGATGACAACCAGCTGGCATGAGACAAAGGTTGGATTCTGACATTGATTTCTGATGTGGCCAAGTGGTTTTTATCTGCCATCCTCCAAACCTTTAATATTAGCTCTGATGTAATCTCAATCTTCCTTGCCACTTTCAGCACAACTCCTGCATATTTACTCAAAAGTAATCCCCACTCGGTACAGTGGGGTTTACACCTCGGGGACTAGGATTTTCAGCCTTTCATACTTTGCTATCTGTTCTTTCATGGATATAGATATTTAGAAGGTGATGGGAAATATCTGCCAGGGAGCTGCCTGCTGGAGACCTGTTGCCAATCAGAGAAGACAATATTGGGCTAGGTGGATAATAGTCTGACTTGGTATATGGGAGCGTGTTGCATGTTCCTATTCTGGGATTGTGGATTATTTTAAATGAGTTTTGCAGAAGCCCCCTGAGAAATTTATTTAGAGTTATCTAAATTCTTTTTAGGGGACGCGTGTGGCGCTGTGGGTAAAACCTCAGCGCCTAGGACTTGCCGATCGCATGGTTGGCAGTTCGAATCCCCGCGGCGGGGTGCGCTCCCGTCGTTCAGTCCCAGCGCCTGCCAACCTAGCAGTTCAAAAGCACCCCCGGGTGCAAGTAGATAAATAGGGACCGCTTACCAGCGGGAAGGTAAACGGCGTTCCGTGTGCTGCGCTGGCTCTCCAGATGCAGCTTGTCACACTAGCCACGTGACCCGGAAGTGTCTGCGGACAGCGCTGGCTCCCGGCCTATAGAGTGAGATGGGCGCACAACCCTAGAGTCTGGCAAGACTGGCCCGTACGGGCAGGGGTACCTTTACCTTTACCTTTACTAAATTCTTTTTATCTAACTCAGCATCCTTGAATGCTTTGCCCAAGCAGGAGCCTCCAAATTTCTCTGTTGGCTACCCAGATGTTGTTGGACTCCAACTCCCATCAGCCCCATCCAGCATGGCCAATGGGCAGGGGTGAAGCATGACCAGTGGCCAGGGAGCCATAGACCTACAGCAGCTGCAAGTCCTTGAGTCCCTCATTTCTGCTTTAAGCAAAATAAAAATAAGAATTGGGGTAACTTTCTAAAATATAGCAGTCTTTCTCATGATGTAACAATGCAGTCCACACTTATTTGCTGCAATTAATTATTCTTGATGCTTTGATAATTTGTGGCTGACCTTTCATTGTCATCATTGATGTTTGTTTTAATATTTTGGTTGGGATTTAAGGATTGCTGGTCATCTTGTGGAGTTTCAAAAGGAAAGGCATGGTAAAACTTATTGAACTTCCTTATCTGGGAGAGAGAAGGGGGGGTCTATTCCAGATAAGGGAGTTCAAGAAGACAATTAAACAGTGATTAGCCAAAGAAAGCAGTATTTAAAACTTGCCCTGGGCCGTCCAGACCTGTGGAGTGTATAATTTGTATCTCCCCTATCACTTTTTTATATTTTTAAAAATCTGAATAGCCTTTTTAGAAATCATCTGCAATCATCCCCCAATGGCTAATAGCATTGTATATAGGTAGAACCAAGTGTAAAGCAATTACTGAACTGTAAAATGAATTAAAATAAACTGCTGACAGCCCTGAAGTATAATGGGCTCTCAGTAGTGCCAGAACACTAAATGAAATCACTGTGGCATTTGAACAATAACAGGGAACAAATTCAATGGGGAATCATTTCTGCGCTGCTAGAATGGAGCATGTGGCAAGAGTAATAGGGGAAGAAGGTGTATTCTTACGTAGTGAGCCAGCACAGCACGTTGGATCCGGGCTTAGCCTTGTTTAGAATAGAGCCACTGAAATCAATGGGACTTCGGTCAGATATAAGATCATAAGAAGAGGCCAAAGACCCATGCAGTAGAACATTCTGCTCCAACAGTGGCCAGCCAGACGCCTATGAGAAGCTCACATGCTCTCCCCACTCACGTTGCCTAGCAACTGATATTCAGTGTCATATTGCCTCCAAAGGTGGAGACAGAACTAAGCAATCATGATAGCTTTACTCATTGTGAATTTGCCAGCCCATTTGCCTACCGCTACGCCTGCTCCTTGGGAGAAAAGCAACGACAAACCTAGACAGCATCTTAAAAAGCAGAGACATCACCTTGCCAACAAAGGTCCGTATAGTAAAAGCTATGGTTTTCCCAGTAGTGATGAATGGAAGTGAGAGCTGGATCATAAAGAAGGCTGATCGCCAAAGAATTGATGCTTTTGAATTATGGTGCTGGAGGAGACTCTTGAGAGTCCCATGGACTGCAAGAAGATCAAACCTATCCATTCTGAAGGAAATCAGCCCTGAGTGCTCACTGGAAGGACAGATCCTGAAGCTGAGGCTCCAATACTTTGGCCACCTCATGAGAAGAGAAGACTCCCTGGAAGAGACCCTGATGTTGGGAAAGATGGAGGGCACAAGGAGAAGGGGATGACAGACGACGAGATGGTTGGACAGTGTTCTCGAAGCTACCAGCATGAGTTTGACCAAACTGTGGGAGGCAGTGGAAGACAGGAGTGCCTGGCGTGCTCTGGTCCATGGGGTCACGAAGAGTCGGAGGCGACTAAACGACTAAACAACAACAACAAATTGCGTATCCATCACTATGAACCGGGCCAAGGAACCATCCACTTTATGGAATTTGTTTCAGCTGTACAGATGAGTCCAATAGGCCAGAAAGAGAGCAACGAGCTGCCTCTTCATTCTCCTAGCTTGTTCTGCCAAAGGGGTGTCAATACGGACAGAAATCCTATCAACCCATCAAGCATGGGGTGGGTACATGAGGATTGGGTTTGTGGAGGTATCTGATGTGGCATCGTGTCCATCCTCGGGGTTCATTTTGTGGCCCAAGGGAACTGTGAAGGTCAACTGCAGGCAGCAGTCGGTGGTGAGCCAGGGACTGTGGATAAGTTCCAGTTGTCAGGAATGAAGACAGGACCAAAGGCAAACCAGGAAGCAGGGCTGAGGAGTAAGTCAGAAGTAAGAGTCAAAGAGCAAGTTAGAGCCAAAACACAAGCCAGGAGGCAGGAACAAGGAAGAAATCAGGACTAAAACCCAACCAAAGTATACAGGAAGAAAGGGAAGGGAAATAGGACCAGCCCAAATATTAGGCAGAGAGAAGCAGCCACCTCAGGCAGCAGATTATGGGGTGTGCGAAGGATGCTACCATTGCCCCTCCACAACCCCTCAGGGTATTCAAATCTGTTGGAGGTCAAAGCTGTGGGTGCCACATAGCCCGACTTATGTCTGCTAAGCTAGCCTGCTGTTATTTGGTATAGTGGAGGATCATGCCACTATTGGAGTAAGCTTCAACTATCAGTCTAGGCAGCTTCTGTACATGGAATTGTGGGGGAATTATCTTGTCTTCAGCCAGCCTTGAGGAGAGGCATCAGCAGAGGTCACCCAACAACAAAACAACCAGTCTAGCCAGATGTCCTGTGTAACATAAGAAACTTCTTTATTTGAAGGCTTGTCCAGTCCATCTCCAATCTAAAGAACCCTGAGAAGAGAGAGCAATGGCCTTGTAGGCACCTATCCCCAAAATTTCCCACTAGGGTGAAATATATTCCATTTTTATTTCTATTATAATGAACAGCTCTGTATGTGCATATACCATGCAGATTTGTTCAAAACTCTGCCTTCCTTTTTCTTTTTTCTTTTTTGAGGATACAGTTCCCTCACTCTCTTTTTATAGTGTGAGTCAGTGGTGTAGCGTGGGGGGTGCAGGGGGGGCCGGCCGCACCGGGCGCAACATCTGGGGGGGCGCTCGCACTCGCAGCTCTCTGCCCCTACCTGGCTCACTCACTCTCTCTCTCTGCAGTGCTGGCTGTGCGAATCCGATCCGAGCCGCCGGGTCGCCGCCCACTGTGGAGGGGGGGTGCCAGGGGTGCGGTGCGGTGCGGAGAGAGAGTGAGGGACTATCTGGGGGAGGGACAGTGCAGCGGGGGGGGGCGCAAATTACTTGCCTTGCCCCGGGTTAGGGGGCGCAAATTACTTGCCTTGCCCCGGGTGCTGACAACCCACGCTACGCCACTGGTGTGAGTGACCGCTCTAAGAAAAACCCACACCCACTCCTATTTGAAGGTAGATCTGTATGTTCCTGTAAACCCAGAAGCAAAATCTGACTGGATTTGTCACAGCAGTGCCTGCAAGATAGATTATCCACTTAACACCCTGGGGCTGAGAGTAAATATCAAAAGCATCCATGAAGAAAGGGGTCATGTGCACAGTTTTGTTGTTTAAAAAAAAATTTCAAACCTCTGCTTCTGTTTTTTTGCTGGGTTATAAGAGAGGCGCTGTGTGTGTGTGTCTGTGTGTGTGTGAATGCTGTGAAATTAATGACCCCACCCAAAATAATTGTGTTCTTTGTTGTCTTCTGTAGCATTTCCAAATTGTATTGCCGTAACAATATATGTAGGATGAGAAAACACTTAGGAGAGTTGTGTGGGGTTGCTGTGAAGAAACTATCAGAGGAAGGCTGTCAGGGCAAGATTTATTCATTTTCATTTTATTTATATTTCAATGCAGACCTTACTTTTCTGCCCACAAAGCCTTCAATGTCAAGGAAAGAACTTGACAAGGAATCAATAACATTAAACAAAATGCAACACCAAGAGCTGGAACACAGGAAAAAAGGAGGAATTTTTTAAAAATCAATTTTCAGCATCAAGGGTGAGAATCTGAGAGTGAACTTAAGGTGCTGAAATGCCCCTTTTCTTACAACAATTGCCCCAATCCGGCAAGGGGGAAACTAATGCATATGGATTAATTTGGGGGTTGGACTCACTGAAACTGAGGTTGGCTCCCAGCTTTAATTTTCTATGGGAAAAAAGGGTGTCAACCAAAAGAGGAGGCTAGCCAAGGCTTTTATTTACAGTGGTACCTCGAGTTACAAACGCCTCAGGTTACAAACACTTCAGGTTACAAAGTCCACTAACCTGGAAGAGTTACCTCGAGTTGAGAACTTTGCCCCAGGATGAGAAAGGAAATCGTTTGCCGGTGGTGCAGCGGCAGCAAGAGGCCCCATTAGCGAAAGCATGCCTCTAGTTAAGAACAGTTTCAGGTTAAGAACGGACCTCCGGAACAAATTAAGTTCATAACTAGAGGTACCACTGTATTTTTTTATTATTATTATGGATCATATCGTTTGCAATGAACAACAGCAGGGTGCCAATAAAATTGTTGCTGCCCCCTTTTCCGAGGATTTGCCTGGGCGATTTATCAGCCTTCAAACCAGCACACTGGAATTAAGATGACGAATTATCATTAACATGAACAGAGGCCAAGGAGTGTTCGGAATATTAATTGCATATCTCCAGAGTATGTACTTAAACGTGAGCACAAATATTCTGTTGCAAATATTATGTCACCATCATATGCCTTGAGGCACTAACAGCAATTCCTCAAACAGAGGTGCAATGAACAAAATCTCTGGTGAACCCTTTCCTGAGCTGAAACCACTGGGAGCAGGGTTGGGTCCCTATGGGAACATTCCATGTGTCTTCCCCAAATCTTCTTTTCTCTGTTTTTTTAAAACGCAAGTCTCTGATCGGGTTGGGGGACGAATTCAATTCAATTCACATTTAAAGGCGAACTCACATAAATCACACCTTCTTTCGAAAATATTCAGACAAAAATACAGCCCTCTTCCAAAATTTGCATTTCTCTGAATTTTGCAATGCAGAGCTATGTAAATGTGTACAAAAATGCATATTCTTGGGATAGGGGGGATGTGCATGGAGTTGCACATATTGTTGAAAAAAGTGTGTTACATTAAGAGACATTCCTATGTAAAAGTGACTATATTAAGAAAAATTGAATGCAAAAAGTTGTACATTAGGAGAAAAACTGATGTTTTTTTAGGAGGACTTAAAAAAGCTATCGTTTTCCCAGTAGTGATGTATGGAAGTGAGAGCTGGACCATAAAGAAGGCTGATCGCCGAAGAATTGATGCTTTTGAATGATGGTGCTGGAGGAGACTCTTGAGAGTCCCATGGACTGCAAGAAGATCAAACCTATCCATTCTGAAAGAAATCAGCCCTGAGTGCTCACTGGAAGGACAGATTGTGAAGCTGAGGCTCCAATACTTTGGCCACCTCATGAGAAGAGAAGACTCCCTGGAAAAGACCCTGATGTTGGGAAAGATGGAGGGCACAAGGAGAAGGGGATGACAGAGGATGAGATGGTTGCGCAGTGTTCTCGAAGCTACCAGCATGAGTTTGACCAAACTGTGGGAGGCAGTGGAAGACAGGAGTGCCTGGCGTGCTCTGGTCCATGGGGTCACAAAGAGTCGGACACGACTAAACGACTAAACAACAACAACAAAAATAATAATTCGCAAACAGATGTGGAAATGCGGAGACTGAAATTCAGATTGGTAAAATGAGAAGACCAAAAGTGTCAGATTTGCCCAACCATATCTCCGATCACAGGATCTCCAATCACAGGATCACTTTAGAACTCCCTGCCTATTGATATCAGGCAGGTGCCTTCAATGTACTCTTTTCAGTGCCTGGTAAAAGCATTTTCCTTTCGAGAAACCGACCCCAAATTCAGGTGTGTTTTTATGTTATTGCTGGTTTTAGTTTTCTGAACATTTTAAATAGCTTTATTATTTTATTCTTTTTGTAAACCCCTTTGATTTGTTTGTTGGTTTTTTACCATCAAGTGGTATGTGAATTTTATGAAATAAAAAAATAAAATAAGGTATTTCTGGACTACAACTCCCATCACTTAAAAAAAAAAGTATTGAAATTGTATGATAATTCAAACTAAACTAAAGGAGAAACAAAACAATAAGACAAAATCAAACCATACAAAATATCACACCCAGAGTGTCAGGGAACTGCCATCAGCTCAGAGGTGAGAGGTGGAAGGGCAGTTGGGTTACAGGGAGCCTCCAAAGAATCGTGAGAAGCAGCACTTCCTCCGCCTCCAGCAGGGAAGGGGTGCAGGGTTCAGAGGATGCAAGGGAGAGCCAGAGCATGAACAAAGCGGGGGGGTGGCAGGTCCCCCTCTGCCCACGCCCTCTCTGCGCAGTCGGTTTATGCACAGAGAGGGGAGGCATGGGATGGGGGTCAAAAGACTACTATGCTGGGGAAAGTTTAAGGACCGCCCACTCCCAGATTCTGCTAGCGACTGACCAGACAAGGAATTGAGTCGATCTGCATTGTGAACGTTTTGGACAGATAATAAAGCCTTGAAAAGACCAACGGGGAGTCTTGCCTGTTTGCTCTCGAGCAACCACGCCGGCACACATAACACAGAGGCAAACAGGAAAGGTGTGTGTGTATGTGTGCGATTGAGAGAGAAAACAAATACATGAACACACCTTAAGCTCCCATCATCTCCACAAATGGTTGGTCAGTCTGGGTGGGGCTGGCAGAAGTTAGAGTCCAACAAAGGAGATTTGTGGAGATTTAATTGAAACCCCAGAGGCATCATTTTAGCCAATGGATCCAGAATAAGGGAAGCCCCTCCTACCTTCCAGATCTCAGGTCAATGAGTGCAAAGCTAGTGAGATGACTGACAAATACGAAGCACTTATTCTAAAATGCCCCTTTCTGAGGCCGCCTTGGAATGGCGGAGGCTGACAGGATGAATGAGGCACTTAGTTCTACATGCCAATTGAGAAAGAAAATGGGGGCAGAGGCAGATGCATTTTACGATTTTTAAATGCGGAAGAGAACAGCAACCACAAAATTACTGTGGTGTGTGCTACCCCAGCTGTTAATTATTAAAATAAAATAAAATAAAGCTCTGTGCTGGCTGCAGGCTGAAGTATTTCAAGATAATTCCCAAGTACAAATTTGGAAATCTAAAAATACTCCCTCCAACTTTAATTACAATAATAATAATCGCCCCTGGAGCAGGCAGTGTTACACCCCTTGTATATAATATCTATCTAATATTGCTTCTCTTCTTCTTTTTCTTTGTTTCTTCACACTGGGGAAACCAGTGTGCCCTCCAGATTTTGCTGGACTACAGAGCCCATCATCCCTGATCACTGGCTGAGGCTGATTTGGCAGAATCACTGGCAGAATTGGAGTGAAGCATCATCTAGACCAGGGGTTGTCAACCTGGTCCCTACTGCCCACTAGTGGGCATTTCAACATTCTAGGTGGTCAGTAGGGGGTTCTATGGCACAAGCTGAATCTTCCTTCCATCGAGCCCTGGTGGGCGGTAATGAAATTTTACCATCAAGAAAGATGCATTAGTGGGCGGTAGGTATAAAAAGGTTGACTACCCCTGATCTAGAGAGTCTCAGCTTCCTCATCCCTGGCCTACAGCATCCATTAAGTAATGTGCCTGAGAGATGAGAAGAAGCAATCGTCTATAACCCCTCTCAACCTTGCTGAAACATCAGCAGAGTAAGGCCGCTGAATATCCTCATTATCAGGACAATAAGACGTTCACATTCCAACTAGTCTGTTGGGTCTCTCATGCACCCCACAGGCAAGACTCACTGCAGCTGCCAATGAGGTAGCTGACCTAGTCAAGGAGGCACCAGGAAATTTCCACAGAGCTGCCCTCTGAAGTCTTGCCAAAAGCATTCTAAAGAAAGAGAAGGTTATTTGTGTGTGACGTTTACTGAAACATAGGAAGCAAACGTATACCGAGTCAGACATTGATTCACCTAGCCCTGCTCTGTCCAAACTGGTCGTTGCCAACTCTCTAGAGCAGCGGTTCCCAAACTTTGGGGGGGCACCACCCCCCACTTGATTCCATAAACACATCCCCAGTTGAAGATCAGTTTGCACAACCCGCTCAGGAAGATAGCAACACTAAGATATCCTTCAGTATATCTGAAGGAGCGTCTCCACCCCCATCGTTCTACCCGGACACTGAGGTCCAGCGCCGAGGGCCTTCTGATGGTTCCCTTGTTGCGAGAAGGGAGGTTGAAAGGAACCAGCCAGAGGGCCTTCTAGGTAGTGGTACCCGCCCTGTGGAACGCCCTCCCACCAGATGTCAAAGAGAAGAACTACCACCAGACTTTTAGAAGACATCTGAAGGCAGCCCCGTTTAGGGGAGCTTTTAATGTTTGATGCATTGCTGAATTTTAATATTTTGTTGGAAGCTGCCCAAAGTGGCTGGGGAAACCCAACCAGATGGGTGGGGTATAAATAAATTATTATTATTATTAAATAGTTAACAACTAATGGCACATTTATTCAAAATTTAATCATAGAGTCATAGACTTGTAGAGTTGGAAGGGACCCTGATGATCATCCAGTCCAACCCCCTGCAATGCAGGGATATGCAGCTGTCCTGTATGGGTATCACTACTGAGAAGGCCCTCTGCAACCTTGGTGTTGTTATCAGCACCATGCTCTAACCAGCTGAGCTATCATAGGTTGGGGAGGGATCAAAACTGCTTAGTTTAATCAAGTCAACAAACTGATGAACTTGATCCAGCCATACCGGCTTTTCAAATTCTGGTGGTCCTTTACACCTCCAGTGCCCCCTGCCACCCCCTTGCCTCTTAGCATGCGCCCTAGATACTGCACACTTTGGGAACCACTGCTCTAGGATATGGAGCAGAAGACATCCCGAGCCCTACCTGGAGATGCCAGGGATTGAACCTGGGACCTTCTGCATGCAAAGCAGATGCTCTAGCCACTGAGCCACAGCCCTGTGTTTCATCTTCTGCAGCTTCTACAGAACCAGGGCCTGAGATGGGCTTGCCACACAATTCCTCCAGAGTGCTGAGCAATCACTGTTGCCTTCCTCCCTGCAACCATCCACTCGCCGGCGGCACCAAGTGTACCTTCAACCAGCGTTATTGTTTTGTCTTTCTGACAAAATGAAGAGATTGATTTCTATCGATCCTCGGAGAAAGTCTGGGGTTTGTTTTGTTCAGCCTTTCCTGCTGCTCCTCTTGGTTGTGCCTCAACTCTGAGAGACAAGCAAGCTGAAAAGTAAATTAAAGGAAAGAAAAAGGAGCAAGCAAGGGGCCGGCTTGTGCCAACTGCTTCCTCCTTCACTGGGTGATAAAGGGACCAAAAAATGCTCTTCTGGTTGTACTTTCAAGATGCTGCTGTTGATTCGGAATATCTGGACAACAATAAATAATAATAATAAATTTTATCTATATCCTGCCCTCCCCAGCTGAAGCTGGGCTCAGGGTGGCTAACAACAATCAAAATAATCCAACATTCTAAAAACATTCATTATAAAATTAATTAAAATCAAATTGATGGCAACCATTAAGCAAAATTCTGTGCAGATTGCCAGAGGAGGGGGTCAGGCTGCGCCCTGACCAAAGGCCTGGTGGAACAGCTCTGTCTTGGAGCCGCGGCCGAGAAAGCCATGGCTCTAGTTGAGGCCAGCCTAAACTCTCTGTGGCCTGGGACCTTCAGGATGTTTTTATCTGCAGACCGTAAATTTCTCTGTGGGACATACCAGGAGAGGCGGTCCCGTAGGTACGAGGGTCCTAGGCCGTATAGGGCTTTAAAGGTTAAAACCAGCACCTTAAACCTGATCCTGTACTCCACCGGGAGCCAGTGCAGCTGGTATAGTATGATCTTGCAGCGAAGACCCCATAAGGAGTCTCGCCGTGGCATTCTGCACCCGCTGGAGTTTCTGGGTCAGTCTCAAGGGCAGCCCCATGTAGAGCGAGTTACAATAATCCAGTCTGGAGGTGACCATCGCGTGGATCACAGTGGCTAGGTCAGGGCGAGAGATGTCCATGTCCATGTGTCACTCATAGGGATGGGGGGATTTCAGCATGCATTTAAAACCAAACTTAAGACATTCTATTAGGAGAAATTGCTTGCAATGCTATGTACATTAGTTAAATTGGCATATGGAAATGTGTTTATTAAGAGAAATTCACAATAAAATGCTGGTGAATTTTCATGTGAATTTTGTTTAAATAATAATGATGATGATGATGATGATGATGATGATGTCCACTTGCTGAAAATGTGGAGGACTGAATTTAAGACTGAAAAAGAGAAAAACTAAGAGAACTGAATTAGACAGATCCTTCCAACCCATGCCACTCATTCCAGGTACTCCACCTGAGAGAATATCTCAGGGTCTCAAGATGGACAAACCTGTTCATTCCACTTTTCTAATCTTACATTTTGTTTTCCACATTTCCACAGCAGGTTGCATTTTTTAAATGAAAATTCATCCGTGTATTCGTGCAACGCCGCCCCCCCCCCCCGCATATACAATTTTTGCATTCAGTTTAGATTAATATCCACATTTTTGCAAGCAATATTCCTGATGGAAGGCATTCCTATGTGATTTTCACTAATTTATGCCATTTTATGCAAACTTTCGCCTAAGTTACGCCTTTTTTGCACACATTATTTGGTTGGGAGAACTGCATTGCAAAATTCAGAATACTGTAAATTTTGAGGGTGAATTGTGTTTTGGCTTGTGTATCAATGCACCAGCCCTTTTCCAATTGACATACACTCTCTTGGAAGGTGCTTTTTTGATCTATATGTGTAGTTTCTGTTGGAACAGCCACCAAAAGCAGGCCACATACAATGCACTGCAGTAGTCTGAATGGATAACTGTGGCTCACTCTGTCCTGGAAGAGTGACAGGTGGGGTGAGGAACATCAGGCCCAGAAACTGAATGAGGTCCCACAGGAACCTCTATCTGACCCTCAGGACTCTCCCTAGACCAGAAGTTGAGGGTGCGGCCCCTGAACAGAATCAGATAAGTGCTGGAGATGTAATGAGGTTGAGGATATGTTTTATCATATGTGGTGGACTTGTAAAAGCGTATTGGAAAATGGTATATAATGAATTGGGGGGAAATGTTTAAAAGTACCTTTCCAAAGAAAACCAGAGTCCTTTTGGTTGGGGATAATTCGGAGGGAAATTCCCAGGTGTCAAAAAAGACTATTTATGTATGCTACTACTGCGGCCCGTGTTTGTTAGCCCCAAAATAGAAAATGAGCGAGGTCCCAACCAAAGAAGAATGGCAACTTAAACTGATGGAATACATGCAGCTTGCAGATTTACCATATAGAATAAGAGAACAAGAAGAATGTACATTTAAAGAAGACTGGGAAATGTTTACTCAATATATGGGTAAAAACTGTGTTCATTTAAAAACGCTGGTATCATTAAGATAAATTCAACAGTGCGAGTAAGTTTTGATGGATGTAACAATGGTCTAGTCCCGAATGATCTAGTTCATATAAAGTATGCGAAATGAACCACGGAAAGAGAAGAAGGGAAGTCATTGATTTAAGGTTGTTTAAATGAATACTTTGAAATGTAAATTAGAAAAATTAATAAAAATTAGCAAGAGAGAGAGAGAGAGAGAGAGAGAGAGAGAGAGAGAGAGAGAGAGTCAAAATCCATTGCTCCAAACACATTTGCTTGTAGCCCCACCAACCTTTGGCTCTAGTCTTGCCCAGTACAGGTGTGTGGCCCCTGAGCAGAAAATGTTTCCTTACCCCTGCCCTAAAGGTATGTCCAGATTTAACAGCCCCTCCAAGACGGTGCACCTGATATTTTAGGGAGAAGGAAACACTATCCAATGCAAGTGGAACACTACAAATCACCCACCCTTAGTGCCTCCATCTTATCTGGACTGGTCTTCAGGTTCCTGATCCCTCTCCAGCCCATTACTGATCACAGAATTATATCCCTTCAAAAGAGACACACTCATAACAGTGATTGATTCAAAAACTTGAGGGTGGCTAGGCTGCTCTGGAGATGGATATTAATCCAGAATAAGATTTTCACATTCAGCACTGGGAATTTGATTGAAAGGTAGTATAAAAATGTTGATAGTAGATCATATATAAAATGCACCCAGAAATTATGGCTCTCTCAGTATTTGTAGACAGCCACGATTGTCTAAGCCAGCCAGTCTCTCTCTCTCTCCCTCCTCCCAATGTTCACCTCCAGTAAAAGGGTCTCCATATACCTCAACTGTGGGTAGCTCAGAAATAGCAGACCCTTCAGAGAGCCCTCGTCTTATTTTTTGAAGGAAGCCACCTGTAATATATGGACTGCAGGCAGGTAATCTTTCATTTCCACTCGTCTGCTACTTCAGAGTATCTCCAGCAAACTTGCTCACCTTGACATAGTTGCTAAATGATGGCTTCTTCCAAAGACATATGCCATAAATTGTGGACCGTTAAAGACGACAGCATTGTCTCACTATGGAAACAAGGGCTGTCCAGAGATTTGTGGTCTACTCTAGATTTTGCTAATAGCTCTTAGGGCCTCTTAACACACTGCACTTAAAACATGCACTCGCCCCTTAATATGCCTGTACACATCGCTTTTGAAAGGGGAGTCCTTTGCATATTCCACTGGCTTCCTGCCCACTCCCAGATATCTAACACAAGTTCCTTGTTCTTATCTTCTGTGCCTTCCAGGACACTGGGCCTTGCCTCAAATTATCTCTCAGCTTGTATTTGGGTCCATTGCTGCCCAAAATACATTTTGTTCCTCCAACGCTACCAATTCCTTCCTTTTCCACATCTGGAATGCAAAGTAAGAGTCACATGAATTGTTCTGCCCAGTTTTGCATCTGGCACTGCCCACCACTGCTATTGGGCGCATGGAAAATTGCCCAGAAGGAAATGCAGGCTGACAAAGGTTTTTTACCTCTGACCTAAAACAAAAATTTTACACATCACTTGGAAAGACAGGCAAACTAATATCAGTGTACTGGAAGAAGCAAAGATCACCAGTGTTGAAGCAATGATTCTTCAACATCAACTTCGCTGGTGTGCAGATGCCTGATTATCGTCTTCCAAAGCAACTACTCTATTGTGAACTTAAAAATGGAAAGCGTAATGTTGCTAGTCAACAAAAGTGGTTTAAAGACTGTCTCAAGGCAATTTTTTTAAAATGTAGTATAAACACCAACAATTGGGAAACACTGGCCTGTGAGCACTCCAGTTGTAGAGCATCCTTTACCAAAGGTGTCATGGGCTTTGAAGACACTCAAACTAAGGACGCAAGGGAGAAACATGCTAAGAGGAAGGCACGCTTGGTAAATCCACACCTTGATCAACTCCTGCCCGAAAACCAATGTCCCCACTGTGGAAGGACGTGTGGATCCAGAATTGGCCTCCACAGTCACTTACGGATTCATTGTTAAAACCATGTTTATGGAAGACAATCTTACTGGGCTATGAGTGATCGCCAAGAAGAAGATTGGGCCTGTGGAAAATTGCCCAGAAGGAAATGCAGGCTGACAAAAATTCTCCACCTCTGACCTAAAACAACCCCACCCCAGCCTCTGCTTGATCTGCTGGGGGGCACATATGCTGTTGTGCCTACTCTGGGGGGAGGGGGTATCAGATGATCCAATGATAGGTAACCTGCCTCTAGTTTAGTTTGTCCCTGGCTGCCAGCAGCCAGATTTAAGCACCTTCCTGTCAGATCACCAAAAGAGGGAGCTCCTGAGCTGCTCTCTGGAGAGCTCTGTGCCATCGGTGAAGCTGGCCAGAATGAGATACTTTCATCTACTCAGAGGTTTTCATCAGGTGATACAAGATGGCTTTTCTCCTGAACCAGGTTCAGGTCTTGGTGAGTCATAGTGTGTCTCCCAAGTTTTCCTCTGCCAATACATAGGGCTGCCTGTGACAGAATGCCTTGTGAAGAGCATTGGTGGCAATTAGGAAGTGTAGTGGTGATTTACTAAGGGATTTGTGCCTGATGAGGCTCTGCTGTGAGGCAGTTTTTGAAATCAGTGAATCGGCATGGCCGTAAGTTGTGGCGCTCCACAACAGTGATGGCACAGGCGCTAGCCAACAGGTGGCTGCAACACATGGCAACCACATTTCATACTGTAGACATAATTGCAACAGATGTGCTAGCTGTCAAGGGGGATGGATGTTGAGGTGGGGTGAGAGAAATCCCATTCTCCCAATGGCAAAATTATCACATTTTGAAAGGTACCACCGTTTTAGTATCTGGATCCCACCTGACATCATAGCCGTACTTATAATGGTAAAAACATTGCCTGGAAAGGCTCTACGGTTCATGCAGCTACGCTGGTTTCACCTTCAAAGAAAATTTGCATCCCTAAATGAGAATCCCGGTGTCCTCACTCCATTATTCATTCTCCAGGCGCTGATGTAAATAACGTTGCTTACATTACGGCACTTTTAGTGGATGGCTTCCTCCTAGTTTGACAAATGATAAAGGAGATTTGCAGCCAACCCAAATAAATTCTGGAATGGTCTCATTATGCACCTCAGTGGGTGCTGATGACTTACGTGGAAAAGTTACTTCCTTATTTATTTATTTTTAAAATTTACAAGCCCCCCCCCCTTCATTCTTAGTAACTTCCAAGGTGGCTTATAAATTCAATATATGCTTAACAGGGGCTCAGCCATTTCAGCAATTTGGGGGGGCAGGGGCATGAAATGAGAGAAAAGGGGTCTCAGGAAACTTGATGGTGGTCCTCCCAATGGCCTAATTTTCCTTGTGTCATTTGTTTAGTTGTGTTGTGTGTGTTTATTTATTGGAATCCACCACCTAGTGCTCTATGAATCCAAACCGGATACACTACATCTGATCCAATCAGACTAATGCAGGGATCTGGACAGGAGTTTGCTCTGGAATCTGCCCATCACCAGATTCTCACTCTTGCGAGAAGGAGGAAAAGGAGCTATAAAGGGAGTGGGGAGCCTAAGAAGCCACAAAACCTCAAAGTAGGCTAATAAGGATTGGGCAGACTCAAGCCACAGTATGATAAGTGTTGAGGCAAGTTGAGTAGAAAACTAGAAGAGTGGAATGGAGTATCCCGAAAGCAGTCCTGGCTGACCGGCCAGCATGGGAACACTCCATGCAGCATCCTTTCATTCCAAGTCACACTGGTTTCGCATATCACCCCTGTGTCGGTGCCAAAGCTTGCCAAGAGGGGCAGAAGGCACTAAGAGCTAAAGGGGATGTGATAGGTAAATGGATGTCTTCTTCCAGCGATGGCAAGCCAAATGGAACCTTGACCCTCCCAGAGGCTGGCAGGCAATGTTAATCAAGGCAACCTTGAGAGAGGGAATAAGAGACCGAGATCCTTCTGAATAATTCAGAGCCTTCGTTGTGTATGGCAGAGGAGTCCCTCCCGCGTGAGTAAGTGATAGGCTGCCATTGATTTCTCCTCCCTGCTGCCCCAAGTGAGAATCAAGTTTAAAATTCAAATAGTAAACAGAGACACTGAGGGCCATTTGAGTCAAGGCAGCAGTGATAACTAACGAAACGTTATCGATTTTATATATGTGTGTGCATGCTCCCGCGTGGGTGCGCACAGGCATGGAAGAAGAGATAGATTCGCTCGCTCCTGCACCACTGAGGGAGAGATCCAGGTTGGCTGTCATGCTCACGGTGTCGCACGTGTTCAGGCCCCATTACAGAGAGCTGTTGAATTAAACATCCGTCGATGTTTACCAAATGGGACGACTCTGCTCTGAAGTTCAATAGGAGAGAGACACACAACAGATTTATCTTCATGGCCACCACTGCAAACAGGAAAGGAGTTTTTGGGTAAATGTAGGCAGCAGATTATCAGAAATAAAATTGAAAAAAATAGACAGAAACCTGACTTGCATCAACTAGCTGTGATTTCTGCATTGCAGGGGTTGGGTTAAATGAACCTTGTGGTCCCTTCCAATTCTACAGTTCTATGATTATATGAACTAGGGCCTCGTCTGCACATTTAAAGAAGGGTAATACAGCTTTAAACAGTCATGACATCTCCTAAAGAATCCTGGGAATTGTAGTTTCTTAAGGGTGCTGAGAGTTGTTAGGTAAAGGTAAAGGTACCCCTGCCCATACGGGCCAGTCTTGACAGACTCTAGGGTTGTGCGCCCATCTCACTCAAGAGGCCGGGGGCCAGCGCTGTCCGCAGACACTTCCGGGTCACGTGGCCAGCGTGACATCACTGCTCTGGCGAGCCAGAGCCGCACACGGAAACGCCGTTTACCTTCCCGCTAGTAAGCGGTCCCTATTTATCTACTTGCACCCAGGAGTGCTTTCGAACTGCTAGGTTGGCAGGTGCTGGGACCGAACAACGGGAGCGCACCCCGCTGTGGGGATTCGAACCGCCAACCTTTCGATGAGCAAGCCCTAGGCGCTGAGGCTTTTTACCCACAGCGCCACCCGCGTGAGAGTTGTTAAGAGATCCTTATTCCCCTCTCAGAGCTACAATTCCCAGAATTTCCTTAACTCTGTTAAGCCACTCTGAGGATACTCATAACTACTCAGTGTCAGGCTTCAGGGAATCTGATCCTTCCCACCGTGGCAGCCAAGAAGCAGATAAGCAAGGAAAGTACATACCAAGTAATTTATTCACTATGCACAGAGAGGGACAAAGGAATGCAGTCTCCCTAAGACACTGGTGTTGCTCTGAGTAAAGTCCCACCCCCTCCATCTCTCCTCTTCTACATCACCGCTGTGTTGGCTAATCTGAGCTTTCTGCATCTGAGCTTTCTGTTCTACTACTCTCGATGCACACCAGGTCACAAGAGAGGGGGGATCAGGAATGCTTCCCAAAGACACTGAGTCTGTCAGCTGTCTCTCCCCTGGTGCTTCTTCTTCGTACTGTTCCTCTCCCAATATTTTCCAGCTTCTCCCTTCTGCAAACCGCTGTTCTAAATCTATACTATCCTCCTGCATTGCATGAGGTTTCACTAGAAGACCCTTGGGGTACCTTCCAACTCCACAATTCTATGATTCTTACTTACAACCTGCCTAAAGGTTGGCCCTTGCTGACTGCTTGCTCCACTTCCATCTCAATACGATACAATATGATAATCTTTATTGTCATTGTCCCATACAGAACAACAAAATTGAAAAAAATCTACATCAGACATTGAAAAACCAACAAGCCTGCTATCCCAGCTATCCCAGCCTGGTTAACCCCCTAAAAACTCTGATACCCCATAATTGAATACAATATACTCCCACAGAGACTACCTTACACTGCATTTAAAACCAAAATCGCATTTGGATAGAAACTGTTTCTCAGGCGGCTAGTCCTAGTCTTTATAACCCTGTAGCTTCTTCCAGAAGGCAGAAGCTGAAAGAGATCATATCCTGCACTATCTCTGCAGCTTTCTTATGACACCTGGAAGCATAGATTTGATCCAAGGTGGGAAGAGTGTACCCAATTATTCTCTCCGCAGTCTTTACAACCCTGGACAGCATTGTTTTTTCCCTGACCGTGCAGCTCCCAAACCACACACACAGACCATAAGTTAATACACTCTCAACAGTACAATGGTAAAATGCCATCAACAGGTCCTTTGAGAGATTATTTTTCCAGAGGATTTTCAGAAAATATAACCTCTGCTGTGCTCTCTTCATCAGGTCTTTACTGTTTTCTCCCCAGGTTAGGTCAGTTTTGCCCTCATTGAACTCAGCTCAGAGGAGTATGGGGACAGATCTGGCATGAGTTGCTCTGCCTGTTATTTGCTCTATTGCCACCTACTGTTCACCTCCCTGCTTCCCCCCACATTCCCAATGGGCATCAGCCACCACTGGCTAGGATTTTAAAAATAATAGCAATAGAATTAATGCATCTTACACATACCCAGCAATTTAAAAATTCATAGCACAAGAGCATAAGGTGTCATTTTTGAATGCATTGAGGGGGGAATCATTATCCCATTTGAATTAATCCAATGAATCAAGATTGGAATACAGTTTAAAATGATATGTTTAGACTTCAAAGGGCTCCCTTTTGAACCCCCTTTGCAATTCTTCCCACCAAATAAACAGTAGCTTATATAAATTATCTTTATAAAGCACGCCTTTTCAGGTCTTACCAGTAACCTTATAAAGTTCAAAGAGCTCATAAAGTTGTGTGTGTTCCCTTTTGGCCCCCCTGAATACACCATGGCTGGTAAAGTTCAAACAACACTCTCCATAAATTGAAAATGTGCTGTTTCAAATGTCAGGGAACAGATCTGAAAGTGCACATTGCAAACATGAATTTCAAAATGTATGGATTATTTGCTTAAATTCCTTCTAAGCCTGGGAAGAATGCTGGAGCTCTTGGCATATAGAGAGCACCGGGAATCATGTTTCTTTTTCCTCCTTAGATACATGAGAAGTGTTGTGTACTGCATCAGACTATTTAATGGGCTTACAAGCCCAAGTGCCATTCTGTGTGCTAACAGTCGATTTCTTCTTTGATTGCCTATATTTATTTAGTCAATACACCACCATCCATGCACAAGAGAGAGAGATATCCATAGGTTTGAGGGAACACCAAGGTTTACAGAACTACATAGAACAGCCCAAGGGAATGGGGAGTGGAGACTCAAAACAGCACAACAAGGATTGAGCATGTTCAGTGGGCACAAAATTCTGATGGACTGTGGGAGTAAACCAGAGCAAGGAGGAATTGAATGGAGTATTGTAAAGGAATACATAGCTGGCCAGCTAGCATTCTGAACTTTGCATGGCAAGGTCTATATGAAGCTGTTGAGAAAAGTCATCCAGAGATCTCAGACAACACCCAGCTCTCTCTCTCTCTCTCCATGCCATTTGAGTCAGGAGAGGTCATGCAGTTGCTATACCAGTGCCCAGAAGCAGCACTTCTCTGGATGAGGACCAAGAAACTGAATCCAGACAAGACAGAGGTACGAATGGTGGTTGTTCTCAAGCCTGGGAATTAGAAAGGTGGGTTGTGTTGAAACTACAGCTATACACCCCGGGCACCAGATAACTTGAGGGACTGCTTCTCCCATTACCTGTCACCCAGGATCTTAACATCTGTGGAAGAAGTCCTGCTTATGGTCTGTTGACTACAGCGTGCAACATAGTGATCTACTGACACAGGGCCTTCTTGGCTGTGGCACCTCCAATTGCAAAACTCCTTTCTGTTAGAAATTCAGTTGTCCCCTGAGTTATCAGCATTCAGTTATCAGTCGGATACCTTCTTGTTCTGCCAGGCATTTGGAGAAGGATGAGCCGAGATATTTTCTGTCTCCCTGGAATCATCTGCTTCTCAATTGGGTTATAGCTCTGTTTTAATGTGTGGTGCATTGTATTACAGTAGCATGTTCCTTGAGGTCCCTTGGGGATGAAGGGTGGTGTAAAAATGTAATTAATAAATCCTTCCTTGCAGGTTTTAGATGTAACTTTTGTAATAACCAACAAGAAACTCTTTATCTTAGTTTAGCTGTCCTAAGTGAAGGGTCATTACTTACAATAAATGTTTAACTGAAAAGAAGAAACCTTCTTATAATCAGTTCTCCTGGGACTGTACCATTTCCTACTAGAAATCATAGGCGTCCCTAAATAAAATAAATAATAAATCACTGCACATGAAAAGCTAGCACATCATTGCAAAGGCTAGCCTGGCATTTTTCTCCATGACAAGCTATCCTTCCATGGGCTAGACATTTTCAGTGCAGGGAAGCATTCAACCATGTCTCTCTCTCTCTCTCTCTCTCTCTCTCTCTCACACACACACACACACAACCATATTGCTTTTCTGTGCATGTGGATCAGCCCTTTTCTCATACGATGACTTCAACACACATGCTGAAAAGTAGTGTAGGAGGCAGTCTCTCAGGTAGGCTGAATGCTTTTGCCATGGGCTGTCTTTGAGCCCTGGGGCATGGTGGAATTGGCTATGGAGATACTAGGCACAGATCCTAACACTATGCTGGAACCCAATCACACAGAGCCCCTTGAGAAGGATCCCTAATCCAGAACCTCCAGAGCAGCACCTCTTGATGAGCTCTTAGCCTCCATTCCTCCTCCAAGCCACACACACCCTCCACTAGATAACCAGAACTATTACACCTTCCGCTTGCTGGTTTTCAAGTGCCAGCTGCTGGTTTTTATGCTGTTGTATGATTTTATGCTGCTTTTCATTTCATTTCGTGTGTGTGTTTATATGTTGATAGTATTCCCAGTTTTATTTGCATTCTATTCGAGGGCATAATTAACCGGTTGGCACAGGAGTGCCTAAAGAAATAATTAGTAAATAAATTACAGTGCTCTGACCGAGTGAAAGGATAAAGGACTCCTTTCTATAAGCATCTCTGGTCATCCCTAACCTGGCATAGGCTGAAGAGAATGTAAAGTCTTAAATCAGATTACAGATTTTGGGGGAGCAAGAAGCCTGCTTGGAACTGTCCAAGGTCCTGCTATACCAGTCTGATTGACTGATTGACTGATTTTCGACACAATTCATACAACTTGCCAGGCTCTACCTATTTATTTTTAAAGAATGGCTCTGTTAGGAAACACCTTGGTGCATTTGCAGCAGCACAACCGGGCACCTTCATCTACTTCCCCATCTGTGATGGCCTGGGATTCAGATTCGGATGCTGAACCTGAGGAATCCCAGCTTGCACAGTATCAGCTGAGCCGGGGCTGGGGCCTGAGCCTGAAGGGTCCTCACCTGTGCTGGATCCTCAGGTGCAGGCACCAGCTGAGTCTGCTGTGGCTCCAGAGGGGGTGGAGGACCCATTGCCTGCAGATGCTTCACTCTCAGCCCCGTCAGGGGAAGCTGAGGTTGCCTCTGGGTCCAGTAACCCTCCAGCTTCTCCTGAGCTGCAGAGGCTCAGGAAGGACAGGCGGGGGGAACTAAGTTCCCACAGGAGGAGTGCTCACCTCCAGGCCAGGAGAGGCGAGTCACCTGAGGATTGGGGCCGCCCTGTGCCTCGGGGCAGATAAAAGCCAGCCAGCCTCAGTCCCAAGTTGCAGGAGCAACTTCGTTGGTTGTCAGTTCCTGCCCGAACCCTGTCCTGCTATCCTGCCGGAGCTCCTGACTTCACCCGACTACCTGCCCTGCATCCAGCTTCAGCTTCTTCAGACTGCCTCCATACTGCACCATCGACCTCGGACTGGACTCGGACCTTGCCTCTCGGTTAGCCCACGGGACCAGCACACCATCTGAACCAAAATGTGCCTCTTCCCTATTGGCCTCTACAGCCACAGCAGGCGCTGTAACTCTCCAACGATTTGACTTCACCCCAATGAGACACTTCTCCACAGCCTCCTGAGGAAGACAGGTGCCAATGGTTCTTTTAAAATCAGTGGACACATCCACCTATGAGACTTAAATTAATTTAATAGTCAATTCCAAGAAAACAGGATTGTAATCGGAGCGGGGAGGGGGGGTTTGCTGTAGGGCCCTGACCACCCCCTAAAGATATTAGAGGAGTTCCCCCGTCTGAATGTTCAGCTGTCATTAAAAACTATTAGTCTCTCACCAAAATCTCTTTCTAGCCTGAAAGTATTTCAGTCTATGTGGAAGGAAGGAAGCATTTACTTTTTGCTAATAAATCCACATTTTATTTAGTGTTTGCTTGTGATGGAGAGGAGGGGGCATATGCAACCCCCTTGAAACGTTTTACCGGCCAGATTTCATCTTGCAGATTAGCATGGGGTGTGGCAAAAAGACTGGCATATAAATAAGCTGGGAGATAAATAATTATTATCCAGGCATTAAATTGGTATATAAATCATAAATTATAGGAGCAGGAGATGGAAAGAACTCATTTAGATCATATCGGGGTTTGGGGGGTTTTTAAGAAAGAAAGAAAAAGAAACAAAAAACATGGCAGTATACTCACCCTGGAAATGTGTAGCGCATCACTCTTGATTAGTAAAGAGACACAGAAGAACGCCCATCCTTCTCTCCATGTCTCTCCCCAGAGAGTGAGCCAGAGAGGCAGAGAGTTTGCAGCATGCATATTAATAAAGCTATATTTTGACTGGCTGAGTGATTTAAAGTGATTAGTGATGGTATGTTTTACCTGTCAACATTTCCACACTGCAACATGGAAGAGGATGTGCTATTCCTCTAGTGCAGAGGTGGGCAATCTTTCCCCAGTGAGGGCTGCTTTCCCTTGGGGGTAATCTGTCATGGGCTGCATGCCAGAGTTGGTGGTGGTCTGAATTAACTAATGCAAAATAAAGACTGCCCTGCCTCAATTTCCACCAACATCTAAGAATCCTCAGTCCTGTGCAGATCTACCTGGAGGCAAGCCCAACTGGGCTTGATGAGGTTACCATTAAATAAATATTTGAGTATTTTTTGTTTTCAGTAAAAGAGGCAAACAGAACTGTTTTGGAAAGCATGTGAAAACAATTCTTTTCTGACTCCAGTATGCTAGAGACAGAGGGTAAATCTTTTATGTTGTTGTTGTTGTTTAGTCCTTTAGTCGTGTCCGACTCTTCGTGACCCCATGGACCAGTGCACGCCAGGCACTCCTGTCTTCCACTGCCTCCCGCAGTTTGGTCAAAAAAAATCTTATATATTTGTTACCAAACAGCTGGAGGGGAGACATCTTTCCTCCAAGTGATACAACGGGGAGGCGGGGTATTAGAAACAATATATTTTCTCAAATAAAACACAACTCCTTCCAATTGTTCTGAAATTACATGGAAAGAAGGGGAAACACTTTCGAAAGCCTGCACAAATAAAGATGATCCATATAGGAAGGAAAGAACTGTGATGGCATGGAGGCCTCAGCGGCACATAAAATGTAGGGGAGAAGTGATCACAGGTTACCCATTTGTTTTCTATAGGCTATCAGACATGAGAAAGAACAAGGGGCACACTTATTTAACAACAATTAAACCCCTTCACCTTTAAATCCCTAAGTGAATGATGCTGAAAAGGAAATTCTGTCCCACCCAAGAGCATTTGAGGAGGTAAGAGAAACTATTTTAAGCAACTAAGAAGCATTTCAACAGATCCAAAGACTTGCTAATAAGTCATTCAGTAATCCCCGGAACTGCAAAACTATGACCTGCATTTCAAGCAATACTGGGCACATCTAACAGCACAAATTTTAACCTATGTCGCAGTTTTATGCTATTTATGCTGTTATTGTGCCTTCATGATGATTTGTGCTCATGGTGCTATGAGTGAGTGCAGTACTGCACCTACAATCCTGTTTTCACCTGCAAAAGTTTTGAGGCAGGTTACACAGCCTCATTTCTAAGCAGTGCCTAGCTGTAACTTCCTACTGAAATCCCATAACTTTTCATACCAGAAATCTTCTGGTTTAATTTTGTCCCACTCCAGATAGCAATACAGGTAATGTGGCAGCTACTGGGGAAGTATGGCAGGGCAACAAACAAAGCAGAATAAATCCACCACTAATGTACTATTATTGTGTCAAGACATGGTGCAAAATACTCTCATAATGGAACACCACTCTGGAGGGCACCTCAACTACCCAAATAATTGTGGGTTGTTGTTGTTGTTTTCCGTTTGAACGGGTGCTAAGAATTCTGAGATTTTAAAATTTATTTGCAGGGTTCACACTCAGCCTAACAAATATTCAGTAAATAAAAACAATTCCAAGAAAAATCATTTAAAATTCTACTAGAGACAGCAGATGCATATTTTGGCTTAGAAGTCAATTACATTGAGTTCTATGGAGGCTTGCACTCCCACCGGTCACTGGGTTTGGGATTGCAGCTCCAAACCAGCTCACTAGGGAGTAAATCCCATTGAATGCAATGAGACTGATTTCCAAGCATACCTGCCTGAGTAGGATGGCATTGTACAAGAGTAAAAGGGAAGAAGTAGCAGCAGAGCTCTAGGCCATCTTTGCAGAACTGTGACAGGTTGGATTGAGACTCGGGCAGTTAAACAGGCTAGCTTGTTTGAAGGATTTCCATGGAAACTAAGTTCAAATTGCTTCATCTGGTTCCAACCCCAGTAAATGGAGCCCCCTGAGAAGAAGACATGATTACAGGCATAACTCAGGTTCAGTTCTAGTTGCATGTATAAGTTATGTTTACACTATATTATGGTATATTAAGGTCCCCACTCCCTGGCTGCAGGGGTGGGAGGGGAAAAACCTGGCTCTAGCACTAGCCAGCCCCACTCCAATGGTCAGAAGAGGGGCAGCGACAGCGGTGGTGGGTTGAGGCCTCCTTCCCCAGAAGCAGCCAGGCTGCCTGCCGTTGCACCCACGTCCTCATAAGGAGCAAGATCTGGGAAGCGCAATAAAGCAACAAACAGTTACATGAGGTGTGCCTGTTGACATTTCCATTCCACCTGAAGGAGCAGACGTGTGGAACTGTTGCGTGTCACATGTCTGTTTACATTCCAGCACAGCTTGCTGGGAACTTCCGTTGTTTATAGCTTTTGCTTTTCCCGTTCTCTCTGAGATGGCTAGAGAGAGAGACGACATGTTTCTTTGTCCTGATTTATGATTAATAAATCTGTAGTTGTAGTATGCTTCCACAAGCCTCACACCTATTCTGTGTGCGCAGTTCGCTCTGCTGATAGTGTGCCCTGGCTTTGAAGCCCGGGCCGCTGATTTACATCAGGGCAGAGGCCAATGGTCTTTGTAGTGGGAAGACTGGAAGGAGATGGCCCAGCTGGGGCTAGCCAGCTGGCCTCCCAGCCGTCTGCATGTCAACAGTGCCTGTATTAAGATCATGGGGGGGGGGAGGTAGGTTGGGGGGTGATTTACCATAGGTAGCCAGAGTTTCTGACTCCTAAAGGTTCAGTGATATGATGGTTTTATTTTCAATTTGTTTCCTCTTAAGCCCTACTTACGGGAGAAAAGAGAGAGGTGCCCCTTTGAATCTGAATCCCAAACAATGCCATGTGTTTCTAGAGCTCTACACAGAAAGAAAGCTATTCTTCCATACACCCCAGTTGTGTTTGTTTTGAAAGAGGTAGGAGGAGACTTTTTGTGATGATGTATGCATTATTGACATATCTATACAGGTTAGGTAAAGTCCAGTCAAAGGCGACAATGGGGTTGCGGCGCTCATCTCGCTTTCAGGCCGAGGGAGCCAGTATTTGTCCACAGACAGCTTTCCGGGTCATGTGGCCAGCATGACTAAACCGCTACTGGCACAATGGGACACCATGGTGGAAGTCAGAGCACACGGAAAAGCTATTTACCTTCCTGCCCAGCGGTACCTGTTTATCTACTTGAATTGGCGTGCTTTTGAACTGCTAGGTTGGCAGGAGCTGGGACAGAGCAATGGGAGCTTACCCCATTGTGGGGATTCAAACCACCAACCTTCTGATCGGCAAGCGCAAGAGACTCCATGGTTTAGACCACAGCGCCACCTGGGTCCCTTCTATACAGGTTGAGCATAGCTAAAGAGACATAGCTTAACTCCAGATTCACTGCTCCCCATCCGATTTTTAAGGAAGCCGCCATCAACACCAGAGCCTATCAGAAAGCAGTTCAGCTCTCTTTCCTTTTCCCCCAGTCTCAATTTGTGACAAGCTGTAGTTGCAATTCACAACTGGATGACCTGGAAGGGAGATTGGTCCTCTTTGGCCATATTGACAAACACTTTCCAGAGGTGCCTGCAGTTATTTAGTTTCCATGGCAATATATTGTCCCAAACTTTCATCACAAAAGGGGATACTTAACAGACAAGGCCATAACAAATAAATTGGCTTGACCGGTTTAGCAGTCCTCCTCTTCTCCAGACCCCAGTTTTTCAACCACAGAATCACTGGCCAGGTGGGCGTGACTCTGAACAATAATTCAGGACCACCCCCCCTTATTTCATTATCTTATTTAAGGTGATCCAGGACGTCTTGGCCATGGTGCCTTTCTCCCAAGGCTGCTTATTTTAGTAATCTGGACAAGGCTTTCCTTCCCTACCTTCTTGGTTCTGCCAATTCTTGGTGAACAGGAGAACTGGGCTTCTCCTTTGTGCTGATGCCCGTGTTGTAGTGGCAAATGGAAAGCACAGGAGCTCATCATGATGCCAAAACTGAAGGCAGCTGTGTTGATACATTCACAGGCACATGCGCACCCCCACACCCCCACGAACAGCAGGACGAAGCCTAATGCCCAATTTGTTACAATCAGCTGACAGTCATAGAATAGACACTTATAGAATGAATTCAGCCGAGCTCTAACAAAAGATCTTCAGCCAGCTGAAATGCACCCTTTAGCTTATAATTAGAAACGCAGGCAATCTTGCAGAGAAGTGCTGCCATTTAAAGCGCCAGCAAGCTGCTGTTCCCTTCTTTTTCACAGCAGACGGGGCCACGAGAATCAAGCTGGGATGAATGACAGAGGGGGAAGGAGGGAGCCGCAATCTCTTCACACTGTCTCCTGTTAGTATCGGATTCAGCAGCAAAGAAATGTACAGGGCCACAGCCAAGGAAGCAGTCTGCATCTACGCCCCCCACCTCCTCCTCAAATAAGCTTCATGTTTCATGGAGGACTTAGCTTCAGCAAATTTATTTATTGGTAAAAAATATTCTTCAGACTTTGGGGGGCTGTCCATGATTTATTTATATGAACCAAACAATCTCATGGCTGGCACATTCCTACTAAACATGATTTTATTTGGCAGCATTTATGAAATATTTGATAAGTTCTGTATACCGTATTTTTCGCTCTATAAGATGCACTAGATCACAAGACGCACCTAGTTTTTGGAGGAGGAAAACAAGAAAAAAAATATTCTGAATCTCAGAAGTCTGAACAGCAAGAAGGATCGCTGGGCAGTGAAAGCAGCAAGCTCTCTTGCTGTTCTGGGTTCTGTGATAGCTGCGCAGCTTGCATTCACTCCATAAGATGCACACACATTTCCCCTTACTTTTTAGGAGGGAAAAAGTGAGTCTTATAGAGCAAAAAATACGGTAAATATGCACCTTGTATCCCATTATAAACAATTAATTAATTAATTAGATGCATATACCAACGTTCATCCGAAAATCTCAGGGCAGCTCACAAGATAAAAGCACAGGATAAAAGCACAAAATAAATAGTTAAAACAAAAACAAAACAATAACCCTCTTCCCAGAAAAAAAAAATTAAAAGGCCATAGAATGTTAATCAGCCAAAGGCAGTGCTTTTTTTTCTAAAAAAATTTTTTTAGGGGTACTCTCATTTTCCTACTCATATTGAAATACTGCTCCTCAATGAGGCCAAACTTAGATTCACAAAATGTTTAGTGGTATCCGTACCCCTGCGTCCCATCCCCCCCCCCCGAAAAAAGCACTGGCCAAAGGCATATATTAATCAGCCCAAAATAGACATATTTTATACACACACATTCCATGGAATAAAAATACAGTTAATTGAATAATTAGATACCTGATCAAGGACAAGGAAAGAGGGGCCCATTATTGTTTGCCATGTTTATAATCCATACTTACTTTCCACAGTCTTTGATTTCCTCTATGCTAACCCATCACATTGTGGGACATGGGTGGCACTGTGGTCTAAACCACAGAGCCTAGGGCTTGCTGACCATAAAGTCGGCAGTTTGAATCCCCGTGACGGGGTGAGCTCTCGTTGTTCAGTCCCAGCTCCTGCCAACCTAGCAGTTCGAAAGCATGTCAAAGTACAAGTAGATAAATAGGTACCACTCCGGCGGGAGATAAACGGCATTTCCGTGCGCTGCTCTGGTTCTCCAGAAGTGGCTTAGTCATGCTGGCCACATGACCCGGAAGCTGTATGCCGGCTCCCTCGGCCAATAAAGCGAGATGAGCACGCAATCCCAGAGTCGTCTGCAACTGGACCTTACGGTCAGGGGTACCTTTACCTTTAACCCATCACAAACAATAGGGATGCATGGGTTGCATCTGGTGAAGTCATCCTGTTAGCGCAAGGACTTCCCCTTGCGCAACAGAATT